>NC_047092.1:87873182-88596932 GCF_902459505.1 Geotrypetes seraphini
CGCTGCATTGATCACACCGTGGACTGGCGGCTGAAGAGTACTGTCTGGGGCTCAATATACGTGCCGGCCTTGTGGACCGGCAGGAAATTTCTGTGGACTGGCACCGGACCAGTAGTTGAAGAACACTGTTCTACATAACAAGTTCTCTAAGGTTCATGCCGTGCTAGATTATCTGAAGGAAAGCCTAGCAGGGCACGTGGTCCACCTTCAGCAAGCCGAAGAGAGAGATGGGCACAGGGGAAATATTAGAAAGGGACGTATAGGAGACATAGAGAAGAACATGGGAAATAATACATATACAGAGATAAAAGATGGATGGTGAGCATGGAGAAAGGAGAAATGTCAAATGGTTAGGAGACCCTTGCAAGTAAGTTTAAGAGAAGACAAAAGAAAACAGACCAGCACCTGAGACTAACATGATTTGAAGAATAAAATGACGAGACAACAAAAGGTTAAAAAAAATATTATGACGCCATACTTCAAACAGCTACACTGGTTGCCGATGGAAGCTCATGTAAAGTTTAAGTTCGCCTGCCTCTGTTTTAAAGTTTTCTACGGTCTAACCCCTAAATACATCACTGACCTATTCTCCTTCTCAGCCAACAAACACAAGAGAAGTTCCCACTCGCACTTCGTTTCTCCCCCGGTTAGAGGATGCAAACTAAAAAAAACACCATGAGCATCTTCTCTCACATCAGGTTGCTCTATGGCAGTGTTTTTCAACCTTTTTTGGGCAAAGGCACACTTGTTTCATGAAAAAAATCACGAGGCACACCACCATAAGAAAATGTTAAAAAATTTAACTCTCTGCCTATATTGACTATATATAAAGTAATTCTCTTGAATAGGAATCAAATAAACACAAAGAAAGTATTTTATAATTACTTTATTATGAAATAAAAATTATAAAATTCTTTATTCAGTGCGAAACCTGGGCCTGTTTGGCTGAACACAAAGCTGATATTCTGGCTGGAATCGAAGAAAGACACACACGTAGCTCTTCGTCAACAGCTCTCAGTCTCTCTCTGTATTTGGTTTTTATAGCATACAAAAATAGACAAATATACCCTCCATCCTTTTTATTAAACCACAATAGCAGTTTTTAGCGCAGGGAGCTGCGCTGAATGTCCAGCGCTGCTCTTGACGCTCATAGGCTCCCTGCGCTAAAAACCACTATTGCGGTTTAGTAAAAGGTGACCATATTGTAAAATATAGACAGCAGATATAAATTCAGAACTGTGCATAGTAAGTGAAGGGAAGTTTTCATCTCTGGGAATTTACCCAGTTAACTATTAAGTTATTTGGGCAAATTCCTTTGAAAACTGTGGTAATACTGCCTCCACTTTGCTAAATTTAAAATAAAATCATTTTTCCTACCTTGTCTGGTGATTTCTGGTTGCACTTTCTTCTTCTGACTGTGCATCCAATCTTTCTTCCCTTCTATCAGCCTGTATGCTTTCTCTCCTCCACACCTCATTCCCTCCCCCAACTTTTTCTTCCTCTCTCCCTGACCTTTCTTTCTTTTTTTCTGTTTCTCTTCTTTCCTTCTGTTTCCCTGCCTGCCCCCTTTCTTTCTTTCTCCCTGCCGTTCCCCAAGCCACTGCCGCTGCCATCGGGGAACAGGACCCACCAATGGATAACAGGCCCCAAAGCCGATGCCGACGCATGCTCTCCCTGACGTCAATTCTACAATCGGAGAGGAAGTTCCGCCCAGCCAGGCAGCGATTGGCTGGCCCGAACCAGGCAGCGATTGGCTGGCCCGAACTTCCTCTCCGACTGTAGAATTGACGTCGGGGAGAAGAAGACTTATCGGCTCCATAGATTAGATCGCCAAGACAAAGTGAGTCCTGGGTGATCGACTCACTTTGCCTTGGCGAGCTACTGGCGCCCCTGCCTCGGGCCCCCTGTCAGCTCCGGGCCCGGCGGCCCTGCGGCACACCAGGCAACATCTCGCGGCACACTAGTGTGCCGCGGAACAGCGGTTGAAAAACACTGCTCTATGGAGTAAAGACCTAGAACAACTCCTATTGCCCACTACTTATGAGGTATTCAGGAAACGCCTCAAAACCCACCTATTCCTGAAATACCTAGACAGTTGACCCACTTCCCTCTTTCCCCTCCCTTGCCCTTTCTCCCCATTGTTCCCCACATCCCTTAAGTTAATTCAACTTGTACGTCAACTCAACTTGTACTCCACCTAATCTTTTGTAAACCACATAGAACTTAACAGTATTGCAGTATATAAACTGTTATTATTATTATTATTTTCTATTTTGATTGGAATATAGTGGATTTGAAATATGTATCCTGCTAAAGCTGATGTTAAGATATAACTGGGGACCGCAAAGCCAGACTGTACTATAGCTTCCAGCTGGCTTTGGGCTCTCTAACCAGGGGGCAGTTGCTGTAGTTGAACTCCCCAAACACTATTCCTGTCATGTGTGACTGCGGTATTATGTTAGTATGATTTTTCTGTGTAGCATTCTGTAGTAATATGGCTTATTGAGTTCTCACTGGAGGAGGAGATGTTGGGGAGGGGTAACGGGGGTATTGTTGATCCTTGCTTTGTATTTGCATTTATAAAATGACAGTTGTACAGAATACTGGGGGTTTTTTTTATACTTTAATAAAATAAGTTCAATATAAAATCATAACTTCGAGGGTTGTGCGAATGGGATCAGACAGGGGACGGGGAAGAGACGGGGACAAATTTCCCTGTGTCTTTTTCACTAATCCAATTGAAAAAAAATTCAAATATTGCCTTTTAGCCCCAAGAAGTTGGTCAATGAAAGCTACAGCATTAAAGTTTGGAGTTTCAGAATGTATGCTAAAGATGGCCTGAAAAATCAAGGAAGAGCAGGGTATTTATTCCTTGACTGATCCAAAACGTGGCAAGCAATAGCAAAAAGTAGTCATTGACAAGAGTGTGACAATTTTATGAAGATGACAACAAATTCAGCAGAATGTGTCCTGGCAAGAAATATTGTATTTCTGTTTGTTGATGGTGTCAAGATACAAAAACAAAAGCAGTTGCTGTTGAGGAATCTAGAAGAGATGTATGTGGCATATCATGAAAAATATGGAGATGAAATCAGATTCTCTATTGTATGAGCTTAGACTAAAGTGGTGTATAACTCTTGGTGCTTCAGGCATTCATTCTATCTGCTTTTGCAAAGTACATCAGAACATCAAGCTCATGTTGCAAGGTGCAAATTTCAAAGACAAATATAAAGTTCTTATGGAAAAAAACTGTTTGCAATTTGAACCCAAAGATTGCATGTTAAGATGATGCCAAAACTGTCCCAGCATGTAAGCACCAAAAGTTTTATTTGGAAGAAACATTCAAGGACTGGGATCAGGATGAATTGATTTGAATTCAAGCTAACATTGGATGATTTTATCGACAAACTTGCAAACAGAATTTGGAAGCTGACAAGTCACCACTTCATTTCAAAGCATCAAAGTGAATACTTGAAATTCTTGAAAGCCAGTTTAGAAGGAAGTGGATTGATATTCCTGATGGATTTTGCAGAAAATTTTTTTTCTTGTCTACAAGATGTGACACAGAGCTTTCATTGGGAAACTTCACAAGCTATGTTACATCACTTTGTTGCTTACTACATCAACAAAGCTCATACTATACAAGTTAAATGTTTTCATCATCCAGATCACATGCAACATGACTCAATATCTGTTTATAATAACATAGTAAATGACGGCAGATAAAGACCTGAATGGTCCTTTCAGTCTGCCCAAACATACACTCTCTATAATTTAATGCTTTAATTTAAACTGTTCTTTTTCTTAGCCAGAAACCCAGAGCTCTGCCCGGTATTGTACATCTACTAGAATCTCCATCAAAGCTCACTCCAGGTTATCTAAACCAGGGGTGTCAAAGTCCCTCCTCGAGGGCCACATTCCAGTTAGGTTTTCAGGATTTCCCCAATGAATATGCATGAGATCTATTTGCATGCACTGCTTTCATTGTATGCTAATAGATATCATGCATATTGTGACCAGGCAGATCAGGGCTCGGCCAAGGTCCCAGTCAAACCAAGCAAAAAAGTAAAAGTAAAATCCAGGAAAGCAAATTTCAGGATTTTCAAGGAGGTTAGTTTGAGAAATAATGCCACTGACCACCAGGAGGAGCCAGATATATCTGAAGAAGTAGATAGTGAGTTTTGTCCAAACCATCACCAGGGGAGCTCTAGAGGCCCCTGGAGATCTGCTGACACACCTAGAACAGGGCACGCCCCTAGACTAGATAAGCCAGCACTGGCATTCAGACCAGGAAGCCGGTTAGGGAGGAAGTTTAAGCCTTGCCTCCCTAGGGATCCTCCTGAGCCAAACAGGGACAACAGGCCACAACCCATGGAGCTGATCGAGGCTGAACAAGCTGAAGACTTGTCCCTCCTGAGGGATGAACCCATGGATTTTCAAGAAGCTTGTTCTGGCAGTGAATCTAATTACCCTGAGCTGATGCAGGTGGACTTGGCTACCAGCCACAAACAGTGAGTGTGTTTGCTTTTGGTCTGTTTGTGTGCTGTTTTTTTTTTTCTTTTCCTTTTATGGAAAGTGAACTTTGAGAAAGCTAGGAGTGTAAGGTGGGGAGAGGTTTTGCTTCCACCTTGGGAGGGAATATTTGAAAGCCTATTTTAGGGCCTTTATTTTTGCAAAACCTATTACACTCTCCTGTTCCTGGCAGACCTAGATTGTTGCCAGAGGCTTTCTTTTATTTTGTTTTGGATGGTGAATTGAGGAATTCTGAATGCTGATTTACTGAAATACCTGCTTTGGAGCAGGCAGAGCAAGCTCTGTATTGAACTATGGTCTAAAGGACAATTGGGAATTAATAGCAGAAGAAGAAAGTTTGATTTTTGTTTGTGAACTGTTTTGTTTTCATGCCTTCTTGTTTTTGGCAGTTTTTTTTTCTTTCTTCTTGAATGAGGTATGGAATCCTGACTACTGTGACAAAGATTGAGGAATTACTTAACTGCTTTATTGAATGAGTAAAATTGACTTATTTTTCCAATCTACTTCCTTGTGTGGAGACTTTATTTTTGTGTGAAAATAATTGTGAATGCTTTTGAAGGTTCAGTCCTGCAGGGTGACTCTCTGTCGGGTCACACGCTAGTGCATTGGTTGTGGCTACTTTCAGGATTGTTCCAGAGCCCTGATTTAGGCTATAATGGTGGCCACAATATTCATTGGGGAAATCTTGAAAACCCGACTGGATTGTGGCCGTTGAGGAGGGACTTTGACACCCCTGATCTAAACTATCCCAGCCCATCTTCAGTGAAATGGTCATATTCGGGACACAGATTGTGCAAGTCTGCCCAGTATTGGCCTTAGTTCTTCATTATATACCATAAGTTAACTATTTGTGATAGCTCAGCTGTATAATATAAGAACTACAAAAAAGTCAACCTGTGCAATTATGAAAACTATTTCAGTATTGAAGGACAATGGAGGTTTTTTGTTTTTTAGAACAATCACCTTGTGGTGTAATTGGTGGAACAATGAAAAGATTAGAAGCTAGAGCTAGCCTTCAAAGACCATCAAACGACCAAATATTGAGACCAAAAGACCTAGTCAATTTCTGTGACAATTAAATATGTATTTGTTCGCAATTAAGAAAATCGATGAAAACCAAGAAAACTTCAAGAAAAATGGCAAGAAAGCAGCACAATAGCTAGAACTAGAGAACATCAATTTGTACCACTCGACTCAAACACAGTTCATGTGAGCAAAGTATCAAATGATATTACATATTTCATGGGCAGAACTTCCAGAAATGACACTACAATACTGGACTTGAGAATATCACAGCTGTTTCCTGGTTATTATATTGCTTGCATTTACAATGATAAATGGTGGAGTGGCAACATCGTTGAAGTATCCACAGTTTCATTGAATAGATCATAAAAAGTTGTATAAAATCACCAAGTTTTTATTATGTTTATAAAGTCAAGGAAATATTTTGACTCAAGTTGTGAAAATTTTGCGGGGATACTATACATGGTCGTGGTATGGTATCAAACAAAGAACTTTATTTCCACTAATATTCCACTGGTGAATCTTAGATTTACCAGAGTTTGGTTGGGTCATGCAAGGTTCAGCACAAAAAGTTTCATCAAAATCCATGATGGTGAGGTTGGGAGCCCTAGACCACTTGATATGGAATGACCCATCTTAAAGCTTAATCAGTAAGCAAATTATTTGCTGATGTGGCATTCTTGAACTCTGCCAAATTTCCAAGACCTTGAACATAGCCAGAGGAGCTGCCTCTTTCAAAGCAGCCTTTTTGTCAGTGTGTAAGCTCATACGTTATCAATCGAAGAGCATCCCCATTGGTTGGAAGACCTGAACTGGACAGTTCATCAGTGCCTTCCCTAATAGCCATACTTCAGCACTGCTTCTAGTCTGACATTCTTTTTACTTAATCCTAGAATGTGACATCCACTCAGGTTTCAAATGCCTATTTATCACTAAACTAACTTTCTGCTTTGTAGCAGTACTAGTATTAAGTTGTTCAATTAACAATAAAATTGAGATCAAAAGAAGCTTGAAAGAATAGCTATTTAGTATCCAACCAATATTAAATAATTAACTGTTTATTGAGCAATCATCCACATTGTAGGACCATGAACGAACTCAAAATTTGTCCCCAACTTCAGATTTTAACTGTTATCTTATCTGAATGAGGTAGAACATATTCATTCTTATAGAGGCATGTTCTGATAAGGTTGAATTTTTACCATAGTCTTATTCTAGGCAGAAGGCATGGTTAATAAGCGATTGTGAAGGAGACCTCCTGGAGCTAAAAGAAAATCTTTCAGAAAGTGGAAGAAGAATCTGATTTAAAATAGGAAACAGCATACGTAATGGCAAGTAAAATACTAGACGCTGATGAGGAAGGCAAAGAGACCTTGAAAGATGACTTTATTGGAGACAAAACATATATAGTAAAATGACATTTCTAGGTATATTTAGAAGCAAGAAGCTGGGGGGGGGGGGAAATCACTTGGGCCGCTAATGACCAAAGGGTAAAAGGGGCATGCAGGAAAGCCAATGTTAGAGAGATTAGATTAATTCTTTTCAGTCTTCACCAAGAAAATGTGGGGGAAACACTGGTACCAGAAATGGTATTCGATGCAGATGAAACAGCCAATCGCCTGCACTGGATGGTATACATCCCAGAGTAGTGTTAGTATTGAAAAATAAACTTGCAGAGCTATTGTTAGTAATTTATCTTTAAAATCTAGCATAGTACCCCAAGAATGGAGGTGACCAATGTTAATGCCAATTTTTAAAAAGAGTTCCAGAGATGATCTGGAAAATTATAGACTTGAGTCTGACATCAGTGCAGGGTGAGAGATTATAATAATCTCCACCATTGACATCAGTGCAATGGTGGAGATTATTATAAATAACAAAATTACAGCGCATATACATAATCAAGGATTAATGAGAGAAAGCCAAAATGGATTTAGTCAAGAAAAATCTTGCCTCATCAGTCTATTGCATTTCGTTGGAGTGAATTAACATGTGGATAAAGGTGAGCCAGTTGATGTGCTATATCTGGATTTTCAAATGGCATTTGACATAGTACTTCGAACTTGTAATGTTCATGACCGCCAATTAGAAACCTTATTGTAAATGGCATTGAATCCTTGTAGAAAATTGGTATGGTATGGTACTAAGGAAGTTAGAAAGTCATGGGATAGGAGGTAATGTCCTATTGCAGATTAAGAGCTGGTTAAAAGACAGGCAGAAAACAGAGTAGGGTTAAATGGCCAATATTCTATGTGGAGAAGGGTAAATAGTAGAGTTAAGCCAATCAACACACTCACAGTCCAGCAGCTATTGCAATTTAAAAATATAAAGTCTTAAAGAGCTGTAACATAAACAGAAATACAGGTAGTGTAGTGTTTCAGGAGGAAAAGCCTCAGAACCCGGTAGGGCAGGGGTAGGCAATTCCGGTCCTCGTGAGCAGGAGCCAGCTCAGGTTTTCAGGATATCCACAATAAATATTCATGAGATAGATTTGCATCTCAAGGAGGCAGTGCATACAAATCCATCTCATACATATTCATTGTGGATATCCTGAAAACCTGACCTGGCTCTGGCTCTTGAGGACCGGAATTGCCTACCCCTGCTGTAGGGGATAACTTTCTTCAGATTAGTGAGGTAATAACCTCATTGGCTCAAAAACCTCCAATTGAAATAATTTGTCTTTGTTCTAAATGTGTTTTTAATGCACACAGTTTCAAAATACTTAACGTGCTGCAATTTAATCAATCTTGAAAAATACCCTCAAGTGTTCTGACCCATACTTAACGTGCTGCAATTTAATCAATCAACATATCTTAGTTATCTCAAGCTGAGCTTGCTGCTCCCACCGACGATGGCCAGCGTTTTGCCTCCTGGTTGCCTCTGAGAATGTGGACTACACCTGAAAAAGTAAGAGGGGACATTGGCCAAAGTTTTACCCCACACACACACCCCTCCATTCCACAACAAATTCACATCAAATGGCATTTGTTAGTACTGCTCAACAAAGATGGCTATATGCCTCAGACTTCTGTTTAAATAGCTATGAGATCACTTCCAATGTTAAGACTTCAGTAATCAAAGGGCTCACTTCAGAGACATTGGTATTTAAAAAGGTTTTAAAAAGAATGTCTCCAACCAGTTACCGGTATATTCAGAAAAAATCTCTCTATCCAGTCTTGCTAATTAGAAAAAGACACCATTCTATTTCTGTATTAAGGGGCTTTTCAGTGCCAGGGTGAAAGATCCATTCCTGTTCCCTACATAATACCTTTCTGTCCCCTCCCCCTTCTAAAGGTGGAATGTGATCAAATACTGTTTACAATATTATAGAAAGCAAACTGTAGATCAGAAAATTACATCGTCTAATTATTTAAATTGGTTTCTAGATTCACAACTCCTTCGGGTGGGTCTTTGTGCCCTTCAATTTCATGTGAGAGCTTTGCTGAAGCTTTTGTTTTAAAAGTTAAGACTATTACAGGTTCTTACAGATATTGCCCTACCTACTGAGTTATCAAGTTCATGTAAGCCAAAGGTCTCAAACACGCGGCCCATGGGCCGCATGCGGCTCTCCAGGTGCTATTTTGCGGCCCGCGGTCTGGACGCGATAAAAACAGCATTTCTCTTCCCCCTTCCCTTCCTTTTGGAGCAGCAGCATATCTGGCCGGCTCAGTCGATTGTTCCGTTCAAAGCCGCGGGTTGGCGGCTCCTCGCGCTATCCACTCCTGTATTAGAAGCCTCTCTGACGTCACAACATCAGAGAGGCTTCAGACGCAGGCACGGAACTTGCGAGGAGCCTCCACCCGCGGCTTTGAACGGAACAATCAACTGAGCCGGCCAGACACGCTGCTGCTCCACAAGGAAGAGAAGGGAAGGGGAAAGAGAAATGCTTTTGCTGCATAGGAAAGTGGGACCCTAGTGAAATGCTGCTGCTGCTGCTGCTGTACAGGGAAAGGGAGGGAAAGGGGAAGAGAAATGCTTCTGCTGCACAGGAAAGGGAGAAGGGAAATGCTGCTTCTGTTGCTGCAGCACCCAATTGGGGAAAGAGAGGGAAGGAAGACAAGGGAGAGGAGAGGAACAAGAGAAGCCAAGTTCATGGGAGGGAGGGAAGGAAAGGAGATATCAGACCATGGAGGGGGAGGGAGAGATGCCAGGGCATGGGGGAAGGGAAGGAGACAGATACCAGACCAGGGGAAAGGAAGGAAGGAGGGAGGGAGAGAAAGGAAGGAAAGAGATGCCAGACTATGGAAATAGGACGGAAGAAGAGAGATAGAAAGGGAAGATAAGACATGGAAACGTAGATTTTGAAAAGAAAGCAGAAAAATTGAACATTAAGTTAATGCCAAAGATGGATGCAAGGCAGAAAGTGAAGACAGAGACAAAAACAGTCAAAGGACAGGAAGGCCCTGGAACCATAGTTGAAAGCACAGAAAAATAAAGTCACCAGACAACAAAGGTAGGGAAAATGATTTTATTTTCAATATAGTGATTGAAATGTGTCAGTTTTGAGAAAGAAAAGATATTAAACTTTAAATATGAGGGCTGCAGAAAAAATAAGAGTGCTTAGAGGGCCGCAGAAAAAATAGTTAATGTCTTATTAAAGAAATGACAATTTTGCATAAGGTAAAACTCTTTATAGTTTATATATCTTTCCTTTTAACTGTTAAAGGAAAGTTTTATAAATTATTAAGAGTTTTATCTCATGCAAAATTGTCATTTCTTTAATAAGGCATTAAATATTTTTTCTGTGGCCCTCCAAGTACCTACAAATCCAAAATGTGGCCCCACAAAGGGTTTGAGTTTGAGACCACTGATGTAAGCCATGGAGAGATTTTACTTCATATCCAAGTAAATTGAAATGATTATAAATGGACTTAATTTGGTTTTATGTCCAATGGACCCTTGTTCTCCAGTTAGAAACATAGAAGTAGACGGCAGATAAGGGCCACGGCCCATCAAGTCTGCCCACTCTAATGACCCTCCCTATCTATCTTTGCGGATAGATCCCACATGTCTATCCCATCTGGCCTTAAAATCTGGCACGCTGCTGGCCTCAATAACCTGAAGTGGAAGACTATTCCAGCGATCAACCACCCTTTCAGTGAAGAAGAACTTCCTAGTGTCACCGTGCAGTTTCCCACCCCTGATTTTCCACGGATGCCCCCTTGTTGCCGCGGGACCATTGAAAAATAAGTATCTTCCTCCACCTCGATGCGGCCCGTGAGATACTTGAATGTCTCGATCATATCTCCCCTCTCTCTACGTTCCTCGAGTGAGTAGAGCTGCAACTTCCCTAACCGCTCCTCGTATGGGAGCTCCTTGAGTCCCGAGACCATCCTGGTGGCCATTCTCTGGACCGATTCCAGTCTCAGCACATTCTTGAGGTAATGCGGCCTCCAGAATTGCACACAGTACTCCAGGTGCGGTCTCACTATGGATCTATACAGTGGCATAATGACTTCAGGTTTACGGCTGACGAAACTCCTGCGTATGCAACCTATGATTTGCCTTGCTTTGGATGAAGCTTGCTCCACTTGGTTTGCAGACTTCATGTCTTCCCTGACAATCACCCCTAAGTCTCTTTCTGCTTCAGTTCTTGTCAGTATCTCGCCATTTAGGGTGTAAACCTTGCATGGATTTCGGCTTCCCAGGTGCATGACTTTACATTTTTTGGCATTGAAACTGAGTTGCCAGGACCTAGACCAGCGCTCCAGTAGAAGTAGGTCATGCATCATATCGTCTGCCATTGAATTTTTGTCTGTTGTGCTTTTGCTCACTACATTGCTTAGTTTGGCATCATCGGCGAATAATGTTATTCTACCTCGGAGCCCTTCTGTCAAGTCTCTTATATAGATGTTGAACAAGATCGGGCCCAGGATGGAGCCCTGTGGCACTCCACTTATCACCTCTGACATTTCGGAGGGGGTGCCATTCACCACTACCCTCTGAAGCCTACCTCCAAGCCAGTTCCCAACCCATTTGGTCAATGTGTCGCCCAAGCCTAAAGAACTCATCTTGCTCAGCAACCTGCGGTGTGGTACGCTATCAAATGCTTTGCTGAAATCCAGGTAGACTATGTCAAGGGACTCACCAGCATCCAGCTTCCTCGTCACCTAGTCAAAAAAGCTGATCAGGTTGGATTGGCAGGATCTCCCTTTAGTAAATCCATGTTGGCGGGGATCCTGTAGATTCTCCTCGTCCATGATCTTATCCAATTGGTGTTTGATTAGGGTTTCCATTAGTTTGCTCACTATTGATGTGAGACTCACTGGTCTGTAATTTGCCATCTCCATCCTGGAGCCTTTCTTGTGGAGTGGAATGACGTTAAGCCGTCTTCCAGTCCATCGGGACGTTGCCTGTACTAAGGGAGAGATTGAAGAGCGCGGATAGCGGTTCCGCCAAGACATCACCCAACTCTCTGAGCACCCTAGGGTGTAGGTTGTCAGGCCCCATTGCCTTGTTGACCTTGATTTTTAACAGCTTGAAGTAGACGCTGCTGGGTGTAAACTTGAAATTACTAAACGGGTCAACTGATTTAACCCTTGTCTGTGGTTGAGGGCTGATTCCCGATGCCTCGCGGGTGAAGACTGAGCAGAAGTATTTATTTAACAGTTGGGCTTTTTCCGAGTCCGTCTCCACATAGTCTCCGTCTGGTTTTCTGAGACGTACTATCCTGCCCGAGTTCTTATTTCTGTCACTGATATACCTGAAGAAAGATTTATCTCCTTTCTGGATGTTCTTTGCTAGAGACTCCTCCATGCAGAATTTGGCCTCCCTAACTGCTGCTTTGACGGATAGTTTGCTTCCATGTTTTGACTTTGTTGATTAATAAATATTTGTCAAAAGGCATTGTGCCTTTATAGTTTGAAGTGTGCAGCGGTTTGTCTGTATTTAAAAATAAAGTCTTAGGTTCTGAAGTTTTGGCAAATTATCCTCTCATTTCATCTTTGAAGTTTTTAGCAAAAATCAGTATTGCTGCAATTGCAAGATTTTTTGGATGAGCATAATGTCTTAAATGCTTTTCAATTTGTCTTTCAACTGAAACATTCCATAGAAACATTACTTATATTGGACCCTGTCAGCAGGTTTCGATAAGAGACAAATGTTGTTGTTTTAATATCAGATGCATTTGATATAGTAAGTCATGAAATTTTGTTGAGATGTTTGGACTCTATTGGTACCATGTTTCTTCGAAAATAAGACAGTGTCTTGTATTAATTTTGGGCCCAAAAAACACATTAGGTCTTATTTTTGGGGTAGGGCATATTTTTTTCATGTACATGATCATCTCTCCCTTCCTCTCCTTCACCCCAATTCTTCCTCTTTCCTTTCTCTCGCTTATATGTGCAGCATCTTTCCTCCCCTCTCACCCATCCCACCCAACCCCTTGTGCCTTCCCTCTGCAGTATCTTTCTATCCCTCCCTCCCATCCCCCTATGCAGCAGAACCTTTGCCCAGCTTTCATCCTTCCCTCCTCCCTCCCATCCCTCGTGCTGCAGAACTTCCCATTGATATAAATAACCTCTGTCTTAATGTCCTAAATTGTTTTTCATGCAAACAGTTTGATTGAAAATACTTAATATGAGCACGCCCGCTGACCCTCCATCCTTCCCTCCCATCCGAACCCTGCTGACCGCGATCCCTACATACCTCCCTCCAGAGCAGCATCAGGCCAGCAGCACTCTAAACAGGCTGCTTCGCTGCCTTCTCCCACCGGGGCCTTCCGTGTACCTCATCACTGATGATGTCATCAGTAACACAGAACATGGAAGGCCCCAGCGGGTGTAGGCTGCGAAGCAGCCTGTTTAAAGTGCTGCCGGCCCAACGCTGCTCTGGAGGGTTGTATGTAGGGCTCGCGGTCAGTGGGGTTCGGATGGGAAGGAAGGATGCAGGATCAGCGGGGGTTTGGCTGCGTGGCGGGGGGGGGGGGCAGCAGGAGGGGAAGCTCTGCCAGCAAATCCAGGGACTAGAGCTTATTTTTGTGGTAGGGCTTATATTAAGATCTACCCCAACAATCATGCTAGGGCTTATTTTTGGGGTAGATCTTATTTTTGGAGAAACACGGTATATGTGGGACCGTGCTGGAGTGGTTTGTAGTTTTTTGTTGGCTGGCTGTTATCCCAGGACAAGCAGGCAGGTATTCTCACTAATGGGTGACGTGATCCAACAGAGCCCCGATGCGGACGCCTCACAAGTAGTCTTGCTTGAAGAAACTTGAAGATTCGAGTAGCCCGTACCGCGCATGCGCGAAGCCTTCACGCCCAGCGCAGGGCGCGTCTCCTCAGTTCTTACTTTTCCGCGGAGCCGAGAAGTCTGTCTTCGACTTTCTGCATGAAGGTTTTTCACTTGTGCCTTCTAAAGTCCGCGGTTTGGGGTTATTTTTCACTTAATCGCTGATTTTCATCGTTCTTTATTGTTGTTTTTTTAAAAAAATTTCTTCCATCCGTTCAACCGGGCAGGCCATGTGGCCGCAGCCCTGCGGCGGAGCTTTTTCAGCCTATGTCCCGGCCTATTACCAGTTTTTAAAAGTGTCAACTGCCAGCGTGCGATTTCGCTGACGGACCCTCATCGACGCTGTCTTCGGTGTCTCGGGCCTCAACACCTTCCAAAATCATGCCGGCCTTGTTCAACACTTACAGCCCGTGCCTTCAAGCATCGTTGCTTCTTGTGGGAGCAGTTGTTCACTGTGGAGTCTTCAATGGAACTGTCGTCATCGAAGGGTGCTTCACCAGCTGCCTCACCTGAGGCTCCCCAGGCTTCCACGTCTTCGGCTCCGAGCCTCATCAAACCTGCTTCGTTTGTACCGGCTCCGTCTTTGACGCAGGTTGCGATGCCTTTCTCTGTCTCCTCAGGTCAGGTAGCGCAGTAGCCTATTCCTCCGGTGGTGCTTAAAGTGCCCAAGGCTTCTAAGCCTAAGCACTCTCACACTGCCTCAAGGAAGCACGAAGCCCATGCAGGTATTCCCATTGCTGATGCGGATCCCTCCTTGCCGGCTTCGTTCCAGACCTTACTTGAGAACCAATTCATCGAGCTCTTAACCATCATGGGGCCGAAGCTTCTCTCTCAAATCCAGCCTGGGCACGCCAAGGCCTCCCGTGAGGTCGAGCCGCCTCCAGTGCCTCAGTGATACACACACACTCTACAGGGAGCAGAGTCTCTGCGAGTGTCTGGTCTGGCATCAATGCATGCATCGCAAGGAGCAGAGTCTTTGCCCATGCCTCCACTGGAACCGATTCACTCGATGCAAGGAACAGAGTCTTTGCGAGTTCCGCCTTTGGAACCGATCCCATCGATGCAAGGACTCGAGTCTTTGCGGGCGCCTCGAGGTGCTTCCAGCCAGCCACCTCTGCTTCGATCCACCGCTTCCAGCCCCATCCACTCGCTGGGGGCTTTGGCGAAGACTCACTCGCTCGTGCATCGAGGCCTACTTCCAGACACAGCTCACATCATTGATCGAGACATTCTTTGAGGCACTAATCCAGGCATGCCTCACCTCATCGGAAGCAGCCTTTCCTCGAGTATTCACCACCGGCTACTTCGCCTCTTCCTCTGCTGGAGCTCGAGGACACGATGGGATCTTTTTGCCCATCTCGATCCCCGTCCCCATGGGATCCAGAGGCCTCGACGTCCTCGAGTCCTTCTCGAGGCCCTGCTCTGGCTGACCAGCTGTCTTTCTCCTCTTTTCTTCGGCAGATGGCAGCGGATTTGGACATTCAACTGGACACTGGGTCCAAATTTTCCAAAGAGTATCTGGAGACGATGCATCTCCTTCAACCACCTGCTGAGTCCCTCAAGCTTCCTCTTCATAAGCTGCTGGATCAGACCTTTGTTCGCTGTCTTGAGCCACCCTACTCCAGGGGTGCTCACACTTTTTTGACTTGCGAGCTACTTTTAAAATGACCAAGTCAAAATGATCTACCAACAATAAAATTTTAAAAAAAACACAACGCACACTGTACGCATATAATTGTTAATTATCATTCCTATTCCGGGGTTTTTTCAAAGAGGTCAAAGCAGATGACTCTATGCACTGTCACCTCAGTAACAACCATACAAAAATAGACAAATACCCACCCCCCTCCCTTTTTACTAAACCACAATAGCAGTGTTTAGCGCAGGGAGCTGCGCTGAATGCCCAGCGCTGCTCTTGACGCTCAATAGGCTCCCTGCGCTAAAAAACACTATTGCGGTTTAGTAAAAGGGGACCATATTGTAAAATATAGACAGCAGATATAAATTCAAACACATTTTGATCACTAAATTTAAAATAAAATCATTTTTCCTACCTTGTCTGGTGATTTCATTAATCTCTGGTTGCACTTTCTTCTGACTGTATGCTTCCTCTCCTCCACACCTCATTCCCTACCCCAACTTTTTCTTCCTCTCCCTGACCTTTCTTTCTTTCTCTCTTCATGCCCCCTTTCTTTTTTTCTGTTTCTCTTCTTTCCTTCTGTCTCCCTGCCTGCCCCCTTTCTTTCTCCCTGCCCTTCCCCAAGCCACTGCCACTGTCGCTGCCATCAGGGAACAGGACCCAAACCGCCACCAATGGATAACTGGCCCCAAAGTCAACGCTGCCCTATGCTCTCCCTGCTTCGGGCCGACCAGCATTCCTCTCTCCGACGTCAATTCTGCCGTTGGAGAGGAAGTTCCGCCCAGCCAGGCAGCGATTGGCTGGTTCGAACTTCCTCTCCGACAGCAGAATTGACGTCGGGGAGAGGAAGGCTGATCGGCCCAATAGATCGCTAAGGCAAAGTGAATCCTGGATGATCGACTCACTTTGCCTTGGCGAGCTACCGGTCGACCTATTGGGCACCCCTGCCCTACTCCATCCCTGCGGTGCCCTGTAAATTGAATGCCAGGTATCGCACGGTTCACCATAAGGGGTTTGATGGTGCCCAACTCTCCCATCAATCCCTCTTGGTGGAGTCCTCATTGAAGCAGTCTCACCCCTCCCAGGTCTATGCCACTGTTCCACCTGGCAGGGAGGGCAAGACAATGGATGGGTTTGGCAGGCGCATTTACCAGAACTTGATGATGACATCCAGAGTTCTTAATTATAACTTTCATTTCATAACATATTTTGAATTTTTCCTGTCTGTCCTTCACAAGTTCATGCCCTATTTGGATTCCCGAGCCCAGTTTGAGTATCAGGAGGTTCTGGCTTCGTTGTCCCAACTCAGGTTACAGATGATGCATTCCTCCTACGATGCCTTTGAATTATCTGCTCGGGCTACTGCTTGCTCGGTGGCCATGCGACGCCTGGCATGGCTCAGGACCATCGACATGGATCCCAATCTACAGGACAGGCTTGCCAATGTCCCATGTGCTGGTACCGACCTCTTCGACGAGTCCATTGAGGCGGCAACCAAGAAGCTCTCGGACCATGAGAAATCTTTTCAATCTATCCTTCGTCCAAAACCCAAGCCTACTCGTCCATCTCGCCCACCTTTGATATACCAGCGGCGTTTCCCACCCAAACAGGCTCCTGCCATCTGTCAGCCTGTTAAGAGGCAGCATTCGCAGAAGCAGCCCCAGAAGCCTCAGCCGTCTGCTGTCCCCAGGGCTCCTCAGCTTTTTGACTATCTCATGGAGAGTATAATGTCCGTCGTTCTGCCCTTTCCAGTTTTTCCCCAGATAGGAGGTCGTCTCCATCATTTTTACCATAGATGGACGACTATTACCACCGACCTCTGGGTCCTTTCCATCGTAAGGGAGGGATACTCTCTTCAGTTCCATCAAGTTCCTCTGGAACATCCTCCAAGAGAGTATCCTTCCAACTTGACCCAGACCGCCCTTCTTCTTCAGGAAGCTGAGGCTTTGTTGCAGCTCCGGGCTGTCGAGCCGGTTCCTTTGGCTCAACGGAACAAGGGGTTTTACTCCCGGTACTTTCTTGTTCCGAAGAAGACGGGCGATCTGCGCCCTATTTTGGATCTCAGGGTGCTCAACAAATATCTGGTCAAAGAAAAGTTTTGCATGTTGACCCTGGCATCTCTATATCCCCTCCTCGAGCAGAACGACTGGTTATGCTCTCTGGATCTCAAGGAGGCCTACACTCATATTCCCATCCATCCGGCCTCCCGTCAGTACCTCAGATTTCAGGTGGGACATCTTCATCTTCAATACCGAGTGCTCCCTTTCGTCCTGGCCTCGTCACCCAGAGTCTTCACCAAGTGTCTGGTTGTGGTGGCCGCAGCGCTCAGGAACCATGGTCTTCAGGTGTTTCCCTACCTGGACGACTGGCTCATCAAGGATTCCACGTCTCAGGGAGTTGTCCTGGTGACCCAAAGGACTATCTGGTTCCTGCAGAGTCTGAGGTTTAAGATCAACTTTCCAAAATCCCATTTGCAACCTTCCCAGACTATTCCCTTCATTGGAGCTGTTCTGGATACTATCCATCTCAGAGCGTTCCTCCCTCCTCAGCGCCTAGAAGCTCTTCTTCATCTTTGTCATTTAGTGTCCTCTCGCCCGTCCATCTCGGCGAGACTCGTGGTTTTTCTGGGCCACATGGCCTCTACAGTGCACGTGACTCCTTTTGCCAGACTTCACCTCAGGATTCCTCAGTGGACCCTGGCATCTCAATGGACGCAGGTATCCGACCCTCTGACTCGACACATCCAGGTCACTCCTGCTCTGACACAGTCTCTTCGCTGGTTGATGCTCTCTCCAAATCTCTCCAAGGTTTGCTGTTTCACATGCCCCCCCATCAGAAGGTTCTCACAATCGACTCTTTGACTTACGCTTGGGGGGCTCATCTGGATGGTCTCCGCACTCAGGGCTATTGGACCAGTACAGACCGCCAATGCCACATCAATCTCCTGAAACTCAGGGCGATTTTCAATGCTCTCAATGCTTTTCAACATCTGCTTCACGACCGTGTTGTCCTCATTCACACAGACAACCAAGTCGCCATGTATTATGTCAACAAACAGGGAGGCACGGGTTCGTCCTCCCTCTGTCAGGAAGCTCTGAAAGTTTGGGATTGGGCAATTTGCCACAACACCTTCCTCAAAGCTGTCTACATTCAGGGGAAGGACAATGCCTTAGCGGACAACTTGAGTCATCTTCTGCAGCCTCACGAGTGGACTCTCCATTCCACGCCCCTTCATCACATTTTCTCTCTGTGGGGAACGCCTCAGATAGACCTCTTTGCAGCCCCCCACAACTTCAAACTGCCTCAGTTCTGCTCCAGGATCTACACTCCTCATCGCCTCGAGGCAGATGCTTTTCTTCTGGACTGGATGAATCTCTTTCTATATGCGTTTCCTTCATTTCCTCTCATTCAAAAGACTCTAGTCAAGCTGAAGTCCGACCATGCCACCATGATTCTGATTGCTCTTTGGTGGCCATAAAACCTTGGTACTCCCTTATGCTTCAACTCAGCAGCAGGGAGCCCTTCCTTCTGCCACTGTTTCCCTCGCTGCTTACACAGCATCAGGGATCTCTGCTTCATCCCAACCTGCAGTCTCTCCACCTGACAGCCTGGTTCCTCTCAACATAACTCCTCTCCAGTTTTCGCAAGCTGTGAGGGATGTTTTGGAGGCTTCATGCAAGCCTGCTACTAGACAATGCTATCACCAAAAATGGACTAGATTTTCTGCTTGGTGTTTTTCTCATCATAAGGAGCCTCAACATTCCTCCTTGTCTTTTGTTTTGGACTATCTTCTGCACCTGTCTCATTCTGGCCTCAAGTCTAAATCGATACAGGTTCATCTTAGTGCAATTGCTGCTTTCCATCAGCCGCTTCAAGGGAAATCTCTCTCTGCTCATCCTGTGGTTTCCAGATTCATGAAAGGACTTTTCCATGTCAATTCTCCTCTCAAACCGTCTCCAGTGGTTTGGGACCTCAATATTGTTCTTTCTCAGCTTATGAAACTTCCATTTGAATCTATTGACAAGGTTCATCTGAAGTATCTCACTTGGAAAGTGGTGTTTCTCATTGGCCTCACTTCTGCTCGACGAGTCAGTGAGCTTCAGGCCCTGGTTGCGGATCTGCCTTTTACAGTGTTCCATCATGACAAGGTGGTTCTTTGCACTCATCCGAAATTCCTTCCTAAAATAGTTTTGGAGTTTCATCTCAACCAATCCATTGTACTCCCAGTTTTTTTCCCAAAGCCTCATTCTCATCCTGGAGAATTAGCCCTTCATACTCTTGACTGCAAACGTGTTTTGGCTTTCTATCTGGAACGCACCAAGCCACACAGAACTGCTCCTCAACTTTTTGTCTCCTTTGATCCAAACAAGTTGGGACGTCATATCTCTAAGCATACCATCTCCAACTGGATGGTGGCTTGTATCTCTTTCTGCTATGCCCAGGCTGGATTACCCCTTCACAGTAAAGTTACAGCCCAGAAGGTCAGAGCAATGGCAGCCTCTGTAGCTTTCCTCAGATCGACACCGATTGAGGAGATTTGTAAGGCTGCTACTTGGTCCTCGGTTCATACCTTCACTTCTCATTATTGTCTGGATACTTTCTCCAGACGGAATGGACAGTTTGGCCAAACAGTATTGCAAAATTTATTCTCCTAAGTTGCCAACTTTCCCTCCATCCCATTGTGGTTAGTTTGGAGGTAACCCATTAGTGAGAATACGTGCCTGCTTGTCCTGGGATAAAGCAATGTTACTTACCGTAACAGTTGTTATCCAGGGACAGCAGGCAGCTATTTTCACATCCCACCCTGGGTTGGCTTCTCTGCTAGGTATCTGAACTGAGGAGACGCACCCTGCGCTGGGTGGGAAGGCACTCGAGCATGCGCGGTGCGGGCGACTCGAAACTTCGAGTTTCTTCAAGCAAGACTGCTTGTGAGGCGTCCGCATCGGGTCTCCGTTGGATCACGTCACTCATTAGTGAGAATAACTGCCTGCTGTCCCTGGATAATAACTGTTACAGTAAGTAACATTGCTTTTTGTGCTCAGAGAAGAGTTGAAAAGTCTGACTGAAAACAGATCCTTGTGGGGGGTTCCACAAGGGACAGCTCTGTTAGCTGCTGTTTTTATTTATTTATTTTTTTAAAATTGTTTATTAATTTTATATAGCAAAATATAGCAGATACACAGTGTAAGAAAGTTTACATACATTAGCAATATGTTCAGAAAACATCATAAATAACTTAAGACCAACCCCCCAAAATAAGCCCGCCCTCCTCTCTGTCATGTGCTTGCCCAGCTTGGATGTTCATTTTCAGATATATGCAGACATCCAATTTTATTTTCCTGTTGTTGAATCTGTACAAGAACTTACTGATTTGTAACAGAGTAGACACCGAGGAGGGATTGGCAAACATGAAAAAGGATCTGCAAAAATTAGAAGAATGGTCTAATATCTGGCAACTAAAATTCAATGCAAAGAAGTGTAGAGTAATGCATTTGGGGATTAGAAAGCGGAAGGAGCCGTATGTCCTGGGAGATGAGTCTGATATGCACGGATGGGGAGAGGGACCTAGGGGTGATAGTGTCTGAAGATCTAAAGGTGAAGAAACAGTGTCACAAGGCGATGTCTGTTGCTAGAAGGCTGCTAGGCTGTATAGAGAGGTGTGACCAATAGAAATAAGGTGTTGATGCCCCTGTACAGGTTGATGGTGAGGCCCCAGTTGGCGTATTGTGTTCAGTTTTGGAGACCGTATCTGGCAAATGACACAGAAGTGGTCCAGAGGAAGGTGACGAAAACGGTAGGAAGTTTGCGCCAAAAGATGTATGAGGAGAGACTGGAAGCCTTGAATATGTATACCCTAGAGAAAATTAGGGACAGGGGAAATATGATTCAGATGTTAAAATACTTCAAAGGTATTAATGTAGAACAAAATCTATTCCAGAGAAAGGAAAATGGTAAAAACAGAGGGCATAATTTAAGGGTGAGGGGTGGTAGATTCAAGAGTAATGTTAGGAAATTCTTCTTTACGGAGAGGGTGGTTGATGTGTGGAATGCGCTCCCAAGGGAGGTGGTGGAGAAGGAAACGGTGACAGAGTTTAAACAAGTGTGGGATGAACACAGGGGATCTCTGATCAGAAAATAATAGGTATACATTGAAGGAACTAAGGCCAGTACTGGGCAGGCTTGCACGGCCTGTGTCCCATATATGAACATTCAGTTGGGGACAGCCTGGGTAGGGTTTGGATGGCTGGGATGGTTAAGATGAGCTGGAGTGAGCTTTGATGGAGACTCCAGTAGATGGAACCTAAGCACACTATAGGGCAGGGCTCTGGGTTTCTGGCCCAGAAATATCTAAGAAAAAGAACCATTTAAATTAATTTATGGAACATGTATGGTTGGACAGACTGGATGGACCACTCGGGTCTTTATCTGCTGTCATTTACTATGTTATGATTTTTCTGAAACTATCTCCCTCTTCTATACCGCGCTAGCTCACGCTGCTCCCAATGGTCATAGAGTTCTTATGAGCGTCGGGAGCAGCGCAGGTCATTCAGCGCTGGCAGCTCCTGTGCTAAAACCGCTAGCGCAGTTTAGTAGAAGAGGGAGTATGTCTTAAGGTAAATTAATAGTTGGATGCAGGTTAACCATTTCAGATTGAATACCATGAAGACGCAAGTATTAGGGTTAGTAGTCAGTAATGTCTAGATAAATTGGCCAACTGAATTTAGGTTTGGGAGTAAGTGTATTCCTATTTAGATAATGCAAGTATTTTAGTGTTATCTTAGATTCATTGTAATCTATGAAATTCCAAGTATAGAATGTAGTAAATAAAGCCTTTATTCAGCTAAGATTTTTGAGGGGTCTGAAAGATTTGTCATTTATAAACTTTAGTTCAGTGATTCGGGCAATGATATTCTAAATTTTGGACTAATGTAATTCTTTGTTGGGTCTTCCCAGGTACATGTTAACAGGCTCTGCAACTTGTGCAGAATGCAGCCAGTCAGACTGGTGACCAGTATCTCTAAAAGTGAGCATATTACACTGGTTTTGTAAATTTTGCACTCATTACCAGTCAACTCATGCATTGGCTTGAAGATTTTTGTTTAATTTTCAAACTTTTGAATAATGGTTGGTCCTGTGACTTTTGCAACTGCATTACATGTGCACACACCTTTTGCGATGTTTATGATTTTTGCAAAAAACAGTTAGATATTCTTCCTTTTAGGCAAGTTAGACTATTTATAGAGTCAGTCTTTCAGATTGAAGGAGCAAGGAGGTGGAATGACCTGCTTTTGGATTTACATGCTTCAGTAGGTCTGTTTACATTTTCATAAGAAACTTAAAACATTATTCACTTTTTTATTGCACTTAAGCATTAGATATATTTCTATAGTTTCATTATAATACTGTTTTTTGTGATTAATACTTAAATCATGCAGTCATTAGTTATTCAAAGCTGTATGCAATTTTTTGGATTGTTTAGTTTTTGTTTGCATGTCTTACCTTGTATATTGTTTTCTTGTGTATATATTAATTGTGTATGCTTAGAACTTTGGGATAAAGCGAGACATAAATATTTTAAACAAATGTAGGGAACAAGAATGGATCTTTCGCCTTGGCACCAAAGTGCCATTTAGTCTTAATACAAAATTCTTGTACAATCCCTCTGGAGGCTTAACTTAACTTGTATGTGTGGTAGCTTCTGCTGCAGAGCTATTAAAACCTGAACCCTCCCCTTTGGGCTTCTTGCCTGGGAGTTTCCTGTCATGCTCAGTTTTGTACCTGCAGCTTCTCTACATGGTTGAAATCAGTCTCTTCTGCTCTGATTTGTTTTCAATTCCTAGTCTTTTTTTAATTTTTTGCGGGTTTGCCCATGTGTTGCAGATCAACTCTGTGCGAGTGATCCTTCGGCGGGAGATCGCAGACATTTTAAATTTTGTCTGCTTCTGAAGGGTGCTTTGTAAGCTTAAACTGCAGTAAGCCCTCTGGACAGCCTGCAGATTGGATCGGGTCTCCGGGATTGGGAGCCATCTCTACCCTGATTTGTCCACAAAGGGGTAGAGCACAGGCTGCTGCGGTTCCGTGGAGGTACGCCAGGATTGGAACCACACCGCGTATCTTCCCTAATTTCCCTGAGGGATCCTGGTGGTCGTGATCTGAGGTGACAGGGAAGGTGAGGCGGTCAGAAGATCTGAAAAATCCAGTTTAATCAGCTCCTGAGGTACTGATCTTGCTTGTACTGTGTATTGCAGGCTGCCATAGACTTTCATTGCAGCACGTCTCTGTGTTGTCTGTGAATCACAGAGTTTGCTGATTTTGGGGGTGCTCAAATTGGGACTTTGGGTGATTTCCCTGCATGCCCTGGTCCCCCCACCTGTAAAATCTTAAAACTGCCGTTTTTCGCATTTACCTGCATTTGTAACAGGCGTTTTTCAGGCAAAATCGGCACCCACGGTCATCTTGGATTTTCTTTGAAGTTTTTAAAAACATATTTTTTTGGTCTTAGAAGCTTCGTTTTCACCTCAGGACAGAATGGCATGGATTCATGCCATAAATGTGGCGGATGGCTGATGGATTCGCAGCCATGTATCACGTGCATCGCTGCCTGCGAGGGGCGTGAACCGTGAATGAGCCCCACTGTCCTCCGGGGAGGCCCTGTTTTCCTCAGATTCTGCCAGAGATGCGATTCCGTCGTCCGGGATGCCAAATTTGGGCGCAGTTTTGGGGAAAAGTCATAAGTCTTCAAAACATTCCAAATCTGAGTCCCACAGATTGGCTCTGGCCGCCGGGGACTATTTTCTACTGGAATTAGTGGATATAATGTATCAAGCTTTCATGAAAAAGTGGGCTATGCCTGTGTCTCCCTCTCAGATTCCGGTGTGGCAGTCTGTGTAGCCTTTGGATTCCAGCATATCAATCTGCTCTCTTGCTGGTCCACCTGAAAGCCAGCGGCAACTTCCTGCTATTGCCTCGGTGCCTGCATCAATTTTTATACCATTGCTGTTACACGGCTCTTTGGCGGGCTCCACTGATGTGGCTAGCCTAGCGGATCTTGGGGATTCCCAGAACACTGATTTCCGCAATCTGGGAGAGGATCAGATGGTGCGCAGGCTCTTTAAGTCCCGTCGCCTTCCTGATCTTATCTCTGAATCCCTGCGGACATTGAAACTTGATTCAGACTCAGTGGTTCAGGCAGAGTGTTCTGTCATGAGTTCTAGCCCCTGCTTTCCACTGCATTTCCGAATCACGCGGATTGTGCGGAAATGCTCTTAGAGGTTTGGGAGGCCCCGGAGGGTCTCCTGAAGAGCACTAGGGCCATGGCTAAATTGTATCCTGTGGCTTCAGAATTTTTCAAGCGCCTAGTCCCGCCAAGGGTGGATTTGGCGGTGGCTCAGGTCACTAAACGTACCTCTTTGCCCTCGGATGGAGGGGTTGTCCTGAAGGATGTCCAGGACCGAAGACTAGATTTTGTCATGAAGCGTCTTTTTGATTCCGCTGCGATGGTAGTGCGAGCTGCAATGGCCACTTCCTTTATGAACCGGGCATGTCATACTAAACTTCATCAGAATCCTGAGGAGGTTGTCCTTAGGGATCTCGACTTCCTGGTTTCTGGTGTGAATTAGAAACATAGAAAAATGGTGGCAGAATAGGGCCATAGCCCATCGAGTCTGCCCATTCCAAGTACCCGCCCCCCTGAATTTACTCCCTTAAAGATCCCACGTGAGCATCCCATTTTCTCTTAAAATCCGTCACGTTGCTTGCCTCAATCACCTGCAGTGGGAGTCTGTTCCAATGATCTACCACTCTTTCGGTGAAGAAGTACTTTCTGGAGCCGCTATGAAACTTCCCTCCCCTGATTTTCAGCGGGTGCCATATGGTGGTCGAGGGTCCCACGAGACAGAAGATATTATCTTCCGACTCGATGCGACCCGTGATGTACTTGAACGTTTCAATCATGTCTCCCCTCTCTCTTCGTTCCTCAAGTGAGTACAGCCGCATTTCTTTTAGTCTTTCTTCGTATGTCAGATCCTTGAGTCCCAAGACCATCCTGGTGGCCATTTGCTGAACTGACTCGATCCTCAGCATATCCTTACGGTAGTGTGGTCTCCAGAATTGGACACAGTACTCCAAGTGAGGCCGCACCATGGATCTGTATAACGGCATGATAACTTCAGGTCTCCTGCTGACAAAACCTCTACGGATACAACCCATCATTTGTCTTGCCTTGGAGGAAGCCTTCTCCACCTGATTGGCAGCTTTCAAGTCGTCACTAATGATCACCCCTAGATCACGCTCTGCCGTGGTCGCAGCTAAGGTCTCACCATTTAGTGCATAAGTTCTGCACGGATTTCTCTTGCCCAGGTGCATTACCTTGCATTTTTTAGCATTGAAGCCCAGCTGCCAAGTCGTTGACCATCGTTCCAGCAGCAGTAGGTCCTGTGTCATATTATCAGGTAACAAGCTTTTGCCTACTATGTTGCAAATTTTGGCGTCGTCGGCGAACAGTGATACCTTTCCTCTAAGTCCATGCGTCATATCACTTATGAATGTTGAATAGAATCGGGCCTAAGACCAAGCCCTGCGGCACTCCACTGAGCATGTCCGACGCTTCTGATGGGGTACTGTTCACCACCACCCTCTGTAGTCTACCACTTAGCCAGTCTCCAACCCATGTAGTTAGAGTGTCCCCCAATCCTGTCGATTTCAGCTTGTTCAATAACCTTCGGTGTGGGACGCTATCAAATGCTTTGCTGAAGTCCAAATATACCACGTCCAGTGACTCTCCGGCATCCAGTTGTCTAGTAACCCAGTCAAAAAAGCTAATAAGATTGGACTGGCAGGATCTACCCTGGGTGAACCCGTGTTGGTGGGGATCATGTAGGTTTCCCTCATCCAGGATCATGTCAAGATTCTGTTTGATCAGAGTTTCCATGAGCTTACACACTATAGATGTGAGACTCACTGGCCTGTAGTTTGCTGTCTCTGTTTTGCAGCCTTTTTTGTGGAGTGTGATTACATTGGCGGTTTTCCAGTCCAAGGGGACTTTTCCTGTGCGTAAGGAAAGGTTGAAAAGTACAGATAATGGTTCCGCCAGGACTTCACTTAACTCCCTGAGCACCCTGGGGTGTAGGTTGTCCGGCCCCATGGCTTTGTTTACTTTGAGTCTCGCTAGTTCGTTGTAGACGCTACTGGGCGTGAATTCGAAGTCTTGAAACGGGTCTTTCTGGTTATCTCCCGTCTGAATCTGTGGACCATCTCCCGGTGCTTCACATGTGAAGACTGAGCAGAAGTAATCGTTTAGCAGTTCTGCCTTGGCAGAATCTGATTCTGCAAAGTTACCGTCAGATTGCTTCAGGCGTTCAATCCCATCTTTGGTTTTTTTCCTGTCACTAATATAGCTGAAAAAATATTTATCCCCTTTCTTAATGTTCCGTGCTAGCTCTTCCTCCATTCGGAGTTTGGCCTCTCTGACTACTTTTTTGACAGCTCTAGATCTCTTTAGATAGTCCTCTTTCGCCTCCTGGCTTCCTAAATGTTTGTAGGTGATAAATGCTTCTTTTTTCTTTTTAACTAGGTCTGAAATTTCCTTGGTGAACCATTGAGGTCTTTTGTTTCTCCTGCGTGTACTTATTGTTTTTATGTGGCGGGTTGTTGCTTCATGTAGGATGGACTTCAGAGTCGACCACATAGCCTCTACATTGTCAGTTTTTGCATGTTTATGTAGCTCTTGATGGACAAAAACTCCCATGCGGTTGAAGTCTGTGCCTCTAAAGTTGAGAACCCTTGTTGCCGTGCTTGACCTAGAGAAGCCTTTCCTGAGGTTTAGCCATACCATATTATGGTCGTTGGAGGCCAGTGTATCAGTGTATTTGCAGATACACTCTGATATTTTGAAAGTTTTTGCTAAGCTGGGAGCTTATTCAGTTCCTGCTAGGAGAATGTTATGGATTCTTCATCCAAGGCTACGCTAAGCAAATTACCCTTTAAAGCAGGGGTGTCCAACCTTTTGGCTTCCCTGGGCCACTTTGGCCAAAAAAAAATGTTTCTGGGGCCGCACAAATGTGTAAACACTGCAGCAAGACAGAGGAGGGAGCCGGCAAGACAGTAAACACCTGGGGGCAGCAGAGGAAAACACTGCATCGCCCTCGACCGGGGTCGCACAAAATACTTCACAGGGCCGCATGTGGCCCTCGGGCCGCAGGTTGGACACCCCTGCTTTACAGGTTTGCTCTTGTTTGGTCAGGGTTTGAATGACCTGATGGCAAGTGTGCAGGACCGTAAGCCTAAGGCGCTTCCTAGCTCTAGACTTCGTCCGACCAGCGGGATGAGATGGCTGAATTTTCATCCCTTCCGGAGAACCTTGCAATACACCGGACCCCCTGTGGTAGGATAGCGTTTCAGAGCGTCCTACAGACCTTGCTTTGGAGGTGCAGTGTGCCAACAGCCTTCCAACTCTTGACCTTCTGTCCCAAGAGAAAATTATGATACCAGGTCTGACGAGGCTCCCCTGAATTGGGGGGCGGCTTTCAGCCTTCCATCCAGAATGGCTAGATGACCTCGGACCAGTGGGTCCTAGAGGTACTAAGGGAAGGTCTTCGACTACAGTTCTTCCGGCCGCCGGTGGACTTCTTCCTGTCCTCTCCCAAGGGAAATCCGGACAGGGCCAGCAAGGTGCGCGCTACAGTGCACTGGTTACTGGATCTGGTGGCCATAGAGCCGGTTCCAAGGGACGACTTGGGCTCTGGGAGATACTCGATTTACTTCATCATGCCAAAGAAAGACTCCAACGATTGCAGACCAAGTCTGGACCTGAAAGCAGTAAACGCATTCTTGCGACTTTCACGTTTCCGGATGGAAACGATGCATTCTGTCATAGCAGTGGTGGTACCCAGGGAGTTTTTGGCTTGGATCTCACAAAAGCGTACCTCCACATCCTGATATTCCCAGGTCATCGGAGGTTCCTGAGGTTTCATGTTCTCGGGAGGCATTTCCAGTTCGCGGCACTCCCTGTCGGTTTGGCATCGGCGCCCAGATTTTTTACCAAGATTATGATGGTGGTGGCTGCCGATCTGCGATCTCTGGGTGTGCTCATGCACATGTACTTTGACTTGCTGATCAGAGCTCTCTCGTGGACGCAGGGCCGCTTGACAGTTTGCCAAGTGCTGTCTTTGCTGGAACGTGTCAGATGGCTGATCAATCTGAAGAAGAGTCGCCTCGAGCCGACCCAGGACTTGGAGTACCTGGGAATCTGGTTCCACACAGGTCTGAACCAGGTATTTCTTCCAGAATCCAGAAAACTCAAACTCAGGAGTGTGATTCGGGACATGTTAGCGGTCTCAGCACCAACGACCTGGCTGTACCTACAGGTGTTTGGTCTCATTGTGGCAACTATAGATGTGATTCCGTGGGCGAGAGCTCGCCTGTGTCCTCTTCAGTTTCCACTTCTGACCTGGTGAAATCCCCAGAGAGATGCGCTGGGGGGGGGGCGGGGTGAAGATGCCTTGGTTGGCAGCAGCGCGCAGCAGTATGTTGTGGTGGTTGAACCCGGTCACTCTGAACAAAGGGCTCCCTCTGCAGGTCTTGGACTGGGTCATCCTGACCACGGATGTGAATTTCTTCGACTGAGGTGCAGTTTGCATGTTGGTCCAGGGCCGCTGGACAGTGTGGGAAAGCAGATGGTCCATCAATCTGATGGAACTGCTCTACTGAGATTTCAAGGGTGTCACCGCCGGAAGGCTGTCCATGTGTTCTCGGACAATGCGACGGCTATTGCCTATGTCAGCCGTCAAGGGGGTACAAGGAGTCCCCTGCTGGGCTTGGAGGCTCTGTTACTCTTTGCTAGGGTGGAACGACATCTGTTGGCTCATGTAACAGGCGTAGACAACGTTCAGGCAGACTTTCTCAGTCGTCGAATTCTATACCAGTAAGAATGGTCCCTGCTGGGATGGCGTTCGAGACCATAGTGTACCGCTGGGGTCGTCCTTCCTTCGATCTGATGGTGTCTTCTCAGAACAGGAAGGCCAACAGATTTTTCAGCCGACGACGGAAGGTCGGCAGCGAAGGAGTAGACGCCCTGGTTCAATCTTGGCCCAAAAAGGAACTTCTGTACGTCTTTCCCCCGTGGCTTATGATAGGGCGAGTACTGGGCCGGGTGTCCTCTCACAGGGGTCCGGTGATCCTTGTAGCTCCAGACTGGCTGAGGAGACCTTGGTATGCAGACTTTATGAGGCTGTCCTCGGGGAGGGGTCTGCATCTTCCTTGCCATCAAAGGTTGCTCACGCAGGGCCCGATTGCTCTTCAAGCATTGGTCTTACGGGCTGGCGCTTGAGTAGGCAGCCTTGACGGCCAGGGGTTATTCCTCTGCGGTTATCACCATGCTCCTGCAAAGCAAGCGGAAATCGACTTGTCGGCCTACGCGAAAGCCTGTAGTGTTTTCAGGCTTGGTATGTGGGGGTTCAGGTGGACCCTTTGGTACCGTCGGTGGCTCATATTCTGGACTTCCTGCAGGCTGGCCTCAGGAAGGGTTTGGCGGTCTCTTCTCTACGTGTTCAGATTGCGGGATTCTCCTGTTTAGATTCCTCTTCGTTCAGGGGTTCTCTGGCTTCTCACCTGGTTCTTGAGGGGGCCGGAAGGCTGAGGCCTCCCTTGCAACTGCCTTGCCTGTCATGGAACCTGAATTTGGTCCTACGCTCCCTGACTTGTTACCCTATGAACCCCTGGATGGGATCTCTCTGAAAGATCTTACCATTAAGACCGTCTTCCTGGTGGCAGTCACATTGGCACGGCGAGTGTCAGAGCTTCAGGCTTTGTTGTGCGGAGATCCTTTTCTTCACATCACGGAGTCTGTGGTGATTTTGAGGACTGTGCTGCCTTCTCTTCCAAAAGTGGTTTCCACTTTCCATGTCAACCAGGAAGTTCGTTTGCCAGCCTTTGTTCCTACAGGTTCCAAGACTCATCTGTTTGTCCTGGCGGGTCCCGTGCGTCAGGGTCGGCCTGCATCCAAGGCTGCCATTTCACATTGGATACTTGCGGACATTTATTCGGCCTATGTGGCGGCTGGGAAGAAGCTTCCCCTTGGGGTGAAGGCTCACTCTTCCAGAGGAATGGCTTCCTCGTGGGCTGAATCATGCAGTCTCGTCTGAGGAGATTTGTCAGGTGGCCACATGGGCTTCCCTTCATACCTTTTCCAGGTTTTACTGGCTTGATGTGGCGGCTAAGGGTGATAGGGCCTTTGGTGCTTCTGTTCTCACGGCGGGCTCATTTGGGCCCCCTCCCCCTGAGATTTGGGACTGCTTTGATACGTCCCTCAAGTTCAGCCTACAGTGGGATTGTATAAGAATAAAAGATTAGGTTTCTTACCTCTGCTAATCTTCCTTCTTGCAAATCTCCTCTGGAGGCTGAACTCCCGCCCATCTGTTTTCTCCAATTACATGCGTATTCCCCTTTGTAAGGTTTAAGGCAGGGGTGTTCAACCTGCGGCCCCATGAAGTATTTTGTGCGGCCCCGGTCGAGGGTGATGCAGTGTTTTCCTCTTCTGCTCCCGGGTGTTTACCATCTTGCTGGCTCCCTCCTTTATCTTGCTGCAATATTGTGCAGCCCCAGAAAAATTTTTTGGGGCCAATACAGCCCAGGGAAGCCAAAAGATTGGACACCCCTGGTTTAAGGATTGGTGGGGTTCCCGGGGGGTGCCCCTTCTGATCTTCAGGCTGTGTCTACGTTCTATAACTTTCCTGTGTTTTGCAGTTTTATGTTTATATTATGTGTTTGATTACAGTTGGCCATTTTTGGCCGTAGTTAGTGTAATAATTTCTTGAGCAGAATTGACTGGTAGCTGGAGTTCCCGCACCCTCGCTTTCTTTTCTTCTGTTTCCGGTTGTCATAGATCTACCTGGCTTTCCTACTAATTGAGCATGACAGGAAACTCCTGGGCAGGTAGTCCAAAGGGGAGGGATCAAGTTTTAGTAGCCTTGCAGCAGAAGCTACCAGACATACACGAACCCTCGAGTTCAGCCTCCAGAGGAGATGTACAAGAAGGAAGATTAGCAGAGGTAAGAAACCTAATCTTTCAATAGAATGGTGTCCTTTTTTTTTTCTAATTAACATGACTGGTAGAAATATTTCTGACTATAATTGGTTGGAGATATGTTTTCTTAACACCAATTTTTCTAAAGTGAGTCCTCTGGTTATTGAGGTCTGAACATTGGAAGTGATCTCATAGCTATTGAAATGAAGTCTGGGGCATACAATCATCTTTCCTGAGTATGAGCACTAATGAGTGCTGTTTTGAAGTAAGTTTGTTGTGGAATGGAGATGTGTGTGTGGTAAAACATTTGCCAATGTCCCCTCTTTTACTTTTTTAGGTGTGGTCCACATTCTCTGAAGCACCCAGGATGTGAAATGCTGGTCATCGTTGGGGCCGGATCTAGCCTGGTCAGTTTGAGGTAACTAAGATAAGTGATTTTTCACGGGTCACAACACTGGAGGGGGGGGGGAGGTTTCATGATTGATTTGCAACATATTAAGTATTTTCAATCAAACTGTGTGCATGAAAAACAAATTTAGGACATTAAGACAGAGGTTATTTATATCACTGTTCTTCAACCGCCGGTCCGCAGAAAATTCCTGCCGGTCTGCGCAGGGCCGGCAAGATCAGATTGGGGCCATCGGCAGTGTCTGGGCTGCAACGGCTATGAGCGGCATCGGCGGCCCCCACCCTCCGCGACGCAGTTCAAGATGGTCAATGGGCCTCCCCCCTCCTGCGACAGCACTCAAGTTCGGCAATGGGCCTCCTTCTTCCCCCTGGCATCAACAGCACTTCAGATTGACAACGCGGTGCTCAGCCCAAAACTTTCCTCTGACTCGGCTTCCTATTGCTGATCTGAACTGCTGTTGATGCCGGGGGGGGAGAAGGAGGCCCGTTGCCTATCTTGAGTGTCATTGCGGGGGGGGGGGGAGGCGTTGCCGATCTTGTTGCCAAAATTGGAAATAAAGGTGAGAGGAAGGGAGAGAGATGGGCCTGTGGTGGATGGAGAGATTGAGAGAAGGGGCAATAATGGAAGTGGGAAAGAGAAGGGGCAGATGATGGAAGTGGGGAGAAGGGGAGAGAGAAGAGGGCAGATGATGGAAGTGGGGAGAAGGGACATGATGGAAGTGGGGGGAAAGAGAGAGAAGGGGTAGATGATGGAAGTGGGGAGAAGGGAGAGAAAGAAGAGGGCAGATGATGGAAGTGGGAGAAGGGAGAGAGAGAGGGCAGATGATGGAAGTGGGGAGAAGTGATGTAGGCCGCTGTCAGGCCTACTTTGGTAATGAGACCTCGAACGCTATATACTGGTTTCCATAAGTATATATTTATTTTATCAATCAGTAACAGCTTACAAGAATAGATCATATAGCATATAGCGTAACAGACGGTGATGATCTCTAGGCCTAGAGGTCCTCTGATGTCTGTTCTCCCCCTCTGCCTTCTAAAGGCCTGGTTTTTATACATTTCTTAGTGGCCAACACCACGTTGGTTTACATCACATGATACATCTTTATTGGCTACTTTCCTATTCATTACTGCTTAGTTACATTCTTTTATTGGCTGGTTGACCTGCGTCACGTTATATGTTTACTCTGTTTACCGTAAGACCTAACCTGTTCCCCGAAATGCCTGTTTCCCCACCATATTAGTACTTCCGAGCACAAGACCCCCTCCCAACTGTAAATATCTCTGACACTGTAGATGATATCTCTTGAGAATTCTATCTTTGGACCATGGTCTGTTTATCTCTTCATGGTATCTGGCTGGGTGGGCCTGATGCCAGACCGCAGCATCAGGACCTGTTATTTTCTCTCAAGTTTCGCTGACACAGTAGTTAACTTTGCTTAGAAACTGGGTATTTCTTTATTCGTGCATGTCTTCTGGTAAATTGTGTGAAATATCTTTTTACAGTTAATCTACTGTTTCCATCAGCTGCAGAGATAAGATACTAGTTGCAGGGGGAGAGAAAGGTTTTTGTAGAGAGAACAGTTTCTGTGAGCTTATGGTTTTTCCTTGTCCCACTTCACCTGGTTTAATAATGTCAGGACTTAAAGGGATTCTTCCAGAGGGATTCTTCCAGAGCTTCCATGCTTTACCTTCTTGCCATTTCCCTCCTTCTCTCATCCCCTCTTCAAAGCCCCGCCAGGTGGCTTTGACATCTGGTCATTTGGCGAAGGGTTAGATTGTGTCAGAGACTACACAGTATGGGCCCAGGGCTATGTGCTAGGAAGTACACACGGGAAAGGAAAGAGACAAGTGCCCACCCTTACTATGCTACCGAGGACAGAGTAGTATAACATGTCGCAGCAGTGCTCTTATCGCTTATAATACTAGGATATACAGTCAGTGATTCAGCTATTGTGCTAAGCAGAAAATGGGCCTATAAGATCTAAATAAATGACTTATACCTTTAGGGTTAGACTGCTGTGTTGGAAACATCAGCATGGATTATTGATGTAGTGGGGATAGGTGGTGACTCGTGGGAGGGGAAATCAGCTGCGGGTGTTTCATAGGGAGGTACATTAAAAATCAGCCAAGTCAAGATTATCAAAAATGTTGTGTATGGGTCTGTGTAGGGGTCTCTATTTCAACATTTGGGATAGTTCGGGCAACCAGGCATCTGCAGGGGTTCATAATTTAACCTAATACATTTTAATATATTCTCTCTTTATGGCTTCATCCTGTTATGAGCATACTACATCCAAAAGGGATGGCGGGATAAATTAACAAGTTAGATTATTTCCAAGCTCTTCCAAAACAGCTGGGATCAGTGCAGACTCGGCTGGGTCCAGACGCTAGGGGTGAAAGTCTAGGTAACCACATCAAATCTTACGTCATCATCCTTCAGCTGGGCTCATCACTTCTTCTTCACTGCAGTTCTCCTCAGCTTAGCAGCAAGAAAGGGAATGGAAAGAATCCAACTGGAGGGGAAAATAACTAGGGAGCTATTGTGGGAGTCAAAACAGGATGAAACGGCATAAAGTCACAATTAAGAAAAACACCTGAATCTTGCAATAGAGCTGTCAAAAACAATTATCAACACATGAAAATATATATATGCACTAATACTGCATGAGTCCATAAAAGAGTTAAAGTGCAAATTAATAAGTCCATAATTAACGCTGTAAAAGTTCAAGGTCATAAAGGTCATCCCGTCTTTGGTAGCAACAGTCAGGAAGTCTTCGCTGGTAAGTCTAGGCACTTATCCAGTTTCTTCTCCGGTAGCAAGATCCTTCCGTTGGGGCTCATCCGTCATCGGGGTTTCCTACGGCCGAACATCTTTCTTCCAGCGATGATATTTCAAATAGCATTAGTCCATAATTATGCAAATAAGTCCTTAATAGACATTAAAAGGATGTAAACACGGATTCTCATGTAGCATACAGCTGATATGGCAATTGTCTTTGTGAAGTGATCCATAATTAATAAGGCAAAAATATCTGTACTGTATATATCATTTAACTTGTTTCCAACAATACCTGAGCAATATTACTAATAGGATAGGTACGGCGTTAAAAGATGACATACAAAAGAAAACAAAAACTTATCTGCTTTAATTCAGATAGGCTAAGGTCTAATATATGTATTAGCTGAATTATATTTGTCAGCCTAAGGGAGTTATAGTTACAATGGCATATGATGTTCAAAGGACAGGAGTAATATGCTAAACATAAATATGAATTAGCAAAGAGTCAAACCCAAGCAAAAGGATGGCTAAGCTATAACCTTAAACATATTAACATAGGTTATATTGAAACATACTAAAATAAAGAGGATAAACCCTAAAGTTAAAATAAAATAGGATTTATGGGAGAAATGTCCTTCCCATGGGATTCTATCAAATCATGGGTTCAATGTTGTTTGACTCATAATATATTTTTTGCTAAGAAACCAAATAAAATCCTACAAACCTAGACAAATGTTTTTTCCCTAACACCGCCTACAATGGGTTAAAAGGAAAAAACAGCATAGTGTATGCAGAAGTTACTTTCGCTTCGGTGTGTTAGCACGACATTAATATTACCACTTGGGATAGAAGCGGATCATGAGAACCCTATGCAATATGTTCAAGTTATTGTAGTTATTGGGGGGGGGTCGGTGAATCTGTTTGCATGTTGTTGTAACTTTAAGGAGGTGCCCGGAGCAGCTGTTGATTGTTTCCCACCACAAACCAAGATAAGTTATTACAGTTATTTTTCTACACAGATTTGGTTTATTGTATGCTCTGTACTGGTTTTGGTGGGTGAGACTGTGAACATTATGATGGTCTCTCTGCACAGCTACTCCGTGATCTTTGTTCACTGGGATAAAGTTGTGGGTCTGAATGTTCACTTTGTATAAGTCATATTCATGAATTGAACTTACTTTGAGACTTATAAAATATTTTTAGGTGATCAATGATAATCCAGTTATTGTAGAGACATGAATAATAAAAAAACAAAAAGAAAATAGCTGCTGATAATTTCAAGTTAAAGAAATAGAACACTACATTTCCCAGTGTCCCTAACACAGACACATCAGCCAGGAAGTAACTCGGTAGGAAATCTTCTTTCATTATATTGGTAATTATAGTGAGCGCTCATAAATGGAAATCCACTCGTATTTCCATAAACAATGAAGTTGACACAGGGCACACTACTACAGATAATGACTCATAGTAACATAAAAGACTGTAACGCTGAAAAATAGACAGACATTAATTGCGAGCAAATATCAAGGTAGTGCCCCTCTTGTATAATTTTTTATTTCCTTTTTATTTTTCCCATTTAGAGTACTCGCATGAAGTGTTCTCTTCAAGTGCACCGTAGTTTTCCTAACTCTAGAAAACAAATGATCGTTAGTAATGGGAAAAAGTGAGGTGATGGGAAACGCCCATAATAAAAATTCCAGACCTAGAAAGACAAAGGGTGCGTTTATTTTTACATTGCCAGTTATACTTAATGCCTGTCAGTTATTTGGTTAGACATAATCACTGGTCACGAATCCTTCCTATCTACGTACCCTATCTTAATATATTCCCTTCATTGCCAATCTAACATAACACTTTCTATTGAAAAACAATAGTGATCCAAATCATTTCTGTAATTCCGTTCTTCTCATTTTCAAAAACAATCCTTTATAATCCAGCAAACTTATATGAAATAAATAATTGTTTAATGAAAGCTTATGGTAACATTGAAACGCAGTTAAAATATATACTTCCTCTTTCAGTCTCATTCACTCTCATCCCCCTCACCCCCCCAATTTTTTTTTTTTTTTTCGTTCGTGACCACAAAAGAACAGGAACCAAAAAACCCACGAGAGCAATGCTTTCGCTGTCTCACAAAGCGCCATATGTTACACAGGTCAGTACACAAGCGACAGCTAGCATAAATGGAAGAATAAAGGAAGCCTGTAGACAGCATGACGAGCTGAAAATATTACAGGAAAACACAGACTCAGAGCTATGCCAAGGCTAGAAGACCCCTCTTGTTAGTAGCAAAGAAATAAACCCATAAAAACAGAACTAATAGGCCAAAACCCATACAAAATAGTGGCCATACATGATAATACTACATCCTAAGGGGCTAGGTAACACAAAGCACAATGCAGAGAAGAGGTGTATACTTTCGGCTCAACAATGGTAGGAAATATGGGGGCAAAAGGAGGAACAGGATTGTCTAAGCAACAGCTTAACAGAAGATCAAGAGGGGAAGGTGGGGAATGGGGTACATTGCTGTTGAATAGTTTCACAGATATCATCTAATGCCTGAGAGATAATGGCCCACGGGACAGGGGAGTAACGACCAGTATGTTTTGTAAGAGTGCGACCTGCCTGCCATTGCACTTGGTGTGCAACGGAAGGTGGAAAGATAGGACTAGGGGTAAGAGTATTTGCTGGGGAGAGCAAAGGGGCAGTAAACAGTGGCAGAGAGTGATATAAATGGGAGGACTGAGACGCTAGCAGCAAAAGCGGAGAAGCAGGAGAAGAAGGGGGTGGGAGACTGCAGGAGCAGGCAACATGGGAGAAATAAACAATATATCCAACTACAAAGTGTACAAACTAATGAGTCTAAAAATAAAACTAATAAGAATACAGTGGTGCCTCGCATAACGGACGCCTCGCACAGCGAACGCTGCGCACAACGAACTTTATGTCTTGATCCGTACAACGAACTTCGTTTCACACAACGAAGTCGCCCGAGCTGCATCCTTCCGCGCAGGCACTGCGCTTAACTGCCCTCTCTCCGCCTGGTTCCCTCTTGCCCCCCCCGACTCCCCGACACGATCGGGGCAAGAGGGAGCTCAAGCCCTCTTGCCCCCCCCGACTCCCCGACACGATCGGGGCAAAAGGGAGCCCAAGCCCTCTTGCCCCGCCGATTCCCCGACACGATCGGGGCAAAAGGGAGCCCAAGCCCTCTTGCCCCGCCGATTCCCCGACACGATCGGGGCAAGAGGGAGCTCAAGCCCTCTTGCCCCCCCGACTCCCCGACACGATCGGGGCAAGAGGGAGCTCAAGCCCTCTTGCCCCCCCCGACTCCCCGACACGATCGGGGCAAAAGGGAGCCCAAGCCCTCTTGCCCCGCCGATTCCCCGACACGATCGGGGCAAAAGGGAGCCCAAGCCCTCTTGCCCCGCCGATTCCCCAACTCCCCGACAATATCGGGCCAGGAGGGAGCCCAAGTCCTCCTGGCCACAGCGACCCCCTAACCCCACCCTGCACTACGTTACGGGCAGGAGGGATCCCAGGCCCCCCTGCCCTCGACGCAAACCCCCCCTCCCCCCAACGACCGCCCCCCCCCCAAGAACCTCCGACCGCCCCCCCAGCCGACCCGCGACCCCCCTGGCCGACCCCCACGACACCCCCAACCCCCTTCCCCGTACCTTTCTGTAGTTGGCCGGACAGACGGGAGCCAAACCCGCCTGTCCGGCAGGCAGCCATCGACGGAATGAGGCCGGATTGGCCCATCCGTCCCAAAGCTCCGCCTACTGGTGGGGCCTAAGGCGCCTGGGCCAATCAGAATAGGCCCGGGAGCCTTAGGTCCCTCCTGGGGGCGGGGCCTGAGGCACATGGGCCCAACCCGACCATGTGCCTCAGGCCCTGCCCCCAGGAGGGACCTAAGGCTCCCGGGCCTATTCTGATTGGCCCAGGCGCCTTAGGCCCCACCAGTAGGCGGAGCTTTGGGACGGATGGGCCAATCCGGCCTCATTCCGTCGATGGCTGCCTGCTGGACAGGCGGGTTTGGCTCCCGTCTGTCCGGCCAACTACAGAAAGGTACGGGGAAGGGGGTTGGGGGTGTCGTGGGGGTCGGCCAGGGGGGTCGCGGGTCGGCTGGGGGGGCGGTCGGAGGTTCTTGGGGGGGGGCGGTCGGTGGGGGGAGGGGGGGTTTGCGTCGAGGGCAGGAGGGCCTGGGATCCCTCCTGCCCGTAATGTAGTGCAGGGTGGGGTTAGGGGGTCGCCGTGGCCAGGAGGACTTGGGCTCCCTCCTGGCCCGATATTGTCGGGGAGTTGGGGAATCGGCGGGGCAAGAGGGCTTGGGCTCCCTTTTGCCCCGATCGTGTGGGGGAGTCGGGGGGGGCAAGAGGGCTTGAGCTCCCTTTTGCCCCGATCGTGTCGGGGAGTCGGGGGGGCAAGAGGGCTTGAGCTCCCTCTTGCCCCGATCGTGTCGGGGAGTGGGGGGGGCAAGAGGGCTTGAGCTCCCTCTTGCCCCGATCGTGTCGGGGGTGCCAGGGACTACACGGAGTCACCCACCGTACCACCCGATTCGGGTAAGCGCAGGTATCGGTGGGTGGCTTATTTGCGGGGGGGTGCCTTATTTTACATTTTTTTCTAAAAAGGGGGGGCTGTCTTATTTGATGGCCCTGCCTTATCATCGGGGAAACACGGTAGAAAAAAAAAAAAAAATGAACAGTTAAGTCCCAGTTTTTGCCGCTGAGACTCTGCCCTCTCACTGTAAAATTAGACTCTACTTAGTCTGTCTTTAAATTTAAAAAATGTGTGTTGTTTTAAAAAACAATTATGTTTTTAGATGTATCTAAATAAAAATAATAACCAAAAATTTATCTTTTTTTATGTCATCTTAGCATATTTTATGCTACAGAACGAATTATTTTTTTTTACATGTATTGTTATGGGAAAACGCGTTTCACACAACGAACGTTTCACATAACAAACTTGCTCCTGGAACGGATTAAGTTCGTTGTGTGAGGCACCACTGTACTTACAAAATGATGCAATGTGATCACAGAAGAGCAGGTACCTTCGTAGCAATAACTTAGGTGTGGCCAGAGACCACAGAAACAGCATAACCACCAGTCAAAGCTGGTTCAACAGTCACACCATAACAGTGATAGTTTGATATAGCAGAGGAAATGTCAGGCGTGGCCCAAGACCACAAGAAATAAAGAAAAGAATTTAACCAGCAATCGAATCAGTGTCTGTACCCAAAAAATAAAAATTAAGGAGAGTAAAAAGAAGGCATATAACGGAAGTGTTAGTAGGTGTCAATATGGCTGCATTGAACTATACCCAAGCTTAACTTAACACATATATGCCGGCTGCCCTGCCACCAGGCTTCAAACAAATTAAATACATATGCTGGCTACACTCCCACCAGTCATTAAACAAATTAAATACATATGCTGGCTACATTCCCACCAGTCATTAAACAAAATAAATACATATGCTGGCTACACTCCCACCAGTCATCAAACAAATTAAATATATATGCTGGCTACACTCCCACCATTCATTAAACAAACTAAATACATATGCTGGCTACATTCCCACCAGTCATTAAACAAACTAAATACATATGCTGGCTACACTCCCACCAGTCATTAAACAAACTAAATACATATGCTGGCTACATTCCCACCAGTCATTAAACAAACTAAATACATATGCTGGCTACACTCCCACCAGTCATCAAACAAATTAAATACATATGCTGGCTACACTCCCACCAGTCATTAAACAAACTAAATACATATGCTGGCTACATTCCCACCAGTCATTAAACAAACTAAATACATATGCTGGCTACACTCCCACCAGTCATCAAACAAATTAAATACATATGCTGGCTACACTCCCACCAGTCATTAAACAAACTAAATACATATGCTGGCTACATTCCCACCAGTCATTAAACAAACTAAATACATATGCTGGCTACACTCCCACCAGTCATTAAACAAATTAATTACATATGCTGGCTGCACTCCCAACAGTCATTAAACAAATTAATTACATATGCTGGCTGCACTCCCACCAGTCATTAAACAAACTAAATACATATGCTGGCTACACTCCCACCAGTCATTAAACAAACTAAATACATATGCTGGCTACATTCCCACCAGTCATTAAACAAATTAATTACATATGCTGGCTGCACTCCCGCCAGTCATTAAACAAAGTAAATACATATGCTGGTTGCACTCCCGCCAGTCATTAAACAAAGTAAATACATATGCAGGCTACATTCCCGCCAGTCATTAAACAAACTAAATACATATGCTGGCTACATTCCCACCAGTCATTAAACAAACTAAATACATATGCTGGCTACATTCCCACCAGTCATTAAACAAATTAAATACATATGCTGGCTACACTCCCACCAGTCATTAAACAAACTAAATACATATGCTGGCTACACTCCCACCAGTCATTAAACAAACTAAATACATATGCTGGCTACACTCCCACCAGTCATTAAACAAACTAAATACATATGCTGGCTACACTCCCACCAGTCATTAAACAAACTAAATACATATGCTGGCTACATTCCCACCAGTCATTAAACAAACTAAATACATATGCTGGCTACACTCCCACCAGTCATCAAACAAATTAAATACATATGCTGGCTACACTCCCACCAGTCATTAAACAAACTAAATACATATGCTGGCTACATTCCCACCAGTCATTAAACAAACTAAATACATATGCTGGCTACACTCCCACCAGTCATTAAACAAATTAATTACATATGCTGGCTGCACTCCCAACAGTCATTAAACAAATTAATTACATATGCTGGCTGCACTCCCACCAGTCATTAAACAAACTAAATACATATGCTGGCTACACTCCCACCAGTCATTAAACAAACTAAATACATATGCTGGCTACATTCCCGCCAGTCATTAAACAAACTAAATACATATGCTGGCTACACTCCCGCCAGTCATTAAACAAATTAATTACATATGCTGGCTGCACTCCCGCCAGTCATTAAACAAAGTAAATACATATGCTGGTTGCACTCCCGCCAGTCATTAAACAAATTAATTACATATGCTGGCTGCACTCCCAACAGTCATTAAACAAATTAAATACATATGCTGGCTACATTCCCACCAGTCATTAAACAAACTAAATACATATGCTGGCTACACTCCCACCAGTCATTAAACAAATTAAATACATATGCTGGCTACATTCCCACCAGTCATTAAACAAACTAAATACATATGCTGGCTACACTCCCACCAGTCATTAAACAAACTAAATACATATGCTGGCTACATTCCCACCAGTCATTAAACAAACTAAATACATATGCTGGCTACATTCCCACCAGTCATTAAACAAACTAAATACATATGCTGGCTACACTCCCATCAGTCATTAAACAAACTAAATACATATGCTGGCTACATTCCCACCAGTCATTAAACAAACTAAATACATATGCTGGCTACATTCCCACCAGTCATTAAACAAACTAAATACATATGCTGGCTACACTCCCACCAGTCATTAAACAAACTAAATACATATGCTGGCTGCATTCCCACCAGTCATTAAACAAATTAAATACATATGCTGGCTGCACTCCCACCAGTCATTAAACAAATTAATTACATATGCTGGCTGCACTCCCACCAGTCATTAAACAAATTAATTACATATGCTGGCTGCACTCCCACCAGTCATTAAACAAATTAAATACATATGCTGGCTGCACTCCCACCAGTCATTAAACAAATTAAATACATATGCTGGCTGCACTCCCACCAGTCATTAAACAAATTAATTACATATGCTGGCTACACTCCCACCAGTCATTAAACAAATTAATTACATATGCTGGCTACACTCCCACCAGTCATTAAACAAATTAATTACATATGCTGGCTGCACTCCCACCAGTCATTAAACAAATTAATTACATATGCTGGCTACACTCCCACCAGTCATTAAACAAATTAATTACATATGCTGGCTACACTCCCACCAGTCATTAAACAAATTAATTACATATGCTGGCTACACTCCCACCAGTCATTAAACAAATTAAATACATATGCTGGCTGCACTCCCACCAGTCATTAAACAAATTAAATACATATGCTGGCTGCACTCCCACCAGTCATTAAACAAATTAAATACATATGCTGGCTACACTCCCACCAGTCATTAAACAAATTAATTACATATGCTGGCTACACTCCCACCAGTCATTAAACAAATTAAATACATATGCTGGCTACACTCCCACCAGTCATTAAACAAATTAAATACATATGCTGGCTACATTCCCACCAGTCATTAAACAAATTAAGTACATATGCTGTTACCTGAACCCTGCGAAGGCTAGTCCATATAGGACCAGTAGGATAGCTAAGGATGGGAGCCCGGTCCCGGGCGAATCAACATGGAATCCTGCTCCTGGGTCCGGGGTCGTCCAAAGCTGACACCACTGAGCCTGTGTAACAACAAACAAACAAGATTAGTAAGAAAAGAGAAAGCAGTGTTTAAGGCAGACCACATTCCATTGCTGGCTTCAAGCTAGAACAAGAAAGAAAAAGCCGCATAAAAGGGGAAGTAAAATAACACAGCAAATCTGCAAGGAAATAAGGAAGTTTAAGCAGAGACACTGCATAAGTACAAGTAGGCAACCCAGAAACACACTTTTGGCCAAAAGTAATGGAGAGGCAATCTGACAAGCAGAGTATAGGCCTGCAATCCAGTGAGGTCTCTAAAGGTGCATATTCCCTCTTTCAACGTCGGGGTTCACCACTGATGTAGGCCGCTGTCAGGCCTACTTTGGTAATGAGACCTCGAACGCTATATACTGGTTTCCATAAGTATATATTTATTTTATCAATCAGTAACAGCTTACAAGAATAGATCATATAGCATATAGCGTAACAGACGGTGATGATCTCTAGGCCTAGAGGTCCTCTGATGTCTGTTCTCCCCCTCTGCCTTCTAAAGGCCTGGTTTTTATACATTTCTTAGTGGCCAACACCACGTTGGTTTACATCACATGATACATCTTTATTGGCTACTTTCCTATGCATTACTGCTTAGTTACATTCTTTTATTGGCTGGTTGACCTGCGTCACGTTATATGTTTACTCTGTTTACCGTAAGACCTAACCTGTTCCCCGAAATGCCTGTTTCCCCACCATATTAGTACTTCCGAGCACAAGACCCCCTCCCAACCGTAAATATCTCTGACACTGTAGATGATATCTCTTGAGAATTCTATCTTCGGACCATGGTCTGTTTATCTCTTCATGGTATCTGGCTGGGTGGGCCTGATGCCAGACCGCAGCATCAGGACCTGTTATTTTCTCTCAAGTTTCACTGACACAGTAGTTAACTTTGCTTAGAAACTGGGTATTTCTTTATTCGTGCATGTCTTCTGGTAAATTGTGTGAAATATATTTTTACAGTTAATCTACTGTTTCCATCAGCTGCAGAGATAAGATACTAGTTGCAGGGGGAGAGAAAGGTTTTTGTAGAGAGAACAGTTTCTGTGAGCTTATGGTTTTTCCTTGTCCCACTTCACCTGGTTTAATAATGTCAGGACTTAAAGGGATTCTTCCAGAGGGATTCTTCCAGAGCTTCCATGCTTTACCTTCTTGCCATTTCCCTCCTTCTCTCAGAAGGGAGAGGGAAGATGATGGAAGTAGGGAGAAAGGGAGAGAGAAGAGGGCAGATGATGAAGTGGGAAGAAGGGGCAGATGATTGAAGTGGGGAGAAGGGGAAAGAGAAGAGGGCAGATGATGGAAGTGGAGAAAGAGAAGAGGGCAGATGATGGAAGTGGGGAGAAGGGAGAGCAAATGCTGAATGAAAGTGGAGAAAGAGCACATACTGGATGGAAGGAGGGATAAAGAAAAAGGATATATGCTGGATGGGGGAAGAAGATAGAGTTAGTGAGATAGTGGAGGGGTGAAGGAAAGGAGTGGCATGCTGTGGGTAGACACAGTGAAAAGAGGGAAATTGAGGACTGCATAGTAAGAAAAAATTTAATTTAGACGGAGGCAGAAAATAAAGAAGGAAGACCAGAGGAAGGAAAGGGAAGAGAGAGAGGAGAGAGAGATGCCAGAGAACGGGGAAGGAGAAAGATATCTGATCTGAGCGGAGGAAATGAGAACAGAGAAATGCTAAAAACCACAGGTGGGAAGGAACGAGAGATGAAAGGAGAAAGATGCCAGACCATTAGGGAACAGAGGGAAGATGATGGATGCCAGACCAAAGTAGGGGGGGTCTAGAGGAGAGATGGCAGGGGAGACAGACAGTTTCTGGAAGGGGCATACAGTGGATGGAATGGGCAGATGCTGGATTGAAGAGACAGGGCAGACACTGGAAGGAAAAGAGTGAAAAGAAGATAAAAGTAGAAACCAGAGACAACAAAAGGTAGAAAAAAAATCATTTTATTTCTATTTTGTCATTAGAATATATCAGATTTGAAATATATATCCTGCTAGAGACATAACTGGGCACTGCAAAGCCCAGGCAGTGCTTCTTTAGCTTCCAGCTGGCTTAGGGCTCTCTGTGACAGGGGGCACTCCCCTAACACTATTCCTGTCATGTGTGACTGCAGTATTCTGTTACCATGATATTTCTGTGTAGCATTCTGTAATAATTTGGCTTGTTCAGTTTTCTTGATAGTAGAGGGGATATATGTAAAGGGGAGGGGAGACAGGGGTTTTGTTGATCCTGTATATTTGTATTTATAAAATGACAATTATACAGAATATTGTTTCTTTTTATACTTTAATAAAATACGTTCAATATAAAATCATAACTGAGGCTTGTGCGGATGGGATTAGATAGTTTGCGGGACCGAGCTCATGGAGATGGGGCGGAAATGTGTTTTTTTAAATTTCAGTCTTAGTAGTTTGCCGGTCCACAAAATAATTCTTTTATTTCTGCCGGTCCACGGGTGTAAAAAGGTTGAAAACCACTGATTTATATCAATGGGAGGTTTTTGAGTTGATGAGGTTATTACTCTCTAGGCTAAGGAGATTTTTCTCCTTAGTAGGGTTCTGTGGCTTTTTTTCCTGAAGAACTACATTACCTGTATTTCTGTATATTACAGCTCTTTACAAACAGTGGGATTCCTCAGGGATCTGTGTTGGGACTGCTACTTTTTAACATATTTATCAATGATAGAGATGGGAATAACTATTGAGATAATTAAATTTGCTGATGACACAAAGTTGTTAAATTGCAAGAGATTTGTGAAAAATTAAGACCGGGCATCAAAATAGCAGATGACATTTAATGTAATCAAGTACAAAATGTTGCATGTGGGAATGAGGGACCCAAACTATAGCTACGTGATGCAGGGTTACATGTTAGGAGTTATCGTTGAAACCCTCAGCTCAGTGTGCAGCAATGGTTATGAATTATCAGGAAAGGAATGGAAAACCAAGCTGAAAATGTTATAATACCATTGCATTGCTCTATGGTACGGCTGTCCTCAAATATTTTGTGCAATTCTGGTTGCCACGTCTGCTGCCAATTCTGGTTGCCACGTCTGTCCCTGGAAAGATGGTTGAAGCACTGATTAAAGATAGCATAGTCCGGCACTTGGATACACACAACCTGATGAGAGCCAGTCAACATGGCTTCAGGAAAGGGAAATCATGTTACATACAAATTGATAGTGGAGAACCGGTGGACATAATATACTTGGACTTCCAGAAAGCGTTCGACAAGATTCCACATGAAAGACTTCTCAGGAAGCTACAAAGCCATGGAATAGAGGGAGATATACTAAGGTGGATAGGCAAATTGCTGGGGAATATAAGGCAGAGAGTGGGCAAAATGGGAAGTTCTCAGACTGGGAGAAAGTGACTAGCGGTGTGCCCCAGGGCTCGGTACTTGGGCCCATCTTATTTAATATTTTTATCAATGACCTAGAAGAAGGAACATCCAGTGAGATCATCAAGTTTGCAGACGATACAAAGCTATGCCGGGCAATCAGATCGCAGAAGGATAGCGAGGAACTCCAGAGTGACTTATGTCAGTTAGAAAAATGGGCGGAGAAATGGTAGATGAAGTTTAATATGGAAAAGTGCAAAGTAATGCATTTAGCCAGAAAGAACAAGGAACACAAGTATAGAATGTCAGGTGCAACTCTGGGTAAGAACGAACAAGAAAAGGACCTGGGTGTACTAATAGATAGGACCCTGAAACCGTCGGCACAATGTGCGGCAGCGGTAAAGAAAGCAAATAGAATGTTAGGCATGATAAAGAAAGGAATCACGAGTAGATCGGAGAAAGTTATAATGCCGATTATAGGGCAGTGGTCAGACCACACTTGGAATATTGTGTCCAACATTGGTCTCCCAACCTAAAGAAGGATATAAAACTGTTGGAGAGGGTGCAGAGACAAGCAACGAAGCTAATAAAAGGTATGGAGAACTTGGAATACGAGGAACGACTTAAGAGACTGGAATTGTTCTCCCTTGAGTAAAAGAGACTGCGAGGGGATATGATTGAGACTTTCAAAATACTGAAAGGAATCGACAAAATAGAGCAGGAAAAAAAATTATTTATAATGTCCAATGTGACACGGACAAAGAGGACATGGACTGAAGCTAAGGAGGGAGAAGTCCAGGACAAATATCAGGAAGTTCTGCTTCACGCAACGAGTGGTGGACACCTGGAATGCTCTCCCAGAGGAGGTTATTGCGGAATCCACCATTCTAGGATTTAAAAGCAAACTAGATGCACATCTCCTTACGAGAGGCATAGAGGGATATGAGTGATTAAAATTATGCCAGGTGTACACCTGGCTGGGCCTCCACGTGTGCGGATCGCCGGACTTGATGGACTGAAGGTCTGATCCGGAGATGGCAGTTCTTATGTTCATATATAAACATATATACACACCGTATTTTCGCACTATAAGAAGCACCTAGGTTTAGAGGAGGAAAACAAGAAAAGAAACCCCACACATTCTGAACCAAATTGTGTACTATTTAATAAAATATACCAGGCTCTGCACCCAGCCTCCTTCCCTCCCTGCCCTACCAGGCTATGCACCCTGTTCCCCCTCCCTGCCAGGCCCTATATCCTGTCTCCCCTTTGGTGGTCTAGTGGTAGGCTGGGACAGAGCACAGGGAAGGTCTAGTGGAGTGGTCTCAAACTCAAACCCTTCGCAGGACCACATTTTGGATTTGTAGGTACTTGGAGGGCCTCAGAAAAAAATAGTTAATGTCTTATTAAAAAAATGACAATTTTGCATGAGGTAAATCTCTTTATAGTTTACTAGCTTTATAGCCCATTACATTAACGGGTGCTAGAATGTATGTGTATGTCTGTCTTTATTTTTTTCTCTCTCTGTCTCCTTCTGTATTTCTGTCTTTCTTTGTTTTGGCTGTCCATCACCACCCCTTGCGTGCTCCCCCTGTCCATTCTCCCTTCATTTTACCTCCCCTTATCCAGCAGCAGCCCTTCTCCCTTGTTTACCTCCCCCCTGTCCATCAGCACCTCTTCCTGCTCCCCCTGTCCAGCAGTACGCCTCCCTTCCTTCCTCCCCCATCCATCAGCACCTCTTCCTGCTCCCCCCTGTCCAGCAATAGGCCTCCTTTTTCCCCCCCCCTATCCATCAGCACCTCTTCCTGCTCCCCCTACTCCCCCTGTCCAGCAGTAGGCCTCCCTTCCTATTTCCCCCCTGTCCATCAGCACCTCTTCCTGATCCCCCTGTCCAGCAGTAGGCCTCCCTTCCTTCCTTTCCCCCCACCCCCTGTCCATCAGCACCTCTTCCTGATCCCCCTGTCCTGCAGTAGGCTTTCCTTCCTTTTTCCCCCTTGTCCATTAGCACCTCTTATTGCTCCCCTTGTGCAGCAGTAGGCCTCCCTTCCTTTCCCCAACCCCCACTAAAGCAGAATCTCCCCTCTGTCTATCCTCCCCAACAGTCCAGCATCTCCCATCAATCCATCCTCACCTCTGTCTGCCATTCGCGGGGTCCAGCTCCGACGTGTCGCTCGCGCACAGCAGCGGGAGCAGCACCACCAGCAGCAGTGCCGCCATCAGGAGCCCTTCTCGAGGGAGCGGGACAGGCTGCTGAGGAGCTTCGGGGGCTGCTGAGACGGCAGAGACAGAGCAGCCGAGCTGAACTGGCGTCCCCAACCCCTCCCTGGTGCCAGCGACGCTCTCCCTATCAGCGAGCCGGGCTGTAAAAAAAGGAGACTTTGACGTATAAGCTCGCATGCGCACTCGTGCCGTCGCGACGGAACAGGGAACACGCGGCGCGAGTGCACATGCGCACTTAACATTTTATTATTATTGATAAATCTTTCCTTTTGGCTAAGTCTTAATAATAATATTGTAATTTATAGCTAGAGAGGCATATGATCAAGAAACTGTTTTATTTTACTTTTGTGATTATGATAAACATACTGAGGGCCTCAAAATAGTAACTGGCGGGCCGCAAGTTTGAGACCACTGGTCTAGTGGTAGGCAGGCAGCCCCCCTCCTGGTACCTTTTTTAATTCTGGTGGTCCAGCGCTGTATTGACAGGAGCTTTCCACGCTCCTACCCCTCCCTCGCTAGATGGCTACTGCCTCATCTCTTGCGGCCAGCAGCACACAAGGCACACCACTCCCTGAATAGCTGCCATCAGTTCTTGCAAGTCCGAACGAAAAATACAGTGGGTGTGTATATATCTATTGTGGAATTAGAAAAGGTACAGAGAAGGGTGACAAAATTGATAAAGAGGATGGGATGACTTCCCTATGAGGAAATGCTAAAGCTGTTAGGAATCTTCAGCTTGGAGAAGAGATGTCTCCAGAGAGATATGATAGAGATCTATAAAATACTGAGTGGAATGGAACAGGTAAGTGTGATTTATGTTTGTTCTGTCCAAAAATACTAGGATGAGGGGGTATTCACTGAAGCTACTTTGTAGTAGATTTAAAACAAACAGGAGAGAATAAGTGAAGAGATAAATGTGTAATTAAACTCTGGAATTCATTGCCAGAGAATGTGGTGAAAGTAGTTAGTTTAACAGGGTTTAAAGAAGATTTGGATAACTTCCTAAAAGAAGTCTATAAACCATTATTAACATGAACTTGGGGAATTCCTAGGATAAAGCAGCATAAAATCTGTTTTATTCTTTGGGATCTTACCAGGTACTTGTGACCTGGTTTGTCCACAGTATGCTATGCATCATGGACCTTTGGTCTGTCCCTGTATGGCAACTCTTAATATTTTTTTTCTGGAAAAGTTAAGAGAAGCTGGTACAGTGGTCAGGAAAGCAAAGATGAAATGGAATTAAAACTAGCAATATGGTAAAATGGGACAAATTTTTTTTAGATAGTGATAGGAGAATGTGCAAAATTGGCATTGAGAGACTCAGAAGAAGAACATGTAGAAGCTAATTACTGTATATTTTGCTCAATAAGATGTTCTTTTTTCCCAACCCAAAAGTGGGTGGAAATCTTGGTGCGTCTTATGTAGCAAAGGTACAAAATATTTAACACCCCCCCGTACAGTTTTAAAAACACCCCTCACCCCTAAAATTGCTATTTCTTGAGGGTTCTTGTTTTCCCTGGCTATTTTTAGTCAAAATTGGCACCTGTGGTGGCCATCGTGGATTTTTCCAGATTTTGAATTTAATGGGTTTTTTTGGGTTTTTTTCACTTGCCAGCTTCGTTTTTGAAAGAGAACCACATAGATTGCCTCCCCAGGGCAGGATGTGATAGATTCATGCCTCATTTGCAGAGGATGGGTGTCACAGGCACAGCCGTGTTCCACTTGTGCTGCGGCCTGCGAGGGGTTCAAGGCTTGCCTGGATTCAATGCCTTCAACCTCCAAGGAGGGTCTTCTAGCGCCTTCTGTCCTGACTCCCATGAAAATGGCATCAGGGGCCCTGGGGAGTGGCCAGGTGACGCTACATCAAAATGCAAGCACGTCTTGGGTGTTAAATCTCATAAATCTCCAAACAGTCCTAAACTAGTACGCAGGGGTTGGCTCCTGCCACACAGGATGGGTTTCTCCCGGATTTTGTTAATATGCTGTATCCGGGTATATTTGACTAAAAAGTCTCTGCCTGTCTCCCGCTGGCCTCCATGCCAGTCACAGGGATCCCTGCTCCCGTGGACCATGGTATTTTCTTTCTCCTCCCCTCGGGGGTACTGGCAGGTAAGCTGGTAGTGCCCTTGGTTGTGCCAGATAAACTTTCCATGCCTCTGCTTTCCCAATGGGGCACTGTGGCAACCGAAGATGTGACAGATCTGGCAGATCTCCAGGATCCGGGTCAGTGCGGAGCCCCTGGTTTGGGTGAGGATCCCACGGTGCACAGAGTTTTCAAGCATGCGCATCTGGTAGATTTGATCTCTGAATTTCTCCAAGAATTAAAACTGCAGTCTGAGCAGCCTGTCGCTTCAAAGTGTTCTCTCATGATTGACCAGAGGCCACAATTTGCCTCTCTTCCTCATCATTCTGATTCTTGCTGACATCTTGGAGACTCAAACTGTGCTCATGCCATGGCACAGCTTTTTCCCATGGGGATGCCTTTTAACAAACGCTTTGCTTCCCCAAAGGTGGATTTCCTGGTGGCGCAAGTCAGCAAACGCATGTCTCTCCCCATTGACAGCGGAGTGGTCCTGAAGGATATTCAGGATAGACATGTGGATTTTGTCCTTAAGCTGTCTGTTTGAATCGGCGGCCTCTGGTGCTAAGGTGGCGTCGGCCTCTTCTTTTGTGGGCCGGGCATGCCATTTCAAGCTGCACCATGATCCTGACACTGTTGTTGGATTTTATAATCTCAGGAGTGGATTATATGGCTGATGCCTTGTATGACATCTTGAAAGTCCTTGCTAAGATTTCTGCCTATTCAGTTTGGGATCGAAGGATGCTCTGGATTGGGCAGTAGTCTAGTGATTCATCTTCTAAAGAGACCTTGAGCTGGTTGCCCTTTAAGGGACAGCTACTGTTCAGTCAGGGTCTGTATGACCTTATGGACACTGTGCAGGATTGCAGGGCCAAGTCACTGCTTGTGAATAGATCCCGCCCTTCCAAGGATTCGGGTCATCCTAAGTTTTGTCCATTCAGGCATTTTTGTTAGTAATCAGGCATTTTCGCGGGCCAGCAGTCCTCTTCGTCTGCCAGACTGTACTTCGACAGTTCCCGACATCAGCCATCCACCGGGGGGGGGGACGGACACACACACCGATGGCCAGTGTGTCATCCCTCCCCCTTGCGCATCGGGGGGGGGGCAGTTATCCGGCTTTCCTGGCAGAGTGGCAGGCCATTACCTCCAACCATTGGGTCTTGGAGGTTCTCTGGGAAGGCTCTGATCCAAGTATTTTCTGAATTCCCCAGCGTGCCACTCTGAGAAGGCGGTTCAGTTGCAGGCCACAGTCTGCAGATTACTCAACATTGTGACCATAGAACTAGTTCCAGAGCAAGTCTCGGGCTTTGGGAGATACTCGATATACTTCATCATTCTAAAGAGAGGCTCCAACAATTGGAGATCGATTCTGGACCTCAAGGTGGACAATGAGGTGCTGAAAGTGTTTTGCTTCTGCATGGAGACAGTATGCTCAGTGATAGCATTGGTGGCGCCAGTGGCGTTTCTAGCCTCCCTGGATCTGACGGAGGCATTTCTCCACATTCCACTTTAATTGCTCATGATTAAGTTTCAGTGCATGCGTAATGACAGTTAATGCTTTACTGGGAAGTTTAATTCACAAAAATATTAACTTAGAATTAGAAAAATGAGAAAAAGAAATTAGAAAAAGGTTTGAAAAATGAATAAGAGATTTGAATTAGAAAAATGAATCCCAATCCATGAATCGTATTCAAACCTCTAGGTTTTAAAGTGCCAGTCTAAATATCCAACACGTCTCCCGTTGGAGAAGTCTTCTTTGCCTATCTCCACCATAGATATTCTGTGTCTTCTTGTCGATGCAAAAACATCTGAGATCCATGAAGTTATGCTGCATTTGTTTACAATGTTCTGCAAGAGGAGCATTCAATTTCTCACATTTCAAATTGGGTTTATGTTCTGTCATTCTTGTTTTAAATGGTCTAGTTCAGTGGTTCCCAACCCTGTCCTGGAGGACCACCAGGCCAATCGGGTTTTCAGGCTAGCCCTAATGAATATGCATGAGAGAGATTTGCATATAATGGAAGTGACAGGCATGCAAATCTGCTCCATGCATATTCATTAGGGCTAGCCTGAAAACCCGATTGGCCTGGTGGTCCTCCAGGACAGGGTTGGGAACCACTGGTCTAGTTGACATTCCCACATATAGCTTGTTACAAGGACAGGAAATGATGTATATAATATGGTCAAAGGAATAAGTCAAAAAATGTTTTATAGGACATGTCTTTCCATCTGTTGGATTGACAAATTATTTTTGGGATATAGTGATTGTACAGATATTATTACATTTACCGCATTTGAAAAATCCAACTGGTAACAGATTCTTATCGTTAGGATTATCCATATTGCATACTGTGGGAGATAAGATGTCTTTCAGGTTTCTCTTCCTTGAGAATGCGATCCGTAAATCCAACTTTTTAAAAATCGGATTAGTTTTTATGATTTTCCAATTTTCTTTTAGAATAGTTGCAATCTCATTATCTTGAGCTGAATATCTTAATACACAGGTCAGTGTGTCATCCACTTGGTTGTCTTTACTTTGAACTTTTTTCTGTAATAACCAATCCCTGTGATAGTATTTTGCTCTTTTAAAAGCTTTTTTCAAAATCTTCTTCGGATAACCTCAAATCATAAAAACTAATCTGGATGTGGCCAATTTTCTACAGGAAGCTATGCGACTTAGGCTTCCATTACGTCTTCCCATCTTACCTTGGAATCTTAACCTGGTTCTCCGTTCTCTGGCTCGTATGCCATATGATCCTCTGGAGATGTCCCTTATGGATCTCATGATCAAGTCGGTCTTCCTGGTGGCTATTACCTCAGACTGTAGTGTTTCAGAGCTTCAGGCTCTCTCCTGCTGGGATCCCTTTCTGCATATTATGGATTCCAGTTTGATGCTGCACACTCACTGTTGTTTATTTTCTTCCAAAAGTGGTTTCCACTTTCCATGTGAATCAGGAAGCCTGACTTCCTGCTTTTGCTGCTTCTGGTTCAAGGGAGCAGGACAGGGTGTTGCGGTCCTTGGACGTGCACAGGATTTTGTTGCAGTACCTGGAAGTCACTGAGTTTCACCTCCCTGACCCCCTGTTTGTTCTGGTGGATCCTACCCACAAGAATAGGCCGGCTTCTAAAACCACCATTTTCAGGTGGAGCCGTATGGCTGTTTTCACAGCTTACATGGCCTCATGGTTCAGGTTCATTCTACCAGAGGTGTTTCATCCTCTTGGGCAGAGTTATCGGCTGTTGCTGTGGATGATATTTGTAGAGCTGCTACCTGATCCTCTTTGCATATGTTCACCAAGTTTTACAGAATCGATGTGGTGGCCAAGCAGGATTTTGCTTTTGGTGCCTCTGTTTTGGCAGCAGGCTTATTGGTCTCACCCTGATTTTTGGAACTGCTCTGTCACACTGATCCCAGAATAAAGTGGGATTGTACAAGAACGAAAGATTAGAGGGGGGTCACGTGATGGTTGGATCTTGAGCGGACACCTGGTCACAGAGCTCTGCTCCAACTTTCCTAAAAACCCTCGGGTTTTTTCTGATCCCAACCTGTGCCTAACCTCCTAAATTGCTAGCAGAGCTTGCTCTAACCGCAGCGGTTTTATCTGGCTACTCCCCATTGTTTTCTCTGCTGGCAGCACAAAAGATGCCACCAAAAACTCCCAAGGTGTTCAAGAGTACTGTGGCTCACTCAAGCAAGATGGCTGGGACGCAGACGGAGGCAGCAATGGACTGCATCGCAGACAACATGCTGGAGGTTTCTTTGACAGTATAATCTATGAGCCCGTAACCTTTTATATATATGAATGTCCAGAATAATGTACGTTAGTATAAGTTTCCATGCACAAATACCGTGGTATGGGAATTGTGCTGCTATCTGGACTACACTTACTTTTTCCACTGTTCTTTAAAGGAAGCCTCAGCCCCACCACTCCAACGCAAAATTGTTATTTTGTTGCGAGAAGATTTGTGTGGCTCTTCATCATTGGCCGTCCTTGTTATATAGTATTCTAAGGTGTTTTGTTTATATTTCCCATTCACAAAAGTGTTTCAATAAATAATTCAATAAATAGTGCTAAATGTTTCTATTTTGTAATGGTACTTAGCTTGCGTTATCCAACTTGAACACAGCCAAAAGCTCAGGAGTCTGACCCGACATGTTTCGCATAAAAATGCTTTGTCAAGGGTCCCCCTGTAGTAAAACAAATATAAGGAAAAGAGCTGTGAAAACATCTTAACACATAGTTGCTATTCCTGCTTATTTCAAAGTTGTTAAAAGTTTTGTACTCACCGAGTGTGCTGCTGTCATCCGACTCCAAAAAAGTAAGAGAAAGATGGCGGCGGCACTGACCCCGGCTTCTTTTATACTCCTCCCATTCATTCAGTGATCATTCCCTTCCCCCTTTGTTCCCATTGGCTAACCTATCAATGTCATCTACTCGATTTCCCCATTCAATCCTCTAGGTATTATTGTATCCAAAAGGTAGATATATTTCTGTTCACTCCAATTAAGATTTTTTTTTATCTTTCCCTCCATCCCTTCCCGTAATCTTATTAATAACACGCCATCTAATATCATTCACAACATGCCCCTGTGTAATCCAGTGTTGTACTAGGGGTGCCTGCATAACCTGGTTTGTGATGCATGACTTATGCTCTGTGAGTCTGGTTTTTATTTTTCTATTGGTCCGTCCCACATATATAAGGTCGCACGGACAAATGATTATATAAACCACACTTTCAGAATTACAGTCAGTATCCACCTTAGCCCGTAAAGTAATGTTTTTACCCGGTGCTCTCCATTGTTCTCCTTGTATCGTAGAAGAGCACCATTGACACTTCCCACATTGGCGATGCCGCCCCCCTAGTTGTTTAGACCTAACTCCATATTTTTGAAAACTGTATTTCTGCCTAAGGGTTTGACCCCTGGAGTATGCTATGCTTGGGCAATCCTGGAGTGAATCATGCATTTGAATAATATGCCAATGCTGCCTCATAAGATTGACCATCTTCCTAGTTGCTTTCGAAAAGGGTAATACACAAGTCAGACCCTGAACTTCTTTATCATTTATTGTCCCTTGACCCTGTAAAAGAAGTTCCCTTTGAGCAAACCTAGCTCGTAAGTATCCCAGTCTGATTGATCTCTCCGGATAACCTCTATTTCTCAATCTTTCAGATAATAACTGGGCCTGATTCTTATACTCTTCCAAAGTGGAACATAATCTCCGGATCCGCAAGAATTGACTTATTGGTAAATTAAAACGCATTTTGTATGGATGAAAGCTATGATAATGGAGTATGGTATTTCGTGTTGTGGGTTTTCTATAGAGGGAGGTATGAATCTCTCCTTCTTGTATAGAAATGGCTACATCCAAAAAATCAATATGCATCTGATGGCATTGCATAGTAAACTTAATATTAGGGTCCACTGTATTCAGATACTGGAAAAATATTTCCAATTGTTCTCTCGTATCTTCCCAAATCAGAAAAATATCATCTAAAAATCTACTCCAAAATGCAATATGGGATTCCCACGGTGTCCCATATACCCATGTGTTTTCAAACTTGGCCATATATAGGGCTGCCACAGAAGGGGCCAGGGTAGCTCCCATGGCAACCCCCTGTATCTGTTGGAAAAATTTTTTTTGATATTGAAAGTAATTTTTCTGAATGACCCATCTTGCCAATTGCATTAAAAATTCTATAGGAATACGGTTAGGGAGCTCTACATGGTGGAGAGTTTCAAAGATGATCTGTAAAGCCTCAAGTTGGGGTATCTGGGTGTATAAAGAGGTGACGTCCAAGTTGGATAACGCAAGCTAAGTACCATTACAAAATAGAAACATTTAGCACTATTTATTGAATTATTTATTGAAACACTTTTGTGAATGGGAAATATAAACAAAACACCTTAGAATACTATATAACAAGGACGGCCAATGATGAAGAGCCACACAAATCTTCTCGCAACAAAATAACAATTTTGCGGTGGAGTGGTGGGGCTGAGGCTTCCTTTAAAGAACAGTGGAAAAAGTAAGTGTAGTCCAGATAGCAGCACAATTCCCATAGCACGGTATTTGTGCATGGAAACTTATACGGAGGTTTCTTTGAGGCACCTTTCACAGCTGCTTGACAACAAGTTAGCAAAGCTGCACACCTCGATGGAGGAATTGAAGGAAGTTTTAGTCAGGCATGCTACACAGATTCAACAAGTGGAGGAGCGTATCTCGGCCCAAGAAGACCGCACGGTGGCCTCAGACGTCCGACTTAATGGCCTGGAGTTCCGAATGTTGCAACTGATGGACCGGGTCGAAGATCAGGAAAATTGGGCCCGGCAGAAAAATCTTTGTATCATTGGGGTACCGGATGGAGTTACTAATTCTGACCTTCTTGCTTTGGTGGAACGTTGGCTGCTGAAAGAATTGTGGTTGTGGAATGCGTCCATCGAATTGGGCCACGGAAGGAAGGAATAGCAATGGCCGGCAGTGTTCAGGCAGGAGTCAAACACAGGTGGACCCATCTGTTCCATTGATTCCTTGTGTCCTGAAGTTTGTGCAGGATGGCCTGAAAGAAGGGCCTAGTGGTAGCTTTGCTCAGGGTGCAGATTACCGGTCTGTCATGTATGGGCCCTTCTCTAAGGGGCTCATTGGCAGCCCAGAAATGTTTTCCAGCCGGGTGGCATGAAAAAGTAGCCAGGTGGAGAAATTTGGTGGTGGGAAAAATTTAAATGTGTACTATTTTTATTAGTTGTTTATTATTATTTTCCAATGCTCAATATGACTTCCTTTAAGGTTTGACACTTGTGCCAGAATATTTTTACTAAATTTAAGAAGTATCCAATTCAAGAAGTGAATAATTAGATATTTGCCCTCTTTCAAATGGTATAGAGCTTTAAAAAAGGGAAATGCATTAATGAAGTCATTAGGTTCAATCTAGCCATTTATTTCTGCATTAATGAAGTCATTAGGTTCAATCTAGCCATTTATTTCTGCATGAATTTAAACAGCTGAAAAAAAAAAGATAAATATAGCTCATCCAGTCATACAAGAAACAGCTCTACAGCACCTCTAATAATGTTTTGATCACTAGGTTCCTTCCTGAGGTCTCACTGAAAATATGAAATAGACCTCTTTCACATAATTTATAGAGAGGTGTTTCTGAGCCTTGAAGGAGACCTGTGTGATTGCATTACAGCAAAATATAAAAGTAGCAGATAAAGATCAAAGTGAGAGCTAGGGCAAAACAGTTTAGGTAAAGATGCAGGTAATAATTAGCAATGTATTAAAAATATTTTATTTTTATTTGCATATAATGTCATTTGAAAGCTGTTTGATGTTAATACAACTTTAATTCTTTATAGTGTGTGTGGGGGGGGGACACAACACCTACGTCAACAGTAAAGTTAGAATAGGATCATAAAATCCAGTGGCGTACCTGGTATATATGACAGCCAGTGCTGATCATTTTTTAACAACCCCTCCTCTATATAAAAAAGTTATTTTTAGTAATAATCCATGAGTCACACAACAAAGGTTCACCTAGGAAAAGGCAGCATCTTAAACACTGCAGTGAGCACTAGAATACCAACACACACATTGTAAAACTAAACAAGCCAGATCCTGCACAGTCAATTGATCTGTACAGTCGATGCTAACAGAAAGCCATGTCCTTTTCATACACACAGAACACAGATACACCCTCGCCCAATATGGAATAATCACAAACTGAAAATAGAACTATGACAAAAGTAAACTGAACCAAGAAACCAGACTGCATACAATGCAACACCACAGAAACAGTGACACGTCCCCTAATACTGTGCAAAATATAAAGACAGTAGATGTAAATTTGAAAAACTGCTACATAACAATCACCACTTTACAAATTAAGAAATAGAAATAAAACAAATAATGAGAAATAAGAAAATACCATTTTATTGGACTATTCCATTTATTTAAATTAGCTTTCAGAGGCAAACCTTTCTTCAAGACAGTACAGTATACTGCTGTTATGATATCCTGTCCTGAGTAAAGGGGTTTAGTCCCCCCAAAATTGCCTTATTTCCATTTCCTATTTATAAACTTTAATCAATACAGTTACAATACTACTTGATTCTACGTAAAGCAACAACAAAAAATTTGTTTCTACCTTTTGTCGTTTCTGCTTTAATCATCTTCTTTTCGCTCTCTTCTTTCTGTTCAGCGTTTGTCCTCGCTCCCTTCCATGCAACATCTGTCCTCTCTCTTTGCCCCTTCCACCCAGCCTATGCCCTCTCTCTCTTTGTCTACCCCTTCCATCTACTGCCCACTCTCTCTCTCTCTGCCCCTTGCATCTACTGTCCACCCTATCTGCCCTTTCCATACAGTGTCTGCTCTTTCTCTCCTTTGTACATGATTCATTTCAGCTTCACTCCCTCTCCATTTTTTTGTCTCGACCCCCAACCCTATGCTCTGGCATCTCTCTCTTCTCCTTTCCTTCCTTCCTTCTCACTCCAACCTATGGCCTGGCATCTCTATCCCCCCCACCCATTCCATTATCTGGCATATCTTCTCCTTCCTTCCTTTCACCTGGTCTGGCATCTGTCTCCTCCCCCTCCCCCATATGCCCTTACATCTCTCTTCCCCCCCTCCATGGTCTGGTAGCTCCTTTCCTTTCCCTCCCTTCCATGGTCTTGGCATCTCTTTCTTCTCCTCTCCCTTCCCTGGTCTTCCTTCTCCCCTCCCCCTCCCCAATTGGGTGCAGCAGCACTTCTCTTGCCCCTACCCCTCCCCAATTGGGTGTAGCAGCACTTCTCTTGCTCCTCCCCCTCCCCAGTTGGGTACAGCAGCAGCAGCAGCACTTCTCTTGCCCTTCCCCCTCCTCAATTGGTGTGGGTTCAGCAGCAGCACTTCTCTTGCCCATTCCCCTCCCCAATTGGGTGCGGGTGCAGCAGCAGCACTTCTCTTGCCCATTCCCCTCCCCAATTGGGTGCGGGTGCAGCAGCAGCACTTCTCTTGCCCCTCCCCCTCCCCAATTGGGTGCAGCAGCAGCACTTCTCTTGCCCTTCCCTCTCCCCAATTGGGTGCAGCAGCAGCAGCACTTCTCTTGCCCCTCCTCCTCCCCATTTGGATGCAGCAGCAGCAATTCTCTTCCCCATCCCCCTCCCCAATAGGGTGCAGCAGCAGCACTTCTCTTCCCTGTCCCCCTCCCCAATAGGGTGCAGCAGCAGCATCTCTCTTCCCATCTCACACACCTGTCGGCAGTTTTCTACAGACTAAGGCAAGTTGTAAGCTTCCATCCATCACTGACCTATCTTCCCTAGGTCAACAACAGAGGAAGCTTACAACTTGCTGCTCTTGATTGCTTCGGGCTTTCCTCGTTGCCGGGTTCTGTCTTCGCGGAAACAGAAAGTAGGCAGGACCTGGCAACGAGGAAGGCCTGAAGCAAGCAAGAGCAGCAAGTTGTAAGCTTCCCTCTGTCGCTGACCTGTCTCCTGCTTTAGCCTGTAGCGAACTCGTGTTCTGGGGCTCTAACATGTGCGTGCCGGCTTCCTTTATTTTCGCTCCTCCCCGGGGACGTAACTTCCAGTTTCGGAGGGAAGAGAAGGGAACCGGCACGCACACATTAGAGCTCCAGAGCATGAGTTCAAGTCACTTGCTGGTGTTAAAAGTCACCCCGCCCTCCAGCCGACCTCAGCGTTTTGTTTCCGTCGGGGGATAGCTTCCTGAAGAAGGGCTCCTCCCCGAAACCAGCACGGTTGAACCTGCTCACCTGGCGAATTTTTCCTGTGTTGCAGTTTTGCGATTTCTCATTTTGCAGATAAGTATTTGATTTTTGTTTTGTATGGTGTATTTTGATTTTTTGGTTGTATTTTTCGGGGGGTTCGGCTGGCAGGGTTCGTTCAGGGGTCGCTCAGGTTACGTTGGTTTATTCACCTGTTGATTTATTGGTTTAATTGGTGGATATTTTCACTTTGATTTTCAGCACACTTAGGGTGCTCTATGATGGTGTGCGGGTGGGGGTTTATCACCTCTACCCAGAAGTGAAGTGTTGGAGCTGGACTCCTATTGCTGGTGGTTCACACTGAGAGTAGCCTTCATCTTGATATTATTCACACTAGATTGTACGTGGTTTGTGTGGTGTGCATAGCCTGTGTTCCTGAGCATCCCCTCAATGAACCTTGATGTGACTAGTTCTGCCTTCTTTTGTTATTGCTAGTTTGGGTGTTAAAAGTCAGGCAGGAGTCAAACACTTTCGACAGCGATTCAGGCCCGAGTCAGTCTGGGAAATCTCTAAGCCAGTGAGAGGGATTTTTAAAAAATGTTGAGCAGTGGCAGCAGCAGCAGGATTCGTGATCGAGATGACAGCCAGGCAGTCATCTAAATTAGCTGGGCGAGTGCCTGGCTAAAAGGCCCTAGGGAGAACACTGGCTAGCCAAGGCTGGTGTTGGCCCTTTTCCACAACTATGCAGTAAAGGCTCAGCTTCTTTACCTCTTCAAAAAATCTAGAACATTGGAATACAAAGGTTCGTAGCTTATGATCTTTCAGAATTTCTCAGCTAAGGTTACAGAGCAAAGCCGCACTTTCACCCCTTATTGCTCCCAGCTGGTAACCCGAGGTATCCGATTTGCCTTTTTATACAGGGCAAAGTGCACCTCACTTATGAGAATAAAACCCTTGCGAAGGTGGAGAACCTGAAGCAATTCATTGAGCGGCTGCCAGCCCCGTAGAGGAGTCAAGTAGCTTATGGTTGCGGAGCCCTATTTGGCTAGGATGCGGCTATTGTTTCGACTCTTGGTTTGGATTGCAGTTTTTGTTTATGGAGCGTTGGCCCGGGCTGTGGTTGGTGGCTCTCTACACCAGGATTCCCTATCCAGTGGGTAATAGGTGGGAGCCAGCTGGGGCTTTGTACTTGCAGGCCCTGCTTACACTGGCTACTTGCCCCACGCCCACGGGAGGAGAAGAGTGTTCTTCTGCGAGTGGAGTCTCTACTACTTTCTTTCTTACTCCTGGTGCGATGTACTGAATGAGAGTGCAGCCTTGGGTCCGGCCTGGAGAGGATTTTTTGCTGTCTCCTTAATGGGGTTTCCGGTTTCCCATGCCTTTGTTTTCCAGAAGGGGCTGAGGCTTGGCTGTCCTGTCTACAGGTTTTTTGTTGGGTGGCCCTATTGGCCTTGCGGTGGACAATACTGGTAATGTTGTTTTTGGGACTAGTGCACTTTGAATATGTGGGTGATGGTGCTTTTACATCTTCTCGCTTTGTGGGGTTTTTTTCCTTTGTTTTCTGGGACACAGGTTGTAGACTGGTTTATGGTATCGTTTTTACAGAGGGGTTTTGTGGAGAGAGGAGATAGTGGAGTGAGAGTGTCTGTGTTTTTTGTGGATGGAGGGTAGTTTAAGGTTCTTGGTGTATGGGTGTGTGTGGATTGGCTGGGGGTGGGGGGGGAAGAAGGGGGGAGGGTTGCGTCCTGGGACTCTGCAGGGTCTTGTTCCATGCTGTCAGTGGGTACTGTGTTGGCTCGGCTGGGAGTCCGGCGCAGCTGCCCCATTTAGGCTATTACTCTGAGTTCATATCTTTAGTCCGGTACCCTAATGGGTGATATTAAGTTTGCTAGCTTTAATGTAGACGGGTTGCACGCTCCAGTTAAGCGCAGCAAGATGCTCCAATATTGTATGAAATTGAAAATTGATGTCCTGCTCTTGCAGGGGAGACACCTAAGTGTATCTCAGCACACCAAATTGCGGAGGGATTGGGTGGGTGAGTTGGCTTTTGCCTCCTACAACAGTAGGCAAAGGGGTGTTGCTATTCTTTTTCATAAGACACATACATGCACGTTACACAAACTGGTTCAAGCTGCTGAGGGACGATATGTGATCTGGTCAGGGGAGTTTTTTTGGGGAAAATATGCCTTTTGTTTCATCTATACACCCCTAATGTGTACTCTTGTAGATTATTTTCTGTACTAGTGGCTGCTCTTACCCCTTTCTCAGAGTATCAGTTAGTGTTAGGTGGGGACTTTAACCTTATTGCTGACCCCCTAGTAGATTATAAACCCCCTAAGCCTAAGTTGAAAGGGGATGAGTATAAAGGGGTCAACTGTGTGGTGACCCAGCTAGGCCTTGTGGACCTGTGGCGCATGCTTCATCCTGCTGAATCTGATTTCAAGTATTATTCTCCAGTCCGTAAGGCACACGGCTGCTTGGATTATTTGCTAGTGGTCCCCCTCTCTTTTGTCTGGAGTAAAAAAAGGTGCTGATCAAGGATGGTGTGCTGTCCAACCACCACTTCGTCTGGGTGGAGTTGCTTCACCCCCAGGGGTCTGAGGGTGCAGGCTGGTTGGCGTATGAATCTCACACTATATGAAGATGAAGAGTTTTGTCTCTTTTTGGGTCCGCAATGGGACGATTATATTACGGACAATCCCTTTTCTGATGTTTCTAAGGTCACTTTCTGGGAGGACAGTAAAGCAGTTCTAAGGGGTAAAATTATGGAGTATACTGCTTGCAAGTGGAGAGCGCAGGATCAGGCGCTTTTTGGCTTGGCTCGCCGCTTGGGAGTTGTACGAGGGGACCTGCATAAAAATGGCTCTGCAGCTGTTAGGAGTCAATATCTAGCTCTGAGATTCCAAATTAACAATTTGCTGGCCGAGAGAGTGCTTAAGGACATTCAAATGTACAAATATCGCATGCACAGATGGGGAAATAAGGCGGGGAAGCTGCTCGCCTCCTTGATCAATCAGAGAACCTTATCTCCAAAATTCGGGCCCCTGATAGGACTGCACTGACGGGCTCCCCGAAATACAACAGAGTTTTGTAAATTTTTACCAGGCCTTAAATGATCGTGGTGCTTGTGACATAGAGCAGAGGGCCACCTTCTTTCGAGACTTGCACCTTCTATGCCTGGACCAGGGGGCAACAGGATGTGCTAAACGCTTCTGTTCAGGGGACGGAGATCCAGAGACATTCAGGCGTCAAAACTTGCTAAGGCACTTGGGCTCATGGGCTTGGCCCAGAATAATACAAGTTGCTGGGAGCTTGGGTGGTGGGTCCTTTTCAGGCTTTGTGTGGAGCATTGTGTGAGGGGGGTTGCCCCTGCATAGGCTCACTCATGCACATATTGTTTTTCCGAAGTCTGGCAGGGCAGAAGACCAGTTGGGTTCCTATCGGCCCATTTCCCTGCTAAATCGGGATGTCAAGTTGTTTGCGGCCATTATGGCTGCTCGCCTAGGTCTTCCCTGGTTCATTCGGACCAAGCTGGATTCGTGCCCGGACGATGCTCGTCAGCTAATGTCTTACGTGCACTCAGTGCTGCAGAACCCTGTGCTCTTGGGGGAGCATCCTGGCCAGGACAACTCCCTTATTGTTAGTCTGGATGCTGAGAAAGCATTCGATAAGGTTTTGTGGGACTATCTCTTTTGGATTCTACCCAGTTGGGCATTATAGGGAGTTTCCTGGCCGGGATCTGCTATTTATACGATCAACCCACTCCACAGATTTTGGTGAATGGTGAGCTTACCAGTTTGTTCACCCTTGCTCATGGCACGAGGCAGGGCTGTCCTCTATCCCCCATGTTATTTATTCTAGCCTTGGAACCACTGGCTGCCAAAATATGCCAGCAACAGTCCTTGCATGGTATTCGGCTGGGGTCTCAGGAGTTTAAAATTAACTTGTTTGCTTATCTTTTTGGGTGATGTGGCGCAGGGGTCCTTCAGTTGGTGGAGCTTTTTCATAGCTTTGGTGCCTTTTCTGGTCTGCGGATTAACTTCAATAAGTTGGAGGCGTTAGCAGTTACCCCAGCCTGTACACTAAGGAGCGATCCCACCTTTCCCCTGCAGTGGTCTCAGGGTCCATTCAAGTATTTGGGGGTCTACCTGCATGCTAACTCTAAGGTGGTTTACAGGAAGAATGTGTTAGATAAACTGACGCTATTAGAGCCTTGTGCTGGCAGTGGATGGACTTTCCTATCTCTTTTCTTGGCCGCATTGCCCTTAATAAATTGGTCTTCTTACCCAAGCTGCTCTACCCCTTCAGATGGTACCTCTGGGCAGGTGAGAATTGGTTATCATAAGTTGGTCAGAGACCGTACCCGGTGTGGCGCGAATCTTCCAGATTTATGGCTTTACAATGTGGCTGCTCTATTAAGGTGAGTCTATGAGGTATACTCTGGCGCATCTAAATTTGCCCTGGCAGGGTTTTGGCAGATCTTGGCTGCTCTGGTGTCCGTCTTCAATGTTTTGTGGAATGGCGCAAGGCTGTATGCCTCCCTGCTACGCCCCATGCAGGCAGTGTGGTGTTGGTGGCAGTCTACTTTGGGGAGCACAGTGGACCCATCACCTTTTTTGGAATTTGTGGATAATCCTGGATTTCCTGCTGGCTCTGCGGATGCCTTTTGCATGCGCGCACCCGGGTTGGGATGTCGATTCGTTGGGCATGTTGTTGAATTGGGTTTCGGACTGGTTCCTTCTTTCCAATCTTGTCGGGAGACTCGGGGCTGGTTTGAGAGGTCTGTGTTCGGTTATCTCCAGTTGAGAAGCTACTGTTCTTAGCTGCGCTTGTCCAGCCGCCAGTTGCCTACTTTCTCACCCTTAGATCAGGTCTTCCTTTCAGTCTCATCTAACTTCAACACGTTGTCGGGTTGGCACAAGATAGGGAAGTCATGGAAGCCTACGTAATTATTGGAACTGACTGGGGAGGTGAACTGGGGGACAGAGTTACTGCTGATGAGCTGGCCATGTGCTTTGTGAAGAATGCTGGAGCCTCACCTAGTGTAAGATTACATGAGGTGCATCTTAATATTTTACATAAGGCCTATGTCATGAGAAGTAGAGGACATGCGATGGGGTTGTGGTCCGATGCTTTCTGCCCTCGATGCCTGGCATTGCGGGGCACGATGCTACACCACTTTTTGGAGTGCTTTTATTTGGGGACCCTGTGGGTGTAGATGCTCCAGACGGTGGAGTTTATCTTGGGTCAATTGTTGGAGTGGGCCTACAAGACTTTGCTGCTGGGTGTCACGAGTCCCCTGATAGAGAGGCTAGTGTTGTAGAGCCCCGTCGGTGCTTTGTGTTGGTGACCCTGGGGCTTTTCTAGGCAGTTTATCCTGCAACATTGGGTGGGAGATGTGAGCCCTACAGTACAGCAGTGGAGGGCTAGCATGTCTCAGATAGCGGTCTGGGAGCGATTGCTTAGAAAGAGTGCAACCAGTTGGAAATCTGTAGTCTTTTTGGAATGTTGGAGCTCTTTTTAGGCTGGGTGGAGCCTTGGGATGCAACGGGGGAGGGGGGTTAGATGGGTAGGGGAGAATGGGAGGGGTTTTGAATCACTAAAAGTTGGAACTTGCTTGGGGGGTTCTCATCTCTGTTTGTTTCAGAATGATTACATTATTCATTGTGGTTTTGTTGTATTGCTTGTTCATCCTTTATGTAGGGCTTTTGTATAATACCTTTGAGCGATGTTCCTATAATAAACATACTTTTAAAAAAAAGAATGAAAGATTAGGTTCTTACCTTTGCTAATCTTCTTTCTTGTAAATCCACACTTTATTCCGGGAACTCGCCCTATACCTTGCTGATTCGCCGATTGTCTGCCTATACAAGTACTGGTAAGCTGGATTTCTGATTTTTGACCATCCTTTTTCAGAATGCCATCAAAATGGGTTTAGCACTGTTTGAGGGGAGTCTCTGGGTCAGGTGCCACCTTCTCACATTGCAGGCTGTGTCTCCCTATAGTACTGTTTTGTTGTTCAGGTTTCTATTTCCTGATCTATCGGAGTTTCCTCATTCCCCGCTCTATTCTGTACAGATGCTTACAGGGGCAGTGATGAGGTAAGAGGAAGAGGGGTTTAAGTCTCTGAAGTTTGAGGCTTCCTACAAAGTCCTGGCAGGTAGATGGAAATAACCCACTGGTCCCGGAATAAAGTGTGAATTTACAAGAAAGAAGATTAGCAAAGGTAAGAACCTAATCTTTTGATGGAGGTCTCTCTCCACAAAAGGTGGAAGTAAGGATGAGGGAGGAATTACAGGCCAGTAAGTCTGACTTCTGTGGTAAGTGAATTAATGGAAACACTTTTAAACATAGAAATATGATATTTCTGGAATGGATTACAGGACCTGAGGCAACATGGTTCCACTAAAGGCAGATCTTGTCAGTCAAATCTGATTAATTTCTTTGATTGGGTGACCAGAGAGTTGGATAAAGGAACAGTGCCAGATGTGGTGTATTTTGATTTTATCAATGCCTTTGATACTGTTCTACACAAACTGAGTTAAGAACTGGTTGAGTGGAAGGCAACAGAAATTAGTGGTAAATGGAGCTCGCTCGGAGGAAAGGGATGTTTATCTGTGATGTGCCACAAAGTTCGGTTCTTGGGCCTGTTAACATTTTTGTAAGCAATACTGTTAAACAGCTGTCTAGTAAGGTTTGCCTCTTAGCAGATGATACAAAAATATGCAATAGGATAGGCACCCCTGATAGTGTGGATAGCATGAGGAAAGACCTAGCAAAGCTTGAAGGATTGTCATTTGGGCTGCAAAAACCCAAGGAAACTATACAGTTTAGGGGTGAAGAACTTTAGTGCACAAAGGAGGAGTGTGACTTGATGTCTCAAGTACAACCCATTTCTAATAAGGTTCCTGACATTTGCTAATTCAGCTATAGTTAGCTCTCTACCTTATCCTACCAAATAAGGCCAAACTTGAAAATGTCCAAAAGAAAAGACCGAAATAGCATTGTCACACAAGAAAATCTATGTTGAAAACAAGTGAAGGAGAAAATAAAACTAATGTTCTAGCCTCAATATGGGTAAATAAGCAAGAAAAAATTGAGTCACATAAGTCATTAATATGCAATGCAAATATCAAAACATTTAAACATATTTTAGTAATTTGTGTTTGGTTTTTAAATGATTTCCTAAAAATTTCAGGTAGGTAAATAAAATATTACACAAAAACTAAATCTAGTTGTTAATTTTCCACTTGAAATTGTACCATTTTTTCATTAGTGCTTTTTAAAATTGACATTTCCAATACTGACACACCCTAATCTGGGTGTTATTGGTGAGGATATGCTGAATCCCTCAGTTCAGTGTATAGCAGCAGCGAAGAAAGCAAACAGAATATTAGGAATTTATCTGGAAAGGAATGGAAAAGCAAGATGAGAATGTTTTATAATGCCCTTGTATCACTCCATGGTGTGTGCATTTCTAGTCATTGCATCTCAAAAAAAATTATAGCAGAATTAGAATGGAAACAAAAATGATAGGGAAGTCATCTCATCCTTTTATGTGGAAAGACTAAAGTGGCTAGGATTCTTCAGCCTGGAGAAGAGACAGCTCGGGGGAAATATGATAGAGGTCTATAAAATACTGAGTGGATTGGAATGGGTAGATGTTACTTTGTTTACGCTTTCCAAAAATACTAGCACTAGGGAGCATGTGATGAAGCTACTAAGTAGCAGATTTCAAACGAACAGGATAAAATGTCTCTACTCAACATGTAATTAAACTCTGGGATTTGTTGCCAGAGAATGTGGTAAAAGTTTTTGGATAATTTCTTAAAACAAAAGTCCTTAAGCCATTAAGTTGGATTTAGGAACATCCACTGCTTATTCCTAGGATAAGCATCATAAAATCTGTGGGATCTTGCAGGTACGTATGACCTGGGTTGACCACTGTTGGAAACAGGATACTAGCTTGATGGCCCAGACAGACTTCAGGGACCAGACGGACTCCATCTGACCAGTAGGGGTAAGAACGGTTTCAGACACCGACTAGCCCGCCTGCTTCACAGGGCTTTAAACTAGGTACGTCGTGGGAGGGTACCCATTCACATATTAGTGCAGAAAGGAATTATCCTGATGAGGTGGGTCGAAACTCTGCTTCCATGTCCAAAGTAAGTACCCACATTGCAAACAGTTCTTTAGGAGTCACACCGACTCGGGTAGGATACGCCTCACAAGGACTTAGCAAACACAAGATATGGAGGGCCATGTATGTCAATGCACACAGTTTAGGTAACAAAATTCTAGAATTAGAGGCTGAAATAAGGAATGCCGACCTAGATGTGGTGGCAATATCTGAAACTTGGTTCATGGACTCACATGGGTGGGATATGGCTATACCGGGCTACAATCTACTTCGTCAGGACAGAGAGGGCAGGTTAGGAGGGGGGGGTAGCTCTATACATTAAAGAGGACATCAAAACCACCAGGATCACAGATGTCAAGTACACCGGGGAGTCCCTCTGGGTAAACCTGGCAAGAGGCAGAGAAAAATGCCTGTATATAGGTGTGGTATACAGACCCCCAAGACAACTGGAAGACATGGACGCAGAATTAATTGAAGACATAGAGAATATCACTCTACGAGGAGAAGCTGTACTGCTAGGGGACTTCAATATGCCTGATGCAGACTGGAACTCATTTTCAGCGACAACCAGCGGTAGCAGGAGGCTCTTAACCTCCATAAAGGGAGCACGTCTCAAACAAATGGTAACGAAGCCCACTAGTGCCCAGGCGATCCTCGACCTGGTACTCACCAACGGGAAAAGCGTCTCAGAGGTCTCAGTAGGAGATACACTAGCCTCCAGCGACCACAACATAGTATGGTTCAACCTTAGGAAAGGCTTCCCTAGATCAAACACGAAAACAAAGGTACTCAATTTCCGGGGCACAGACTTCACACGCATGGGAGATTTCGTCCATCGGACGCTGCAGGACCAAGCGGAGACCGATGATGTAGAAGCTAAGTGGTTAACACTGAAATCAACCATACATGAAGCAACTAGCCGCTTCATAAAATCAGTAAATAAACGACAAAGAAACAATAAACCCCAATGGTTCACCGCGGAGATCTCGCACCTCATTAAGGAAAAGAAAAAAGTGTTTCTCTCCTACAAGCGCACGGAGAAACGAGAGGCAAAGGTAGAATATAGGACCAGGTCTACAGCGGCCAAAATGGCAGTTAGGGAGGCAAAACTTCGAGTGGAAGAAATTCTGGCAAAAAACATTAAAAAGGGGGACAAATCCTTCTTCAGATATATTAGTGACAGAAAAAGGAACACAGGCGGGATAGTACGCCTTAGAAGACCAGACAGAAGTTACGTGGAAGCAGATTCCGATAAAGCCGAACTACTGAATGAATACTTCTGCTCAGTCTTCACCTGTGAGACACCGGGATACGGTTTGAGGCAACACAAAGCACAGAAGACCCGTTTCAGAATTTTGAGTTCACACCAGGTGAAGTTTACAGTGAACTGGCAAGACTCAAGGTGAACAAAGCCATGGGACCAGACAATTTACACCCAAGAGTGCTCAGAGAATTGAGCGATGTCCTGGCGAAACCGTTGGCTGAGCTATTCAATCTCTCCCTAAGTAAGGGGAAAGTTCCCATGGACTGGAAATTAGCTAATGTCGTTCCTCTGCATAAAAAGGGTTGCAGGGCAGAGGCTGCGTATTATAGACCGGTGAGTCTCACATCAATAGTGTGCAAACTCATGGAAACACTAATTAAAAGCAAATTGGACACGATCTTGAATGAAGGGAATCTTCGGGATCCCAGTCAGCATGGATTCACCAAGGGTAGGTCCTGCCAATCCAATCTCATCAGCATCTTTGACTGGGTAACAAGAAAGTTGGACTTGGGAGAGTCTTTGGACGTCATGTACCTGGACTTCAGTAAAGCTTTTGACAGTGTCCCACACCGCAGGCTGCTAAGCAAGATGAAATCGATGGGGTTAGGAGAGACACTAACTGCATGGGTCAATGATTGGCTGAGTGGCAGACTTCAGAGGGTGGTAGTTAATGGTACCCTCTCTAAAACATCTAAGGTGACCAGTGGAGTGCCGCAGGGCTCGATCCTGGGTCTACTCCTTTTCAACATATTCATAGGGGATCTGACTCAAGGGCTTCAAGGTAAAATAACACTATTCGCCGATGACGCCAAACTATGTAATATAGTAAGTGAATGCAGTTTACAGAATTATATGGTGCAGGACCTGCTTACATTGGAAAGTTGGTCCTCAACCTGGCAGCTAGGCTTCAATGCTAAGAAATGTAAGGTCATGCACCTCGGAAGCGAAAATCCATGCAGGACGTACTTCTTGAACGGAGAAACTTTAACTAGGACTTCAGCAGAACGAGATTTAGGAGTAATCATCAGTGCAGACATGAAAACTGCCAATCAAGTGGAGAAGGCTTCATCTAAGGCAAGGCAGATATTGGGTTGTATCAATAGAAGTTTTGTCAGCTGAAAGCCTGAAGTCATAATGCCGTTGTACAGGGCCATGGTGAGACCTCATCTGGAGTGCTGTGTGCAATTCTGGAGGCCACATTACAGTAAAAATGTGCGCAGAATTGAATCGGTTCAGCGGACGGCCACCAGGATGATCTCAGGGCTCAAGGGTCTCTCGTACGAAGAGAGACTGAACAAATTGCAGCTCTACACTCTCGAGGAATGTCGGGAGAGGGGAGACATGATCGAAACATTTAAGTACCTCACGGGACGTGTCGAAGTGGAAGATGATATTTTCTTTCTCAAGGGACCCTTGGCCACAACAGGGCACCCGCTCAAACTCAGGGGCGGAAAATTTCATGGCGACACCAGAAAGTATTTCTTCACAGAGAGAGTGGTTGATCATTGGAACAAGGTTCCAGTGCAGGTGATCGAGGCAGACAGCGTGCCAGACTTTAAGAATAAATGGGATACCCATGTGGGATCCCTACGAGGGTCAAGATAAGGAAATTGGGTCATTAGGGCATAGACAGGGGGTGGGTAAGCAGAGTGGGCAGACTTGATGGGCTGTAGCCCTTTTCTGCCGTCATCTTCTATGTTTCTATGACCTTCAGTTTGTCCCAGAATGGATGGCCAAACAGGTAAAAAGGGAATGATGAAAGCTAGAAGGATGCTTGGGTGAATAGGGAAAGCAGGTATTAATGCCCCCTTTAGAAGACTCAATTTGAATACTAATGTTTAATTCTGGAGACTACACATTCAAAAAGATATAAACAGAATGGAGTTACATCATGTAGGGACTCATTGGCAGAAGGGAAGGCCTGGGAGTAGGCTTCTGAAGATTTTTTCCAGGCAAAGTAAGTAAATTAGAACTATAGCCTTCTGCATGGAAACACAAGCATTCCATCTTAAAGCCCAAATGCAATCAATGGACTTAATTGCGCTTTAAACAGATTACTGGATGCCCCTCAATATAAAAAAGGTACATGTCACTTGACTGTACATCTGTGAGACCCAGAAAAAAAGGCTAATTATGTACAGTGAATGTACTGTGCAGCTTCTGCAGCTCTGTGGCAGTTGGACAGCAGAGGTTGCAGTGACTGAAACACACATTCACACTAGTATAGGGAGAGGAAGTGTGTCTAGAGCAGCTCCCGTGTGTGTAGCACGAAGACAACTTCAAGACTGCCTCCAACATTATTGAACCTGAAGAGTTAACAGCATTTCATAATGTCTGTTATCCTTTACGGCCCTTCCAGCTGCGCCTTTGCAGCCTGATCCCCCTTCCCTTCCAGTTTGGGCTGATAGACTTAAAACCTCTCTCACAGTGAGCTAATCCCCCACCAAATGGTGGAGGGTGTGGGCAAGGGATTTCACTCCCCTCCTTCTCCCTCTATGCCTAGTCCACAATGACTATCACTTAGGCTAGAAGGTGAGCTTTTGGAAGCCCCCCTTTCTCCAGATGGAGGGAGGAGGGAACACCGATTGCAGCAGTTTCCTTTTTTTCCTTCTCATCCAGTGCTCTGAGACTTTCAGAACAGGTATTGTAATTTTTTATGATTTAATATGTTAGGACAGGGTTTGTGTATACTAGCCAGTTGAGGAATTTTAAAATGTAATAGCTTGCAAGTAAATTAAGAGTGTGAGGGGTTATATTGTGAACGGAAGGCCCCAGAGAGGGAACAAGCACACTGAAGCCAGCGTGTTGAAAGATCGGAGTTTTGCATGTCTAAGAGAGACATGCTGTGTTAAGACAAGAGGTGAGCCATTTGCATCCTAAGGGCTCAGCATGAGCACTCATAGCCATGTGGGCTTAGATTTAATTCAGAAGCTTCATATGGAAAAAAAAGTTACGTAGTTTGAAATTGGAAAGGGTTGCCCAGATAGCTTTTTTTTTTTTTTCCAAAGAGAGGAATTTGCTAGTTAGCTCAGAACAAGCTTGGAAAACAGCAGAGAAAAGAAAGTTTTAAAAGATGTAGCTGGGGCTTTTTCTTTTTCTTTCCAGTGCTCCAGGGATCCCAGTTTTCTCTTCACATTAACATAAATATTTTACAATAGCACATGCAATAATATTGTAACTTTAAAATCCCCTCTATATACATATTTACAGACAACCATGGCTTTTCCTGTTCTGATGTATTTTACAGGTAGCAAATGATTTCATTAGTTAGTAAAATGTAGCATGCTTGTTTTAAAAGGTATACTTACAGTTGGCTGGCCGAGCTTTCTATAAAACATATTTTCACCGTATATCTTACGTCGTCTGAATGACAGACAAACACTTTTTGGTTCAACAGCCAAGTCTCTCTCCATGAGGTTCACATGAAAGATGGAAAACTGCCACATGCTGGCAGTTTCCCATCTGAGGTGCCAATTGAACTGAGTTTTATCCTAACTCTGCCCTTAGATGCACGGGAATAATGATAATTGTATAAATATTTCCAATCAAATATTGTTTATTAAACTAACGGAATAATCTTGTTTCAAAAGGCATTTGTACAATGGAGACACATTACAATCAGAAGTATAAATAAAAGTTGTCTAAAGGTCTCACAATGCTATTCTGCTGCGTTCACCTTATGTACTCTCGCAAGACCAATATTACTTCACTCCAATCTACCAATAGTCAGCCAGCAGAGGCTGTACTTAAATTCCTAAGCACCCCTGCTGACAATTTATTTGAATAAAAAAATTCCTTTTAACTCTTATAGATACCAGACTTAAAGAAAAAGTTTTACCAATTATATATTTGTTCACAGCATTTTCTGAATATGCATAAAACATTATAATATACCCAAAGTAAATTCCTCCTCCCAGTATTCTTTAAAAGTTTGAATCAAAACAGTTCTCTGACCAAATTGCTTGAAACACTGACAGCCAGCAAAAGTCACAGACACCAAAAGAAAACCCATACAACCCCCTTAATGAGAATTCCTATACCAGAGGTCAAAGTAGCTGACCTCTGTATATCCTGGGCCTCTCAAAGACTGGCATTTCTATGGTAACAGTATCCCTGGCTTTAACTTAACCATTCCCATATGTTGCCTCTGGAATTTCCAAAACCTAAAATTTTATAGTATTAGTCTTATAAGCCATTTCATATTTAAATACACACACAATTCACATCCATCCAATCACACTCTGGGATCCCACATTAATACACAAGCAACATGTCACATCTTATCTCATATACTATAATTATTATCAAAGTACATGTAAGAGATCTGGGCTTCCTTCTTTACCAAGTAATGGAATGTGAGATCAGATATTCTCTGAGCTAGCTAGCTCAGGAACATCTGTCATCAATTAAACCACAAGGATTTTAGGCGCAAACCTGAAATATTTTAGACAAAGAAAGAAAGGAAGGAGAGGAAGATTAATACCTCTACAAATGTGTTATATATACATATACCTAATTTCCCTTATGATCTTGCTTAATCCAGCAACTAATTTACATAAAGAGAATATTATACTTATTCTTATTATTAATCCTCAGTGTTTTTCTAGCCTTGGCTGCAATCCTTTTTCAATTTTTTATATCTTTGTACCTAACTTTTCATAGGCTCTTAATTGGGTATTGCCCTGTCTACCATAAATGCATTATTATCTAGATTTACTCAGAATCATATGAAAAGTAGGTGTCTTGCACAAATATTGCACACTATCCATGCCACATCCTAGCAACCCCTGTCCATTAGCGCCACTCCTCAGCAGACAGAACAGGGCACCAGCCATGGTAAATCTCCATGTAATGGGATTGGGGGAACAGCCAAGCCAGCTTACAACGCCCTCTCAATAACCAAATTTTGACGCCAAGGGATCTAATTGAATTCTGCAATAAATCTGTCTTGGTAATCAAATTTTGCTTCATTGCTAAGGAAGATATTGAAGCAATAAGACCTGCTCAGGATCCAAGTGGCTCGAACAAGAGGAAATAACCAGTTTAAGCCCATAGACACTGCTAGACTCTGCATTAGCAAAATTTCAAGTGACGTCAGCTCATTCATTGCCATTGTCTTAGAGTCTGATACTGATACATGTCCCTACCTTTCAAGCATCCAGCTTTCAACCTGGGCAATACTTAGCTTGCATATATGACAATTCTTGGTGGATTGGTCATGTATATGAAATTTCAATGGAAGAATGCGACATCCTGGTTCATTTTTTTTGCATCCACAAGGTCCTGCACAGTCATTTCACTGGCCTCCCCGCAGAGACATATGCTGGATCCCTGAACAGCATATTATTGCAGGCCTTAATGCACCTATGACCACTTCATCAGGCAGACAGCACACTTATCCAAGCTATTTTGCCAAACATTGACCAGACTTTCCAAAACCATGTACAAGAAACTGAATTAAAAGTTGAATTTATGTGATTTCCTGATCTTTGTCAGTATGCATGTGCACTTTAAATAAGTATGGTTTTTGTACTTTTCTTTTTTGTCTTTAATAAAGCTTAGAAATTTATATGGTATTATCTGACTATTAGGAATGTCTTTCAGACATTGGTCACTAACTAATAAATATGTGGTCTCAGTGTATAATACACTTGTCATGATCTTCATGGCCAGTGGCAGTGAGTATATGAAAATGCATGGATACAGGGAAGGGGATCATAAAACAGTAACAATCTGAACTTAACTGTGAAACTTCATGTACCTTGTTAATTTGCATACAACATGGTTTGTGTTAAGCATGCCTCTTTTAAATATTATCGGTAATACCGCACTATTCAAAAATATTTTTTCTTTGTAAGCATTCAATTCATTAATTTAAAGCCTCCAACCAACTTAATCCCCCTTTAGAGACAAGCCACCTGAATGCTAACTTTGATCTTCATATGCACCACTCCACGTTCAAACTATTTCGTTACGTTAAGCTGATGTGTAAAATCTTCCCTGGATCAATTCATAATCAATAATTTAATGTGTTTTAACTTTAACTTATTAAATAATTCTATCTTAATTTATTCTTAATCATAAAGACTTAGCTTTAGTTTTGTGGTCACTTTAGGAACTACTTGTGCCAACATGTTTCGCAACAAACGCTTTTTCAAGGCTGGGTCCCTATAAGGAAACACAGCTAGATTAACAGGGCACACATAATTAAATATAAAACACTCGTACATAAAACCACTTTAAATATCATATAGACATTCTATAGATATTTTCCTACCTAGTAGTGAAACGCCATCGATCTTGACCACAACTTTATACTAGTAAAGATGGCGGCAGTTTGGTAAATTCCCTTTTTAACACCCCATGTAAGGAAACAGCTGAGAGTGACATGTTGATGTCCTCTCTTTAATTTACATGCTGATCCATGGAGGAGAAAACTTTTTAAACTATCCCTGCCTCACCGGGAAGAAAAGATCCACTCTCAGTGTATGATCTCCCCTCTTTCATTATGAATTATTATTTATTTTAACTACCTACGGTTAAATTAGAGAGCCCCATTCTAACTCTTCATTTAATCCATAAGGAGCTACCGTATTCAGCTGGTAGATCCACCGCTGTTCTTTAAAATTCAATAGCTCCTCCGTATTTCCACCCTCCCTCCCCTGTATATTGTCAATTACTCTCCATCTGTTATTTTATGCTTTTTTAGCAGCCAATTCTGGACAATCGGTGCCTGCATGTTCTCTCAAATGTATCGGGTGCTTAGTCCGTCCAATATAAACTAACTTACAAGGGCAAACTAATATATATATTACTCCTGCAGTTTTACATGTGGTGTTATCATTCACTTTAATCCTGATTTTTGTTTGAAGATCTATCCATTCTTCTCCTTCTATTGTGGATTCACAGCATTAGCATATTCCACATTTTTTATGTGTGCCTGTCCCTTTCAATTCTATATATTGATTATGTTGAATCAATAGTTGTCCCAGGGATTTGCCCTTCGTGAAAGTAAATCTGCTTGGAGGAACCACTCCTGTCTCCAGAGATTTGTTGAACAAATAGGACCCGCCAGAACCTCTCTGAGCTCCCTCAGTACCCTGGGATGGATCCCATCTGGTCCCATCGCTTTGTCCACCTTCAGTTTTTCAAATTGCTCATAAACACTCTCCTCCATGAACGGTGCAGAATCTACTCCATTTTCTCGTGTAACTTTACCAGACAATCTCGGTCCTTCTCCAGAATTTTCTTCTGTGAACACAGAACAGAAGTATTTGTTTAGCACATTTGCTTTTTCCACATCACTCTCCACATATCGGTTCCCAGCATCTTTTAGTTTAGCAATTCCATTTTTCATCTTCCATCTTTCACTAATATATTTGAAAAAATTTTTGTCTCCCTTTTAGTCATTTGTTCTTCCGCCTGTGCTTTCGCCAGACATCTCTCTCTTGGCTTCTTTCAGTTTCACCCTGTAGTCCTTTCTGCACTCCTCTTGGGTTTTTTTATATTATACGAACGCCAACTCTTTCGCCTTTATTTTCTCCGCCACTGATTTTTTAGACAGTTTGCCATATCCTCACAATATTGTTGTGACAAGCCAAACGGTCATTTTCCCATCACATTGCCAAGACCTGCAGTGCTCCAGGCCAGATTTTCTAACAACCCTCTCTGTATTCATACACATATACACTTCTAGACACTCTTGAAGGTACCATGTTTCCCCAAAAATAAGACCTACCCTGAAAATAAGCCCTAGTCATCAGCAGCAGCGCACCTCCCCCTCCCCCACAGACCCATCTTTCCCTCCCATCCGAACCGTGAGACAAATAAATATCATATAACAAATCGGCAGCAATCTAGACAGGCTGCTTCGTGACCCTCTATCGCTCAGGGTTCCTCTTCCACGTTGCCGATTATGTCATCAGCAACATGGCAGAGGAACCATGGGTGATAGAAGGCCACGAACAGCCTGTCTAGATTGCTGCTGACGCTGGTGGTTTGTTATAAGGTATTTATTTTGGTCTCGCGTTTCGGATGGGAGAGAGAGTTGGGTCGGCATGGCCCGGGTGGGGGTAGAAAGATGCTACATGGGATTGGGAGGAAGGGAGGAATAGAAGTTGCAAGGGGAGGGAGGGAGGGTTAGAAGCTGCAAGGGTTCTGTTGCACGATGTATGGGAGGGATAGAAGCTGCAAGGGATGGGAGGGAGGGATAGAAAGATACTGCACAAGGGGATGGGTGAGGAAAGATGCACATGTGGGAAAGAGAAAGGAAATAGGAAGAATTGGGGTGAAGGAGAGGAAGGGAGAGATGATCATTGTACATGAAAAAAAAGACATCCCCAAAAATAAGACCTATGCTTTTTGGGTCCAAAATTAATATACTGTAAGACTGTCTTATTTTCATGGAAACACAGTATAATGAACAGGACTTGTCTTTTCCTTTACAAGCTCTATATTTTTAAATTCAGCCTCTTAGTCTAGTGTAACAGTTTGTTTTAAAGCCAATATCAATTCTCATTCAGTGCTATTTAATCAGTTAATCAGCTCTTAGCAATTTCAAAACCTGTGTGGCTTACTTCAGCCACACCAGACATTAGCTGTTCCTTTCACAGCAGTGTTAGGCTCTTCAGCAGACAGCCTCATCCAAATAAACATTGGCTTACCTTAGCCAGCACCTTTACTGTCCAAACTTCCAATATATTCAGCAGGCTTCTCATCCAACTACGTACAACACTCACCATATCAGCTCTCCCAAGCAATCCTTATCAGTCTTCTCAGCTTCCCCCGGGTTTTTCCTTAACCCTGGGCCTCTAAACCTTCTCTGCTCAGGGAAGTCTCTTTGTGGTCATCTCTGTGGACCGGCACTGGTCCATGGATCGGTGGTTGAAGAACACTGATGTAGAGCGTTTTCTGTGTGTATATGCATTACCGAAGGCCTTTCTTGGCATGCTCGTTGCACACAGCAGGTTAGTTCTACATTGTTCCTCAATGTTTTTCTGAATTGCCTTTGTACCTGTTTATCGCTTGTTAATATTTTGTAGGGCAAACCAATTCCAGAATTACTTAAGTTGCTGGGGATCCTCCCCCGTACCCCTATGTCATGGATTTGTTCAGGTATGTTGCTTGACGTTGGAACTTAACCGGATATGTTTGCTAGCTCTCAGGCTAAGGGGATAGAGCATGTGCTCAGAAAAGTTTTTGTGAATTCTGCATCTCCCACGTTGTGGGTTGGGATTGAACACCTAGCATATGGAATCCTACAGGAACTAACAAAAAGAAGATAATTATCGAAGGTATAAACCTAATCTTCCAGTAACTCTTATGACACAAAAATGTTCTTCCTGTCTTAATTGGCTTATTTAAAAGTATAACTTAAATGATTTCAGCCAAGGGGTTGAGTGGGTGGTGGTGATGTGGATATTTGGAAGCTGAATATAAACAAAGTTTTTTTTTTTTACATATTCTCTGCTTTTTTTTACATCTTTTCTGCTTTTTTAAATTAACATAGAATTTGTTATTTAAATTGATACTCTTCTTGCCCCCTAATTTTAAGACTTACTTTTCCAGTAGGTAAATACTCACAAGTTCAGATAGTGAAAGATCTTTCCATAGCACCCATACAGAATTAAAGGTATCAAAAAAGAAGTACATAAAGTTTTGGTGGTACTTAATATTTATTCTCCTGAACACTTCCATTCAGTGGCTACCTTTCATACTATGTCAGGCACCAAGAAACTACCTAAAGCATTTCATTTTCATATGGCTATGCAGGTGCTTGACTCATTGCAGTGGGGACCCCAACACTCATCTCAGTTTTACCCTTTTTCCTCAGGGGTTGGGAATCCTTATAGTTGCTTAAGATGGGCACTTTCGTCACTGCAGTGACCAAGAAAAACCCTTTCCTATTGGAGGGCAGAAATAGCACTCAAGGCATTCCTTTACCAGAGTACACATGCTCCTTGAGAGAATTTCTAACTACCTTTGAATATGGCTGTATCCAACTCATAATGATGAAAACAGTGAAAAGATCTTTTTGCTTTACTTTTTCTACTCATAGGCTCCAGATAAACATGGTATCACTCCCCTTCTGTCTGCTTGCTATGAGGGCCATGCACGCTGTGTGAAGTTGCTTTTGTCAAAGGTGAGCTATTACTTTTTTATTCTCAGCATTGCTTTGCTCTGCTCATGTTGATTAGAATAAAATTTGGAAACTGGAAACAGGACTTGATAGTAACGAATAAAATCTGTGTGGCTAGAGGTACAAAAAATAAAAGAAAGTTGTAAAGAAAAGATCTGACAGGTTTGTTGGAGAAAAAAGAAAAAAAAAATGACATGGCAGATCTTGGAAAGAGTTGAGGGACAAAACACAAGACCAATATAATTAGAAAAATAAAAATGATTGTGCATTCAATTTAGTGATGGGTCTATATCAGTTTTTTGGCATGTATATTTGTTCTCTTTATGTTTTGCATAATACAAGGAGATATGGTACCTCTTTCTAGTTTTAGCTTCTTGAGTTTAATTTGGTTTTATATACATCTTTTTATTTTTGTTGTACACAGAACCAGATAACTTTTTTTATTCTGAGTAAGACTGAGCTTGAAATTCTGTTAGCATGAAGTTTCTGTGCGACTTGTTTAGTTTTCCAAATAGGTATTTGAATGTTCTATGGCTTACTTGCAAAATGTTCAGTTCTGCCTTTCTCTAGGTAAGACCCTTGTATGAGTTCCGGATTTGAGTGTTATAGCAGACTTGCTTTATAGGGCCTCAGTGACTGACTTTTTTTTGTGTGTGCTATTTATTTCATATAAATAAGTCAACAGTCCCACAAAAACATGTAACTTCACATGCATATATTAATAAAAGAACAAGTACCGGTACATTGCAATTAAATGTCGTATAAACCAAAAGTAAAAGATATACAGTACTCCCCGGAAATTCACGGGGGTTCCGTTCTAGGAATACTTGCGAATTTTGAAAAACCAAAATACGTTTTTATCCCAGGACAAGCAGGCATGATATTCTCACATGTGGGTGACGTCATCTACGGAGCCCCGACGCGGACAGCTTTTCAAGCAAACTTGATTGAAGATTCAAGTTTGCTGTGCTGCACCACGCATGTGTGCCTCCTGCTCCACTAGAGGGCGCATCCCCTCCTCGTGGTCTCCAGTTCACATAACAAGCAAAGAAGCCAACCTCGGGGAGGAGGGCGGGTTGTGAGAATATATGCCTGCTGTCCCTGGATAACACCTGTTACGGTAAGTAACTGTGCTTTATCCCAGGACAAGCAGGCATGATATTCTCACATGTGGGTGACCTCCAAGCTAATGAAAGAGGGACGGAGGGACGTTGACAATTTAAGAAAACAGATTACGCAAATCCGATTGGCCAAAACGGCCATCGCTCCTGGACAGTGTATCCAGACAGTAGTGTGAGGTAAAAGTATGAACCGAAGACCACGTGGCAGCCTTGCAAATTTCCTCAATAGGCGTGGACCTGAGGAAAGCTACAGAAGCTGCCATCACTCGGACCCTATGTCCCGTTACTCGACCATGCAGCGCGAGACCAGCCTGAGCGTAGCAAAAAGAAATACAAGCAACCAACCAGTTAGACAAGGTGCGCTTGGAAACTGGGCGTCCCAACCGATTAGGGTCAAAGGACAAAAACAATTGAGGAACCGTCCGATGAGACCGAGTGCGTTGAAGATAAAAAGCCAACGCTCTCTTACAGTCAAGAGTGTGAAGCGCCACCTCCCCAGGATGAGAGTGGGGCTTGGGAAAAAACACAGGCAAAACAATGAACTGATTAAGATGAAAATCAGACACCACCTTAGGCAAAAACTTAGGATGAGTGCGGAGAACCACCTTGTCATGATGGAATACAGTGAAAGGCGGGTCCGCCACCAGCACCTGCAGCTCACTAACTCTCCGAGCAGAAGTGAGAGCAAGCAGGAAGATCACCTTCCAAATGAGAAACTTGAGATGACACCTATCCAGAGGCTCAAACGGAGGTATCATAAGTTGAGCCAGAACCACATTAAGATCCCAAACCACAGGAGGAGGTTTGAGAGGAGGATAAACATTCAAGAAACCCCTCATGAAACGTGAAACCAGGGGGGAAGTGAAAGGGACTTCCCCTCAAGGGGCTGATGGAATGCTGCAATCGCACTAAGATGTACTCGAATAGAAGTCGTCTTCAGACCGGACTGAGACAAATGAAGTAAATACTCCAGAACCTCAGACACAGGAACTGACTCTGGTTCCAGATGATGAGAGGAACACCAGGACGAGAATCGCGTCCACTTCTGAGTGTAGCAAAGGTGAGTCGAGATTTTACGAGAAGCCTCCAACACTTCCCGGACCGACTGAGACACAGGGAAAGGAGTCGGGGGGAAAGAAACCAAGCAGCCAGATGAAGAGACTGAAGATTGGGATGCAAAAGTGAACCTCGACTCTGAGATAGCAGAGAGGGAAACACCGGCAGAAGCAGCGGTTTTCTGACACTGAGTTGAAGAAGCAGGGAGAACCACGGCTGGCGAGGCCATCGAGGAGCAATCAGGATCAGAGTGGCCTGCACCGACTTGAGATGTACCAGCGTCCGCAAGATCAGAGGAAACGGCGGAAATGCGTAGAGGAACTTCCCCTCCCAATCGAGGAGGAAGGCGTCGGCCTCGAGACGGTCCGGGGAGTACATCCTGAAACAGAAGAGAGGCAGTTTGTGATTGACGGGGGAGGCGAACAGATCTATCTGAGGGGTCCCCCACCGGTTGAACACCTGTCGTAAGACCTGAGAATGCAGTGACCACTCGTGCGGCTGCAGAAGTCGGCTGAGCTTGTCCGCCAGGCAGTTCCGCTCCCCCTGAATATAAAACGCTCGAAGGAAGATGTTCTGGGAAATCGCCCACTCCCAGAGCCGAAGAGCTTCCTGACAGAGGGACCAGGACCCCGTTCCCTCTTGCTTGTTTACATAATACATTGCCACCTAATTGTCGGTACGAACCAGAACCACCTGGTCATGAAGCAGGTGCTGGAAGGCCACGGCCGCTAGATAAATGGCCCGAAGTTCCAAGACGTTGATGTGACAGCGTCGATCCTCTGCTGACCACACCCCCTGAGTGCGCAGGCCATCCAGATGAGCCCCCCAAGCATACTCCGAGGAGTCCGTGGTGAGGACCTTCTGATGCGAAGGGGCGAGAAATAGCAAACCCTTGGAAAGATTGGAAAAGTTGGTCCACCAACGGAGCGACTGTTTCAAAGAAGGAGTCACCGTCACGGGACGGGCGATCGAGTCCTGATCCTGACGCCACTGGGAGGCCAACGTCCATTGCGGAACCTGCAGATGTAGACGGGCAAACGGTGTGACATGGACGGTAGATGCCATATGGCCCAGCAGAGTCATCATTTGGCGCGCCGAGACTGAGGTGTGTAGCGAAATCTGGCGACTCAGATTTACCAACGCCGCCAGACGCAGAGGAGGAAGAAAGGACCGGAGGCAAACCGTGTCCATCACGGCCCCGATGAACTGCAAGGACTGAGAGGGGCACAGCTGGGATTTCGGAAAGTTTACCTCGAACCCCAGACTCTGAAGGAAGATAATAGTCTGTCTGGTCGCTGAGATAACCCCCTTCCTGGATGGAGCCTTGATCAACCAGTCGTCCAGGTAGGGAAACACCTGCAGACCCTGGGACCGTAAGGCCACCGCAACCACTACGAGGCACTTCGTGAAGACTCGAGGGGACGAGGCCAGACCAAAGGGGAGGACCCAATATTGCAGATGGAGGTCCCCCACCTGAAACCGCAGAAACCAGCGATAAGCCGGATGCACCTGAACATGGGTGTAGGCCTCCTTCAGATCGAGGGAACAGAGCCAATCGCCCTCGTTCAGCAGGGGATAAAGAATTGGAAGGGAAAGCATGCGGAACTTTTCCCGCAACAGAAATTTGTTGAGGCGTCTCAAGTCCAGGATCGGGCGCAGGTCCCCCGTCTTCTTCGGTACCAAGAAGTAACGGGAGTAAAACCCCCGTCCTTGTTGACTGAGGGGGACCACCTCCACCGCCCGCAGGCGAAGAAGGTCGCGAGCCTCCGAGAGAAGGAGGGGCAACTGCACCCGATTGGGAGGACACGCACTTGGAGGGCTGTCGGGAGGAATCTCCCGAAAGTTGAGAGAGTACCCGGATGAGATCACGCCAAGGACCTACGCGTCCGAAGTGATGGCCTCCCAACGAGGGTAAAAGGCTCTGAGACGGCCCCCGATGGGAAGAAGGCCTGGCGGAGGGGGCCAGCCCCCATCCGCGCAACCCGTCAAAAAGATGGGGACGGCTTGGCAGCTGTAGGTGGCTGGGACTTGGGCAAAGCCCTAGGATGAGCCTGCTGACGCCTGGGTGGAGGCCGCGAAAAGGCTGAAGTGGGTAGCGGCGCGGGAGAGCCCGGAAAGGCCTGGAAGTGGGCGGCTTAGGTTTAGGCCAAACAAGAGAAGCAAAGGACCTCTCATGCTCCGAGAGGTGCTTCGTAGCTGCTTCGATGGTATCATCAAATAACTCCTTGCCAACACAGGATAGGTTTGCCAACCTATCCTGTAAGTTAGGGTCCAACCAAGCCAGGCGCAACCAAGCCAGCCGACGCATGGCCACAGCAAAGGCTGCTACCCTGGAGGAAAGTTCGAAGCCATCATAGGCCGCATGGAACAGATGGAGGCGTAGATTGGAGAAATCTTCTAAGAGCAGGCCAAACGCCCCTCGACGGGAGGCTGGCAAATCCGCCGTAAAAGCCCCCAATAATCCAATCAGGTGTTTCAGATAGGACGTAAATGTAAAGGTGTAATTTTGCACCCTAGAGGCCATCATCGAGTTCTGGTATAGCCTCCTGCCGAACTTGTCTAGGGTCCTTCCCTCTCGACCCGGAGGGACCGCCGCAGAGACCCGGGAGGGGTGAGCCTTTTTCAAAGAGGATTCCACCAGCAGCGACTGGTGAGAAAGCTGCGGTTGCTCAAACCCCGGGCAAGGCATCGTACGGTACTTTGACTCCATCTTGGAGGGGACAGCCGTCACCATGTAGGGAGTCTCCAGGTTCCTGATAAAGGTCTGCCGGAGCACAGGGTTCAATGGCAGGCGAAGGGACTCCCTAGGCGGAGACGGCATATCCAGCTCCGCCAGATACTCTTTAGAATACCTCGAGTCGGACTGAAGGTCTAAGTCAAGTGTGCGACCCATATCCTGGACAAATCGAGTGAAAGAGGGGCGAGACGCTCCTGGAGCCCTGTGAGGGGACGGCGAACGTGACCTCCGCCTCATGGAAAAGGACGGGGAAGCCTCCCTCGAATAACGAGGCTCCCGCTCTGACCCGCGCTCCAAGACCGGGCAGACACTTGGGAAGCGTTCCGGGGTCGAGGACCTGCGTCGCCTCGAGGAGCCCCTCGGGGACGACGCCAGGGTACGGGGCACCGACCAACGTCGAGTCGGAGACCTGTCCCTGAACACCCTCGGCGAAAGCCTGGGGCCTCGGACCGGAGCCCCGGACCGAGGGGGAGTCAATAGAATCCGAGGGTTAGAGAGTGATAACTCAGCTACCCTCAGCGATCCCGTACGAAATGTCGGGGAGCAGCCCCGCATCGGAGGAGAACTCTGGGCCTTTTTGGAAGTTCTGCGGCTCGAGGACTCGACATGCTTAGACAGACGCGTCGCCCCGCGGAGCTCCGTGGGGGAAGAATGCCTCGAGCGCCTCGGCGAGGAATCCGAGGAGGACGAGAGGCGGCGAGACTGGCGCACCTTGCCCCGAGGGGCCTCGACACAGGGCTCAGGCTGGTCCGGCACACGCGAGGTCGGGGCCGGGTGAAGGTGGGCTAGCACAGTGGACAGCTCCGACGAGATCATCGCCCGGAGCATGTCCTGAAAAACCAGCACGGACAACATCGAGGGCATGTCCGATGCCGCAGTGCACTCCACCGAGAGCGACCTCGATTTAGAGTATTCCCGGGTGGTGGAGGCACGTCCCGAGGACTTAGAGGACTACGCCGGGACCGTAGGCAAGGAACTCCTACCATGTCCGGCCGGCGTCCCCGAGGCTGGCTTCTTCGTTGGTGCGGAACCTGAGGAAGGAAGAGGGGACTTACCCGGAGCCGAGGACTTCTGCGAACCCGAGGTCTTCGAGGTCGAGTCTCGAGGCGGGGCCGAGGTACCCAAGGCCGAGGTCAAGGCCGGGGCCGACCTCGAGGCCGAGGTCGAGGGCTGGTCGGCGGCAAACAGATCCGCCATGCGGGATTTTCTTCGTCAGAGGGCCCGGTGTTGAAAAGTAGCGCACCGGGGGCAGGACTCGGTTGGATGGTCGGCCCCCAGGCAGAGAATGCACCAATTATGCGGATCAGTGATGGACAAAAGACGATCACACCGGGTGCACTTTTTGAATCCGGTCAAAGGCCGGGACATAGAAAAATGAACAGGCCGTGGCCCACGAGGCCATGCGGCCGCGACAACCCAGGAGCCCCCAGGTTGACCAAATTGAAGCACGACTTCGCAACGAAGCAGGAAAGAGAAAAACAACACACGCACAGCGACTTCAAATAAGAAAAACAAGAAAATTGCAGTGCTAGAAGGCACTTGGGGCAGAGCCTAAAAATACACGACTTCTAGGCTCCACGGAAAAAAACGAACTGGAGACCACGAGGAGGGGATGCGCCCTCTAGTGGAGCAGGAGGCACACATGCGTGGTGCAGCACAGCAAACTTTTTTTTTTTTTTCAAATGAAAGCTTTTATTGAGATATACACAAAACATAAAATATACATATAATATGCAGCAAAAAACACAAAAAGCAACACACTGCAATCAAGAAAACCCCAAAAGTGCTGCCAACAAGAGAAAACATGTGCAATTCCCACATACTTACAATAACAAACTACAAAACCCACCAAAACTCAGGCAAATCCCCCCCCTCCCACCCCCCAGGGACGAAACACAGTACCCACAGCACCCGATAAGGTTAAGGATCTTCCAACCCAATACAAAGAGAGGAATATGAAGAGGATCCCCCCAGTCCGAATCCCCCCAGTTCAGCCTCAAACTCAATTCACAGCCCCCCTCCACCCCTACCATGAATCCCCACAGAAGCCCGAAAACGACGCCAGATATGAGCGTAGCCATGCCGTAAGGCCGTCAAGTGGTAAAGAAGTTGCCAAGTAAGCAAGCGCTGCTCCACCATGTTCCACGTGAGAGGGTGCGCTTGATTCCATAAGGAGGCTAAAGCCAACCTGGCAGCAGTGAAAGCCAACTTGCAAAACAAAGAATCTCCACAGGCTAGGTCCAATTGGTGCCAATATAATAGGGCATGCCGCCAATCAACCGGAATCTGGAAATCAAGGATCCGGGACACCCGAGAGAAAACCCCAGTCCAGAACTCACGCTCTCGCACACACTGCCACCACATATGAAGGTAGGTACCCACCTCCCCACAGCCCCTCCAGCAAAGAACACTCGCACCCCCCCCCCCCCAAAGAGCCACAGCCTGAGGAGTATAATACCAACGAAAAAGAACCTTATATCCGTTCTCAATCAACAAAGCTGCAATACCCGCCGAGGAAACTTCTTTCCAGATGTCCCCCAGGTGTCCAAAGAAATAGCAGATCCCCAATCACCCTCCCAAGCCAACATATAGGGAAGCGGAGCCCCCCGATAATTAAGGCACCTGTATATAGCAGACAGCGCTCCCTTCCTGAGTACAGGCCCCAACAACAGCTCAAAGGGAGTCTTGCCACCCCTCAAGTCCCCCAGGAGGCCCGAGGTCCGGATGTAATGAACAACTTGTATGTAAGGAAACAGATCCCGGACTCCAAAGCCAAACCGGCCCTGGAGCTCTGCAAAGGGTCGAATACGGCCCAAAACTGGATCCCACAATTGTCCCACACAAACCACACCAATTGACTCCCAATGAGCAAACGGTCCCTCACCCTGACCCGGTATAAAATCCGGATTATGTCGCAACGGCGTATACCAAGAATGGCGCCTGCCCAACAATAAGCCTCCTCGGGTCTGATTCCAAGCCCGTAAAGAAGTGCCAACCGAAGACAACTCTCCCGCAAACCGCACTCTGCCCGGTATCCAAGGCCGATGCAACAATGGCACCCCGTCAGAAAAACTTTGCTCTATCTCCACCCACGGTTTCGGGTCCTGCGTCTGCCATTCTAAAAAGGCGCGCAACTGAGCAGCCTGATAATATTTTACCACATTGGGAACCCCCAGCCCCCCTTCACTCCTCCCCAAATATAAGACTTTCCTGCTCACTCGAGGTCTCCGTCCAGCCCAAATAAAGTCAAAAACATGCCGTTGAACCCCCTCCAACGTACTCCTACTCACCCAGATCGGCAACACCTGAAATAAAAACAAGAGACAAGGTAATATCATCATCTTCACAATTTCCACCCTACCCAACCAAGAAAAATACTGATCTTTCCAACTAAGCAAGTCCTGGCGAATACGACGAAAGAGTGGAGGGAAATTAAGATCATAAAGATCCACTCCCGGCGGTCCGAAATAAACCCCAAGGTAACGCAAAGAATGCTGAACCCACCGAAACGAAAACCGGTTCCGTAGGTAAGTCACTCTGTCTGGGGTCAAATTAATATTAAGTAGTTCAGATTTCCCAACATTAACGCGAAACCCCGACACCTTACCGAAAGCATCCAACTCCCGCAATACAGCAGGCAAAGAATTCTCAGGATCCTCCACTGTAAACAAATGATCATCCGCAAACAGAGACAACTTATAGTCCCCTCCCGGCACAGTAACCCCCCTAATATCCCGATTCATCAGCACCCGCTGCGCCAGGGGTTCCACCGTCAGGGCAAAGAGGAGCGGGGAGAGAGGGCATCCCTGACGCGTTCCCCATGCAAGAGAGAAAGTCTCAGAATAACCCCCATTCACCTTAATACAACCTACCGAACAAGTATAAAGGACACGAATCCAGTCCCGCATGCGCGGACCCAAACCCACAGAATCCAATACCCGAAACAAAAAAGGCCAGGAGACCCTATCAAAGGCCTTCTCAGCGTTGATAGATAAAAACACAGTCTCCCGCACACCCCCCCCTGGCCCTTTCAAACAAGTTATAAACCCGACGAGTATTATCACCCACCTGCCTACCCACCACAAAGCCCGACTGATCCGAATGGATCAACCGGGGAATCCAGCTCATCAATCTGTCCGCCAAAATCCGCGTGAAGATCTTAGTATTAACCCCCAACAGAGAGATCGGTCTATAAGAAGCACACTGAAGGGGGTCCTTCCCCGCTTTGGCCAACACCGTAACGCCTGCCAATCGCATAAAAAATGGAAGGGCACTATTCTCTTGCAAAGAATTAAGAAAGCGCAACAGAGGAGGCAGCAGAAGATCCTGAAAACATTTGTAGTACCGAACAGTAAAGCCATCCAGCCCAGGCGACTTACCAGGTTTCATAGAATGCAGCGCTCCACGAGCCTCAACCAGCGTGAGAGGACGGTCCAACCTAGCAACATCATCCTGCGCAATCTTGGGCATCACCACCGAAGTTAAATAGGCATCTAGGTCCTGCAAGGACCCAGTCTCTTCCGGAGTATAGAGATGGGAGTAGAACTCCACAAAGCGTGCACGAATAGCATCATCTTTCCGCAACAACTCTCCAGAAGCCGCCCGAATCGAATCTGATTGCGCGTCTGCCGCACTGTCAAACGATGGGCAACCAATCGGCTAGCTTTATTAGAAAACTCAAAATATCTCTGTTGTAGGAGCTGCAAATTAAGTTGCAAACGCTCCAAGTCCAAAGCCTGGAGATCACGGCGAGCTTGAAGCAATCGCCCACGCAACTCTATATCCCAAGGTCTACGCTTATGTAAGCTCTCTAACCTGCCTATCAACAGTAGCAAAGCCGCTGCAGCTTCCCTACATTTACGCTGCCGGGCAGAAGCCAGAGCAATCAATCTGCCCCTAAGGGTAGCCTTAACCCCTCCCAAACAGCCTCCATCGATGCCCCACACTCCCCATTCACTTCCAAATACTCCTGCAGCCATCCCTCTATCTGAACCCCCACCTCCGGGTCATCCAACAGACTGTCATTGAAACGCCAGAATTTCTGTCCCGAACCACCCCCCTCCCCCAAGAACCGTGTCCAAACAGGAGCTTGGTCCGACCACGTAAGTGATTCAATCCCCTCTGACTCCACCCGACGAAGCAATCCCCGCTCCACAAATACATAATCAATTCTGGAGTAAGAGGAGTGCACCCCAGAAAAGTAAGTATAGTCTCTAACTGACGGATGCATCCACCGCCAGCAATCTACCACATTAAGGGCAGTCAGCGCCTCCCGTAACAGTTTACAATCCCTCCTCCCATAAAGATCTGCCCTCCCCGAATTATCCAAATGAGGGGTCACAGTAAGATTAAAATCCCCACCGAAAACCAGGGCACCCCCCTTAAACCGAAGAATTTTAGGCACCAACTCATGAAAGAAGGCCCCCTGACCCTCATTGGGGGCATAGATATTAACCAGGGAGTACAAGCACCCCTCAGTCAGAGCCTCCAGCATTATATACCTACCCTGAGGGTCCCGCACCACCCTATTCACTTCACAACGAATCCCCTTACGAATAATAATCCCCACCCCTCCCCGCTTAGAAGTGCCTACCCGGGAGGCCCAAAAGGCCTGGGGGAATCGAGAATCTATAACCAGTGATTCATGGGACTGAAGTAGATGAGTTTCCTGGACAAAACAGATATCTGCCCGCAGTCTAAGCAGTTCTCTATAAAAAGCCCGTCTCTTATTGGGGGAATTGAGACCCCGGATATTATAAGAGACCAACCTAAACCCCTCCATAATCCAAATAAATCAGAAAAAATGCAGACCCAACCCCACCATATTTGTCCCCATATCCCCCTCCCATCCCCACCAACCCACCCCTCCACCCCCCCTCCCCCAAAGTGAGAGCCCACAGAGCTCCCACCAACATATAAGGAAGTGAACTAGTGTGCCGCGAGATGTTGCCTGGTGTGCCGTACGGTCAGGGCCGCCATCAGGGCAGTACCACCAGTCTAGGGAGAGGGGCGGTCCGCCCCACGTGGACAGGAGAGAGCTGGACGGGGGACCCACGGAGTTCAATACATCTCGAGCCGCGAGGCTCGTCTTCTGTTCCTGCCTGCCCTGCAGCTAATATATAGCCGATCGCAAGCGTTCCCCGATGTCAGCGCTGACGTCGGAGGGAGGGCTTAAGCAAAGCCTGCCCTCCGACGTCAGCGCTGACGTCGGAGAATACTTCCGTTCGGCTATTTGTGTGCGGCAGGGCAGGCAGGAAGCAGAAGACAAGCCTCGCGGCTTCAGCTTCGTTTTGCTGAGAAAGTTGCAAAGATGGGCTGGGAGGCAAACACGGAACACAAAAGGGGGGAGGGAGTGCGTTTTGGACACAAGGCATGAACTTGGGAGAGAGGAAGGGAGGGAAAGAGATGCTGAGGTGGGGGAGGGAATGCGTTTTTGGACACAGAAGAAATGGACTTGGGAGAGAGGAAGGGAGGGAAAGAGATGCTGAGGTGGGGGAGGGAATGGGTTTTTGGACACAGAAGGCATGGACTTGGGAGAGAGGAAGGGAGGGAAAGAGATGCTGAGGTGGGGGAGGGAATGCGTTTTTGGACACAGAAGAAATGGACTTGGGAGAGAGGAAGGGAGGGAAAGAGATGCTGAGGTGGGGGAGGGAATGAGTGTTTGGACACAGAAGGCATGGACTTTGGAGAGAGGAAGGGAGGGAAAGAGATGGTTGTGTACACGGGGAATAGAAGAAAGGAGAGGGAGTGAGGTACAGATAGTGGCATACCAGGGTGGGGGGGGCGGTCTGCCCCCCCCCCCCCCCCCCGGGTTTACGTCCCAAGGGGGTGCTCAGCTGGCCACCCTCCAGTGTTGTCCCTAGGCCGGAAAACTGCGGCTCTTTAGCCACTTGAGTGCCACCGCCGCCATCGGGAACAGGCCGGCGCCAAGTTCTCCCTGCTTTTCCCTGTGGGGCCGGCCAACTCTCGCCACTCGCGTCAATTCTGACGTCGGAGAGGACGTTCTGGGCTAGCCAATCGCTGCCTGGCTGGCCTAGAACGTCCTCTCCGACGTTAGAATTGACGACGGGTGGCGAGAGTTGGTCGGCCCTGCGGGGAAGAGAAGCAGGGAGAACTCGGTGCCGGCCTGTTCCCGATGGCGGCAGTGGCAGCCTATTCCCCAGTGGCGGTGGCAGCATTATAAAATACTTTGTGTTTATTTGATTCCTATATATTTATATATAGTCAATATAGGCACAGTAAAATTTTTTAACTTTTTCTAATGGTGGTGTGCCTCGTGATTTTTTTCATGAAACAAGTGTGCCTTTGCCCAAAAAAGGTTGAAAAACACTGGGTTAGACCATGTCAATGAATGTATCACCAAGTTGGAACCAATTATAAGTACTTCTCATATCTAGAGAAACAGCATCTCAGAAGGTCTGCTTGTGCTGAACAACTTGAATGACATGGAAAAAAACTCTCATATTGTCTGCTGACAGTTTACCCTTAACTGTGCAGAATGTATCAAGCTTGGAATAATTTTTGAGAGCCTTTCTGCCAAGATTTTGACATTTTGGCAGTTGTAGTTTTGGAAAGAAATGCATCTATAGTTCTTTAATAGCAGAGGATCTCAGCCAGGCTTTTCCTTGGACTATAATAGTGACTTCAGTAAAAGCGTCTCTGCTTTGTTTTGCAGAAAGGATTTCTGAGTATAATTTAAGTAATTTATGAAAGAGATGGTGCAGTATCACTGTAGAAATCAGTGCTCAGGCAATAATTTCCAGGAGCTTTGTTTCTTTTCAGAGATTTGATGGCTGTATAAATCTCAGAACTTGATATGGGTAAATTAAGATATTTAGCCATATCAGTAGATAGTATCAATTTATTTAGTGAATAAAGAAAATTATCTGCTGTTGGATTGGCGATTTTTGTGAAGTATTAATTTCAGAGTAGAAGTCCAAGAAGAAAAATTGCATCTGCATTGCAAACGGCCAAAATGAGTAGACTTTTCTTGGCTCTTAAATAATTTGCCAATACTTTGCCAGTTTGAATTCTTCCATGTACAGCCCGTTTCAAATCACCCCACAGCATCTCAATGTTAAATTCAGGGGTTTGACTCAGCCGCTCCAGGACCAGTGTTCCCTCTAACGATTGATGAGGTGTGTGCAAAAAAAAATATGCATGAGCGACAAGTTACATACTCCACAAATTTATGAGCAGGTGCGGAGGACGCATTTTTAAACAAATGTAGTTTATCCTTGTACTCCTTATGTATTTTTAATCATCTATGGATATGTTTGTATGTTTATTGTTCAAATGGTTTTATTTATTTCCCCAAATTTATTTTTGTTATACACATTGAAAATATTTGATATTGCATTTAAATCAAAATCTCAATAAACTTGAAACAAGTGCCCGTGAGATTGTGTGAGGGTTAAATACTCAAAACTTAGAAGAATAGCAATTTACTTAAAGTTTTTTAATTATGTAATATCATCAGTTCTTCAATCTTCACAAATATTCTCTTCGATTCTTTTCAGTTTTCCAAACATTGTAGACCTTTTCAGCATTTACAGTTTGTCCAGAATTTAAAAAGAGCTTTATTCTCATTAAATTGTCCAGATGCTCAACATCTAGTCTATTTCTGTGTTTTGTCTTTATGTTGTTCATCAAACTGAATCCTCTTTCACAGTTAGCACTTGAAGCCTGGAATGTACCGCAGATATCCAGAAGCAAAAATAAGTCTTGAAGTTGATCCTGCTGTTTTGTGAATGCAACTAGATCTGCAAATGTCTTAACTGCTCCAGTTTGCAATTTCTCATTAACAATCAATTTAAATTCTGGAAACTGCTTACAAAGTTATTTCTGGAATGCTTCGTTGTCTTTTTCCAGAAGAACATGGTATCGGTTTCCAAGCCTCTTCATCTGCTCAAGACCAAATGTATAATCCTCTAAGTTCATAGCTGTTAAAAAACATTCTTTGTCAAATACTGTAATTCCTCATCTGGAAATCTATTATCCAAATGTTCACATGTCTGCTGAATTAACTTAATTATTGACTTTGTGTTCACTGGGTGCTGAAATGACGAAAACAAATGGCTGGCATTTTCTGTGTAGTGAGGTTTCTCTCCAAGATACTGTGATCTGAGTTTCTTTATTTTTGCCTTTGCAAACTGAAAGGCTTCCACAGTAGACAGCAAACTTCTTTGAAAAAGTTTACACAAGTCGCTTAATTCTGATAATACATAATTCAATATTGTAATTGCAACATGGTGTTCTGGATTCTGTAGTTTCTCTAGGCAGTATTTATGGACCGGGTCATTATTCTCATCAACCTGTTTTCTACAGTATTCCACTAAATATCATAGTTCAAAACCAAAGCATTGACAGCAAAATGCCTGGATAACCACCAAACTTTGTTGAGTGGTCTGAATGCAATCACTTCTGCTTCAGCAGCTTTGGCCAAGGCCTCAAATTTATCCTTCTTGACAGATGATCTGCAGAAAATTGTGTAAACAGTTCTCAGCAGAGTTTTTATTTCCTTCATCAATGGTATATCATTCCATGCATCATCTATTCCCAAATCCTCTCTGTGTGCCACACAGTGTTGTTCAGACAAATGTGAAATTAACTGGCGAAGAAATGCTGCTACCCCTCTCTTCTTGCCTAGCATAACTGAGGCTCCATCAGAGGTAAACATAACCATCTTGTTCAAATCTAATTTGTTGTCTGCATAAAATTTCTGAATGGCTCCAAGGATTGACAAGCTATCACAAGCTGTTAATTTAAAAATTCCAGCGAATACAGTTTTATGGACTGAATTATTGGCATTTCTAAATTTCATGTACAGAGCTAACATTTTGGAAACTGAAATATCAGTTGATTCGTCCACGATCAAGGTATGGTAAGCTGCATTTTTAATCTCCAATAATATTTCTGACCTAATGGTTGAATTTATACACTCAACAAATTCAAAATCATAGTTTTTGCTTCGCCAGGTTTTTGGTATCTTTACATATTTCGCAACATGGTCATGAATTGCCTGCACCGATAGCATTGAAGAATTTATATTAACAACAAGTAAAACGTTATCAATGAGTATCTTTACCTCATCAGGAGTCGCTTGTTGCCGATTAACCACTTCTTTTCTGTTTTCACGATCTTCTTTCGATTCTGTCAGCATGTTTTTCAACAGACTTCTGCTTTTGTTTTTCAGTTTCGTAACTGCTTCAATGTGCAATTTTTGGCTCAAATGCCGTTTTAAATGATCAATTTTCCAATCGGTCCACGTTTTTCCTGATGTCCAGTCGCTATTGTATTCCGCTTTCATGCAAATTTTGCACTTAACACCATCAGTTTCTGAGTAATAAAAAATTTCCCCAAGTAGCACATGCTGTGCGGTGCCATGCGGTAAATCCGTTTCAACATAGCATTCAGTCAACCACTCTGTTTTAAAACCCAAGCACTTCTTCTTGCCTGTGTTACATAAACTTTCCTCAGCTCGCCGCTTAGACATGGCCATGAATTCTTTAAAAATAGTGAATTATTTGATATTTAAAGTAACTTAATCCCTATGTTCCCTATAAGCTGAGCACATGAGCAAATGCTCATATATTCTAAGAGTGTCACTCACAGATTTTATATGTTAATAAAACAAGATGGCTCCATCACCACACACCCCACAAAAAAAAGATTCCTTACAGCACCTTGGGCTAATCAAAGAAAAATCAGGAAAAAATACAAACATGAGAAACCAGAAATTGTTCATACATATATCTGAAGTGATTACATAACCCTAAATTTCAGTCCAGTTCCAGGACAAAAGTTCCTTAGATGTAAACACCCTTTAATTCCATCTGGGCCTGGATATCACAAGATCTCTCCAGAAATATCTTCAGTTATTATAGGGACAAGTCCCTATAATGGCTTCCTATGGGGTCACAATCAACTACCTCTGGTTTCTAAAATCCACCAAGGGGTGGTGCCATGCTGAACAAACTCAGCAGCTCCAGAAGTTGTTGCAATGTCAAACATTTGATTTTCGACATCCTCTCCCAGGCCAACTTGGAAACAGGGCATTCCACACACTGATTCCCTGCTCAACGAGGCCACTACTTCTCCTGCCCAATCCTAAGAGAGAACATTGGGACTGGTGCTGTTCTTCGGTCTGCCCTGCTCCTTGCCTTAGTGTATTTTTAAGGTGAAAGACGTGGCCGCTGCATCTTTCAACTTAAAATACACTAAGGCGAGCAGGGCAGACCGCCGCTGCTTCCTCTCACCTCCGCCCGCTCGATTGAGCGACACGAGCAAAAGCATGAGCGATGCCACTGAAAGAGTGAGCGATCGCTCATGCACTCAGCTTAGAGGGAACATTGTCCAGGACTCTCCATTTCTTAGTTTTCAGCCAGTCCTTGGTGGATTTACTGACCTGTTTTGGGCCATTGTCATGTTGCAGGGTCCAATTCCGCTTCAGCTTTAATTTTCTTACAGATGTTCTTGCATGTTCCTCAAGCACCTTCTGATACACAGTAAAATTCATGGTGGATTCAAAGCATCCCCAAACATTACACTTCTATTTCCATGCTTCTCAATTGGTATGAGGTTCTTTTCCTGGAATGCTGTATTTTGTGTACGCCAAACATGTCCTCTTTTCTGGTGTCCAAATTCAATTTTAGACTCATCTGTCCCATAGACACTATTCCAGAAGTCCTGGTGTTTTGTCTGAGTTCTCTCTGGCAAACTTCAGTCTGGTCTGGATGTTTCTCTTAGCAAAGGTTTCCCCCTTGCACACCTCCCATACAAGTTAAATTTGTGCAGTCTCTTTCTGATTGGTATTGTTTAATATCCCCAACGTTTAAATTTGTTTTTATGTAATTTTTATATTGTACATCGCTTAGAAACCTGATTAAGCAGTTTAAATTTTTTATTTTTTTTTTATAAACTTGAAACTTGATTGTAGAGGCATGCACTTTCACATCAACAAGAGCCTGTGTAGGTCCTGTGATGACGTTTTAGGGTTTTTGGAGACTTCTTTTAGCATCTTGCGGTCTGCTCTGGGGGTCAACTTACTTGAACGGCCAGACCTGGGCATGTTGGCAGTTGTTTGGAAAGTCCTCCACTTGTACACCATTTTCTGGACTGTAGAATGGCTAATATAAAATAATCTTTATCTTTTTAAATCCCTTACCAGACTTATAAACTATTATATTCTTCTTTCTGAAGGCCTCAGACAGCTCTTTTGATCTCACCATGGTGTTCACTCTCAACACAGCAGTCAGGAGCCAACCAAACTGAGGTTTAACCAGGGCAAACCTCTTTCAAAAATACTGAATAACGATGTTCTAATCATGTGTACCTGATGTGATAACACCTATGTGTGATTTGAGCCATTTTAAGTAGGAGGATATGTGGGAGTGTCCTAATTTATTCCTCAGTTAGAATACACATTTTCGTGGATACCTTTTGCTTCATAAGTAAATCAAGGAAAAATTTTGTTATTTACCTGCAATTATATCACTTTCTTTGCCAGAGATAAATAAAGATTTGACATAGATATGTGAACATTCCAAGTTTCATGTTTATTATAGCTTGATATACCGCCTTAAATACCAAAACACAAGCAGACCTTGTACAAATTTTTTGGGATGGGGAATATATGTGTGTGTGTATATGTATGTATGTGTGTATATATATATATATACATATACACACACACACACACACACACACATATATATATTCCCCATCCCGCCCCACCCAGCTGCTTTTTCATGCCACCCAGCTGGAAAAAATTTCTGGGGAGAACACTGCATATATATGTGTGTGTGTGTGTGTGTAAAAAAAAAAAATATATATATAATGCTGGCATTAGCGTCTAGCACGCGGGGCAATTCTGCACATGCTAAGCGCACGCCAAAACCGCTATCGCAGCTTAGTAAAAGGAGCCCTAAATGTGTATTATTTTAATTAATTATTATTATTCTCCAATGCTCAATATGACTTCCTTTTTTAAGGTTTGACATTTATGCCAGAATATTTTTACTAAATTTAAGAAGTATCCAATTCTAGAAGGGAATAATTAGATATTTGCCCTCTTTCAAATGGTATAGAGGTTTAAAAAAGGGAAATGCGTTAATGAAGTCATTAGGTTACATAGTAACATAGTAGATGACGGCAGATAAAGACCCTAATGGTCCATCCAGTCTGCCCAACCTGATTCAATTAAAATTTTTTTATTTTATTTTATTTTTTTTTTATTTTTCTTCTTAGCTGTTTCAGGGCAAGAATCCAAAGCTTTACCCGGTACTGTGCTTGAGTTCCAACTGCCAAAATCTCTGTAAAGACTTACTCCAGCCCATCTACACCCTCCCAGCCATTGAAGCCCTCCCCAGCCCATCCTCCACCAAACGGCCATACACAGACACAGACCGTGCAAGTCTGCCCAGTACTGGCCTAGTTCAATATTTAATATTATTTTCTGATTCTAAATCTTCTGTGTTCATCCCACGCTTCTTTGAATTCATTCACTGTTTTACTCTCCACCACCTCTCTCGGGAGCGCATTCCAGGCATCCACTACCCTCTCCGTAAAGTAGAATTTCCTAAAATTGCCCCTGAATCTACCACCCCTCAACCTCAAATTATGTCCTCTGATTTTACCATTTTCCTTTCTCTGGAAAAGATTTTGTTCTACGTTAATACCCTTCAAGTATTTGAACGTCTGAATCATATCTCCCCTGTCTCTCCTTTCCTCTAGGGTATACATATTCAGGGCTTCCAGTCTCTCCTCATACGTCTTCTGGCGAAAGCCTCCTATCATTTTCGTCGCCCTCCTCTGGACCGCCTCAAGTCTTCTTACGTCTTTCGCCAGATACGGTCTCCAAAACTGAACACAATACTCCAAGTGGGGCCTCACCAATGACCTGTACAGGGGCATCAACACCTTCTTCCTTCTACTGACCATGCCTCTCTTTATACAGCCCAGCATCCTTCTGGCAACAGCCACTGCCTTGTCACACTGTTTTTTCGCCTTTAGATCTTCGGACACTATCACCCCAAGGTCCCTCTCCCTGTCCGTGCATATCAGCTTCTCTCCTCCCAGCATATACGGTTCCTTCCTATTATTAATCCCCAAATGCATTACTCTGCATTTCTTTGCATTGAATTTTAGTTGCCAGGCATTAGACCATTCCTCTAACTTTTGCAGATCCTTTTTCATATTTTCCACTCCCTCTTCGGTGTCTACTCTGTTACAAATCTTGGTATCATCTGCAAAGAGGCACACTTTTCCTTCTAACCCTTTAGCAATGTCACTCACATACATATTGAACAGGATTGGCCCCAGCACCGAACCCTGAGGGACTCCACTAGTCACCTTTCCTTCCTTCGAGCGACTTCCATTAACCACCACCCTCTGGAGTCTGTCCGACAGCCAGTTTCTGACCCAGTTCACCACTTTGGGTCCTAACTTCAGCCCTTCAAGTTTGTTCAACAGCCTCCTATGAGGAACTGTATCAAAGGCTTTGCTGAAATCCAAGTAAATTACATCTAGCATATGTCCTCGATCCAGCTCTCTGGTCACCCAATCTAGACATTTATTTCTGCATGAATTTAAACAACTAAAAAAAAAAAAAGATAAATATAGCTATTCCAGTCATACAAGAAATGGCTCTACAGCATCTCTAATAATGTTTTGATCACTAGGTTCCTTCCTGAGGTCTCACTGAGGATATGAAATAGATGCTATCCCCACTTCAGACCTCTTCCACATAATTTATGGAAAGGTGTTACTGAGCCTTGAAGGAGACCTGTGTGATTGATCTTTATCTGCTACTTTTTTATTTTGCAGTTTAGGTAAAGATGTAGGTAATAATTAGCAATGTATTAAAAATATTTTATTTTATTTTATTTTATTGCTAATAATGTAATTTGAAAACTGTTTGATGTTAATACAACTTTAATTTAATTCTTTATAGTGTGTGTTTGGGGGGGGGGAACAACACCTACATCAACAGTAAAGTTAGAATAGGGTTATTAAATCCAGTGGCGTACCTAGTATATATATGACAGCCAGTGTTGATCATTTTTTTAATAACCCCCTCCTCTTTATAAAAAAGATATTTTTAGTAATAATCCATGAGTCACACAACAAGGGTGCACCTAGGAAAAGGCAGCATCTTAAACACTGCAGTGAGAACTAGAACACCAACACACACAATGTAAAACTAAACAAGCCAGATCCTGCACAGTCAATTGATCCTGTACAGTCGATGCTAACAGAAAGCCATGTCCTTTTCATACACACAAGACAGATACACCCTCGCCCAATATGGAATAATCACAAACTAAAAATAGAACTATGTAGACAAAAGTTTAACTGAACCAAGAAACCAGACTCTGCATACAATGCAACACCATAGAAACAGTTGGTGGTCCTCTAATACTGTGCAAAATATAAAGACAGTAGATGTAAATTTGAAAAAAACTGCTATGTAACAATCACTACTTTACAAATTAATAAATAGAAATAAAACAAATAATGAGAAATAAGAAAATACCATTTTATTGGACTACTAGTCTTTAAGCCCGTTACATTAACGGGTGCTAGAATAGAGTGTCTGTCTGTCTGTCTGTGTTTCATTATCTCTCTCTCTCCTTGGCTGTTGTCTGTGTCCTTCTGTCTCCCCCCCCCCAAGCAAAGCTGTTTGCCCCAGCACACCCCTCCCACCCAAAGCAAGCCCCTTTCCCTCTCCCTATCTCTCCATGGCCCCTTATGTGTGTCCCCAGCTCACCCCTCCCCCAAATCAGCCCCCTTTCCCTCTCCCTGTCTCTCCATGGCCCCTTCTGTCTGCCCCCAGCACACCTCCCCCCCAAAGCAGCCCCTTTTCCCTCTCCCTATCTCTCCATGGCCCCTTCTGTCTCCCCCTAGCACATCCTTCCCCCAAAGCAGCCCCCTTTCCTTCTCCCTGTCTCTCCATGGCCCCTTCTGTCTTCCCCCCAGAGTAAAATGTCTGTTCCCAGAACACCTCCCCCCCAAAGCAGCCCCTTTTCCCTCTCCCTATCTCCCCCTAGCCCCCTGAATAAATCCCCCTGCTTACCTGGCCTGCTCATCTTCAAAGCAGGCCGCGATCGCAGACTGCACCAAAGAGGAGGATCAGCGGCAGTGGCAGCAACGGTGAGCGAGGGCGGGAGATATGGTCCAGCTTGGTGAGGTGAGGGCGGGAGGTCTGCTGAGCTTCCTTCGGGTTGGTGAGGGCGAGAGGAGGGGAGTGGCCAGAGTGATCATTGGCCGGGTTCTAAAATGGAACACGGCCACGGATCACACACCACGGCCGCAGTAATCACGCTTTTAAAGCGCATGCGCCACTAACCTTTTATATTGGACTATTCCATTTTCTCAATAAGCTTTCAGAGGCCAAATCTTTCTTCAAGACAGTACAGCAGGGGTGCCCACACTTTTTTGGCTTGCGAGCTACTTTTTAAAATGGCCAAGTCAAAATGATCTACCAACAATAAAATTTTAAAAAACACAAAGCACACTGTACGCAGAGAAAATGTTAATTATCATTTGTATTCGGGTTTTTTTTAAGAGGTCAAGGCTAAGGTGACCGTACGTCCCGTTTTCGGACTGACCATCCCGTTGTCCCAATCCATCGCTTCTGGACACCGAAATGTCCCGTTTTCAGGGACAGCGTCCCGAAGCAGTGCGTGGGGACACTGGGACGGGTGATCGCTTTCCCTGCCTGCTGCATCAATTCAAAGCCTGGTCCGCCGCTGATGCTTCTTGCCTTCTTCCAGACGCCAATTTTGACGTCTGAGAGGATGTTCCGGGCCAGCCAATCGCTGCATGGTTGGGCCAGAATGTCCTCTCCGACATCAAGATTGACATTGGTGAAGGGAGGAGGAGGAAGGCGGCTTTTGTTCCTGTCGCATCAGGGAAGCAGAGAAAAAGTAGATGACAATCGCGGCCCAAAACAGAGTGCCCGGGGCAGCTGCTCTCCTGCTCCCGCCTGTCTGCTAATACAGCCAAGAAGGGGAAAGCTGAAGAGTAGGGGGAGAGGAGGCCAGGCAAGAGATCGCTTCTCCCCCGCAGCCAAAAGTGGCCTTTTCAGAGGGTGCCCGACATGGCAGCTGCCCCGAAGTTTTCCCTCTGCCGCAACTTCCCATTTCCGACAGGACACATCGCGGCAGAGGGAAAGCTTCAGGGCAGCTGCCATACCAGGGCACTAATTTAGGAGTTTAGCAAAGAAGTTCGGACCCCCCCCCCCCCCCCCCCGGATCTGTTGCTGTTTGTTCCCCCCTAAAGCCGGCCCTAGGCACCTGCCTCCTTGGCCTACCCTTTAATTCGCTCTTATCCACAACCTCCGAGGACCAACTTCTGCCCAGAATTCCTTCCATATTCAGCTTCAACCTAAGTCTGAATTTTTTTTTTTTTTTGTGGGGGGGGGGAATCTTGGATCCATTGTTTGCTTGAATAAAATCTGTTTGTAGATGTGGAATGACTGAAGAAAGGAATTTTTTGTTTTCGTGGCAACAATAGGGGAGTCTACTAGATGACAAAGTAATTTTGAGGTGTCGGGGCAGGGGGATGCAGACTTGATGGCTTAAAAAAAAAAAGTCCCCCTTCTTGTCAATGCTGAGCCAATCATTCATGCATAAGGTGACCATACGTCCCGTTTTCAATGGGACAGTCCCATTTTTGGACCGACCGTCCCATTGTCCCGACCCACATAAGGACATAGGAAGGAGGCACTGGGGGCACAAGGACATAGGAAAGAGGCACTAGGGCAGGGGTAGGGAACTCCGGTCCTCGAGAGCCATATTCCAGTCGGGTTTTCAGGATTTCCCCAATGAATATGCATTGAAAGCAGTGCATGCAAATAGATCTGAAAACCCAACTGGAATATGGCTCTCGAGGACTGAAGTTCCCTACCCCTGCACTAGGGGCACTAAGGACATGGGAATGAGGCCATTATGAATTAATAAGATATTATGTGTACATGAAAAATGAATGGAAGAAATTGGGGGCGGGATTAGGGTGGGATTGGGGTGGGGGTAGGACTGGGTCTATGATTTTGGGAAAAAATCTTGCCCAGAGGCCGTTCTGGAGTCTGGTGCAAATGTCTAAGTTCCGAGTCTGGGGACTCTTTTGGTGTGGTACAGGTGCCTTAGCAGGGCCCTGTTAGATAGTCATTGTGAATCCAATCGTAAGTTAATCCATCTCAAAGCAGTTATAAATCCATTCCACATCAATAGTAAGAAATTTTTGTTGTGTAAGTATATACAGCAATTTATCTTATAATCCTGATAAGTTGTTGGTTGGTTGTTAGTTTGTTCCTCTTCAAAAGTTTTTTTAAACCTCTGAGGCTCCTAATGCCATGGCTGTAGCTAGGGTCCCACACCTCCAAAAACCCCTTCCCAAAATTTTTTTGACCCTTTCAGAGGTTTCTAGCTTTTATTCTGGCCAAAGCCAGATTATGGTTAAAACTCACCACTATCTTTCAATGTAAAAATACTTCAAAATGATTTTCCAGAAAAAAACACAAAAGAACAATAGTCAATAATCGCGGGCTCTCAGTAAAAGTCAGAATACTAGAAAGTTCCATTGCTGATTCCTGGACTTTAAGTTTAAATTATAGTCCTCTTCACCAAGACAGCCTTGTGTACAGGTCAATTAAGTAACTTTAAGTCCCACAGAAAAGGTTTCAAAAACGGAGTTCTTCCCACAAGCAGCATGAGTAATTATCGCAAACAGTTTTGCATTCAACATGCCTTGGATTCTCCCGCAGACCTCAGAGCAGGATTACTACTCCCAGAGCACTTAAGTAAGAACTATGCCGTTCCAAACAGGCAGCCTTCTTCAGCTGTTGCCAAGCCAACCACTTCTCAGCTGGTTCAGCTCAGAACGTAATGTAGTGCAATCACAGAAGAAATATACTTCAAGGTTTTTCTCTTATGCAGTTTAAGCAGCCTCCAAGTTTCATTACTGGTTTTAACTGAATCACACTCATAGCAGGCAATTTTCCACAGTAGCAGTTTTCAAACACAAAAATTCCAAACCCACATTAGCATAAACACTGGCAGCTTCAAAATCCTCACCACTCACTTTTACAGCAACTTATGCCCATGGCCTCAGCATAAGTTCCTGCCTCTGTTGCCCTGACTGGAGTATTCACAAACTCTGCTCCACTGGAAAGGAAGGGATTTCTTCCATCTCCCAGTCTCCATTGCTGCTGCTGCTGTCTGACTGGGTTAAGGGCTCAGGTTGCTGCTTGCACGGCTGTTGCCCTGCCTGCTTATCTTTCTGTTCTCTCTCTCTCTGCTCTTTACGGAGTTCATAGCCCCACCCCCTCAGCTTTGATTGGGGAATGGGACTGCTCTCTCTTCTCAGCTGTGTTGGTTTCTCAGGGACAGTGTTTCTCTGTCTCTGCCTTACAGAAGCAGAATGCACTCTGGGATTTAACCCTTAGCTGGAAGGGCAAAAGCTCTAGGCTGAACAAAGTCTTCCTGCACGTCATGTACTGACTCACTCGGGCTGCGATATCAGGTTCTAACTTGCTGATCTGGTCAGCTGTTCTGCATAAGTGCAAGATATTACTATCTTGGGACAAATCATTTATTAGCAGCTGATTTGTCAAAATATGTATACATTCATACATACATACATACATACAGTAAAATCTTGGTTTACGAGCATAATTTGTTCTGAAAACATGCTTGTAATCCAAAGCGAATTTCCCCATAAGAAATAATGGAAACTCAGTCAATTCATTCCACAATACAAAATACTAATGTACACTAGATGATGATCTATCAAATGGGAAAATGCTTGATTTTTCATGACTGCAACAAACATTTGGTATTGCAAGGTCTCAAAATTATAAATGGTTGCAGTTGAAGAAAGCCATTCAGAAGGGGTTCCCTGATTGGCAAAATTTTAAAAATTATTATAGCTTGCAGGTCCTATGCTTCCAGACAGATTCGGTAGGACATCAGGCTGCCCGGTAGTATAAATTAATATCTGATTTCTCGAATAAAAAACCAAAAAATGGTCTTAGACATTTGGAGCATTGAGATTAAGCAGTATTTTTCTGCATCTCAATGGCCACAAATTTGGACTTGGAGGATGAGATGTACGGTGTCAGCATCTATGAGACAAACATGTTTTTTTTTGTTACATAGATCGTTTTGGACCCCTGTTAGGTTACATAAGTTAGATTGTTCTAAATCTAATAGATGCTGGCACTGCCATCTAGACATAGGGACTTTGGATCATCTGTTGTTCTATTGGCCTTTGATACTTAACTTTTGGAGGTCAATATGGGGTAAGATTAACAACATATTGGAATCATCAATTCCACTGATGTATGAGGCGGTCATATGTGGAACGTTATTACATGTTAAACCCCCTATGGATCGATATAAATGTAGTATTTTTCTTATGACTTGGATAGCCATGCAGATGGTAACCTGAAACTGGAAAAGCTTTGACCACCTAAATTTCCCTTTCTGGTGGGCAAATTTATGCTCCAATTATAGATATGAAAAAATGAATGCTGATAGTCTGGGCCACAGTAATTTATTTAAATTGATTTGGGGCCCATTGACATCATATATTACTTCACTATAGTAGGTCTTTGAATATGAGTTAGTTTGTTATTTTTGTACGCAGCCATGGAAGGGGGGTATTTCTGTCCTAATTTTGACCTATGAATATTTACATTAGGGTGAGTGGGAGGGTGGGAGGGTATTATTAATTAGAATAGGGTAAGGCTATTGGAAAAATCTATGTTTATGTGTTGTATTGAATAATCATTGGGTGGGTGGGTAGAAGAAATGGTTTGGTTATGAATATTTGTAAGTTGAATGTGCTTTTGTTGACTAAATGTATGTAATTTTATATATTGCACTATTGTAGTTTGGAAAATCAATAAAGAATTTAAAAATACTAACGTACTTATATTGCAAGACCTTGCTCATTTAGAACAGTCACTACACTCCTGCAGCGTCAGAGAGAGAAGATCCATTGGTTCAGTTGTGATGTTGTATATTGTATGTACTTGTATTGCAAGACATTGCTTGTATATCAAGTTAAAATTTAATAAAATGTTTTGCTCGTCTAACAAAACATTTGCAAACCAAGTTACTTGCAATCCAAGGTTTTACCTTATGTGTGTGTGTGTGTGTGTGTATATATATGTATATGTATGTATATATAATACAGTGGAACCTTTGTTTACGAGCATAATTCGTTCCAGAAGCATGCTCGTAAACCAAATTACTCGTATATCAAAGCAAGTTTCCCCATAGAAGTAAGGGAAACTGCTTTGATTGGTTCCACCTCCCCCCCCCCCCCGAGGCTACCGGCGCTGCTCCATTCTCCCCCCCCCCCTTTGAGGAATCAGACGCTGTTCCAAACCCCTCCCTGTGATCCGGCTTCCCCTCCCCTGCAAACCGGCATCCTCCCCCCACTCGCATTGCCCCCCCCTCTACCGCGATCCTACTCCCTCCCCCCCCCCCCCCGAGCAGTCAATGACAATTCCTTTACCCGACTTGGCACCAGTGCCGGTGCCCGAAGATCCTCCCTCTTCTGGCGCGGCCTGGGCTGGACGGTGCATCGGAGATTCTCCTTCTTCTGGGCTGGGCTGGACTGGCTTTGAGCATTTGCGCATGCTCAAAGCCTTCTGGTCTCGCTCTCAATCTCGGAGAGAGCGAGACCAAAAGGCTTTGAGCATGCGCAAATGCTCAAAGCCAGTCCAGACCAGAAGAAGGAGGATCTCTGATGCACCGCCCAGCCCAGGCCGCGCCAGAAGAGGGAGGATCTTCGGGCACCGGCACTGGTGCCAAGTCGGGTAAAGGAAGTGTCATTGACTGCTCGAGGGGGGGAAAGTAGGATTGCGGTGTAGGGGGCAACGCGAGCGGGGGGATGCCGGATTGCTGGGGGGGATGCCGGATCGCAGGAGAGGGGCGCTCATACAGCGAGGCAAGCTCGGTTTACGAGGCACCAAGTTTGCGAATGTTTTGCTCGTCTTGCAAAACACTCGCAAACTGGTGCACTCGTAAACCGAGGTACCACTGTATATACATATTTACTTACACACACATACATACAGTAAAACCTTGGATTGCAAGTAACTTGGTTTGCAAATGTTTTGTGTGTATATATATATATATATATATATATGTGTGTGTATGTATGTATGCTTTTCGTGCACTAAAAGAATTGCACAGCAGTGTTTAATTTAATGAACTTTACTGATCAGTGTCATATGACTAGCTTATGTAAAAGCTCCTTTTCTAATAGACCTTTTTCATGGCATTTCTTCCAGGGGGCTTTGCTGTTAAATTGACCTTCTTAGTCATTACCTAATGTAGTTTTCTTCAATTGCTCCTTTTTTTTTTTTTATTCTTTCAGGGTGCTGATAAAAGTGTGAAAGGCCCAGATGGACTCATCGCCTTAGAAGCTACTGATAACCAGGCTATCAAGTTTCTCCTCAAGTGATGAAGAAATGGACTGATGTATTTTTTCTGTACTGTACACCACTCTTGTACTCTCATTCTGCTGTCTTTCTCGCTCTAATTTCAATTTTCTTCAGCTTAACACTAGGTGGAGGAATAGTGTTGAAATTAATCTAAGAAAACCCATTTTACTTTACAGTAAAGAGATTTTTTTAAACTGAGTAGATATCTTGTATTGCGTCTTAGCTGCTTACAGCAATTGTCTGGTCTAACAAATAAATTCAAAGGAAGGATTTATGACTAGTGTTAAGCAGGTATGTCTGGAAGTACAACTTGATAGCATCCTGTTTGTGCTGTTGAAGTGAATTCTTAATCCTTTTCCATTTGCTTTGATCATTGATGTACAGTGTATCTTAAATTTATCTGTGGCCAAAACCTTACCCTGGACTTAAACTATTCTATAAACAAGAATATAAACCAACCTGAATATAAACAGAGGTAACCATTTTCTCCCCCCCAAAAAGGGGGGAAAAAGGTTGACTCGAATATAAATTGAGGATAGACATTTGGGTCATCATGGTGAGCCACTATATAAAGACTAGAAGTCCTTGCTATATGTTTTAACACATTTATTACCTGCTGATCTTCCTTCCTGTCTCCCAGTAACTGACTTGATGCAGCTGCTGTTTTGGCCCCCAAAAAGATTAATTAAACAACTCAACATTATGAGAGTAAAACATGATATGTATCGATATGTGGAGAGTGATGAGGAAAAAGCAATCATGTTAAATACTTCTATTCTGTGTTCATGGAAGAAGATCCTGGAGAAGGACCGAAATTGTATGGGAAAGTTAGACATGAGAATGGAGTAGATACCGTGCCGTTTATGAACAACTTGAAAAAAATTGAAGGTGGACAAAGCGTTGGGACAGATGGGATCTATCCCAGGATATTGAAGGAGCTCAGAGAAGTTCTGGCGGGTCCTATTAAAGATTTGTTCAACAAATCTTTGGAGATGGGTGTGGTTCCTGGAGAACAGTGGATGTGGTCCCTATTCACAAAAGTGGTCGCAGAGATAAAATGGGAAACTACAGGCCAGTAAGCCTAACCGGTTATTTGAAAAATAATAGAAGCATTGCTGAAAGAAAGGAGAGTGAAATTCCTAGAATCAAATGGGTTACAGGATCCAAGGTAACATGGTTTTACTAAAGATAAATCGTGCCAGATGAATCTGATTGAATTTTTTGATTGGGTGACTAGAGAATTGGATCAAGGGCATATACTAGATGTAATTTACTTAGATTTCAGCAAAGCCTTTGACACGGTTCCTCATAGAAGGCTCTTGAACAAACTTGATGGGCTGAAGTTAGGACCCAAAGTGGTGAACTGGATTAGAAACTGGTTCACAGCAGACGCCAGAAGTTGGTGGTTAAAGTAATTCGCTCGGAGGAGGGAAAGGTGAGTAGTGAAGTCCCTCAGGGATCGATGCTGGGGCCAATCCTGTTCAATATATTTGTGAGCGACATTGCCAAAGGGTTAGAAGGAAATTTTGCCTTTTTGTGGATGATACCAAGATTTGTAACAGAGTAGACACCGAGGAGGGAGTGGAAACCATGAAAAAAGATCTACAAAAGTTAAAGAATTGTCTAATATCTGGTAACTAAAATTCAATGCAAGGAAGTGCAGAGTAATGCATTTGGGGATTAGAAATAGGAAGGAGCCGTATGTGCTTGGAGGAGAGAGGCTGATGTGCACGGATGGGGAGATGGACCTTGGGGTAATAGTGTCTGAAGATCTAAAGGCGAAGAAACAGTGTGACAAGGCGGTGGCTGTTGCCAGAAGGATACTAGGCTGTATTGAGGCATGACCAATAAAAGAAAGAAGGTGTTGATGCCCTTGTACAGGTCAGTGGTGAGGTAGAGAGCTGCACGGGAACGGGGATGACGGGAATCCCGTGGGTATCCCACGGGTTCCCCCTTCGGGTCGCGGGGATCCCATGGGGATGCCCCCTAAGGTCACGGGAATCCCGTGGGGACGCCTCCGAGGGTCGCGGGGTTCCTGCGGGGCTGGATGTACTCAGCCGCGAGGCTCGTCTTCCCCCTACCTGCCCTGCCGCAGCACACAGCCGAACGGAAGTCTTCCCGATGTCAGTACTGACGTCTGAGGGAGGGCTTAAGCAAAGCCCTCCCTCCCTCCGTCAGTGCTGACATCGGGAAGACTTCCGGTCGGCTGTGTGCTGCGCTGGGCAGGTAGGGAGAAGACGAGCCTCGCAATGATCCCTTCCACTGTCTCTTCAATAACAAAAGTTGGACTTTGCATCCCTTCTCATGGCTATGAAATCTCAAATGACGGGGAAATTTTTATGGACTTTTAATCAAAAAGAAGGTGCCCTTGTATTTCTTTGTTTATCTACAAAATGGCATGATTAAATATTAATACAAATTATAATCCACAATACAGACTCTTTTCAGCAAATTCCGTATATTCCATATACACCTTCATAGCATTACAATCATGACTTTGTAGCAAAAGCATTCTTTTCCTTCACTCTCTGTTTTTCATACCATATTTCATCCTGTCATCTCGTTTTCTTTTTTTTTTTTTTTTTACTGGAATTTTCAGCTGTAAATCCAAAAGACAGAATTGAGGATTGTGCAATACATCAGGATACTTCTTTTGCCTTTGAGTAACGCTGTTTATTTTTGTCTAATCCAAGTTTTCAAGCCAAAGCATTTAATATGCAATAGTGCATTAGCTACCAAGGAGACACAGATCTGGGAGCCGATCTCCCAATTCACAGCTTTGTTTTTGAACCATAAAGTTTATCGCACTGGGAGGTTTGTCGGACTGGGCCTGTTCTGTTGTCGGGTGGGCGGGGAAGCGCCACGTAGATAAGGGGGCAGGGAGAGAGAAAGGGAGGAAAGGTGGAGTGGGGAGGAAAAGACGCTTAAGGGAAATGGGGAAAACTGAGGGGGGAGAAGGACGCTGAAAGCACATGGGGAAGACAAAGGGGTGGAGAAGGATGCTGAAAGGACATGGGGAAGACGGGGGGGAGAAGGACACTGAAAGGACATGGGAAAGACGGGGGGAGAAGGACGCTGAAAGGACATATGAACGGCAGGGGGGAGAAGGACGCTGAAAGCACATGGGGAAGACAAAAGGGTGGAGAAGGATGCTGAAAGCACATGGGGAAGACAAAGGGGTGGAGAAGGATGCTGAAAGCACATGGGGAAGACGGGGAGAAGGACACTGAAAGCACATGTGAAAGACAGGGGGGGGAGAAGGACGCTGACAGGACATGGGAAAGATGGGGGAGAAGGACACTGAAAGGAAATGGGGAAGAGAGAGTGGGGAGAAGACGCTGGCAGGGAAGAAGACAGAGATGCCAGACTATGGGGGGAGCGGAGGGAAGAAGATGGGTGCCAGACCAATTTGGAAGGGGGGAGAAAGGGAGAGGCACAGTAACAGAGCAAATGGAAGACGCAGAGAGAAGAGAGACAGTGGATGGAAGGAATTGAATGAGAACATGAGGAAAGCAGAAACCAGGCAACAAAGGTTTCTTTTTTTTTGCTTCAGGATAAAGTAGTATATTAGTTGTGTTGATAAAAATTTATAAACAGAAGCTCTGGTAGAAACCCGTTTACAAAGTATGTATTCTTCCCAATCAAAACATTTCTATTCAAAAAGCACGTCCCTAACTAGTCTCCTCCCCTTTCTTGAATATCACATTAGTCAACTCCTAGAACCTTTCCTTCCAAAAATATTCAGATTCCTAAATAAGCATTTACCTCACTATCCAACAAACTTCTTACGTCATTGTTATGTAACTTCTCGTCTGTAACCCGTATATACTGATATTCTCCACTGTATCCTGTTATCACTTGATTCTCTGATATGTAATTCTTATAATTGAATCCTCTACCACACCATGTAAAGTACATGAATCACTGTTATGTAATTTCTCTAGATAATCTTTGTTACGCAATTCTCTCAATAATGTCCAGATCTCTTATAATTTGTAATCCGCCTAGAACCACAAGCCACAGGCGGAATAGAAATCACTAATGTAATGTAATGTAATGTAATATTTCCAAATTAATAGTTTTTTTGCTTATTTGTAAATGGGTTTCTACCAGAGCCTTTAATTCAGTAGCATAATTAAATGAAATAACTATTTCTGAAGTTTATAGGGACGGGCGGGAACAGAGGGGATTCTTCACGGGGACGGGTGGTGACGGAGGGGATTCCTCACAGGGACGAAGGGGATTCCTTGTGGGGATGGAGGGATTCCTCACGGGGACGGATTCCTCATGGGATTCCTCATGGGGATAGGTGGGACTTTGGCGGGGACGGGCGGGATTTCTGTCCCCGCCCAACTCTCTATGATGAGGCCCCACTTGGAGTACTGTGTTCAATTTTGGAGACTGTATCTGGTGAAGGACATAAAAAGACTTGAAGCGGTCCAGAGGAAGGTGATGAAAATGGTAGGAGGTTTGCGCTAGAAGACGTATGAGGAGAGACTGGAAGCCCTGAATATGTATACCTTAGAGCAGGGGTGTCAAAGTCCCTCCTCGAGGGCCGCAATCCAGTCAGGTTTTCAGGATTTCCTAAATGAATATTGTCATCAACCGTCTCAGGACAATGGGCCCTGAGCGGCTGGGACAAGAAAATTGTGCTCTTGTGAGCCGCGGTTAGCTGCACAAGGAAAAATACTGCCATACCAGGTAAGTATAGTTTCTTAAACAAAAACTCAGGATTTATTCTTTCACTTGCACTGAACATAAAGTTTTGTCAGGATGTTTCTGCGTTTAGCAAATAGTCCCAAATCAACAGTAAAAAGAAAAACAAAACAGCAAACTGTCTCAAAGTGGAAATGTCCCAAAGTTCAAGTCTTTCCAAAATTCAGGCTATTGGCTTCAGCCCATACTTATTTTTATGCAATAAAAAAATCTAAAACATTCCAAACACCAACAGTCTTTAAACTTGACTATTGCAGCACTAGTCAGAGTTATGACTGTGACTATCCCAGCAGCTTGAATACTTGGCAGGCAGTGCGCTTTACGTGGTGATAAACTGCCAAAAAGGCCCACAATCCCACCACTAAAATACGGGAGGCTAACCCCCACTACCTGGGCTGGATACAGTCCTTTTCTCATGAAAGAGAAACCAAAAACACCTTCACATAAATCTTTTAAATCTTCTGGAGTTCTGGGTTTATAAAGCTCCTACAGGGCATAACATAACCTTGGAAGTCCTTCATACAATAAGGTCACAGCTATTCACTTTTATTCCACGAGCGGCTTGCCTTCCATGAAGCAAACTTCCATTGGAAGAATCTCACTCACTGGAGCAGCAGATGGATCCAGGTCAATTTCCATGGCTTGGGGTTCTTCATTCTCCTTGAAAGAAGATTCTTCTCCGGCTTCTAAAAGCTCCATACATTCTAGTGGAGAACCGCTATCAGAATCTCCCAGCCCTGAGCTCTGCTGCCTGTCCTGTGCCTCTCCTCCTCTTAATTGACTCTTCAGGAGCATTCCTCTCTGAGCAACTAGTTTGGGAAGGATTTCCTATCAGCAACCCTGGAGGGGAGAGGGGGATGGGTGCTCTGCACTCGTGCTCTCTGCCTCCCTCTAGAGTCTAAGGAAGAAACAGCATCAGGAGTATCAATAAGAGATTTACTGGAATCAATGGGAGAAGGGTTTGCCTTTAAACTAGACTCAGTTCTAGGGACACACCTAGCAGGCATAGGCTGCATACCACAATATGCATGAGATTTATCAGCATACACTGAAAGCACTGCATGCAAATAGATATCATGCATATTCATTGGGGAAATCCTGACAACCCAACTGGATTTCAGCCCTCGAGGAGGGACTTTGACACCCCTGCCCTAGAGGAAAGGATGAACAGGGGAGATATGATTCAGACGTTCAAATACTTGAAAAGTATTAATGTAGAGAAAGGAAAATGGTAAAACCAGAGGGCATAATTTAAGGTTGAGGGGTGGTAGATTCAAGAGTAATGTTAGGAAATTCTTTATGGAGAGGGTGGTTGATGCGTGTAATGTGCTCCCAAGGGAGGTGGTGGAGAAGAAAACTGAGTTCAAACAAGCATGTGATGAACACAGAAGATCTCTAATCAGAAAATAATGGGTATACATTGAAGGAACATAGGCCAGTACTGGGCAGGCTTGCACAGCCTGTGTCCCATATGTGAACATTCAGTTGAGGACAGGCTGGGAAGAGTTTGGATGGTTAAGATGGGCTGGAGTGAGCTTTGACGGAGACTCCAGTAGATGGAACCTAAGCACACTACTGGGCAGGGCTCTGGGTTTCTGGCCCAGAAATATCTAAATAAAAGGACCTTTTAAACTAAATAGCACAGTTACTTACTGTAACAGGTGTTATCCAGGGACAGCAGGCAGCTATTCTCACATATGGGTGACGTCATCCACGGAGCCCAGATGCGGATGCCTCACAAGCAGACTTGCTTGAAGAAACTCGAAGTTTCGAGTCACCCACACCGCATATGCGCGAGTGCCTTCCCGCCCAGCACAGGGCGCGTCTCCTCAGTTCAGATAGCTAACAGAAAAGCCAACCCAGGGGAGGTGGGTGGGTTGTGAGAATAGCTGCCTGCTGTCCCTGGATAACACCTGTTACAGTAAGTAACTGTGCTTTATCCCAGGACAAGCAGGCAGGTATTCTCACATATGGGTGACCTCCAAGCTAACCAGAATGGGATGGTGGGAGTGTTGGCAATTTAGGAGAATAAATTTTGTAATATTGTTTGGCCAAACTGTCCATCCCGTCTGGAGAAAGTATCCAGACAATAGTAAGAAGTGAAGGTATGAACCGAGGACCAAGTAGCAGCCTTGCAAATTTCCTCAATAGGTGTAGATCTGAGGAAAGCTACTGAAGCTGCCATTGCTCTGACTTATGCAGATGACTTTACAATCATTATCCTTTTCAATACTTCTCCCTCTGAAATCACCCCCATGGCAACAGAAGCATTAAACCTGATGGAACAATGGACCACAGAATTCAGACTGAAGCTTAATTCAGATAAAACTAAATTCTTCACAGCCTCGCCACACCCACCTGTCACCACAACACCACTATGCATCAACAATCTCAGCTACCCTATTCAATCTACAATGAAGGTTCTGGGGGTAATACTGGACCAAGGTCTAACCATGAAAGACCATGTGGACTCCCTAGTCAGAAAGGGGTTTTTTACTCTCTGGAAACTTAGATCCATTAGAGCATACTTCGACGCTTCTTCATTCAGCATTCTGGTACAATCCCTAATGCTAAGCCATCTTGATTATTGTAATATTGCCCATCTGGCAATCTCCCAAAAGAAAATGCAGAGACTACAACTGATACAAAATGCGGCAGTCAGATTGATCTTTGGGTTGAAGAAGTCCGATCACTTAACCCCTTCCTACCGACTCCTGCACTGGCTGCCAATGGAACATAAGAACATAAGAAGTTGCCTCCACTGGGTCAGACCAGAGGTCCATCGCACCCAGCAGTCCGCTCCCACGGCGGCCCATCAGGTCCATGACCTGTGAAGTGGTTTCTGACTAATCCTATAACCTACCTCTACTTCTATCTGTACCCCTCAATCCCCTTTTCTTTTAGGAACCTATCTAGACCCTCCTTGAACCCCTGTAGCGTGCTCTGGCCTATCACAGCCTCCGGGAACGCGTTCCATGTGTCCACCACCCTCTGAGTGAAAAAGAACTTCCTAGCATTTGTTCTAAACCTGTCCTTTTTCAATTTCTCCGAGTGCCCCCTTGTACTTGTGGCTCCCCACAGCCTGAAGAATTTGTCCCTGTCTACCTTCTCTATGCCCTTCATGATTTTGAAGGTTTCTATCATGTCTCCTCTAAGTCTCCGCTTTTCCAGGGAGAATAGCCCCAGCATTTCCAATCTGTCAGCGTATGAGAAGTTTTCCATACCTTTTATCAGCTTTGTCACTCTTCTCTGGACTCCCTCAAGTACCGCCATGTCCTTTTTGAGGTACGGCGACCAGTACTGGACACAGTATTCCAGATGTGGGCGCACCATCGCCCGATACAGCGGCAAAATGACTTCCTTCATCCTGGTTGTGATACCCTTTTTGATGATACCCAACATTCTGTTCGCTTTCTTTGAGGCTGTCGCACACTGTGCTGATGTTTTCAATGTTGTGTCCACCATCACCCCCAGGTCTCTTTCAAGTTTGCTCACCCCCAGCAACGATCCTCCCATTTTATAGTTGAACATCGGGTTCTTTTTCCCTACATGCATGACCTTACATTTTTCAGTGTTAAAACTCATTTGCCATTTTCTTGCCCAGTCTTCCAATCTCATTAAGTCCCTTTGCAGGTCTCCACAGTCTTCCTTGGTTCTAACCCTGCTGTAGAGTTTGGTGTCGTCCGCAAATTTAATGACCTCACAGTTCGTCCCTGTCTCCAAGTCGTTAATAAATATATTGAACAGGAGCGGTCCCAGCACCGACCCCTATGGGACTCCACTCGTGACCCATTGCCATTCTGAGTAATGGCCCTTTACTCCAACCCTTTGTTTCCTGCCTGCCAGCCAGTGTTTGATCCATCGGTGGATATCCCCTTGCACCCCGTGGTTCCACAGCTTCTTAAGCAGCCGTTCGTGGGGTACCTTGTCGAAGGCTTTTTGGAAGTCAAGGTAAATGATGTCAATGGATTCCCCTTTATTCATCTGGCTGTTTATTCCCTCAAAGAAGTACAGCAAGTTCGTGAGGCATGACCTTCCCTTGCAGAAGCCGTGCTGGCTTGCCTTCAGCTGCCCATTGTTTTCTATTTGGCCGCAGATGGTGTCCTTAATCAGTGCTTCCATCATCTTTCCCGGAACCGAGGTCAAACTCACCGGCCTGTAGTTTACCGGGTCACCCCTTGATCCTTTCTTGAAGATGCGCGTGACATTTGCTATTTTCCAGTCCTCTGGGATCTCCCCTGTTTCTAAGGAACGGTTACATATTTGGCGAAAAGTTTCTGCTATTTCGTTTCTCAGCTCTTTTAGTACCCTTGGGTGGATGCCATCCAGACCTGGTGATTTGTCGCTCTTTAGTCTGTCTATCTGACGGAGGACTTCCTCCCGGCTTACCTCTAGTTTGACCAGTTTCCCATCCCGGTCTCCATGTAAGATCTCCTCGGGTTCTGGAATATTGGATGTGTCCTCTCTCGTGAAGACTGACGAGAAGAACTTGTTTAACCTTTCAGCTATCTCTGTTTCCTCCTTTACCACTCTCTTCCTGTCTCCATCATCCAAGGGTCCCACTTCCTCCCTGGCCGGTTGTCTCCCCTTCACATACTTGAAGAATGATTTGAAGTTTCCTGCTTTCTCTGCTAGTCTCTCCTCATATTCTCTTTTTGCTTTCCTTACCACTCGGTGACATTCCTTTTGGTGCCTTTTGTGTTCATCTTGTTTGTCCTTGGTTTGGTCCTTTTTCCATTTTCTGAACGATGCTTTCTTGTCACTTATCGCCTTTCTTACTACATTTGTTATCCACACCGGGTTTTTTGTTCGATTCTTCTTGCACCCTTTCCTAAACCTGGGGACGTACAGGTTCTGTGCTTCGTGTACCATGCCCTTGAGCAGGGACCAGGCTTTTTCTACGGTCTCCATCTTCCCTGAGCTATTGCTGAGTTTCTTTCCTACCAATTTCCTCATGGCCTCGTAGTTCCCTTTTCTGTAATTGAGTGCTGTCGTTGTGGTTTTCTTCACTTTTGGTGTTCCTATTTCTAGCTTGCAATGGATCTTGTTGTGATCGCTGTTTCCTAGTGGCGCTAGTACTACCACCTCCTTTACGGGTCCCCCAGCCCGTTAAGAATTAGGTCAAGAGTGGCTTCTCCTCTTGTTGGTTCCATGACCAGCTGTTCCATGAAGCAGTCCCTTATAGCTTCCAGGAATTTTGTTTCCCTTGTGGAGTTTGAGTGTCCAATACTTCAGTCTACGCCAGGGTAGTTGAAGTCCCCCATCACCACCACACTTCCGCTTTTGCATACCTGCCTTAATTCAGCCTCCAGGTCCTGGTCGTTTGCTTCCGGTTGTCCTGGTGGGCGATAGTACAGTCCCAATTTTATGTCTGCTCCATTTCCTCCTGGTAGCTTAACCCATAGTGATTCCAAGCTGTCCACCCCTATTGCTGTTTCCATCCTGGTTGAAGGAATGGAGTCCTTTATGTATAGCGCTATTCCTCCACCCTTCTTGTATGTTCTGTCTCTCCTGTAGAGTTTGTACCCTGGTATGACCACATCCCATTTGTTGTCCTCGGACCACCATGTTTCAGTGACTCCAATTATGTCTATGTCCTTCTTATTGGCTATGACTTCTAGCTCCTCCATTTTGGCTCTTAGGCTCCTAGCATTAGTGTATAGGCAATTTAAGTCCCGGTTGTTTACCTTCCTTGTTGGTTTTCCTCGTGGTTTGGTGTTCCTGCCCACCCCCTCATGGGCTGCCAGTCCCCGGGCCTCGCTTTGTTTATCCTCCTCCTGTGGTGTGTCTATTTCGTCCTCATCTCCCTCCTGTGGTGTGTCTATCTCGTCCTCAGCCTGCTTCCCCATTTTTGGATTTCCTTCCGACTGTTTCCTCCATTTCTTGCTCTTTGGTTTCATCAGTTCCCTGGGCCCCTGCTTGCGTCCTTGGATTTTTTTGTCAAAAAATGTTCACTCAGTCTCAATCCCTCTATCGCCTTTTCCTGGTCCAGTATCCTTGTTTGATACTCTAGTCCGGTATGTCGATGTCCGATCGACTATCGGCTTTCCCCTTTTCCTCAGTTTAAAGCCATGTCTATGTTGTTCTGGATGTTGTGTGCTAGCCTCCTCGTCCCATCGGTGCTCAGGTGCAGTCCGTCCCTCCTGTAGAGCTTGTTCTTTCCCAGGAAAGTTGTCCAGTTCCGTACAAAGTGAAAACCTTCCTCTTCGCACCACCTCCTCAGCCAACCGTTAATTGCTTGCAGCTCGGTCTGCCTCCTTGCATCCGCCCTCGGTACTGGCAGGATCTCTGAGAAGGCTATCTTCCTTGTCCTCAGCTTCAGCTAACTCCCCAGTATCTTGAACTGCTCGGTCAGTATTGTCCTGTTGTAGTTCCTTCTGCTGACGTCGTTGGTTCCAACTTGGATTATCACTGCTGTTTCCTCCGTCTCAGCTCCTTCCAGGATTCTCTCGATTCTGTCTGCGATGTCCTTAGTTCCCGCCCCTGGGAGACATGTCACTAGTCAGTCATCGCTGCCTCCTGCTATGTGACTGTCCACCTCTCTCAGGATTGAGTCTCCCACTACGATTGCGGATTTCCCCTTTCTCAGTTTCCTCTTGGGTCTCAGGTCTATATCAGTGACTCGATCTGCCATTCCTTCCTCCGGATTCTGATGGGACTCTGCCTCCTCTGTCTGCTCAGTTCCTCCGCAAGGTCCTGTTGAAATCCGTCCTTCCCTCCTGGAATCTGGTAGAATCTGTCCTTCCCTTCTGGAATCTGGTAGAATCTGTCCTCCATATATTGGTTCCTGTCCGGGGTCACGTGATGTCGAGCCGCTGAGCAGACGTCGGTGGGGTAAGCTCCCGATCCCGTCCCCACCATCGGCTATTATTGACCCCTGATCGCCGCGATTTTGTCGCTGAATTTTGGCGCTGGACTTGCTGTTGCTCTCCCACAGTGTTTTCCTGCAATCGGGGCTGTATGACAAGCAAGCTGCCTCGCCGGGAGAGGGATCGCGGTCGCGCGGGTGATTCCAAAATGGCCGACCGCGAGTCTCCCCCGCCGCTCCCGGCGCCGACCGCGTGGGTGTCCGAAATAGTGGCCGAAGTGAAGTTGCTGTTGGAGGGATCCCTGACCACGAAACTGCAACCCATCGTGGACAAATTGGATTCTGTGGACACTCGGCTAGAAACGCTGCAGGGAGAGTTTGCCTCTTACCAGCAACGTCTCACCACTTTGGAGGATAGAGTCCAGCAACGTGAAGGGGACCATCAACAATTGCGAGCCCAGCTTGTCGCTATGGAAGCAAAGGTTGAGGACCTTGAGAATCGGTCTCGCCGGGGGAATCTGCGACTGGTAGGCTTACCTGAATCAGTGAAGGATGGTGAGCTCCATTCCTTTCTGGAATCTTGGCTGCAGCGCTCTTTAACCTTATCTGAAGCGCATGGTCCCCTGAGAATTGAACGCGCTCATCGTTTGGGCCCGCTGGGAGAACCAGGCTCGAGAGCTCGAACTGTCATCCTTAAGTTATTGAACTCTGCCCATAAACAAGAGATTCTGCGAGCCATTCGTACTTCGGGCCCCCTGCTGTATGACAATTCCAGGGTGTTATGTTTCCAGGACTATTCCCCAGCTCTACAAGCCAAACGGAAGGAGTTTACTCCCATCTGCTCCCAGCTGTTTCGGATGAAAATTTCTTTTGCCTTGCTGTATCCTGCACGTCTGCGGATCCGACATGCTGGTCAGACTCACTTCTTTACGGTGGCGGCTGAAGCGCTTCGCTTTTTGCAATCCTTGCAGGCCCCAGACCCTGCTCCTTGATAGCCCATTGGTTCTTTTCAGCTGGAGTTCCACTGGTCTATATATACCTCCTCTATTTGATGTGTCCTGGAGGCCTTGATGCCAGACGGCCAGCTCCCGTGGTGGTCTGCACTGGGCAGTACTTATTTGAGGGCTTGCGGACCTTGATGTGGAGCAGACGCGATGGACCGATCTGGACTTCCTTAGGACAATATTCTTTTCTTATCCTTCCTGGACTGTATGGATGATTGGGGGGGGAGTGCATGTTTCTGTTGAGTAGGATGGAGTGTTTTGTATATAGGGAGCGATTCTCCCTTCCCGAGTGACTGTATGATTGAGGGATTGGCGTGGGTGGGTAAGACAGGGAGGAAGTATTTGATTGTTGGGTAGTGGGGGTTGATGGTACCTATGGGGGCTCCGTTGAGCACTTGCTTGTTGGTTTATATTGCGTTATTTCCTGATTGGTGGTTGCCCATATTTAATGCCTAGTCTGTTATTGGGCATCGGGCGAGGTGTGGTTGGGATTGTTTCTGTATTGTTTGGGGTGGTTTCTGGGGTGTATTACACTTTTTGTATGCCTATAGATGGGGTTGCTTTGACTTGGCGAGGGTTGTTTCTTGTACATTTGTCTGCTAGGGGGGGGGGGGTTGGGAGCTACTTCACAGGGCCCTTGGACCACTAGTGGGTCGCAAGAGGGATGGGGAGGGGATGGTGGGAGGAAGGGGCGGGTGGGTGGGTGGGTATGTGGGGTTTTCTTTTTGCTTTTTGTTTTTTGTTTTTTGTTTTTTTTTTCTCTCTTCCCCTTTTCTTTTATTTATTTTTTGTGTGTTCCTGGTGCCCTACATGTGGCCTTTTGTCTGGTGTGGAAGCTCGGGTCTGGATTGAGGTCCTGGGAGCTGGTCGCTGGCTGGGACGGCCTCGCTCTCGGTTCTCTTTTTGGATTTTTGCCTGTCCTTTGTCTTTCTACTTTCACTTATGAAGCCTCTTAGATGTATTTCCTGGAATATAAATGGGGTCACTTCACCTATTAAACGACAAAAAATTTTGAGAGTCTTGAACCGTCAGAGAGCTGATCTTGTCTTCTTGCAGGAGACGCATTTGTCAGCGGCAGAGCATGCTAAACTCCAGACTTGGTGGGTTGGTCAACATTTGGGAGCACCGGCGAACAACCGTAAGGCGGGAGTTCTGATTTTGATTCGGAAGGGGTTGCCCTTTGTCCTTCAACAGCAGTGGGTGGATCCTGGGGGACGGTATATCATTGCTAAGGCGCTCCTTCATCGTCAGCCTGTGATTCTTTGTAATGTTTACGCTCCTAACAGCTATGACTCTCGGTTTTTCTCCTCGCTTATTCGCCTTCTTGGTCAACATTCTGATATTCCTTTATTGGTGGGTGGGGACTTCAATTGTGTTCATGACCCTTTGTTGGATAAATCACTTCCTACTCCCCAGGATAGGGTGCATCCTACTAGGGGTATTTCTTTACTTTGCTCATCCTTGGATGTTCTTGATGTCTGGCGGACGCTTCATCCAGGTGAGCGTGATTATACTCACATTTCCAGGGCTCATGCCTCTTTATCCCGGATTGATTACTGGTTGACTTCTAGCTCTTTGTTTTCTCAGATTGAATCGGCCACGATTGGTTCCTTTGATGTCTCTGATCACACCATGATTTTGTTGACCTTGCATTTGGATGTCTCTTCCCCGGGCTCCTTCCGCTGGCGATTTCCGCTCCGTTTGTATAAGGATCCGAAGTTTCAGGAGTTTCTGCTTCGGAAATGGTCCGACTATCAACATCATAATATGGAACATCGGGCTGACTCTACTCTCTTCTGGGAGGCTGCGAAAGCGGTGCTGCGCGGTGAGATTATGTCATATTCCAGCCATCAAAGACGTGCTCGAGATAGGGAGATTTTACACTTGGAACGTAGGGTAGGTGACCTACGTCGGCTTTACGGTCAATCTCACACCTCCTCTTTGCGTTCTCAGCTCTTGGCCTCCCAGTGCAAGCTTCAGGAATTGTTGCATGCTAGAACGGTCAAGTCGCTTGCTTATTATAGGTATCAACTTTTTCGCCATGGGAACCAACGTGGGACGCTCTTGGCAAGGGTGGTCCGTCGGTCAGCGGGTCGTACTCCTGTCCTCCAACTTCGCTCAGATGGGGGGGCCATGGTCCGGACGGATGCCGAGATCAACGCGGTGTTCTTTGACTACTATAGGCAGCTTTATTCACAACAATCTGATTTAATGGATGGCACGGCCTATTTAGATGGCCTTTCCCTTCCGGGTCTGTCTGATCAGGCAGTGGTGAGCCTTAATGCCCCTATCACGGCTGAGGAGGTAGCAAGAGTAATACAGAATGGGTCGTTGCTGAAGGCCCCCGGGCCGGATGGTTTCCGGATGGAATTCTATAAACTCCTCCATCCCACAATAGCAGCTGTACTGGCTGAGACCTTCACGGCCGCTATTCAGCGGGGTACCCTTCCGGATTCTCTCTCCTCTGCTCAAATAGTCGTGCTGTTGAAGCCTAATAGGGATGCTGCCCTTTCTTCTTCTTACCGTCCTATCTCACTGTTGAATGTGGAGGCCAAGATGTTTGCCAAGGTTTTGGCTAATCGATTGGCTTGTGTTCTTCCTGATTTGATTGCTTCCCCTCAGGTGGGATTTGTGCAGGGGCGTACTAGTGTGAAAAACATTAGATCCATACTGGCTTCTTTGGAATTTGTGGAGAGGACCCGTCTTCCTTCCCTACTGGTCAGCTTTGATGCGGAAAAAGCCTTTGACCGTGTTTCTTGGAACTTTTTATTTGAGGTTTTAACTCGGTACGGCATAACAGGGTTTTTTCAGGATGCGGTTCGGGTGCTTTATCATTCACCTACAGCTTTCGTTTGGGTCAATGGACATAGTTCTCCTCTGTTCCCCATCCGTCGTGGTACGCGTCAGGGATGTCCCCTTTCTCCATTGCTCTTTGCTCTGTCGTTAGACCCTTTGATCCGTGATATTCAGCTTAATAGAGCTATTTCAGGTATTCGAATTGGTTCTTCCGAATTCAAGATCTCGGCTTTTGCGGATGATCTCTTGGTTCATATTTCAGATCCCATTGTATCTCTTTCCAATCTGATGGCCACTTTTCAGGAATATGGAGATTATTCTGGTTTTAAGCTTAATCTTGACAAATCTTTAGCGTTGGCTACGTCCTCGTCGTTACGGGACTCTTGGCCTGGGCCCTTCCCGCTTCAATGGGCTTCCTCTTCGTTTCGTTACTTAGGGATCTTGTTGACGCCTTGTACTTCGGCGTTATATCGCGTCAACATTGATTCTTTGTTCGGTTCCTCGACTGAGTATTTTGCTCGTTGGTCTCCTCTTCCACTGTCTTTATTAGGCAGGATCCATTTGTTTAACATGATCCTTTTTCCAAAATGGCTTTATACTTTGCAGTTACTTCCTTTGTGGCTTTTGAAACGGGATATTACTAAATTGCATTCTATGCTTTCTAGATTCTGCTGGGGGGGTCGACGACCACGTGGTGGCTCGTGGGGAGGCGGGGGGCTGGGGTTACCGCAGTTCCGGTTATACAATGCGGCTTGTTTGTTGCGTTACCTGGGGGAGTGGCTTTCGGATCGCCAGGATTTTACTCCGAAACCCTATGAGAAGGATTTTTTTGCCCCTTGGCATATTTTGTCCTTGGTGCAGTCGCCTCGTTCTGCCTTACCGGTGCCATTTAGGGGGAGTGTATTGTTACACTCTCTACGCGTCATCTGGTCTTATGTACTGAATTCTTGGAATGGTACTCCCTCGACTACTAGATACTTACCTATTCAGGGGAATCTGCAATTCAGCCCTGGTAGTGAGAATGCTTGTTTTCGTAAACTGGCATCTCGGGATTATACGCTGCTTGCTCATGTTCTCCAGGCTGATGGTTCTTTAATGTCCTGGGATGTTCTAGTCCGGTCTGGCATTTTTTCTGTGGGTGACTTTTTTGCGTTTCGGCAACTTCATCATTATATTCAATCTCTCCCCCGAGCCGCTTTGGCGTTTCCTATTGAGGACAGATTTGCGACACTCCTGGATCCCTATTTGGAGACTGGGTTTACGGTTTCAGGCCTTTATAAAGATCTCCAGCGTTGGTTAGGTCCGGCTGATCGTGCTGCACTCCAAGCTCGCTGGTGTCAAGATTTGGGGATGGCTCAGGACGCTTTGGATCTCCCTTCCTTAATTTCCAGAATTCCGGGAGTGTCTGTTAATGCAGATCTCCGGGAGTGTCAATTTAGGGTGATTCATCGCGGCTATTTTACGAAAAGTCAGTTATATTATTCAGGTTATACGGATTCTCCGTTGTGTCCCAAGTGTCTCCAGCAACCCCACTCGTTTATTCATGCCTTTTGGTCCTGTGTGAAAATTAAACTCTTCTGGAGACAGGTTTTATCTTATGTGGAGCGCATTCTTGGTAAGGCACTCCCCCTTTCTGCAGCTGGTCTCCTGCTGGATAAATATGAGGCCTTTTGTTTATCTGATTCGGGTCAGCGGCAGTTTATGAGACGGGTGGGTGTCTTGGGGAAGAAGGTGATTCTGGCTGTTTGGATTGGAGATACCTTGCCCTCCTTCTGGGCTTGGAGGAATCGTTTGCATGCTCTGCTGCTGTTGGAGCGGAAGGATGCGTCTTTTAGCCTGCGAAGAAAACGCCTATTTCTGCGGATCTGGGATTCTTATCTTTTTTCATTATCACCACGGGCTCGAAGTGACATCCTGAATTTATTGTAATTCTCTCTGGGCCCCGAGCTAGTTTCATTTTTGTGAGGCACCAGGTGCACCTTCTGTTATTCCCCCCCCCCCTTTTTTTTTTTTTTTTTCTCTTCTTTCTTTTCTTCTTTCTCTCTTCTCAGTGTTGGAGTTTAGCTTTTCTCTTTGGCAGTGGGTTATCAGAGTCCAAGCCTACTGCACTAGGGTTCTTCTACTTTTCAGATCAGGGAGTTTGGGGTGGGGGTGGGGTGGGTGGGGTGTTGAATCCGATTTCATGTATCTGATTATTTTCTTTGTCATTGTGATTCTTGTTTGTTGGTTTGTGTTTTTGTATTATTTGATAATAAAAATTGATTCAACATATTGGTTCCTGTCCCCTGGCATCTGGTGGATTCCGTCTTCCGACTGTTGATTCCCTTCCAACTTGTTGGTGATCCTGTACCTCCACCATCCTGCAAGCCTCCTCAATGAATCTCTCGAGCTCTCTAACCTGCTCATTGATGTGGCACTCTCTGGTGGTAGCCCAGCCTGGTTCCTCTACGGTGCGGAGTCCCTCCAGCTCCTGGATCTTCACCTGCAGGCTCCCGACCTCCTTCAGGCTATCCAGTTCCTGACATCGACCGCATATGTACGCCTGCCTCCCGGAGGGGAGGTAGTCATACATATGACACCCGGTGCAGTATACTGGAAAGCTTCACTGGGTTCCTGTAGCCTCCATTTCTCCTTTCTCGTACCTGAAGTCCCTTGGTGTGTAGGAGTGGTGCTCGGCGTGCAGCTAGCTGAAAGAATAGAGAGAGAAGAGAAGAATGAGAACAGATGAAAAGTACCCTTTTTTTTGAGTTACAAGTTAGAATTTGCTGCCTGGGCTCCTGGCTCCTTCCAAGGCTCCTTCGCAAAGGCGCTCTCGCTAAGGCGAGCGCCTTTGCCGCGCGCCGTTGGCTCCCTTCCTTTTAATGGGGAGCCCGGGCGCTGAGACGACCTCTGACGCGCTGGGGTTGGCGGAGCTTCCTCTCGCCGCTACCCCTCTGCCTGCCGGATTCTTTCCTCCCCTCTGTCTCCCGGCCCGCTCTCCAAGCTAAAAAAAGAACAAAAAAAAAGAACAAGGACGCCGCAGAGTTCTGCCTTGTGTCCCGGCTCCCTTCCTTTTAAAGGGGAGGCACGTGCGAAGTTCAAGCTGGGATGTCTCTGCTTGAAGGTACTATCTGGTCTAGCCCCTAAATATATAACTGACCTCTTCTCCTTCTCAACCAACAGACATAAGAGAAGAACAGACCTGAAGTTTGTTTCCCCATCAGCTAGAGGATGTAAATTTAAGAGACACCGTCAACTTCTATCGTATCAAGCAGCCACATGGGGCAAAGACCTGGAAAAACTAATTATACACGCAAATAACTATGGTGAATTTAGGAAACATCTAAAAACATACCTGTTCTTGAAGTACCTAGGTAACGAATCTGCACAATCGACCCCATCACAATCTCACCCCCCAAATCCGATCCCGTAAACTGTCAACCACTAATCTCTAGCTATGAATGTTCCATCCAATTTGTAGAATCTTCTAATTCATTGTAAACCGCATTGAATCTTTCTAATTCATTGTAATTCATTCTAATTCATAGAATCTTTCTAATTCATTCTAATTCATAGATTCTTTCTAATTCATTGTAAACCGCATAGAACTTCACAGTCCTGCGGTATATAAACTATTATTATTATTAATGAGCTGTGACTTTACTGTGAAGAGGTAATCCAGCCTGTGCATAGCAGAAAGAGATACAAGCCACCATCCTGTTGGAGATGGTACGCTTAGAAATAGGATGTCCCAACTTATTGGATCGAAGGAGACAAAAAGTTGAGGAGCAGTTCTGTGTGGTTTGGTGCGTTCCAAGTAGAAGGCCAAAGCACGTTTACAGTCCAGAGTGAAGAGCTGATTCTCCAGGGTGAGAATGAGGCTTTGGAAAAAAACAATGGAAGTACGATGGACTGGTTGAGATGAAATTCTGAGACCACTTAGGTAGGAATTTAGGATGAGTACGGAGAACTACTTTGTCATGATGGAAGACAGTGAATGGTGGGTCAGTAACCAAAGCTTGCAGCTCACTGACTCGTCGAGCAGAAGTTAGGGCAATGAGAAACACCACTTTCCAAGTGAGATACTTCAGATGAGCCTTATCAATTGGTTCAAATGGAGGCTTCATGAGTTGAGGCGAATTGAGAGGAGGTTTGACATTGAAAAGTCCTTTCATGAATCTGGAAACCATTGGATGAGCAGAGAGGGATTTCCCTTCAATAGGCTGATGAAAAGCCGCAATTGCACTGAGATGGACTCATATAGAAGTAGACTTGAGGCCAGAATTGGATAAGTGCAAAAGATAGTCCAAAACAGAAGATAAGGAGGAATGCTGAGGCTTCTTATGATGGAGAAAAACACCATGTAGAAAATCTAGTCAATTTTTGGTGATAGCATTGTCTAGTGGTAAGTTTTCTAGAAGTTTCTAAAACGTCTCTTACAGATTGAGAAAACTGAAGAGGGGTTATGTTGAGAGGTACCAGGCTGTCAGGTGTAGAGGTTGCAGGTTGGGATGAAGCAGAGATCCGTGACACTGTGAAAGCAGAGAAGGAAAAAACTGGTAGAACGTATGGCTCTATGGTGCTGAGTTGAAGTAGAAGGGAGTACCAGGGTTGTCTCGGCCACTGAGGAGCAATTAGAATCATGGTGGCATGATCGTTCTTCAACTTGACCAGTGTCTTGATAATGAGAGGGAATGGAGGAAATGCGTAGAGGAAAAGATTTGAGGCAGTGAGGAGCGTATATCCTGGAGCAGAACTGAGGCAGTTTGTAGTTGTGGGGAGCTGCAAAGAGGTCTATCTGTGGTGTTCCCCACTGTGAAAAAATGTGATGAAGAGGCGAGGAATGGAGAGTCCATTCGTGAGGTTGCAGGAGACAACTCAAGTTGTCCGCCAAGCAATTCTTTGCCCCTTGAATGTAGACAGCTTTGAGGAAGGTGTTGTGGCAGATTGCCCAGTCCCAAACCGCCAGAGCTTCTTGACAAAGGGAGGCAGACCCTGTCCCTCCCTGTTTGTTGATATAATACATGGCAACTTGGGTGTCCATGCAAACGAGGGCTACTGTGTCGTGAAGTAGGTATTGAAAAGCATGGAGAGCTCTTGAGGATCGCTCCGAGTTCCAACTGATTGATATGACACTGACGATCCGTACTGGTCCAGAGGCCTTGAGTACAGAGACCATCGAGATGAGCGCCCCAAGTGTAGGTCGAAGAGTCTGTCGTGAGGACCTTCTGATGAGGGGGCGTTTGAAAAAGCAAGCCTCTGGAAAGATTGGAAGAGAGCATTCACCAACGGAGAGACTGCTTCAAAGAAGGACTTACTGTGATGTGTCGAGAAAAAGGATCAGAAACCTGCGTCCATTGAGATGCCAGGGTCCATTGAGGAATTCTGAGGTGAAGTCTGGCAAAAGGAGTCACGTGTACTGTGGAGGCCATGTGACCCAGAAGAACCATCATGTGTCTGGCTGAGATGGAAGAACGGGAAGACACTGTGTGACAGAGTTGAAGAGCTTCCAGACGTTGTTGTGGAAAGAATGCTCTGAGTTGGACAGTGTCCATAACAGCTCCAATGAATTGTAGATTCTGTGAGGGCTGAAGCTGAGATTTGGGAAAGTTGATTTTGAATCCCAAACTTTGGAGGAACCAGGTAGTCCGTTGGGTCGCTACAATAACCCCTTGAGATGTGCAATCTTTGATGAGCCAGTCGTCGAGGTAAGGAAATACCTGAAGACCATGATTTCTTAGAGCTGTTGCTACCACTACCAGACACTTGGTGAATACTCTGGGAGACGAAGCCAGGCCAAAGGGTAGTACTCTGTATTGATAATGCAGATTCCCCACCCAAAATCTGAAGCATTGACGGGAGGCCGGATGAATGGGAAATGAGTGTAGGCCTTGAGATCCAGGGAGCATAACCAGTCGTTCTACTCGAGAAGGGGATAAAGGGATGCCAGGGACAACATGCAAAACTTTTCTTTGACTAGAAATTTGTTGAGAGCCCTGAGATCCAGAATGGGTCGTAGATCGCCCGTCTTCTTCGGAACAAGGAAGTAACGGGAGTAAAAAACCCTGTTCTGCTGTTCCAAGGGAACTGGTTCGATGGCATGGAGATGAAGCAGAACTTGAGCTTCCTGAAGAAGAAGGGCGGTCTAGGATGGATTGGAAGGATATTCTCTTGGCAGACGCTCTGGTGTAATCTGAGTGAAATGAAGAGAGTATCCTTCCCTGATGATGGTAAGCACCCAGAGGTCGGATGTAATTAATGTCCATCGGTTGTAAAAATGATGGAGACAACCTCCTATAGGGGGAAAAAGAAACAGAGACAGAACGGTGGAGGTTATGCTCTGTTGTAAACAGTCAAAAAGGCTGAGAAGCCTTAGGTGTAGCAGAAGGGTGAGTTTCTGTTGCTGCTGAGGTTGCTGTTTTTTCAGAGGAGGGCGAGTATAAAGAGCCGGCTTCGGAGCAAAACGCCTTTGATAGATAACAGCAGGGCGTGCAGGTTTGGCAGACGCTGGCTTCGGTTTAGGTCTGACTATTGAAGCAAATGATTTTTCATTGTCAGATAATTTTTTGGTAGTTGCCTCGATGGATTCATCAAAGAGGTCGTTGCCCTGACAAGGAATGTTAGCTAAGCGCTCTTGAAGGTTAGGGTCTATGTCAATGGTACAAAGCCAGGCAAGACGACGCATGGCCACAGAGCAAGCAGCTGCTCGGGCAGATGACTCGAAGGCATCATAAGATGATTGGAGGAGATGCAGATATAATTGAGAGAAAGAAGCAATGACTTCTTGAAACTCAAAATGCATTTGGTTATCCAAATAAGCCAAAACCTTTTGGTAGAAGAGAGAGAGAAGAAATTCAAAATAAGTGATGAAATAAAAATTATAATTGAGGACTTTAGAGGACATCATAGCATTCTGGTAGATGCGACGTCCAAACTTGTCCATAGTTTTTCCTTCCCGTCCAGGAGGAACTATGGCATAGACCTTGGAAGGATGGGATCTCTTCAAGGATGATTCAACCAGCAGGGATTGATGAGATAACTGTGAGTTGTCAAACCCTTTGCGATGCACAGTTTTATACCCCGAGTCCAGTTTCCTTGGAACTGCTGGTATGGAAAAAGGTGTCTCCATGCATCAAGCAAATGTCTGATACAAAAGCTTATGAAGTGGAAACTTAAGACACTCTGCCGGAGGGTGAGGAAGATGCATGACTTCTAGATACTCCTTAGAATATTTGGAGCCAGTGTCCAATTGAACATTCAAGTCTACAGCCATCTGTCGCAGGAAAGATGAGAAAGATAGCTGATCTGCCAATGCTTTGCCTTGAGAGGGACTCGAGGACATCGAGGCAGCCTGTGTCGAAGAAGAAGCTTTGGCATGGAAAAAAGCATCAAAGAAGCCTGGTGACTTGGACGAGGCAATCGAGACCGGAATATCCTCGAGGTCCGGCATCGGAGACATCGAAGGAGGAGTCGGTGGTCTGGTCTGAGGATGGAGTAGATCGAGGCTTCGAGGAAGATGGTCTGTCCTGAGAAGAAGAACGATGCCTGGAAGGATGCTTCGATGAAGGCCTCGAACGGTGATGAGAACTCGAGGATCGAGGAGATTTCGTCTCTGAGACACCAGCAGCCGATGCCCAAGTATGAATAGGGCTAGAGGCTGTAGAGCGAAGCTCCAGTGGCTTGGTGGCGGAACCTCGATGCACTGTCAAAGACTCTGCTCCTTGTTTAGAGGATGAGGATTCTCGTCGATGCACTCGCAAAGAATCTGCTCCTTGCTTTTCGTGCTTGGATGGCAGACCAGACACTCGCAGAGACTCTGCTCCCTGCAAAGAGTGTGGAAGTTCAGACTGGGGCATAGGAAGCGGCTCGACCTCGCAGGAATCTGCTGAATGCCCAGGCTGGATAAGAGGAAGCAGTTTTGGTCCCATGTTAATAAGGAACTGGATAAACTGTTTCTCTAACATGATCTGGAAAGAAGCCGGCAAGGATGGATCCGCGTCTGAAACCGGACCACCTGCTTTGGCTGGAGGTTCCTTCGAGGTAGTGTGAGTGTGTTTCAACTTAGAAGTCTTGGACACTTTAATCACTACTGGTGGAACCGACTGCTGAGCTATCTGACCTGAGGAAACGGGAAGATACAGCAGGTGACGTCGAAGGAAGAGCCGCTGCAAACAATGAAGGTCTGATGAGGCTCGAGGTGGAAGCAGTAGGCGCCGAAGGAGCTCGATGGAAGTCGGGAGCTAAAGACGCTTTCGAAGTCGAGGGATCAGTAGGAGACTTCATTTCAAAAAGCTTGTCCACTAAAATGCATGTGGGATCTATCCGCAAAGATAAATAGGTAGGGTCATTAGAGTGGGCAGACTTGATGGGCCTTGGCCCTTATCTGCCGTCTATTTCTATGTTTCTATGAGGCTGAACTGTTTGGCAAGGCAGGCACGACCTAGGATGATGTTTCGGTCCAAGGCACTTGAGGCAGCGTCTGTGAGGGTCAGTGAGAGAGATCGCGCGCTGACACTTGCTACACCTCTTAAAGTCTGTAGCAGGCCGGGACATAGGCAGAAAAATAGCTGCCGCAAAGTCAAAGACCTCAGTGCTGCGGCCAAGCGGCCTGTCCCAGAAAACAAATGGAAGAATGAAAAATTATTATTTTTTTAAATAAAATAAAAGAAAGAAACTAAAACAGCGATTCGTGAAGAAACCAACACAAACCGCGGTCGAGAGAAGGCGAAAAGTAAACGCAGAGAGTCAAAGACGGACTTCTCGGCTCTGCGGAAAACTGAGAACTTAGATGACGCGCCCTTTGCTGGGCGGGAAGGCACTCGCACATGCGCGGTGCAGGCGACTCGAAACTTCGAGTTTCTTCAAGCAAGTCTGCTGGTGAGGCGTCCGCATCCGGGCTCCGTGGATGACATCACCCATATGTGAGAATACCTGCCTGCTTGTCCTGGGATAAAATTAATTTATGTAGCATGTATGGTTGGGCAGACTGGATGGATCACTCGGGTCTTTATCTGCTGTCATTTACTATGTTATTTAAACTAAACTAAATGCCATTATCCATGTTCCATTCCATATCAGATTAAACTGTAAAACATACTTTAAAAAATGCTTCCTCCTTTATAGTAAACACTGCAGCACAGTTTGTAAACTAGAGCAGTAGGTAAAGTTCTTCTCTGTTCAATGCTGTAATGATTTTATAGTCCTGTGTTAGATCTGCCCAATGCAGCACATTCATCCAAGGAACTATAATCAAACCAAAGGAAAGCCTTGACTGGAATGTGAGCAGGCATCCATAATGAAACCATGAGATGGGGGTCTGCTTTAAATTGCATTTGATCCGCTGCTGTGTCTCTGCTACCTCTCCAAGACCATAAATCTGGTTTAAAAGCTATTAGATTGGCTCTTGTTTAGGACGCGTTGCTCTGCTAAATCTGAGACCACTTGAATTTTTTCTATTAGGCAAAACAAGAAAAGTCGTTTGATTTCATAAGAATAGCCTTACCGGGTCAGACCAAAGGTCTATCTAGCACAGTATACCGTCTTCATGGAGGCCAATCCAAGTCACAAGTACCTGGCAAAAACCCAAATAGTAGCAGCATTCCATTTCACCAATCCAGGACAAGCAGTGGCTTCCCCCATGTCTGTCTCAACAGCAGACTATGGACTTTTCTTCCAGGAAATTGTCCAAACCTTTTTTAAGACCCGCTACATTAATTGCTCTTACTACATCCTCTGGCTTAACTATTCTCTGAGTGAAAAAATATTTCCTCCTATTGATTTTAAAAGTATTACTCTAACTTTTGAGTGTCCCCTAGTCTTTGCAAATCTTGTAGTAAAAAAATTGTTCCAGGTGTACCCATTCTAAACCACTCAGGATTTTGTAGACTTCAATCATATCTCCCCTCAGCCATCTCTTTCCAAGCTGAGGAGCCCTTTAGTCTTTCTTCATACAAGATGAGTTCTATCCCCTTTATCATCTTGGACGATCTTCTTTGAGCCTTTTCTAGTATTGCTATATCTTTACGCCGATCTTCAAAAAAGGTTCGAGGGAAGATCCAGGAAACTACAGACTGCTGAGTCTGACCTCGGTACGGGGAGGGATGGTAGAGGCACTGATAAAGGACCACATCATTGATCACCTTGACGAACACGGTTTAATGAGGACCTGCTACACCTCTTTGAGGGAGTAAACAGGTGGATAGACAAGGGTGACCCGGTCGACATTGTATATCTGGATTTTCAGAAGGCATTCAACAAGGTTCCGCATGAATGACTCTTCAGAATATTGCGAGCCATGGAATTGGTGAAATACTCACATGGATTAAAAACTGGCTGGAGCATAGGAAACGGAGAGTGGGGGTAAATGGACAATACTCGGACTGGAAGAGTGTCAACAGCGGGGTGCCGCAGGGCTCGTTGCTTGGACTCGTGCTCTTAAACATCTTTATAAACGATCTGGACATTGGTTCGACAAGTGAGTTGATTAAGTTTGCAGACGATACAAAGTTATTCAGTGTAGTGAAGACAGAGGGATTGCGAAGATCTACAAAGTGACATAATTAAGCTCGAGAAATGGGCAGCGACATGGCAAATGAGGTTCAGTGTGGATAAGTGCAAAGTGATGCATGTCGGTAACAAAAATCTCATGCACGAATACAGGATGTCCAGGGCAGTACTTGGAGAGACCTCCCAGGAAAGAGACTTGGGAGTTCTGATCGACAAGTCAATGAAGCCGTTTGCACAATGTGCTGGGGCGGCAAAAAGGGCAAACAGAATGCTAGGAATGATAAAGGGGATCACGAATAGATCGGAGAAGGTTAACATGCCATTATACCGGGCCATGGTGCGTCTTCACCTGGAGTACTGCATCCAGCACTGGTCACCGTATATGAAGAAGAACATGGTATTACTCGAAAGGGTCCAGAGAAGAGCGACTAAAATGGTTAAGGGGCTGGAGGAGTTGCCGTACAGTGAGAGATTAGAGAAACTGGGCCTCTTCTCCCTTTAAAAGAGGAGACATGATCGAAACATTCAAAATACTGAAGGGAATAGACTTAGTAGATAAAGACAGACTGTTCACACTCTCCAAGGCAGGGAGAACGAGAGGGCACACTCTAAAGTTGAAAGGGGATAGATTCCGTACAAATGTAAGGAAGTTCTTCTTCACACAGGGAGTGGTGGAGAGCTGGAACGTGTCAGGTTCGTTAGTGGCCCCCACAATATATGGTTGGTGGGGGTCACTTGAGAGGCGCCCTGACAAACGCCAGTCCCAGGTTCAGTTCCCTCACTGAAGACTCACCAGGAAGTAGAATCAAAGAGGCACAGCCAGAGGTGATTGCATAAAGAATATATTATAGAAATAGTCTTACAGAAAAGCAATATTCTGAAGCATTACAATAATTAAGCATTACAATTAAGCAGAGAGCAAAGCAGTTTCCCTGCCTTACAGAGTTCAGAGGAAAAGAGAGACATAGAAGCTTGCAGTTCTAGGGAGAGCCAGAGAGAGAAAGAAAGAACAAGAGAGCAAGAGCCCAGAGATAGATAGATTGATAGAGCAGAGAGGAGACTTTTATACCTTGGAATCTTATTCTGAATATAGAAACTCCCAGTATATTTCTGTTTAGAATTTGTAAACTGTTTTAAACAATGGTTAATTTAATTGATAAAGGAGGGTGTGATACTTGCAGGCATGGAGATGGGATTAGTCTCTGGCTTCTTTGTCCCATTCAAGCAGCCTATCTTCTTGATCTGTGCACCTGGACCCATTGTCCTAAGCACCCTCTTAATCAGACATTAACACCTTTTAGCTAGTCATGATTCAATCAGGGCTACTTGAAACATATCAGGGATACTTAAAACAGTTTCCCTGCCCTCAGGGTCTATCTGCATTCACATGCCAGAGTCAGATTGATATAATTTCCCATAGGCCTTCGCTGACATAAGAAATGCCAACTAAGAATGCTGATTGCTAGCGATAGCTATGCTGACATCTCCCATATTTTTTTATTTTTATTCTTTGAAATGAGGGCAAGCTTGTGGTACCCTTCTTTAAACAGCCAGTCTGCAATTAGCAGATGCTTCTTTTACCTCCAACATTATAGCCGCACATCCCCTGTCCTGCAGAATCTCCAAGCTATGAAGATAAACAGTTCCCATTATGAGTTCAAACCTCTGTCTTAGGTTGTATAGGCCATGATCTGGGCGGGGGACCCCAGTATGCTTATATCTTACCCGTCGTTGAACGAATGAACGGTGCATAAGGGATGCAGGAAGCTTTTCCAGGAGGTTCAGGTATAAAGGTACCAAGATGTCATAAGAGAGTATGGCAGTATGGGATATGGGAAAATATGTCTGACCCTGGTAATGGTATTGCAATAGGCCATGCCCAATTAAAACCAAATTATAACCAAATTAGCAAGTGTCAGAGAAGATACTGGAAATACATGTATAACTGCCTTAAAAGTTAGAAGGAACTTTGTATGATATGCGTTGTAAAGAAATGTACATGTGTTTCACTTTACAGCAAAGGAAAATCATAATAATACATAGCAAAATTTGTACAATAATTAAGATAATGATAGGGTGAATTAAAACATTAAATACGTGGTTTGCAGTGGACGAATACGCAAAGAAAAGTTCCCAAACTGAGACATGAGCGTCTCGTAGCAAATTTTCTACAGTTTGTGCAATGTGTCCATTTTCAAAAGTGATAGTATGATTCACTTCTTTGGAGGTTTTCTTAAGTTGTTCAATGTAAGTATGGAGTTCAGTAAAGTTCAGCAGCTTTTGAAATGTCTCGTTGCCCATACCAAGAGGTAGTGGATGTACAGCATAAGTTTTAGTTTTATTCGGATTTTATATACCGCCTATCAAGGTTATCTAAGCGGTTTTTACAATCAGGTACTCAAGCATTTTCCCTATCTGTCCCAGTGGGCTCACAATCTATCTAACGTCTAAAGTCTGGACTAAAGACTAATAAAGTCTGGAATGTCCATAGAATAGGTTAAATAGGTGGAATTGTACAGCAAAGCGTTCTTAGGAAGGTGGCTATCTCCGATAAACAGCAAACATTGTGTGCAGCATGTGTGGAAAAGTCTTTGAAATCAGGGTGCAGGAAGATGAATTACAGTCTCTTTAAACTGGTGAGATGCACGCTTGGGATGAAACGATGTCTGCACAGGATCTGTCAGTCACTGGAAATTAGTGGTGTTCACCCTTGAGATGAAATGATGTCTGTGCATACAGGGAGGCATTTGAAAAGAGTCCCGATATCATTCAGCAGCTGTACTCCAGTGTGATCCAAATAAGAGATAGAAAATGAGAGAGAAACCATGTTGCCTGTACTGAATGTATAGAGAGAGAGAGAGAGAGACCAGGTTGCCTGTACTGAATGTGGCAACATGTAACAATATTAATGCATTTACTTGGTATAGTTATGGCAAAAGACAGACAATATTCAGGTACTTAAGGTTCTTAATCAGACATTCCAAAAAGATATGTTTTTGTGTGCTGTATATAACTATTATGGCACTTCAGAGAGATCATAATTCTGTACTGAATGTATATATAAAAAAATTATGTCAGAAATGTGTACTGAATCTAGTGAGGAGCATAGAATAAACACGGTATAAAGTGAAACCTTTACTTAAAAATATAACCCCTAACTAAGCTACAATTAGGATATGAAACAATAGGTAAAAAGAACATTGCGCAATTGGGCTAGTTAAAAAAAAATGGGGAAAAGAGCTCTAGAAATGGCCAATGTTATGTATCCTGGGGTACCCCCTAAACTAAAACAAATAGACAAAAGACAGACCACATGGCACAGACAACATAAAACACAAATTTTTAGGCGTCCATCTGTCAAGTGTTCAGGGCTGAATTTAACTCTGCAAATAAACACATTGTTATAGAAAAACACAGCAAAGATGAACACCTGAGTAGTACAAATAATGCATATCATAACCATCTCATATTCAGAAAAGGCATAAAGCTAATATCTTCTTTGGAACGTCTATCTCTGCAGTGATAAAGAGGAACCTTGGAAAACACTAGAAATATCTTTGTGCCAAAACTGGTCTGGGATGGCTATGTATATATCCGAACTACTGCTAAGAAAAAGAAAAAAAAAAACATTTCAAATTAGCAGCATCCTCAAGGTCACTTAGAGCAAACTTTGTCCATGTTCCATTCAAGCCGACCTGGACCACATGTCTGCCACCTGGGTCCCACTGCACTCGGAGGAGTGGGTACTGCGGTACAGGAGTCAGGTGCAGGCTAGATTTGTCTTCTTTTGTCTGCACTGTCGTGTCCTGGCATTCAGAGGCAAGGGGCAAATTCCGAAAATCATTAGTCATGTCTAGGACAGAGAAAAATGCACATTTAGGGTTAAATTTCACAGTAATGTCAGAGTAAGAGGCAGCCACTGGTACTACAGGCTTTGAAATCTTAGGGCTTGAGAGTGTATAGTGAATCTACTGAAGCTCCCTGATTTAGCATCTGACCAAGCTGGAGAGCCACATGCTAAGGAGATAGGTCCACTCAGACCCCTGTCCTCCATCTTAGGCACCAGTTCTGTTGCTGGAGGAAGTACTGGTTGCTGTGTTTGTGGTTGAGGATTTTCGGCCTCAAACAAAATTTCTGTGTACCTTTTCCCACAATCTTGTGCCCAAACTGAAACATCTGCAGCCTCTGAGTGAGTTACACTATGATCATGCTGCTGCACTAGCATGCTACATTGTGTGGCTAACTGCACAGGAATAACCTTATGAACCAAAGGTTTAGAAGCATTTGGAATTCCTGTACCTAATGCAAGACCAGCCACTTCAACTATTTCTTTGCCTGTATTCTCACTCGTGCTGGCATTAGTTTCTACAATGTCTTTCATTTGTTCCTTTTGTGGGATAGACACACACTTTGAAGCTTTGTCATTTAGACCCTGAATCTCACAAATTTCCACATTTTTCTGATCTCCAGTAGGAGGTGCTCTATCTGTAAAACTGATTCTGGCCCCTGTATCAATTAAAGTTAATTTATCCTTACCCTCTATGGTAGTATTAACATTGGGGCGGCCGCAAGTGTCCAAAATCAAAGGTGCCACATACCTCAAGCTGAATTCTGAGTCTGACTTCTTTCCCTTATCCTGCGTCTCCAAAAGTGAGTCCACAGGTAAGCGAAAGGAGTCTGGCTGGGCTGTGAAGGCCTGAGTCACCTTGGCATTCGGACATAGAGAGTCAGGACATCCCTATGGACTAGCACTGTTGTTTCTAGCTGTCAAATCACTTTTTACTCTGTCCAATTCTATCTGCATTGTGTGCCGATCCTGTTCCCATTTCCTTTTCTCTTTTTCTAATTTTTCCTTTTGGTCTCTGAGTTCGTGGAAGGGAATGTAAGTGGAGGAATTTCTGTAACTACCTCTGACATGCCCTCTATTTCCTGTGTGTGGTGTTTTCTTGTATTGGGGTGCTCCCTCAGCACACCACCTTCTAGCTTCTGAGACTGAAATAATTTGAGCTGGCTGGGTCTTCCACACAGACCCAATCCTGAGCAGTAAAGTGTCAAAAGGCGTAGTTTTAGGGTCCTCCGAGAACAACAGAAGGTGTTTAGTAATCTCGGGAGATAATAATTCTAATAAGAATTCTTTATGTTCTCTCTGACCATAATCTGAGGAAGTGGGCCAATGTTCATGTTCGTTAAGTACCGCGTTGATTACCCACACTCTATATGCAAACTGTTCTAGTGTATCACTTGGCAGGGGTGAAAGAGTTCTAAGTACTTGCAAAGAGGTGCAGCGAAATAGTTGTTCGATGCCCATCTTTACAAATTGGTATGGATGAACAAGAGATCCAAATTTATAATAATGTGGACCCTGGGCTAGGTGCATAAGCTTATCAAAATCTGCATTGTTCCTTTTGTATTTCCCTAGACCCCAGTGAATCAGTATGTCAGTAGCCCATGTGCACCATTCATTTATGTTAAAAGGCATAGGGCCCACTTTCTCCACTATTCTTTCAATGTCACTATCGTTCATATGTCCCTGCAGTACTACTGTTACTGGAGCTGTGTCACTTATAGGGGTACTTTTGGTATTGCTCTTGCCTGGTAATGAATTTTCCTCATCTTCATTTGTGGGTTCTTCCTGTTCTACATCTGTAGCTAGTTTACCTTTTCTCTGACCCGCTACAAAAACAGTATTCTTTTTCTCTATAAACTGACTACATGGATTATATGGTGATGGTGGAAATGGTGCAGACGGCAGAATCTGTGAGGAGACAGCATTAACCTGTCCCTGTGAGGCACATTTTGACTTTAAATACTTTAATTCTGCCTTGGCCTCTTCTAATTGTTCATTTACAGCTAAAAAGGAATTTGTAGCTTGAACAATTTGGGTTCTTAGCATGGATATATTAATTTGTGCCTCATTCAAGTCTTTGGACAGCTGATGGCACTGAGTGTTCAAGTCAGTATTTTCTTGTCTTAGGCTAATAACTCCTCTACATAGCCCCTGACTGAAAAGGCATTTTTGTTTATTTGTTTTCTTTCTAAACTCCTGAGAATGCGAAACCATTTGTTTCTGAATATCGTGCCATGTGTGTTCAGGAAAATTACCCTCATATGGACCCCCTTTCTTGTCAAAATATTTGTGTTCAATATCTGTGAGTTCTTGAAAATCAAAAGGGTTCATATTTGAGGCTGCAGAAGTCTGCCTTGGTTCGTGGACCTTGCTCATATATTTCTATGGCCTTCTAAATGTCCCTGTCTGTGTGTAGCCTTTGAGATTGAAATGCTCCCACTTATGAAGTAGGGAGACTTTAGTTAATAGGTAGAAAATCGAGGTAAAGCGTGTTAGGCAAGAGTCATTGGCATAAATAATACACTTATGCCCACACTTGCCCACACTGGTTACTACCTGAAATTTACAGGCAGAAGTTTAGCAGAAAAAAAATATAAGAAGTCTGTTAGAAGAGCAGAGGTGTCAGCTGCCAGTTCCAGTCCAGTGTGCACTGGGCCTTTCACCAGGGCAGAGACTGACAAGAAATAGAATTAAAAGCACAAGGTAAAAAAGTAAAAGTTATTAGTACAGATGTGGCGTGTCTTAATTGAGTGACTGGTTTCACTTTGAACCCTGCTTTTCTTCAGAGCAGCTCAAATATTCTTACATGCAACACCCTAGCAAGCATATAATAGCAAATCATACAATGCAAACTGGCACTACAAAGACTTTTGATAGTAAAATCTCACCAAATATAAAACCCAAAATATTACTGAAACTTTTCACAAGTGTGTCATCCAGTCTAAAACAATTTAAGGTTCCAGAAGGTCTTTTGATTTCAATCTTACTCTGTCTATCAATCAAAACTACAAAGTCTGTTGAGAAATAAAATCTCACCAAGTATAAAACCCCACAATATTACTGGAACTTTTCAACAGTGTGTCATCCAGTCTAACGTACAATCAATCTAAGGGTTTTCCAAGGTCTTTTGATTTCTATCTGACTCTGTCTATACATTTAAAAAAATTGAATTCTACTTACCCAAATCATCAGGAAGGACCGAGACAAGCCCCCAAAATGTCAGGTTCGTTAGTGGCCCCCACAATATATGGTTGGTGGGGGTCACTTGAGAGGCGCCCTGACAAATGCCGGTCCCAGGTTCAGTTCCCTCACTGAAGACTCACCAGGAAGTAGAATCAAAGAGGCACAGCCAGAGGTGATTGCATAAAGAATATATTATAGAAATAGTCTTACAGAAAAGCAATATTCTGAAGCATTACAATAATTAAGCATTACAATTAAGCAGAGAGCAAAGCAGTTTCCCTGCCTTACAGAGTTCAGAGGAAAAGAGAGACATAGAAGCTTGCAGTTCTAGGGAGAGCCAGAGAGAGAGAGAAAGAAAGAACAAGAGAGCTAAGAGCCCAGAGATAGATAGATTGATAGAGCAGAGAGGAGGCTGTTATACCTTGGAATCTTATTCTGAATATAGAAACTATTGTATGTTCCAGTATCTTTCTGTTTAGAATTTGTAAACTGTTTTAAACAATGGTTAATTTAATTGATAAAGGAGGGTGTGATACTTGCAGGCATGGAGATGGGATTAGTCTCTGGCTTCTTTGTCCCATTCAAGCAGCCTATCTTCTTGATCTGTGCACCTGGACTCATTGTCCTAAGCACCCTCTTAATCAGACATTAACACCTTATAGCTAGTTATGATTCAATCAGGGCTACTTGAAACATATCAGGGATTCTTAAAACAGTTTCCCTGCCCTCAGGGTCTATCTGCATTCACATGCCAGAGTCAGATTGATATAATTTCCCATAGGCCTTCGCTGACATAAGTAATGCCAACTAAGAATGCTGATTGCTAGCGATAGCTATGCTGACAGAACGCTCTTCTGGATTCTGTTGTAGGGGAAAACACCCTCCAGGGTTTCAAGACTAAGCTGGACAAGTTCCTGCTAAACTGGGATGTACAGAGGTGAGACTGGACTCATTTTAGAGCACTGGTCTTTGACCCGGGGGCTGCCACATGAGCAGACTGCTGGGCACGATGGACCACTGGTCTGACCCAGCAGCGGCAATTCTTATGAGATAAGGAGACCAGAATTAATGCAGTACTCAAGGTGAGGTCACACCATAGAGTGATACAGAGGCATTATAACTATATTAATCTTGTTTACCATCCCTTATGCTAATAATTCCTAGCATCTTGTTTGCTTTCTTGGCCGCTGCCGCACATTGGGCGGAAGGTTTCAGCATATTGTCTACAATGACACACAGATCTTTTTCTTGAGCGCTGACCCATTTATTATGTTTTAAGATGAAAGTGTTTTTCATCCAATTAATCTGGCCAGGTTTTTAATTGAAGTGGGTTAGGTTATGAATACACATACTGGTCTCTCAATCCTTCAATCCCTACCTCTGACATCAAACTTATGGTGCTGAAAAAGGTGCCAGCAATCCTCCATGTTGGGCTAATGCAGGATTTTGAGCTTCTGCACATGCTCAAGGCCTGCTGGCTCCCACCCTCTCCAAGAATCTCAGTGAGGGTGGGAGCTGGCAGGCCTTGAGCATGCGCAGATGCTCAAGGCCCCAACTGGCACAATATGGAGGATCACTAGCAGCTTTTTCAGCGTTAGTAACTGCAGTGCTGGTCAGGAGGAGGAAAGTGTAGGTGCCCATGTGCATGATAGCAACATCATCTTGGAGAGAGACGAAGGAGCAGGGTGTGAATAGCAGTCCCCAAATGGTCAGAGGGGAGGAGAGCAGTGTGCTTGGCAGAATCATGCAGGTCAACAGGGGCACTTGAATATAAACAGACCTCTCCATGGTTTTAGCCTCTTTTTTACCCCAAAATCTCGGTTTATATTTGAGTATATATGGTACATGGTCATCGATAAACCACTCCCTGATTAAACGTACTTTTATATTGATTTTCTAATGCAATAGGTGTGTTCTGGATGGATGGATATCATCCCCATGTCACAAGCCTTGCAGAAGGAATCTACTCCAGCTTTTCAATCCCACTTCCTGTACTAGAGGGCTCTGTTACCCCCTTTCAGTTTTTCCTTCTGCCCATGCCAGAAGGAATCTTTCTGATCTCTATTTTTATTTTTTTTTCCTTTGTTCTTTTTGAGAATTTTTGATGATTTTCGGTGCTGGAGGTTCAGCACTGCTTGTGTGGAGAAGAAGCAGACAGGTCTGCAGTTGACAGGCCAATCCCTCTGTGGTACAGGCCAATCCCTCTGTGGTACCTGTTGACCATCCTGCAGAAATCTGGAGCTTGAGGTCCATTCCCATTGTTGTATTGCTCACCTACTGCATTGCAGGGGCTTAAGCACAGGCTGTTGGACATCTGTCGGGGACTCAGCAGGGTTTCCAAAGGTGCCGAATGCATTTCGCCTTCCCTATCCCTTTCACATCCACGGTGGTTCAAGGCTCAGTCAGACACTAGTCCGGCTGGCAGCCCAAAGATTTGGCATTGGAGTAGCATTCCATTTGAGGTAGTGATTTCTTCTCCCATATCCAGCTATCTTTGGAGCTGAGGCAGGCTGTAGCACGTTTCCTGCACTGGACACTGAGTAAGGCTGTTACAGCCTGTGAGGAAAATCGGGAGGGGTCTTTCAAAACCTTTCTTTATTTTTTTTTAGGTTTTTTGCACTTCTCTCATGTTTCCCCACCTCTAAAATCAGTTTTTAAAATTTTAATTAAAGCTTTTTGGAGCCATTTTGGGTGATAGAAAGCTGCCATGGTGAACATCTTGGATTTCCCAAATTCTTTTTTTTTTTCTTTTTTCAGTTCTCCTGAACCTTCAAATCACCTTATTTTACCTCAGAGCTGATTGGGGTGGAGTCCTCTTGCTCATTTTTCTCAATTCAAATGAAGTTTGCACTGGATGGGCCCCCAAAGAGTAGTTTTGCACCACATGCTGTACAGCACGTGAAGGGGGATGGGAGCGGATGGCTTAGCCTCCCCTTTGTTCTCTAGGGCTGAAGAACGGTTGAAGGGGGGTGGTTCTATGTGTTGGGAAGTAAATCTCAGAGCCCTGGAATAGCAATCATTCTAAGCACAGGAGCGTGGAGGATGTGGAACCCAAGAGACACAAGCTGGAATCATCTATAAGAGACTCCATTCTGCCTAATATACCATTTTCTTCAGAATTTGTCAATCTAATGTGTAGACTTATCTGGCTGGACAAGATACCCAGGGGAAGTCTGGCAGCTCACCAAGAGGTGAGTGAGGGTTTGGGCTCTCAGGGCACATGTACCTCGATGTAGGCGGTCCAGAGGAGGGCGACGAAAATGATAGGAGGCTTGCGCCAGAAGACGTATGAGGAGAGACCGGAAGCCCTGAATATGTATACCCTAGAGGAAAGGAGAGACAGGGGAGATATGATTTAGATGTTCAAATACTTGAAGGGTATTAACATAGAACATAATCTTTTCCAGAGAAAGGAAAATGGTAAAACCAGAGGACATAATTTGAGGTTGAGGGGTGGTAGATTCAGGGGCAATGTTAGGAAATTCTACTTTACAGAGAGGGTAGTGGATGCCTGGAATGTGCTCCCAAGAGAGGTGGTGGAGAGTAAAACTGTGAGTTCAAAGAAGCGTGGGATGAACACAGAAGATTTAGAATCAGAAAATAATATTAAATATTGAACTAGGCCAGTACTGGGCAGACTTGCACGGTCTGTATCTGTGTATGGCCGTTTGGTGGAGGATGGGCTGGGGAGGGCTTCAATGGCTGGGAGGGTGTAGATGGGCTGGAGTAAGTCTTAACAGAGATTTTGGCAGTTGGAACCCAAGCACAGTACAGGGTAAAGCTTCGGATTCTTGGCCAGAAATAGCTAAGAAGAAAAAAAATTTAAAAAAAAAAAAATTTAAATTGAATCAGGTTGGGCAGACTGGATGGACCATTCGGGTCTTTATCTGCCGTCATCTACTATGTTACTATGACCAGAATCTGGTAGGCCTTTCTGAGAAGTCTTATGCCTTTACTCTGTCAGGAGATGCAATATTGGAGGCCAGTGTGAGTGCGCAAGATACAGTGGTGGCCCTCATCAGCTCTGGTTGAACTTATTGCTGATTGTAGGAGTTAAACTTGGACTCACAGCAGGTCCCTTCTGCTCTCTGCTCTATAATGAGCAGAGTGAGAGCCCAATCTTCCTTGTTTCCCTGGCATCCTGAAATCAAGGTATTAGTTTGAGAGCATAGGGATGCTCCTGAAGGTCCCTTAAAGTAGCAAGACAATGGCTCAGCTATATCCGATGGCACAGGAGTGTCGGCAGCTGTTCGCTAAGCCCAATTTAGATTCCTTGGTAGCACAGGTAACCAAATGCACATCCCTACCAAGTGAGGAAGCGTGATATTAAAGGATATGCGGGATCTGAGTGGATATGATTCTTAAGACAATTTGAAATGCTGGCCTTAGGAATCAAGGCAGCTGCAGCAGCTTTCTTTGTGATACACACCTGTTATACTAGGTTCCGGGGCCTCAAGCTGGCTGACGAGCCTTTACCCCAGCTCCTATTAGCAGGAATGGACTATGTAGCCTGCTCTGTCTATATCAAACTCATGCGCAAAGTTTTGGCTTATATGATCTCAACCCACAGAATGCTCTGGATCAAGCAGTGGGCTTGGAGATTCCTCCTCTGAGGCTACCCTCAGCAAACTTCCTTTCAATAGACAAATGTTCGGAAATGAACTGGACATTCTCGTGACCAGCGTGGCACATCATCAGCTGAAATCTGTACTTGACTGCAAACAGCAAGTCATATTGCTAGTCTCCTTTGGTTATTCAGTGGTAAAAGGTATCTTTCATCGATCAAAAACCTTCACATTTATGGGACTGTATAATTTAATCAGTCTTTTTATTACTTATACTATTCAATGGACTGTTTATTCTTTTTGTGAAAAATATTTTGATTTTTTTAAAATTTTTAGTTTTTAAATAACACCACTCTAAATAGTATGTGTCTCAACTAACATTTTTAAGTTATAGACGCAAAAAGCACAAAAGCTTCACTTATCTTATGCTTAATGTTTCTGTCTATTGCCAGAACTACATAAGCCATGTATTCAGAGCTGCCCAAAGTCTCTATTTATGGTAACGGTAACCTTCAGATGGGACCCGTTTCACCAAAATCTATTGGCTTTCTCAGGGTAATAGTCAGGCTGCACCTAAGCATAAACATAATTAAGATGAAAAACTTAAGTTCTTATCAGAAACTTAAGAGGAAAGAAATTTACTCACTTCCAGCATTCAGGCAACATTCATTGTAACCTAAAATGTTATTACCCTGAGTGGTCCAAATAGACACTATAACATAACATATAATATATACCACTCAATATAGGAGGTGCATCAGCAGTGTTCTATTCATTGTAACACATGAAGCGTTTAAAAAATTGGCGCTTTATACACAAGAACACTGACATGCGCACTAGTGTCTTCTGACATTTGAGTATTTGATTGGTGTGTTAAAAACTCACCGCCCCTTATGGATTTTGGTTCATGGTCAAATGGCAAAACTTCGCAGATCCTAAAAATTATGTTTAAAGTTCGTACAGTGTTCAGCGATCATTTCAGAACTGCGGTGACACTTAAGATTAGATTTGTGTTATTGCATTCTTGTTTTTAAATCTCTGGTTGTCATACCCACATAAATCATTTTGCAAGGACAAATTATGAGATAAAAAGTAGATTTACAGTTTGTAAAAAAATTCTTAAATCATCTCACCATCTTTTGGATTAGTGAAATCTTTGCATTGCAAGGTTATTTTGCAAATATTGCATGTCCCACACTTAGTGACTTCTGACTATACTGTTGTCATTGTGTGATCTCCTGGATTTAATCATCAATGGACATAATACCTCCTTTAGATTTTCATTTCAAGAAAAAGCTATTCTAAGGTTTTTGTTTTCAAAAACTGAATGTAAATTGATCAGTTCCCAATTCTTTAATATTTGTACAGCAAAATTACTTTTGGAACAATAACGCATTACAAAAATTTCAACTTCTTCCAAACTGTTATTTTTTGGTTGTAAAGCAAATGTTCTCTGTTTACAAATTTTGCCCATGTCCTATCTGTCACTTGTTTTGGATATCCTCTCAACAATAATCTAGATTGTAGATTTGAAGATTGTGACTTTAATTCTTCCACAGTTGAGCAATTCCGCCTTACTCTTAACATCTATCTATGAGACAGGTAAACTTGAATTTGTCCAGACCCTAACACACTGGTTTGTGAACTCCCTGGTGGAGTGACAAGAGAAAACAAGGTCACAGCCACAGTTCAGAGGCTGTTAGATAGGCCATAGAGTTTGTGCTGCCTGGCAATTTGGGCTCAGGCAGACACTCCATATACTTTATCATTGGAGACCCATTCTGGATCTTACACATGTCAATTCTTTTACTTAAATTTTTATTGTCTTTTTAATTAACATGCTGTATTCTCATTTTAATATTGTATTTCGCTGATTGTCCAGTTTTTCTCTCTTGTGTAAACCGCCTAGAATTCTTTTTATTATGGCAGTATACAAAAATTATGTTATATTGTGAAAGTGTAGCGTGGAGACAGTTTAATCAGTCATATCAGTGGTGACACCAGGAAAACTTTTCTGGCCTTGCTGAATTTAGTGGAAACCTTCTTGCACATTTACATTTTTCCAGAAAACAAAGTTCCTGAGATTTATGGCCTGGGAATCCATTACCAGCTCTTGGTTCTTGTGGGCTGATGAGCAGCTCCTCGCACCTTTACCAATGTGATGGTGGTGATAGCTGCCCATCTACACGAGTCATGTTTGCAGGTTCACCCAGTAGCCCATATGATTCAGGTCCTGCAGAGCCTGGACTGGATAGTAAATTTCAAAAAGAGCCAGCTGGTTTTGTCCTAATCCCTGGAATACCTAGGAGTCATCTTCAACATAGCAGAAGATTGTGTCTACCTTCCAGAGGCATGCAGACAGAAGCTTTGCACCCAAATAACAAGCTTGTTGGCCAAATTAGTTCTGTCCACATGGCAGTACCTCCAAGTGCTAGATTTCATGGCAGCCATGATGGATGTAGTTCCCTTGGCGAAGGCTTATGTGTGTCCTTTCCAGAATAAGTTACTGTCAAGGTGGTCTCAATTGGACTCCCTGCTTTCTCTGCTATGGACTCCAGGAGCTCAGACCAGTATGAGCTGTTGGCTCCTTCCACAGGCATGATCAAGGAGCATGCCCCTTCGCCTGAGGGACCACATCTCTAGTGACTGCCATGTAGCCTAGTACTTGGAGAAAGTGCTATGCAGATGGAGCTGACTTGGCCATCATGTCTGTTATCTGAGTGGAAAGCTTCTGTCTTCGTGCCTCTGGGAAATAGACTGGCCTTCTGCCATGTTGAATAATTCTAATCTAATCTTCCATTTGTGTGTCGCACAAACCTGTGCAGGCTCTAGGCAACTTACATAGAAAGGAGAGAGAGGGGAAAAGGCAGGTGAGGACTGAGGGAAAGGCATGAGAGAGGAGGGGAAGAAGGGGCATAAAGGTTCTAGGTATTCAGGAATTGGTCAGAAACTGTTGGCTCTTTAGAAAATTTACTATCCTAACCCAGCTTCTGCAAGACCTGGACCATATGAGCCACTGCTTGATCCCCTTCCAAGAATGACAGAACTCTGATCAGACAGTCATCCAGATATGGATGCATTTCCAATTTTACCCTGCTACCATCACCTTGGTGAACGTGCAGTGTACTGTTACCAATCCAAAGGAAGCTCTGAGAACTGATGTTTCTCCTGCACATGGAATCTCAGGAACCTCCTGTGTTCCAGAAATTTGGAATGTTCGGGTAGGCTTCCATCAAGCCTAGGTAGTATAAAGAAGAAAACAAAAACCAAAGGAAATAAGGTGATACCTAACTCCATTCAGGTTATGCTGAGCTTTCGAAGGTAGCCTTTCGTAAGCAGAAATAAGTAAACGACAAATATCAGTGTATATATAAGTAAATGATGAAAGCATTTCAGGCCTAGGAAGAGGGAGGGGGTGGGTAGGAGATAGAAAGATAGCAGAGCAGTTTTAAATGTCTTTTATACACTTCTCCCTCCATATTCACGATTTCCGTATCTTTGGATTCGCTTATTTGCAATTTTTCAGCTGCTGACTCCGCCCTCCAAAACTACATCATCACTAAAGTTCTTTTTCCTTTTACTATACCGATAAAAAAGTTTATCACTTACCATTCACTCTGAAAATCGCTTTTTCCATGCTTTCTCCCACAAATTCGCTGCTTCCATGCTTCCCAGTGTGCACTGAGAAAAACGCTAGTTCCCAGCATCCATAGTGAGAAAGGCTTCTTCCCAGCATGCTTGCCTAATCCAAGCCCAGAAATCGCTGCTTGCCTCTCCTTCAGGAACAGATCAGGTATCCCACCATGACTACAAAGCGCAAGAGTTCAAGGGATACCAATAGTGTTCCCAAAAGGGAAAAAAAAGTGAAAACCTTACATGAAAAGGTAGAATTATTGGATATGCTTCAGAGACTAAAGTCATCCTCTGCTGTTGCTCGACATGGCATAAATGAGTCAACCATTAGATACATAAAAAAGAATGAAAAATCTGTACAGCTGTTGCAGCAGTGGCACAAGCAGCTGCAAAGACATTACATGTGCGAGATGCCAGTCTCATACGGAAGCTGCAACATTTCTGTGGGTGCAGGATTGCTACAAAAAGAGAATTCCGCTAGGCTCTGTGATAAGAGCAAAGGCTAAGTCTATATGAAAACTTGAAGAACAGAGAAGGTGAAATGTCGCAGTCCACCAACTTTCTGGCCAGTAAAGGGTGGTTTGATAAATTCTGTCACAGGTATGGCCTGCGAAATGTAAGAATGACAGGAGAAGCAGCATCTGCCAACCAAGAGGCAGCTAGAGAGTTACCTTCTACCTTTAAGGCAATTATTGAAGAGAAGGGATATGAACCTGAGCAGGCATTCAATTCTGGTGAAATTGCTCTCTTTTGGAAGAAAATGCCACAGAGGAATTTCATTAGCAAAGAAGATAAGCGAGCACCAGGTTTCAAAGCTGCAAGGGATAGATTAACCATGATCCTTTGTGCAAATGCAGTAGACCATATTATAAAGCCAATCCTGATTTATAAAGCCGCAAACCCCTGAGCCTTGAAGGGAAAAGATAAGATCCAGCTGCCTGTTTACTGGATGAGCAACAAGAAGGCTTGGACAACCAGAGCTCTGTTCCTAGAGTGGTTTCATCATTGTTTTGTGCCAGAAGTAAGAAAATACCTGGCCAATAAAGGAATTTAATTTCAGGTTCTGTTGGTATTGGACAATGCCTCTGGCCACCCAGACACACATGAGTTCCACATTGAAGGTGTTGAGATCGTCTACTTGCCCCACAACACAACATCTTTCATCCAGCCTCTCGACCAGGGGGTAATAAGGACCTTCAAAGCACACTACACACGGTATTCATTAGAGAGGATTTTCCACCCTATGGATGAAGGCCCCAACGTCGATAACATCATTAAAAATTGGAAGGAATTCACTATTGCGGATGCCATAAATATTATTGAAAGAGCAGTGGAAGCTGTCAAGCCAGAAAGGTGAACTTGTGCTGGAAGAATCTTTGGCCTGAATGTGTAAAAAGGGATAACACTATCAATATCACAGAGCAAGGCTAAGAAATTATGGAAAACATCATTGACTTGGCAAAGCAGGTGGGTGGGGAAGGCTTTGAAGATATGGATATGGAGGATATTCAAGACTTAATAGACACCAGAACAAATGAACTAACGGAAGATGATCTCATTGACCTGACTGCTCCTGAAGGAGAGGCAATGCCAGATGAAGAGGAGGAAGGAGGATTAGAATAAGAAGTGCTAGAAGACAAGTTTACACTAGATAATATTGTAGAGGGTATACACGCAGGTTCAACAGTGCGATTGATTTTTTTTTTTTCTGACATCGACCCAATCATAGTACGTGCGTTAAAGGTGAGGGAGTTAGCAGAAGCAGCGATTTCTACAAACAAAAATATATACAAAGAGATGATGAAGCAGAAGACCCAGACAGAAATGACAATGAATTTCCCAAGGATACCTAGAGTCAATGCCTCTCCATCCACTGCCTTACAATCCACCTGTTCCACCCATGAGGAGGCATCCCCTTTCTCTCTTCGTGTTCCTCCTACTGAAGTCCCACTTCCACTGCATGAGGAGGCCCCTGGTGCTCACTTATCCTCTTCGTCTCCTCCTCCTGCAATAGTTGTACAGGACGATGAGGATGAAGACATTGCCTGAGTATTGTTTAGTACCATGCTGTATACAGTACAGTACAATACAGGTATTCCAGTATTGAACTTTCAATACTTTATTGAACTTTCAGTATTTAACTTTTTGTTTGCATTGAGAATATGACTGTACAGGTATTGTATAATAAAAATTTGAGAATATTAATAGTAATAGTGGCTTATTTCAAAAACCGCTAATAACAGTTGAAAAGTTATTCGCGGTTTCAATAATAAAAACGAAGGCTTTTAAAAAAAACCGCGAATAACATTTAAAAAGTTATTCACGGTTTTTCCATATTTGCGCCTATGGTCTACCCGCACCAACCGCAAATACAGAGGAAGAAGTGTAGTGGGAAAGAAAACAGAAATCTGGACTGTCATATCTGGTAGGTGTTAAAATACTTTATTTTAATTTCAAAGGTTTTACTTTCTTGGATTATTTTAAAGTTCCATTTTAGTGTTCTCACCATAACATCATTGGTGCAGTGGTCAGTTTTTCCAAAGTGTTGTCTGTCATAGGTGACATCTGGGTTGGTATTGCAGTTTTTAATATATCTATGTAGGTTGATTCTGGTCTTTAGCATTTGGCTTGTTTCAGCAATGTAACATGCTTCTTTGCACTGAATGATGTATACCTGAGCTGGCCTGCCGTCAGCCACCTAATTTGAATGATTTGCCATAAAAAGCTTACAAAATAATCATAAGAACATAAGCAGTGCCTCTGCTGGGTCAGACCAGAGGTCCATCACGCCCAGCAGTCCGCTCACATGGCGGCCCATCAGGTCCAGGACCTGTATATTTATTTATTTATATTTTTATCCCGTCCCAGTAGCTCAGAACGGTTTACAAGTAAACATTCATAATGGAGTGAATTGGACATACAAAATTATACAGTAGATTTAAATACTTGGACATACGAGACTGTGCAGCAGTGTAAATATAGGGACTATACAGCAAATTAAGAACAGTAGTTTAAATATAAGTAGTTTAGTTTAGATACAAGTTATTTGAGTATAGGCTGAGAGTGGACTATACAGAAATTTTTGGCAGAAGATTAGAATGGAGAAAGAAGGGTAGAGGTGGGGTTTAAGGGGTTGGGTGTAGACTGAGGGTGCCCTTTAGTTGAAGAGGAGGGTCTTTACCATTTTCCGGAATGTCATTAGTGAATTCTGTAGTCTGAGTTGAGAGGGGAGTTTGTTCCAGAGTTGGGGAATGAAGTGGCTGTAGGAGCGTTTGCGGGCGGTTTCTGAGAGGAGGGACCTTCCGTGGGGAATGCATAGGTGTATCTCTGTTTCTGAGCGGAGGGGATGTAGATGGTTAGCTTGGATTTTATGTAGGAGGGGTGGTGGCATAAATTATTTTGTGTGCTATTGCCAGGGCCTTGAATGCACAGCGTTGGCTAATTGGGAGCCAGTGTTCAGCGTGGAGTGCTGGGGAGATGGGATCACGGTAGTTGAGGCTGTGTAGGAGGCAGATAGCTGCATTTTGGACCCATTGGAGGCGCTTGATCTTTTTTTGTTAAATAGGGAATTGCAGTAATCCATTCTGGAGAGGACATATGCGTAGAGGAGTTAGGCTAGGTCAGGTGTGGAGATGTAGGGTTTGATTCTTCTCAGTTGACGGAGGTAGTAGAAGGAGGTAGAGACTACTTGGGATATGTGGGTGGATAGGAATAGGTGTCCGTCTAAGGTTACTCCTAGGCTGCGCACTTGATCTGTTGCCGTTAGTAGAGTGGAGTCCCATGATAGTGTTGGGCATGTGTATTTGGTGTTTTTGTTCCTGATCCATAAGAGTTCGGTCTTAGAGGCGTTCAGTTGTAGTTTGCTGTTTGTCATCCAGGTTTTCATGTCAGAGAGGCAGTATTGGAGGTTAGCAATTTGGGACGATCGGTTTTCGCCTAGTGGGAGGAGCAGCTGGATGTCATCGGCATAGGAGTGGATTTTATGGTTAAATCTGTTTATTAATTTTTAAGTGCAGAAAAAAAAGACATCAACCAAACACAGTCAGAAATCTCCAACAAACCCCCCCCCTCCACCCAACTCCCCCCCCATGGGAACAGTTACGCTATAGTCCAGCATACCAGTATGTCAGTTCAAAAGTCTGCTGCGCACCATTGGCGTTAAAGTAGAGCAAAAGGGTAACCAACATTTGAGATACAATGTGCCACGTCTGGAGTTCATGTCCGTGATGTCCAATCGTTCACACCCTGCAAGTTGGATCATCTGGGTCCGCCAGTGCAAAACAGTAGGTGTGTAAGGTGATAGCCAGCGCTGAAGGATAGTTTTGATACCCATCAAGATGGCCTTCCGAGCAAACTCAGCAGCACCAGGACGAATCGGTTGCAGAGACAACTTCAAAGTAAAGAGAAAAGTGTTCGTAGGTGTCCAAGTACAGTCCCAGAAAGCAGCAATAGATAGGCAAAGACGTTTCCAATAGGCCCGAATACCGGGACACAACCAAAACATATGACCTAAGGAAGCTCGAGGAGTCGCACACTTAGGGCAAACATCAGATGTACAAATGCGGGCATGAAAGGCTCTAACAGGAGCAAAATAAGCCTGAACTAAAAATTTATAATAACGTTCCCATTCAGTCACTGCAACCAAGGATTTTGTCCCTTGTAGAATGCTTCTCTTTACCATATCCGCAGGAATGGAAAACCGTAAGTCTGCGGACCACTTAGCGGCCAGGGTTGCATAATCCAACTCTCCAGCCATCTCCTGCAAAGAACGATGGTGAAAGCAAAGGGATGCGCACCTGAGCAGTAAGACTCAAGGTGTCAGACAACTTCTCCTGGACATCCTCTCGTAAAGCTAAACCAGGGAGTGAGTGAACATAGTGTTGCAATTGTCCATAAGAAAACCAATCCCCAGCTACCAAGGCAGAGGAATCACATAGCGTTTGGAAAGATTGAAGAGTACCATCAGATTGGAGGACATGAAACAAGTAGTGCATGCCCCTCCCCAGCCACCTGGGATGCGCGTCCAAGCCCATACCAGGGAGAAAATCTCCATTACCAGTAATTGGTAAGCAAGGTGTCACATCGAACCGAAGAGTCAATTGAGAGCAGAGCTGTTTCCAAATTTTTTGGAGAGGAAGGAGAAATAAATCCCCATATAATTGTTTCCGGGGGGCAGGCACTTCACATGGAGCAAGTAACTAAAATGATAAGGAGCAAAAGAGCCACATTCCACCCCTGTAGCAGAGAAATAGGATGTAGCACAGAACCAATCATTCAAGTGCCTAAGTTGACAAGCCACATTAAATCTACCTAGGTGTAACAGCCCAAGTCCCCCCTGAGTTGTAGGTAAAAATAAAAAATGTAAGGAAATACGAGACCTCTTGCCACCCCATAGAAAAGAACGGAGAGAGCAATGATGCTGTCGCAAATGACATCGCTGTAAAAGAATAGGTAAAGTTTGAAAAAGATAGAGCCACTGTGGGACCATCATCATGTTGTATAAGGCGATTTTCCCCAGAAGAGATAGCAGATAGGAATGCCAAGCTCGCAGTCGGCGTTCTGCGCCTGTCAACATAGGAAGGACATTGATAGAGTAAAGCGTAGTCAGGTCCCTAGGTATAAGAATACCTAAGTATCGAATCGAAGAATCAGCCCATACCAAAGGGAAGGGACCCATCCAAGTTTCGCGGACAGAGAGTTGTAAAGGAAGCACTAAAGACTTCTGCTTATTTAAAGTCAACCCAGAAAACAAATGAAATTCGTCGAAGAGATCCATAGCACGTGGCAGAGAACGGTGTGGATGAGCTAGGGTAAGCAATAAATCATCGGCAAAGGCCAGAACACGTAATTGAGAAGAGCCCTCACGTAAACCAACCAGTTCATCATCCCGTTGGATCGTACGCAGCAGGGGTTCTAGATAAAGAAGGAAAAGCAATGGGGAGAGAGGGCAACCCTGACGAGTTCCTCGGCCCACTGCAAAAGAATTGGTCAGAATCCCATTAACTAAGACTGAGGCTGATGGTGCTGAATAAAGTGCACGCAAAGCGGAACCGAACCAACCCCCCAAGCCTACATATTCTAAAACCTGGAAAAGATACGGCCAACGAACTTGGTCAAAAGCCTTGGCTGCATCCAGGCTCGCCAATAGACCAGACGTAGAAGTCGCCTGAGCTCTGGACACAGCCAATAGCACCCTGCGAACGTTGACCACAGAGTGTCGGCCCTGTACAAATCCCACCTGCGCCGGAGATATTACATGAGGCAGCAGAGGGGTCAGCCGATCCGCCATTAAACGAGCTAATATTTTCAAATCGACATTGATAAGTGAAATGGGACGATAAGAATCAAGTTCGTCTCGCGATTTGCCCGGTTTTGGCAATAGAGTGATGGTAGCAGAATTAGCATGTAAAGGAAATTCTCCCTTTTCCAGCGCCTTAGTAAAATAACCTAATAGAGGTCCACACACCTGCAAAGAGAGAATCTTATAAAATTCAGAAGAAAACCCGTCGGGGCCCGGAGCTGTACACGAGCGTAAATTTTTAATCGCTTTCTGAAGCTCCGTGCCCCGAAAGTGTCCACTCAAAACAGACCGTTGCAGTTCCGTGAACTTAGGCATACCGGCATCCTCTAGATAGTCAAGAATATCGGGACCACAATGAGGTCCTGGGCTGGCATAGAAGGTAGAGAAATGTTGGTAAAAGGTGTCCGCTATATCTGCTGTCTTGGTAGTATAAGCACCGTTTGGTAGCCGAATTTTGGAAATATAACGATCATCCTGCCAGTTCTTAGTCAAGGTAGCTAACATTTTTCCCGTTCGGTTGCCATACCAATAGAACCGATATTTCCTATAAAAAAGTGAACGTTTGGTACAGTCATGCAATAAAGCGTTAAGGGCTACCTGAGCCGCATGGAGTTCCTCCCGCAATATACGAGTAGGGTGGTGTAGGTATTGAGCTTTCAAGTGAGAGTATTGTTTTTCTAGTCGAAGGATGCCAGATGAGATACGTTTACGACGAGCGGTAACATACGAGATAATGTCCCCCCGGAGGACTACCTTGGCCGTCTCCCAAAAGAGGTCAGGAGTAGATTGATGTTGACCATTAGTAGTCAGAAAGTCGTCCCAACGAGTACTGAGATAAGTCAGAAAGTTAGGATCATCCTGTAGGTAAGAAGGAAAGCGCCACCGAAAAGATCCCAAGGGAGGAACACCCCAAGCCACATCAATCCACACAGGACAATGATCAGATACCTCTAGGGGCCCAATAGTAGCCTCAGAGACACAAGAGAAGAGATGTTCCGAGACCAAAAGATAATCTAAGCGAGAAAAGGACCCGTGCGCTCTGGACTGGTGAGTATAGTCCCTCTCAAAAGGATGGAGAAGACGCCAGGGATCAACCAAACCCAGAGACTTACATAGAAATGACACTCCCTTAGTAGAAGCAGTGGCCGGTGAGGGTGAAACAGTAGAACGATCCAGAGAAGGATCCAACACTTGATTAAGGTCCCCAGCTACAATAAGAGGAAAAGAAGAATCCAAGAGGCCCAGTGAGATTAGAGTAGCAAAATAGGAGGAAGAATAGAAGTTAGGCCCATAAGTAATCAGTAGTCGAAAGTCCATACCCTGTAAGGATACATGCAACAATAAGTTTCTACCCTGGGGGTCCTGATGACAGACTGTAACAGCACATTTCAGACACTTACGAATCAGCAAGCAAACCCCAGCCCTTTTACCTGAAGAGGACGCATAAAACACAGAGCCAACCCAGCCCCTCTGCAGTTCTTTATGTTCCTCAATAGTCAATTTAGTTTCCTGCAAGCACGCCAAGTCAGCGCGATGGTGTTTCAACTGCTTAAGCAGCTTAGAACGTTTCACCGGGGATGTAATCCCAGACACGTTCCAGGAAACAATACGGAGTGTGCTATCACCCAGGATCCATTAACCTAATCAATATACAGCAAGCAGTAATCAAAATGTGCACCCAGGTGCCCAGCCTCACCCAAGTGTTATCCATATAGTACCCCAGAGTACGCCCAGCTAGTGACAGAAGAACTAACAGTGGTAACATAAGACAAAAAACCAATAGTGTCAAGAAAATAACAGCAACCAGTAAAGCATTCCTGTAGACAGTTCCCATCCAAACAGCAACCCCTCCCCCCCATTCCCCAAATAACCCATACAGCATATTCCTAGGGATATGCTCGAGGACCGTGAAGACACCTCACGGTGTCCCGATCCACCCAAGCCCAATAAACAGTGAAGTGTAAGTTGAACCTCAACACAAAAAGAACAGTAGCAAGTAAGGGTCAGCAAGGATTACCCTGGCCCTAAATGGCCAAACAAATATATAAAAAGTCAAGGTGGGTCCGCAGGAGAGCCAAGATGTTGATTAATGTAGTCTGCAGCTTCTGTGGACACAGAGAAGGAGTGCCACGCTCCATCATGGTGGATCTTTAGTAGAGCAGGGTATACAAAAAGAAATCGTTGTTTTAGCTCCACCAACTTTGTACAGAGCGGATAGAAGGTCTTGCGCCGATCAGTAAGGGCCGACGAGTAGTCTTGACTGAGACGTATGACAGAGCCCCTTAGTTTAAGAGAGTCCTTCTGGGCCCGGGATTGCCTCAATATGTCCATCTTGTGTCGATAGTTAAGAAATTTTGCAATGACCACACGTGGTCTGGATTCACGAGTAGGCCGCACGCCCAAACGATGGGCCCGCTCCAGACAAAGAGATCCAGGCACCACGGCATCGGGGAACTCCATCTCGAGCCAACCCTCCAACTCAGCCAAGAGGCGCGCATCTGGGATTGTCTCGGGTACGCCCAGAAATCGTAAGTTATTTCGGCATGACCGGTTCTCCAGATCATCCAATTTGTCAGCCTGCGCGCGTACTGTTTCTTGTAAGGCCGCTAAGTCCAGCTCATGGGAGTTTATAGTGTCTTCTGCGGCTGACACCCTTTGTTCCAGCTCAGTAGTGCGCGCCGCAGTGTCCGTAAAGAGTTGCTCCAGGCGATTCATTTTATAGGTAATAATATCCAATTACGGCCCAAGCACCTGAGCTACAGCTTTTTTAATATCTTCAATAGCCGTGTCTGCTAGCACAGACACAGCCGCAATCGGGGCCGCCGCCATTTTGACCTCGCCGGATTTCGGGCGCGCCGGAGTTTTGCGGGCGGAGGGAGGGCGAGTCGCGTCTTGCGATCGGGTCAGGTACCTGTCCATATGGTCCCGATCGTGCGCGCTGCAGATTGGAGCGGCCAGGGTGCCGGAAAACTGTTGAAAACTGAGCTCTGTGGATCGGGGCCCCGGAGCTGCACGGGAACGCGTCCTCAGCAGCTCATAGCGTCACGTGACCTCATAGGAGTGGATTTTAATGTACTTTTGCGCTATATCAATGACAGGTCTGATGTAGAGGTTGAATAAGAGGGGGGATAGAAGGGCGCCTTAATCCTCTGTCTATACCCTTCTATCCCCTTTTCCTTCAGAAAATTATCTAATCCCTTGAACCTCAAAACCATACTCTGTCCTATCGCAGCCTCCGGAAGCGCATTTCAGGTGTCCACCACCCTTTGGGTGAAGAAGAACTTCCTAGCATTGGTTCTGAATCTGTTCCCTCTTAATTTTTCCGAATGCCCTCTCGATCTTGTAGTTTTTGAAAGTTTGAAGTATCTATCCCTCTCTGATTTCTCCATGCCCTTCATGATCTTGTAAGTCTCTAGCATGTCCCGTCTAATTCTCCACTTTTCCAGGGAAAAGAGCCCCAGTTTCTCTAATCTTTCAGCATATGAAAGGTTTTCCATACCTTTTATCAGTTGTGTCGCTCTTTTCTGAACCTTCTCGAGTATCGCCATATCCTTCTTAAGATACGGTGACCAATATTGGACGCAGTACTCCAGATCGGGCGCACCATCGCCCGATACAATGGCAGGATAACGTCTTTCGTTCTGGTTGTAATACCTTTCTTGATAGTACCCAGCATTCACATTCTATTTATGCTGCCAAAAATCCATAAACCAAGCAACCTTGACAGACCAGGTCTAAGTTCTGAAGTTGGTTCTGAATCCAGACTGTGTAGGGTGCAGCAAGTTGTGGTTTTCTAGGTAGTTGGTAAGGAGTTTAGCTACGAGGCCTTCCATTAGCTTGGCATATAGTGGAATTGAGGCTTTGGGTCTGTAGTTGGATGGTAGTATGTCAAGCTAATGGAAGGCCTCTAAGCTAAACTCCTCACCAACTACTTAGAGAACCACAACTTGCTCCACCCTACACAGTCTGGATTCAGAACCAACCAGCACTGAGACACTACCAGGCTCCCTTCTGGACACAGCTAGACAACACCTCAGCACAGGCAAAAAATGCTGATAATTTAATGTAATTAAACAACTCGATCTCACCGCAACATTTGACCTGGTAGACCATGACATCCTGCTACAAATACTAGATATAATAGGAAACACAGGCAACGTACACACATGGTTTCAAGGATTCCTACAATCCAGGACCTACAGAGTAAAGACAGACAAAAAAAAATCAGAACCATGGCTAACCCCTGTGGCGTATCCCAAGGATTACTGTATAACTGGATAAGACTTCTCAGTATGCAAATAAGCAAAATATATATCTGACTTATAAGAACATAAGAAATGCCTGCACCGGATCAGACCTTGGGTCCATCTAGTCCGGCGATCCGCACACGTGGAGGCCCAGCCAGGCCTACCCTGGCGAATACCTTAGTTACTCGTATCCCTCAATGTGTCTTTCAAGAAGATATGCATCCAACTTGCCCTTAAATCCTTGAATGGTGGCTTCCTCCACAACCTCTTCCGGGAGAGCGTTCCAGGCGTTCACTACACACTGTGTGAAGCAGAACTTTCTGACATTTGTCCTGGCCCTGTCCCCCCACAGCTTCAGTCCATGACCTCTTGTCCGAGTCACCTTTGACATTGTGAATAAAGTTGTTCCCTGTTCTATTTTGTCGAATCCTTTCAGTATTTTAAGTCTATCGGATCCCCTCGCAGTCTCCTCTTCTCGAGGGTGAATAATCCTAGTTTTCTGAGGCGATCCTTGTAGCTCAAGTTCTCCATACCTTTTACAAGCTTCATCGCTCACCTCTGCACCCCCTCCAGTAGTATTATATCCTTTAGGTAGGGAGACCAATGTTGGACACAGTATTCTACATGGCGTCCTTCCTCCCGTTATCCCACTCTTCTGGAATTCCTCAAACCCGCTCTCCCAAAAACTGAAACTATCTTTCCCATCTATAAAAGGTATATCCCGTGCTGGAAAACTTGGAACATCCCTCCCCTTTAGAACCACAGAACTCTGGAACAACCTCTCATCCCCGCTCAGAAATTCTAGCTCCTTCCAATCCTTCCGCAAACACTTGAAAACTTGGCTCTTCTCAAAAATCTAATCACCTCCCGTTCTCTAGTACTCTGTCCCTCTCTATCTTCTCAGTCCCTCTCCTATATCCCTTCTTTGTAGTTCCCTTTCCTCTCTACCTCTGTAAACCGTGCCGAGCTCTGCGCATGCGGAGATGGTGCGGTATACAAACCTAAAGTTTAGTTTAGTTTAGTATTCCAAGTGTGGTCTTACCATCGCTTTGTAAAGCGGCATTATGACATCCTCAGATCTACTCGTGATACCCTTCTTAATCATGCCCAACATCTTGTTTGCTTTTTTGCCGCTGCTGCGCATTGAGCAGATGGCTTCAGGGTCTTTTTCTTGTTCACTTTTGCCCAAAGTTGCATCAAACAAGGTATACTGGTGCTACTTATTTTTCCTGCCCAGGTGCATCACTTTGCATTTTTCTACATTAAACTTCATTTGCCACTTCTCTGCCCATTTCTCTAGTTGTCTCAAATCTCTCTGAAGTTCCTCGCTGTCCGTCTGTGACCTGATTGCCCGACACAGCTTTGTGTCATCAGCAAACTTGTTGATTTCACTGGTCGTTTCATCTTCCAGGTCATTTATGAAAATATTGAATAGGATGGGCCCAAGAACCGAACCTTGAGGCACTCCGCTAGTTACTTTCTCCCAGTCCGAGAACTTCCCATTTACGCTCACCCTCTGTCTTCTGTCTTCCAGCCATTTTCTTATCCATCTTAGTATGTCCCCTTCTATTTCATGACTTTGTAGTTTTCTGAGAAGTCTCTCATGTGGAACTTTTGTCGAATGCCTTCTGAAAGTCCAAGTATATTATATCCACTGGTTCGCCACTATCAACATGCTTGTTCACAGTCTCGAAAAACTGAAATAAATTTGTCAAACATGACTTCCCCTTCCTGAAGCCATGTTGACTAGCTCTCATTAGGTCATGGGTATCCAGATGTTGGACTATGCTATTCTTAATCAATGCTTCAACCATCTTCCCAGGGACCGATGTGAGACTCAGGTCTATAGTTTCCCGGTTCTCCTCTTGATCCTTTTTTGAAGATTGGGATGACCTTCGCTATCTTCCAGTCTCCTGGTATCTTTCCAGTTCTAATTGACCTGTTAGCGAGGGATTGCAGTAGTTCTCCGATTTCTACCTTTAGCTCCTTTAATACTCTCTGGTGAATTCCATCCGGGCCTGGGGATTTGTCGCTTTTTAGTTTGTTGATCTGATAGTAAATCTGGTCCAGATCTACATTTACTGTGTTGAGGTTCTCTATTACTCCCTTGAATACTTTCACTGTTTCGGGTACAGATGTGGTGTTCTCTTTGGTAAAGGCCGACGCAAAGAAGGAATTTAATCTATCTGCAATCTGCTTGTCTTCTTTGATGTATCCTTTCTTCCTTGATTGTCGAGAGGGCCCACTGCCTCCTTGGCAGGTTTCTTTCCTTTTACTTATCAAAAGAAAGGTTTAAAGTTTTTGGCCTCCTGCACTATCCCTTCCTCATATTTCCTTTTGGCGTCTCTCACTGCCTTGTGACACTTCTGGTCGTCCTTGTGGCTGTTCCAAGCCTCGATTGTTTTCTTGTGTTTTCATTTTTTAAATGAGTTCTTCTTTTTCCTTATTGCATCCTTCACCTCTTTGGTTAGCCAAACTGGTTCTCATTTACCTTTATTTTTCCTTCCCTTGGCTATCTGCGGAATATATAAATTCTGTGCTTCGGTGATAGTATTTTTTAGTAGGGACCATGCCTGCTCTACCGTTTTGATTTCAGCTGTCGTTTTCTTGAGCCGTTTTCTTACCATGGCTCTCATGTTGTCGTATCTTCCTTTTCTAAAGTTAAAGGATGTGGATTGTGTCTTGATTCACTTTCCTTTCCCAATGTCTAGTTTAAAGTTGATCATGCTGTGATCGCTCGTCCCCAGCGGGACCGTGACTACTACATCTTTTGTTTGTCCAGTTATGCCGTTCAGGACCAAGTCCAATGTGGCGTTCCCTCTTGTCGGTTCCTCTACCCTTTGCTCAAGGAAGCAGTCTCCTATCATATCCAGGAACTTTGTTTCTTTGCCGCAGCTTGTGGTTCCTAGGTTCCAGTCTATCCCCGGGAAGTTGAAGTCTCACATGATCGTTACATTGCCTGTTTTACATCCTTGCCTTATTTCTTGTCATTTCTGTGTCTATTTCCTCCGTCTGTCCTGGGGGTCTATAGTAGAGGCCAATTTTTGTGTCTGCTCCGTTCTGTCTGGGAATCCTTATCCAGAGCGACTCCAGTTTCTCTTTCCCCTCTTCGTTCCCTTCTCTGATCACTTCTACTCCCTCTTGGACGTACTTTCTGCCCAATTCTGTCCCTTCTGAATAGCTTGTATCCCTGCAGTACCGTGTCCCATTCATTATCCTCGTTCCACCATGTTTCTGTTATGCCAATAATATATATTTCTTCACGTCTTGCTAGTGCCTCTAACTCCCCCATTTTGTTTCCCAGGCTTCTGGCATTCGTATACATACATTTAAGCTCTCTTTGTGCTCCCTTGGGTTTTCTGGGCTTTACAGTCCTTATTGTGTCTTCTTCATTTGCTTCAAGCTCTTCCCCCTTATCTGGGCAGATGTCTGTAGTGCCCTCATTTGGACCTCCTGTAGCCCAGGCCATCGACTGGTTGTCGACTGTCGGCTCTCCCCTGATTTTTAGTTTAAAGCCTTCTCAATGGCCTTCATGTTTCCAGCCAGTATTCTCGCTCCTTCCTTGGTGAGGTGTAGTCCGTCCTTTCTGTAGTACCTGCTTCTTCCCCAGAAAGCTGTCCAGTTGCACACGAAGTTGAAGCCGCCTTCTTCGCACCATCGTCTCATCCAGGCGTTGATTGCTCATAGTTCATCTTGCCTTTTTGCATCTGCTCTTGGTACTGGTAGGATCTCAAAGAAGGCCACTTTCACCTCCCTGACCTTCAGTTTTCTTCCAAGTGAGCGGAGCTGGTTCTTCATTTCTTCCCTGTCATACTTCCTTCTGCTCACATCGGTTCCCACATGGATAATTACAGCAGTCTCCTCTCCTCCTGCGCTGTCTATGATCCTGGTGATCCTGCTGGCCACATCCTTTACTCTTGCTCCGGGCAGGCAGGTGACCAGTCTATCTTTTCCTCCTGTGGTATGGCTGTCCACATTGCGTATGATGAAAACTCCAACGATGATCCCAATCTTCTCTATTTGAGGGTTCCGTGGAGGTCGTAAGTCTACATCCATGGTGAAGGTTCCGTCTGCTTTCTTCTGTGTCTCAACCTCGTGCAGTCTCTCATTTCCGCTGGGTGAGTGGTCACCCTCAACCTCCATATCTGTCTCTTCATCCACTGTATTGATGCCTTCTCCCATCTCGCCTAGGCCTTCTTCCTGGGTTGTTCGGGTACAGTTCTCCAGCCCTGGGAACTCCACATGTTGCTGGTGGGCTTCCTCGATGAATCTCTCAAGCTCTTTGATCTCTTCGCTGGCACTGGATTCCACAAGCAACTTCTCCTGTTTGCTGGGTTCTTCCTTAAAGATGAGGAGTTCTTCTAGTTCTCTCATTGTTCCCTCCAACAGTCGGACTTTCTGCTTCAGGCTGTCCAGCTCCCTGCATCGACTGCAAATGTATGCCCTAGTCCCCGAGGGGAGGTAGTCATACATGTTGCATCCGGTGCAGAAGACTGGAAAGCCCATCTTCTGGCTTCCGTGGGCGATCATTTCCTGCTTCCCTTCTGAGTTGTCTGGGCTTTTGTGAGCCTTCTCTCTCTGTTGGCTGTATGTGGCCCAACTTCCTGTCTGCTGTCTCCCTGTTGCCAGTTTGCTGGTTTGTGATGAGTGCTTGTTCTAGGTGTGTGTTCTGGGTGTGTGTGTGCAAGAAGTGATCCCTGTAGTGTGTGGCTAGGTAAAAATAAGCCTTGTAACTTATGTTTTGGGTCTTTCTCTTGGCGACCTAGCTTCCTGGCTCCTTTAGGCTCCTTCGCAAAGGCGCACTCGCTAAGGCGAGTGCCTTCATTGCTATCCGAACGGCTGTGCGCCGTTGGCTCCCCCCCTTTTAAGGGGGGAGTCCGGGCTAGGCTGCTCTGATGTGGTGGGGGTGGACGGAGCTACCTCGCCGCTGCCCCTTACTTCCCGATCTCTTGCTGACTCTCCTCTGCTTCCCTTTCGCCTCCTCTCCGCTCGCAGCTCTCCTTGGCTCCTAAGCTACCTCTGCTCCACTCGGGACCACACGCCACCGGCTCACCTCCTTTTAAGAGGGGAGTCCGGGCTAGCGCGTAGTCCCGAGCGGAGCAGAGGCAGGAGAGGAGCCAAGGATCCAGGACCTACAGAGTAAGTTGTAACAATTTTTATTGACATGAAAGAAAAACACGCAAAAGTGAACACAGCAACAACAACTGTCAGCACAGAAAGAAGAAGCAGTGGCTGCATAAACAAAGACAACCATACACCAGCATGTCAAATATAACTGCCCAGAAAACACCCAACCACCTCAAAAAACCCCGCCTCCCCCAACCCACCCCCACCAGCACCCCCCCACCCCCCTAAGGAAGTGGAACGCCAGGCAGAAAAAAGAAAGGCACAAACCTAATTCCCCCCCCAGGGTCTGGACTCTGATGACCCTAGGACAGCAAACCAATCTAAGCATCCCCCTCCCCCTCAAAACAGAACCTCTCCAACCCCCCCCACCAGTCCCCCCCTAACCCAGACCGTAGAGCAGAGAGATGTCGAGATCTAGAACTAGCCAGGAGAAAGCCGCTTCAAATCAAGGTGTTCAGAAGAAGGCCACGTCCCCTAGGACAGTGATTCCCAACCCTGTCCTGGAGGAACACCAGGCCAATCGGGTTTTCAGGCTAGCCCTAATGAATATGCATGAGAGAGATTTGCATATGATGGAAGTGATAGGCATGCAAATTTGCTTCATGCATATTCATTAGGGCTAGCCTGAAAACCCAATTGGCCTGGTGTTCCTCCAGGACAGGGTTGGGAACCACTGCCCTAGGAGACAAAGAACTGAAATAAGGATCCCATATCAACAAGAAGCTCCGACGACGCTTAAAAGAACCCCCTACTTCCCGAGCCTCCTGAAGAACCAACTCATGAAGAAGAGCTCTCCAGTGCCAAAAAGACGGAGGAGTCGGGGAGGTCCACTGCTGCATAATACAACGCCGGGCCAGGAGACACACCTTACGACACAGCCAACGAGCTGCCGGAGTTAAAGATCGAAAAGCTCCCGGTAAATCCAGCACCAGCTGCTCAACTGTGCCCGCTACAGACGTCTCCAAAAGGGAGCTCAAATAGACTATCTCAGCCCAAAAAGCCTGAATACACCAACAAGTCCACAAAGCATGCGCAAACGTGTTCGGATCCCGACCACATTTGAGACACAGGGGAGAGTCAACACCACCAAATTTGAATAGTTGAGCTTGGGTAATATACCCTCTATACAAAATACGCGCATAACATTCCTGCAACACGGCTCCTCGGACTAAACGCGGCAAGCCCGCCAGACTCCGGGAGACCTCCCAAGAAGCTAGATCCAGATGAAGTTCCGAGGCCCAGCCATCCCGAACCCTCAGACAGTTTCTAGGGGCCTCAAACTGAAGCAAAGCCCGATATAAGGCGGACACCGAAGTCTGATAAGGCTCAACCTGGGCATACAGATCCCGAATACGAGCCCCCAACGGGTGCTGAAGGGCAAGCCGGGGAAGCGTGAGAATATAATGTTTAACTTGACAATAAGGGAAAGTGTCCCCCCAGCAGCGCCCCAACCGATCCCTCAGATCCTCTAAAGTACGCAGGTCCCCATCAACGGTTAGCAGATGTTCCACCAGAAAAAAGCCCAACATTTTCCAACGATGAAAACTCGAATTGTCCGAGCCAGGTACAAAATCCAAATTGCCCATCAAGGGCAACAAAGAAGACACTCGCGGGTCCCCCCCCCCAGGCGCCGAACAAGGCCCTCCCACACCCCATGCATAGAAGCCAAAAGTACTGTGCCCCGAACCTCCCGCGGCAAGGCCCCCCCAGGCATGTGGAGCAAAGCAAGAAGCGAATACGGGGCATACAGAACAGTCTCAAGCGAGGTGGGAGTATATTGAGAATCCCCAAGCAACCAATCTTTAAGGTGCCACAAAAGACAAGCTAAATTATACAAACCAAAATTCGGGATACCCAGACCACCCTGCTGCCACCCCCCCCACCAGCAGATCATAACGCAACCGAGGTTTCCTCCCACGCCAACAAAACCGATCCAAAACGCGTCGCAGGATCCTCAAGTCTTTCTTAAGAAGGCGCAACGGGAGGATCCGGAGCACATAAAGCCACTGGGGAAAAATGACCATGCGAATCACCGCCACGCGCCCCAACAAGGAAAAGGGGAGATCCCTCCAATGATCTAACTGCTGCGATGTGCGATCCAAAAGCGCCCCGATATTAAGAGAATAAAGGCGACCAAGAGATGCCGGGAGCCGAATCCCAAGATAACAAAAGGAATCCGTCGCCCAACGCAGCGGAAACGAAACCCCCCAGTTATTCCGCAAGGCCGGCGAAGTGGACAAAGCCTCAGACTTCCCCAAGTTCAGGCGAAGACCCGCAAAGTCCTCATACTCCTGAATCGTTTCTAATAACACTGGCAACGAGCTCTGCGGGTCAGTAAGATGAACAAATAAATCTTCTGCGAAAGCCGCCACCTTAAAACAAAGGGAACCAAAAGGGACCCCCTGCACCTCAGGAGTCAAATGGATCGCACGCAACAGGGGATCTAAAGTGAGAATAAACAAAAGCGGGGACAAAGGACACCCCTGTCTCGTTCCGCGGGAGATAGCAAACAACGAAGAGCTGCAACCGTTCACCATAAGGGCCACTGATGGAGAAGCATATAAGGCCCTCAACGCCGAAACAAAACGGCCCGCAAACCCATACTTGGCCAGGGTGGCAAATAAAAAGTCCCAACGCACCCGGTCAAAGGCTTTTTCTGCGTCAAAGCTGACCAGAAGCGAGGGCTGTTGGCGGCGTGCACAAAATTCCAAAGAGGCAAGAATGTGTCTCAAATTCTTCTCGACCGAACGGCCCCGCACAAACCCAACCTGAGCCTCATGCAGAAGCTCAGGAAGAACACCAGCCAATCGATTGGCCAGAACCTTAGCCAAGATCTTCACCTCACAATTGAACAGGGAAATAGGTCTATAAGATTCCACCCTGGCGGGGTCTCGCCCCGGCTTAGGCAGAACTATAATTTGAGCCAAGTTAAGGTAAGCCGGCATAGCCTCCGCATCCACCATGACATTGAACATAGCCGTAAGCGGCGCAACAATATCTACCCGCAGCAACTTATAAAATTCCGCCCGAAAGCCGTCAGGGCCCGGCGCCTTCAAAGTCGGGCATTGACGAATAACCGAATCCACCTCTGCTTCCGACAACGGGGCATTCAGTGTCTCCAAATGGGCCGGGTCCAAGCCAGGTAAATCCAAAGAGTCCAAATACAGCTCCCCCGGGAGACCCTGCGCAGAAGGCTCTGCATATAGCTCAGCATAATAGTCCCGAAAAGCCTGGCAAATATCCGCATCAGCCGTAAGAGGCCTGGAGTCCAAAGATGTAAGGGCTACTATTTTCTGTCTGCTCTCTCTGTGAGAAATCAACCGAGCTAAAAGACGACCGCATTTATTGCCATAAGCATAAAGACGATATTTGTAATAGGCCAGACTCTTAGAAGCCCGCTGATGAAGCCTCTCATTCATAGCGACATGCACTTCCAACAAAGCCTGCCGGTTGACATCCGTGGGCTGACGGCCATACGCACGACGAAGAGTCCCCAAATGCCGGGACAAACGAAAAATTTCCCGATCTCGATTCTTCTTGGCTTGCGCAACATAACTAATAATATGACCGCGAAGAACCGCCTTAGCGGTTTCCCAAAAAAGAACAGGGTCCTCCCGGTGCTGATCATTATGAAAGCAATAGTCATTACAACGCACCACCAACGAATCATAGAACTGGGGGGTCCTGGCCAAGCCAAAGAGGATACCTCCATTGACGGGACTACGAGGACTGCCCCGGGGGCTTCCACTCCAACCACACCCAAGCATGATCTGAAATCACGTAGGGACCGATCTCCGCTCGCTCCACCTGAGATAAAACAGCCCGCGAAAGAAGCAAGTAGTCAATACGGGACTGCGTGGAATGCGCCCGCGACATATGAGTAAAGTCTTTCTCAGTCGGGTGTAAAATCCTCCAAACATCCTCCAACTCCAAGAACTGACAGAAGGAAGGGAGCCCCCTACCATCCTGAGCCCGACGATTAGGGATCGCAGTAGATCTATCCAGAGAGGGGTCCCAAACCGAATTAAAATCCCCCCCCAACAACATCGGTAGACCCTGATGAGGTGAAAGAATCGCCTGTAAACGCATATAAAATCTCTGATTGTATGTGTTTGGAGCGTAAACACTACCCAAAAGAACCACCGACACCGCGATCTGGGCCTTACAAAAGATATATTGGCCCTCAGAATCAGCCACCACAGTATCCAAACGAGCAGCAATCCCCTTACGAACCAAAATAGCAACCCCACATTTCCGACTCGAACCCGCAGCCGCCATGCACACACCCACCCAACCCCGCTGGAGTTTAGCATGCTCCGCCGCAGTAAGGTGCGTCTCCTGTAGCAAGACAATATCTGCCTTGAGGCGCTGTAAAGCTTGAAGAATTTTAGTACGCTTCACCGGGGACGTGACCCCCCCCAACATTCCAAGTCACCACTCGAACCATGGAAAAACAGAAAACAAAAACACCCAACTAAGAGAAAAAAAATCCATGGGAACTCCAGAGCACAGTCCCAGCAAGCGGGCTCTGGAACACAGTGGTGTCCCACCAAACCAACCACCCCCAAGCCACTCCAGATCAGAAGAAAAACCGACATCCCTCCACTCTGAGCCAAAGCTAATCCATTCCAACCCCCAACCCCAGCCTCCCCCCCACCCTCACCCAAACCCCAACCCCCCAATAACTCCCCAAACCGACCCTCAAAAGAGGACCCATCACGTTAAGACGCCAACCCACCTGGACCACCCACACTAAAGCCCCCATGAAACTCCCAACCCCAGCAGCAAAGAACAAAACCCAACCATTCCCTCCAACAGCAACAACCCAAACCCCACACACCCCAGGGAGACCCCAGTCCCCCCCACACAAAGTCAGTGAGAGGCCACCACAGGACTTACCCACCCAAACCCCCCCCCACCCCAGGGACCAGTCCACCCCCCTGGATACACTCAGCACTCCAACTCACCAAGCACTCCCAACACTCCAAATCCCCTCAACCCCCACAACCAAAGCCCCTGAGCTCAGCCCCCTCCCCCGTCTCCCAATCGCCCCGAACAAAGTCCAATCAACAGTCCAGGAGAGACCCCAGCCAGGAACAAAGGCAAATAAAGGCATCCAGGGGAACAAGTCAAAAGCAGCAGCTGCTCCCAAAAGATCTCTCACCCCAGCTTGTCCACCAAGAGACCTCGGAGGAAGCAGGGCACTCCCAAAGCTCTGCATACTCCCCCCCCAAAGGCTCCAAGCGGGGGAGGCAAGGCGCCCCCCAGAGAAGTGAGGAAAAAGAAGAGGGGGAGCCAGTACCAGAAATGCCCCCCCAGGTTCAATTTTCACTACCAGCAAACGAGCAGCCCCAACAGCCAAATAGCAGGTCAAGGGGCAGTGGAAGATGGAAGGCCACCGCCGCCATCCAGCTGAGCGAGGAAATCCCGGGCGGCCGCTGGGGACTCAAAGAAACGAACCGAGCCACCATGGGAGACACGGAGTCGAGCAGGGTACTGTAAAGCAAACCTGATCAGACGAGTGAACAAGGCTGAACAAACGGAGCTGAAGCCCCGGCGTCACTGAGCCACAAGGGGGGAATAGTCCTGAAAGCACAAAACTTTACGGTTCTCATAGGTCAGCTGATGACCCCCCCTCAGCGCCTGCAGGATCGCGTTCTTATAAGCAAAGTTGAGCACTCTGATGATAACCACTCGGGGTCTGGCTTCAGTGTCCCGCCGAGCTCCAATCCTGTGGGCCCTCTCCACCCTGAAGCGGCCCAGTTCCGTCGAGAGCCCCAAAGACTCCGGGATCCAGCGCTCCATGAAAGACTGTAAGTCCGACTCCACCAAAGACTCAGGGAGCCCCACAAAACGAAGGTTGTTTCTTCTGGCCCGATTCTCCAGCTCATCCACCTTGATCTCCAGGGCCTCCAGGCGCTGCAACTGCTGGCGCTGAGCCTGCTCCACTCCACCCACGCGGTCCTCCACCTCGCCGACTCTGCTCTGAAACTGCTCCAGATCCCGACCAACTCCGTCCAGCTTCCCCTGCAGCCGCTTTAACTTATCATCCAGCGGCCGGAGCCTCTTTTCCAAAACGGCTTCCAAAGCCGCCGTGACCTCCATAGTGATCTCCGCCACCCACGATGGCGAAGCGGAGGGCCCCACAGGGCTGGTGGCTGCCGCCATCTTGTCTTCAGCGAGCCGGGCGCGATCTCTCTGCAGTCTTATCGATTTTGCCGCCATACAGCCTCGCTCGCACTCCCCAGCACCGGCGCAGCGACAGAGAAGCCCCAAGCAGGGAATCAGCGATCGATCAGGGGTAAAAAAAGCAGCCAATAGTGGGCGATTCCAGGCCGGCAGCAGGAGAGATGCGAATCACCGTCTTCTCCTGAGCATAGCGTCACATGATCTCCAGGACCTACAGAGTAAAGACAGACAAAGAAAAATCAGAACCATGGCCAACCCCTGTGGCGTACCCCAAGGATTACTGTATAACTGGATAAGACTTCTCAGTATGCAAATAAGCAAAATATATATCTGACTTATAAAATTAGTAAAGTGTTCACATACACTCAGAATTGTGAAATTTGACCAAGAGTATTAGCTCCTATAGCCAAACCCACTGCCCCATCACTGTGTATGACTTATTTTGAAAAAGAGCTTGAAAAAGACATACTGTTCAAGTGCTCAACTAATTTTCAATGACAAAAGAGAGAAAGAAGTTCCCACTTAGCTTTCAACTGTGTCAGCAGGTCTCGACATGGACCATGTTTTGAAATTCTTTCTCAAGGGACCCAGAGGGTGATGTAAACTGCTCAAAATGTCAAGGAATAAGAGTAGTGTGATACGGGCAAAACACCTTGTAATCTGTGAATTAAAATATAAAATGTCACTCATGTGATTGCACAATAACCATGATTAAAGATAAATTCTATAATACAACTCTTCAAAAAGCAACACAGGAAAAAGTTAGGGTACTTGCCATATACATAACATAACTTTGCTTCACTGCTTCATTCATATGACGGCTGTAGAGCCGCCGAGTGAACTGCTGACTTAAATACCAAAGGTGAATGTGCTGGCATAGTCCCAAGAAAGGAGGGGCTACGCACAGCTCAGCTGAGCCAGATCAAACTGTCAGACAGTGAATAGTAAAATCCGGAACTGGGCTTAACTGCCTGATCAAACTGTCAGAGAGTGAATATTAAAACCCGGAAACGGACTTAACTACAAAAGAACTACAAAAAAGCTTGCCATTCTATTTCACTATTCAAGCCTTCAGGATGTAAAGTGTGCAATTTAAGAATTAGGCATTGTTCCTTAAACCATAAGGTACGAGAAAGATCCCCTCGTAAGAGTTTGGGGGCTTCTACTACTGAAAAAAGGAAATCTGCAATGTTATGTTGCTTGTCCACCCAATGTTGCACTAAAGGTGCTTCCAATTTTTTGGTGGCTTCCAGTTCCTGCACCCGGGTCTCAGTCAGCCCGGCAGCGTCTTTCTGGGCTGAAACATGCTTCTCCAGGTGGGTGATTTGTGTGTTCAACACAATCCTTCATCTCGTCGACTGCAGCCTGAAACTGGGCAAATTTGTCATTAATCAGTGCAGAGAGATGCCGAGTCAGTTCTCTGATGGTCTCCTCCTGCAACATGACAATGGTCTTGGGAGAGGCGCCGGCTGCCGCCATTTTAGGAGAGAGTGTGGTTTGTCTCAGCTTAGGTGGCCGCAAAGACTTTGAGGGCATGGCCCAAGTCCTGACGACGCCTCGGGAACAGTAAAATAGCACCACCCTGTGCAACGATCACTAATCTTGCCGTGGAGCCAAGGATCAGAGCCAGAAAAGGGGTAAGCACTGGAAATAGTGCGATTAAACTGGTAGGGGACGGAGCTCAGGCTGGAAGCCGCCGCTCAGCTAGGCTTCATAACGTGACCCCCCCCAGATAAGTCACTCTTAATGTTACCTTTCTCCTCCACTGCCAATTCCAGACTTTGTTCCTTTCATTTAACTGCCCCCTATGCCTGGAATAAATTACCCGAGTTTGTCCATCAAGCCCCTTCCCTTGTTTAAAAGCAGACTGAAAGCCCACCTTTTTTATATAGCTTTCAATCCTTAACCCACTAGGTAACTTCATCCCTACCCACTAGGTATCTTGTTACTTTACCGCCCTCCTACCTCCTAGAATAAATCCTCAGAACTCATTCTTGAGACTATAACAAGAGCCTTCCTAAAATTCAAGAGACTACTGATCATTGGAGATATTAACCTCCACCTAGACAATAACACCAGCAAGAACACAACTGAATTCAAAGACTTCCTCACCTCCCTAGGCTTCACCGCTCCTTCACCCACCCCTACCCACGATAAAGGACATATACTAGACATCAGCTTCCTCGACCTGACTGAGCACAAAACTTCTGCCGAAGAGGCCCGTTGGGAACATGTCCCATGGTCTGACCACCTTCTAGGCTCTTTCTGCCTCCCCATTTTCATGTCTCATCTAGGCATTCCACCCCAGCCCACAAACTCTATCACCTACTGCAAAAAAATCACGAGTGAACAGTTCTGGACCCAATTTCTTAATCAACTTCCCCCTTTTCCTAAACATGCTGACCCAGAGTCCAACTGGCATAACTGGGTAACCCTTTCCGGGACTACCTACCGCGCTCTTGCCCCTTTATCTATAAAACCTATCTCCCATTCCCACAAGGCTCCCTGGTATCTTCCATACCACAGGGAATTAAAGCAGAAATGTCAAGCCCTGGAACGTAAATGGAAAAAATCGAAATCCCCCTCAGACAGACAATCCTGGAGAGACAACATCAAGTTCTATAACACAGTATTAAAAAAAGCAAGAAAGAATTTCTATGGAGATAAAATCACCAGATCAAAAAATCAAAATAGTACACTGTTCAACATCTGGCGAAACCTAACCTCAAAAAATGATTCCACCTTTCCCCCTTCCCCCATCCGCAAATGACTTAGCCAAATTTTTCAATGAAAAGATTTCCACCATAAGGAGTTCTTTCCCCCCAGTAGTCTCTTACAATTCTACCTCCCAACGACTCCAACCCTATCCCCGCTGATAGATCCTGGACTACCTTTGAACTCGTATCTGAACCCCAGATCTCTAAACTCTGTCTCAAACTGAAATCCTGCAAATGCATCTTAGATCCTTTCCCCTTTCACCTTTACGAAAACATTCCTGCGCAGGCCATCTCCTCCCTTACTAGACTTATTAATTCTGCTTTACTATCAGGCTTGTTCTCCACAGAAATGGGACACATTGCCTTGTCACCTATTCTGAAAAAAGCCGATCTCGACCCTTCCTTACCATCTAACTACCGCCCCATAGCAAATATCCCTCTACTTACTAAACTTCTAAAAGCCGTAGTCGCTACCCAGCTCTCTTCCTACCTCGAGAGATTCTCCATTCTCCATCCCTACCAATATGGCTTCAGACCCAGCTTCAGCACCGAATCCCTCCTAGTTTCCATAATTTCAAAGGTGCAACAACTACATTCACGTAACAAATTCGCTGTCCTATTACAATTTGATCTTTCTGCTGCTTTCGATGTCGTCCACCACGACATACTACTTTACCAACTTTCTGAGATAGGAATTGACTCCACTGTCCTAAAGTGGTTCTCAAACTTTTTACGCTCTTGCTCCTACACCGTCAACACAAATGGCACCATGTCCACTCCTTTGACACCATCTTGCGGTGTCCCTCAGGGATCACCCCTATACCCTATTCTCTTTAATATCTATATGTCCTTCCTGAAACTCCTTCAACTATCCCCCCTTGAAACAATCTACACATACGCGGATGATATCCTTGTCCTCCTCAAGACAGACCAGAACCTCACCAACCTCCATGAGAACATTACAGCTTGCATAATGAAACTCCACTCCCCTCTCGGTACAGATGAAACTAAATGAATCAAAAACAAAATTACTCTGGCTTGGCCCAAAATTAGAACACCTTCCCACCCTCTTCGCATTACCCTCAGGCGATGCACTGCAGCTTGAATTCTCATGCAAGATCCTTGGCATCATTATCAATTCTTCTCTCTCCCTCAATGACCACCCCAACTCCTTGGCAAAATCATGCTTTTTCATCCTCCACATGCTAAGAAAAGTAAGATCCTACTTCTGCCAACAACATTTTGCCATCCTTGTCCAATCCATCATCCTCTCCAAACTAGATTACTGCAATGCTATCTACTTAAGCCTATCAAAAAAAGTCTTCAAAGACTCCAGCTAATCCAGAATACTGCAGCCAAATTGATCTTTACAAAACGCAAATCTGACCATGTCTCCCCACTCCTTGCTAAACTTCATTGGCTCCCAATGATCTCCAGAATCCATTTCAAATGTTCCTGCCTGACTTTTAAGATCATTCACGGCATCCTTCCTCCCCTTATCCCACTATCTTACAACTCCTCAAGTCCCGACTCCTCCAGAACCGCCCAAAGGTATAAATTAGCCTTCCCCTCTCTACTCGGCATTCACTATGCAGGTAAACTGGGAAAATCCCTTCTCTTCAAAATCACAGGACTTTGGAACGACCTCACCATCCCACTGTGGAACCTGGGCTCCCTCCAATTATTCCGCAAACAACTGAAAACTTGGCTTTTCACCAAATTGCAATTCTATCCTCCCCCCTTTTTCTTCCCTTCTACATATAAATTCATGTAAACCTTTTCCTTCTCTACCTATATTTTAAGTTATCCGTGTCGAGCTTCATATTCGTGGAGATGATGTGGTATATAAACTTAAGGTTTAGATTAGATTAAATTAACCCTACTCCTCTGCCCTCCAACCCAGCCAGCTGATTAACTGTTCCCCTTAACTGTATCCATGACATCCTGTTTGTCTGTCTTGCCTGTTTAGATTGTAAGCTCTTTCGAGCAGGGACTGTTTTCTTACTCTTTGTGACTCTGTACAGCACTGTGTGCGCGTCTGGTAGCACTATATAAATAATAGTAGTAGTAGTATTTTGGATTATTCTCAGTCTTAAGATTTTCTTGTAAGATCTCAAATAGATTATGTTAATAATCCAGACTTGACAAAATCAGCGCCTTTACTATCTAAAAGATGTGGGGTCAAAGTATATTTTGATGGTCTGCAGTTTCCATAAAATGAAGAAGCACTTCTTGACTAATTAGTCTGTATGCTCAACCAGGGTTAAGTTACGATCTAATGTAACTCCCAGAATTTTGATGTAGATGATCAGGAGATTTATGAAATTAAATTGAAGGAATATATATGGATTTGTGATAAAGAAAAAACTAGATTTTTTTAAAACAAAAATTCAGATGTCTCGAAATTTTGCAAAAGAACTGTTTCATATTACATTACATTAGAGATTTCTATTCCGCTATTGCCTTGCGGAATAGAAATCTCAAGGCGGATTACAAAAGAATTACAAAAGCGAATTACATGAAGAGGATATCTGGCAATTTCTAGAGGAGATAAAGAGTTGATGAGGTTGTTTTGGGGAATCGGGAAGGTATTGGGAAATGGGAAGGAGCTAGCGTTATTAAGTCGTTTGCAGGAATTTCTTGAAAAGTAGAGTCTTTATTTCTTTTCTGAATGTTTTGTAGTCTGGGGTCATAATTAGTAGATTGGAGATTTGGTTATCGAGTTTTGCTGCTTGTGTGGCTAGGAGGCCTTCATATATTTTTTTCCGTTCGACTTATTTGATTGGTGGGTGCGTGAATGGAGTGTGGATTTTTCTATGTCTAGTTGATGTAGTTAGGCTGAGGTGGTTGTTCAGGTAGGTTGGGCTGTCGTCGTTTATGGTTTTAAATAGTAAACAGTAGAATTTGAATAGTATTCTTGCTGGAATTGGGAGCCAGTGTGAGTTGAGGTATGCCTCTGTGATGTGGTCGTGTTTCCTCAATGAATAGATAAGTCTCAGTCTGCATACATATCAGGATCCACACAATCACCATCTTCCTTCTCATAACCATCAACTAAATGAGAAGGAAGTTTAATTGCAAAAGTTGACAGTTTAGTGGGGTATACTGATATAGTATTAGATGGTTGGTTGATAGAGGTTTTGGATGAGGTAGGTGTTTGGTTGGGTTTTGAGGAAGTAGGAGCAGAAGAAATAAAATTGATGATGGGTGGACTGTCGCCCACAAGATTGGTATTTGATCCATGCTCATTAGTAATTGTGAAGTTGATTGCAGATGAGGCCAGTGATGTGCTAATTTAAATTGTGAATGCATCACTTCAATCGGGGGTAGTTCCAGAGAGTTTTAAAATTGTGACAGTAAAACCATTATTTAAAAAACAGGATTTATACAAGGAGAATTTAAATAATTGTAGTCCAATTTCTTTACTTCCTTTTTTTTTTTTTTTAATATTTTTTATTCTTTTTTTAAATTCTTACATCAAGTGAAATACATGTAATACATTCAATTATGAAAAAACACTTGAAATTATTATTAAATGTTCTTACAATGTGAATTAAATAAACCCTTTATCAGAATTTTATATCATATTAATATTACAATAGTTTTCCCTCCCTACCCCTTCTATATGTTCTATACATGTGTTTTTATATCTGATCAATAGAATAATTTGTCAATGGTCCCCATATTTTATTAAATTTTTTAATATAACCTTGTTGTAATGCCAATACTTTTTCCATTTTATATATATGACAAATTGAATTCCACCAAAAAGTGTAATTCAATTTAGTGTAATCCTTCCAGTTCTGAGTAATTTGCTGTATAGCGACCCCTGTTAAAATTAATAAAAGTTTATTATTGTTAGCTGAAATCGGACTTTGTGTTCTCATTGCTGTTCCAAATAATATTGTATCATATGATAGTCCAACATGATTTTCTAATAAATTATTAATTTGGGGCCAAATTAATTTCCAAAAGGAATTAATGCAGGGACAAAAGAATAGTAAATGGTCCAATGTCCCCACTTCTATCCTACAATGCCAGCATCTATTAGATCTACTACTATCTAATTTTTGTAATCTCGTAGGGGTCCATAAAACTCTATGTAATATAAACAACCATGTTTGACTCATAGATGCTGATCTTGTAGTATGTATTCTCCAGGACCAAAATTTTTGCCATTGAGATGGAGAAATTATCTGTCCTATCTCAATACTCCAAATATCCCTAAGTCCTGATCTCTTTTTTTTGTTTAAAAATTCGTTTATATTCTTATACCATTTTGCGGCTTGGTGTCCTTGAAAATCCGCCTGAAAACAAAGGATTGGTAAACTATATTGAGTGTTTAGATTCTTCCATTCAGGGAACCCTTCCTGAATGGCCTGCTTCAATTGCATCCATTTAAAATATTGTGTTTTATCTAATCCAAATTTTTGTTGCAATTGTGAAAAACTAAGCAGTGATCCATTTATTATTATATCTTTTAAAGTAAGTATACCTGCTTTTATCCATTGTTTCCATACTATTTTAAATCCACCAATTTTGATCCTGGAGTTTACCCAAATAGATTGATTTAAAGATTTAGTCAATGGATCTTTTGATAAATTGCTTATAAATCTTAATGTTTTCCATGTAGCTGTTAGAATTCTATGATCTTTATATGTAATGTAATGTAATTTATTTCTTATATACCGCTACATCCGTTAAGTTCTAAGCGGTTTACAGAAAATATACATTAAAATTATAAGAAAGAAAGGTACTTAGAAATTCCCTTACTGTCCCGAAGGCTCACAATCTAACTAAAGTACCTAGAGAGTAATAAAGAAGTGAAAAGTAGAGATAGAGGAAAAATAATTAAGTAAACATTCTAACAAGACTGTTTTGAACTAAGTATTTTGGAAGGTAGAAGAGAGGAGAGAAAGGAATAGATGCAGAAGGAGGAACCATTAGACAAAAGAATTCTGGTGAATTTTAAATGATAGAAATAGAACAAAACAAAAACAAGTGGCAAAACAATGAATAAGATTAAAAATAATTCATAATCTGGAAAAAAAATAAAACATTATTTTCAATCCACTGTTTCAGCTTATATCTCCTAGGTATTGTTATACTAATGAAATGTTCTGGATGTAAAGGGAACATGAGGCGCCATTCTAAATATAACCAGTCGGGTACATTTTCCATGAGATCTGGGAGGATCCAATACATTCTTTGTCTTAAAATATAGGCTTGATGGTACCTATAGGAATTTGGAAAATTTACCCCTCCTTCCTTAATTGTTTTTTGTAATGATGCTAAAGCGATTCTTGGTCTTTTCCCAAACCAAACAAATTTTGTTAGTATACTGTTTAACTTTTTATAAAATGACCCCTGAAAAAATATTGGAATCATACTCATTTGATAACAAACCACAGGTAAAATCATCATTTTAATTGTTTGGATTCTTCCCCACCAAGAAAGATGTAAAGGATTCCATTGCTCGCACATTTGTGTTATTTTCTTTAATAAAAGTTTTTCATTCTCTTTAACTGTTTCATCAATTGTATTTTTTATAAGAATACCTAAATATTTTAGTCCTTCCTCTTTCCATTTAAATGAATATGAATCAAATAATCCTTTGGTGTAATGGATATTAATTGGAAGAACTTCAGATTTTTCCCAATTGATTTTATATCCAGAAAATTTTCAAAATTTTTCTATTAAATTAAGTAGATGTGGAATGGTGTCTTCTGGTTCTCTTAAATATAATAATATATCATCTGCATATGCAGATAATTTAAATTCCCAATTAGAAAATGTGATTCCCTTTATTCCCTTAGTTTGATTTATTGCAATTAATAAGGGTTCTAGAACGATATCAAAAAGTAAGGGAGATAAAGGACAACCTTGTCTAACTCCCCTTAGCAAGTTAAATTTATCAGATAAGTTATTATTTATATTTAATCTTGCTCCAGGGGAGCTATATAATGTTTGAATCATTTTAATAAAACCAGGTCCTATACCAAACCATTCTAGAGCTTGATACATAAACTTCCATTCTACTCTATCAAATGCTTTTTCTGCATCTAATGATATTAGAAAAGCTGGATCATTCAAATTTTTTGCTAAATTTAGAGAATGAAATGCTAATCTAGTGTTATGTTAAGAGTGTCTTTTAGCAACAAATCCTGTTTGGTGTATATCAATAATAAAAGGAAGAGCTTTTGCTAATCTTATAGCTAGCACTTTAGCAATTAATTTAGCATCTACATTCATCAAAGATATAGGCCTATAATTTGTTATCAATGTCGGATCCCTGTTTGGTTTTGGTAAGACAATTATAACAGAATCAGCCATAGTTCCTGATATATTTTCATTGTTTATTTGATATTGATATAAATTTAATAGATAAGGTAATAAAATATTTTGAAATGTTTTATAATATTCAACAGTATATCCATCTCCACCTGGAGCGGATCCAACTCTAAGAGCTTTCAATGCTGAGGATGTAGCGGTATATAAGAAATAAATTACATTACATTACATTACATTCTATTTCTTTTAAAGATATATGTTCTTCTAAACTTCCTTTTATATGATCCGGAATATTTGGTCCAATAAATGCCTTTAAAAATTCTATACCATCTTGTTCTTTATTTTCATAAGTATCAGAAGTATATAAATCCTTATAAAAATCAAGAAACTGTTTTATAATATCTTCATTGCTAGTGTGTGTATTGCCCCGTTTATCCTTAATTGCAATAATCTTAGATTTTCTTTTTTTTGCTTTAATAAAATTTGCTAATCTTCCATTTTTATTTGAATTTCCATAATACTGTACCTGCCGACAGAACATATCTTTCCTTACAATTTGAGAAGAAATCTCATTATATTTAACTTTTGTTTTTAATAATTTCTGCAATGTATCATGTTCCCATTTAGTGATTAATTTTTGTTCTAATAATTTAATTTCTTGTTCCAATTGTATAAATTGTTTTTTAAGTTGTTTTTTCATATATGCAGAATATGATATGATATTTCCTCTCATTGTTGCTTTATAAGCGTCCCATAAAATTTCAATGTTTATGTTATCCGAATTATTGAATTGAAAGAATTCATGCATTTTTTCTTTAATATCTTCTATAAATTTTATGTCTGCAAGTAAAGCATTATCAAATCTCCATATTGGTTTAGAATAAACTGATATATCATTCTGCAGATCAATCCACACACCAGCATGATCTGATATAATAATAGGATCAATAATTGCTTTCATCACTTTTTGTGCTATGTTATTAGAAACAAATATATAATCAATTCTTGAAAAGGATTTATGGACCTGAGAACAAAAAGAATATTCTTGATCATTAAAATGAAGGATACGCCATATATCTACTAAATCACAAGTTTGTATCAAATTATCTAATCCTAATGATTTCATAATTTTACTTGGTTTTTTATCCAAAATAGGATCCATTACAGCATTGAAATCTCCAGCTACTATTAAATTATTAGCAGCTAGTGGTAGTAATATCTGCTGAATATTTTTGAAAAACTCCATTTGATTTGAATTAGGAGCATATAAATTAAATAAGTCCAGGGTTGTATTCCTCAGATCCATTTTAATATGTACCCATCTTCCTAATGGATCAAATTTTATTAACTTAAAATCTGCTATACATTTTTTATTTATGAGAATAGCTACTCCTGCTTTTTTTCCAACAGCCGGTGCAAAAAAACATTTGGACACCCAACCCTCTTTTAGTTTATTAGATTCAATACCTGACAAGTGTGTCTCTTGTATGAAATAAATATCAGCTTTTTGCTTATGAAGAAAATCTAGTATTTTCTTTGGTTTGATTGGATGGCTAAGACCATTGACATTAAGAGAATAAATTTTAAGAGCCATTTAATTTAATAAGTAATATTTGAAGTAAAAATCTATAAATATATTTTTGATCAGATATCCACACATGTTTAATATTTATTCTTTTATTTATTATTAAACCCTTACTTTTAAGATTTTCTTTAATTAATTTAATCTCCCTTTTCCTACCCCCCTCCCTTCCCTCCCCATTTAGCAAAAATAGTGTATACTTGGCAACACGCATATCAAGATCAGCCATAACACACTCCAAGAAGACCATTTAGCTTTCCAAATACAGTTTAAGTCATTAAATATTTAAATAATATTAAAATGTAAATAATTCATATATTATATATCTATGAATTCAGTCAGTTTCATATACATTTCTTAGGATATTTTAAAGTTCTATATTTAATACCATTAATTCATTAATAAATAAATAAATATAATATTTATCTTTTATTATATCCTAAAAAGCTTTTTCCTCTCATCTTATATTTTATTATAGTAATATCATTAATATGGGAGCATAATGATATAGGAACAATAGTTTCACAAGTAAAGAATCTCTCCCCCCATGAGAGATCACCGCTAAAATCACACATCAGGCACATACATCGTTTCTCCACTTATCTGATTCTCTCTTTCTCTCTTCTCATTTTTATTTTCTTCTTTTTCCTTGTCTTCTTTCTTCTTCTTTTCCTAAGGAGATTGTATTGAATAGTTCTTTACGTTCTTCCAAAGTTCTTGTAATCCATTTTCTGATTTCTTTTTCTTCTTTTTTCTTCTTATATTTTATATTATATGTTCATGTTGTGTTTCCGGTATGAAAAAAAATCCATTTCCTGTGTTCCTCACGCATAGACCTTCGGGATTGTAAGTTTTTAAATTTTTAAGTCATTTTGAAGAGAGAAGAGGGAACACAATTCAAACAAGCATATATATGTGTCCGGTGTGCGACCCCGCAGCAGTCTCACCACAGGAAAAGAAAAACCTCACCCGAAAAATCATCCCCTTCAATTTTTTTTTTTTTTAATCTCTGATATTCCCACCAATCTATTCTGTCTGTAATCAATTTCAAAGCAGGCTTTTAGTTATATTATCTTTTCTATATTACATTCATTTAAATTTATGTTAACTTTCTTTCTTTTCATATTGTATATTATAATTATTTCCTGTTAAACTTACAAACATATAATTGCATTAAGCATTTTAAAATTTTTATTTGCATTTTAGAATGTCTGTTACATTCTAATTCTATTGTAAGAGAGACGTTGAAAAGAATATATTTGAAGCTAATTAAAAACATTCTAAATCGTTGCATTTGAAATATAGTAAATTCTTTAAAGTTATTTTTCTCTATATAATTAATATATGATGATATATATAGTATAATATTTTTCCCAACATTTCTAATTAATAAATTAAAGACATATTATTCAAAATTAGGATGACATAGGTATTTCTTGAGTTTGAATAAATTTCTCTAGTTTCTCAGCATCATCAAATGTAAAAGTTTTATTTCCGATGGTAACCTTCATGTTTGCAGGATACATTAATCCAAACTTTGCACCTAATTCTCTTAGTTTTGGCCTCAATTCCAGCAACTTTTTCCTTTTTATCGCTGTGTTTTTAGCAAAATCAGGAACAAAGTGGATATAAGCATCTTGATATTTAAGACCTTTATTTTGCTTTGCTAGTTGAAGTATTTCTAAGACCTGTTGGTGGCGCAATAGTTTGAATATAAATGGTCTTGGTCCATGTTGATTTTCTCCTCTCTTCATAGGCACTCTATGTGCTCTTTCTACCTCTATGGGATATTTTGTTTTTATCGGAAGTAGTTTGGGTAACAGATTTTCAATAAAGACTACCGGATTTCCCTTTTCTGCTCCTTCTGGTAATCCAATCAAACGGACATTACTTCTTCTTTCTCGATTAGAATAATCTTCAATTTCTTTAGTAAGTATTTCTATTTTTTTTTCTATCTGTTCGACTGTAACTTGCTTCTTCTTCTACAAACATCATTCTTTCTTCTAGATTATTTGACTTTAATTCCAGGAGATCCATTTTTTTGTTTAGCGTTGAAACGTCCTCTGATATATTCGTAACTTTTTTTGTTAAAACTGATAGCATTTCCTTTAGTTCTTTTATTACTTCTATAGCTGTCATTTTTGAACCTGTCTCCTGTTCCGGTTTTGCTCTTTTGCTGCTACCAGCCAGCGCAAAGTCATTCTTGTTTTGTTTTCCTGTTGCCATCTTTTATCTTATCTTCTTTATTTAATCCAAGCTTTTTTTCTTATTTTTTTTTAAATTCTTTTAGACTTTTTACAGACTTTCAAGGTCTTTTTCTTGGAGCTCACTTATTAGCCAACCTTCCTCATGCGCGTCCAAGCCACGCCCCCAATTTCTTTACTTCCTGATGCAATACCTTTTATAGTATGTGGTATTGAAAGAACTAGAGCAATTTGTAGAAGAAACATCAATATGGATTTAGGAGAGGTCATTGTTTTGAGACACTGATGATGTATACCTTGGATGTGTTACATAGCGGAGTAGATAAAGGACTGTTTTGTATGATGTCTCTGGACATATCTTTTGCTTTTGATACGGCAGTTCATGTATTATTGTTACGTAACCTGCAGAAGGGTGGTGTTGCAGGAACAGTTTTGAGCCAGTTCCGCTCTTTTTTGATGAATCATAAATTTGTAGTAAAATGTGACGATGAAAAGAGGAATCCCACAGGATCTGCCTTATCAACACTGTTTAACATCTATATTGCTTTGATAGAATGATTGCTCAAGGAGTTGGGGGTTCATTACCAAATTTATGCAGATGATATATACTTTTTCTTCCCAATAAGTAAGGAGCTTGATTATGTTAAAACCAAATTGACCTGAGTCACATGATGTGGTGAGCTCGGTTAGATGTACTTTGACTGAGCTCCTGATTCCCAGGCCCCATTTGCCCCCATCGGCCTGGTAATTGCCTCTTTGTAAGTGCATAATGGGGTTTGGCACATTCTATGGCCAGGTATCTTACAAAATTATCTTCCCTGATGAGTGCTAAAAACCTTCACAAAGATAGTAGAGATTGCAAAAAAGCACAGCCACTACCTTCCAACATGGCAGGCCCCTTGGGGATTCTACTTTACCTTTCCCGGGGGCTGCACTGAAGAGCTTACAGCAGCTGTAGTAAAAGTGCTGGACCCTAGATTTCAACAGCTGTCTGGTCAGCTATTTGGCATGGAGGCGATGGTATTGGACATCTCTAGACAAATGGGACAGCTAGATGTTTGAGCTGCAGCTCTTGAAGATACTTCATCGTCAGCATCGGAGACCTTGGATTCCATGCAGGAGCAGCTTTGGCAACAGATGGAGAAGCTTGAAGATCTAGAAAACTGCTCCCGCAGGGATAATATTTGTTTTGTGAGTTTTCCTGAGCCAATTTCTGATGCTCGGCTTTTGCCTTCATTGGAGCAGTGGCTACAGGAGGAGTTGGCCCTTCCATTTGATGTAGGCCCCCTTCACCTGGCGCGAGCACAACACTTAGGGCGGAGATGGACGATCACCAGAGGCCCCGCATAGTAAAGTCATCGTCAAAGTTCAGAACTACGCTCACAAGGCAGCTCTGATGCAGCGCTATCGGCTCAAATGCAATATGCTCACATATGAAGTGCCCAGATACACCTGTCCCAGGACTACTCAGCACTTCAGGAACGTTGGTGCCAGTTTTCTTCCATCTGCGCTGCGCTTTCTGAATAGAAGCTTTGCTTTCTTCTGTCTTACTCAGCCATGCTGCTAATTTTCACATTTGGCTGGCGTGCTTTTGACTTAGCAGCATCTACTGACTATATGAACACTTTATCTTTGGCTCCTACCTCATCGGGGGACTGAGCAAATTTTATTGCTTTTTGTGGTAATTTACTGGGGCTACTGGATTTGCATCAGGTTAGCTTAAAGTAACATTGCCTGTATAGTTCATGGTTGGGCTTGCTTGTTGTAGGCTTTGGGGGTTATATGGAGTGTGGTAGGTCCTATGCCTGGATGTCTGTGGGATTGCTATGAATGTTGGTATGTATTGGATGTAGAATCGGGGGTTGTTTGGTTGTTGAATGGTGCGTGGTTGGTTGTGGCCAGGTTTTTTTTCTTATGCATGGGTTGGCTGGGTGTATTTTTCTTCCTTTTTCCCTTTTCTCTTTGGTATTCGGAAGTCTTATTTTACTTTCCTCTGCTGTTCGCCCTAGGAGTAGTACACATACTGCTGCTTGCCATACTGTCTGGTTTTCTGTGCACAGGGTTCTGCTCCTGTTGCTTATATGCAAGTCTGATTTATGAGCCTGGTGAGGGGGGTATTGTTTGCTAGTGAGAGTGACTGTGCCGAGACTTGTTGGGTTTGAATGTTAGTTTGTATGAGAGGGGTGTGTATTTGTTTTTCTCTTGGGCAATTGGGATTTGGAAATAGAAAGTCCGAGTCATGGTAAAATGTGACCTAATTCCTGTTTGACGGGGATTGAAGACTTTGAGTTGGATGTTGGGATTGGGGGATTTTTGGAAGGGGGGTTCCTTTAGGAAAAGGCATGTATGTTATTGCCTATGTATTTGGGGAATTTTTGTGGTCTATGGGGGTTACCATTCCTTTTTCCTTGCTTGGGATTATGTTCTAAGGTTGTTTTAGTGGGGCCATATTCTGTGTTTCTCCTATTAGCTTTAGCATAAGAACATAAGAATTGCCGCTGCTGCATCAGACCAGTGGTCCATCATGCCCAGCAGTCCGCTCACGCGGTGGCCCTCTAGTCAAAGACCAGTGCCCTAACTAAGACTAGCCCTACCAGCGTACGTCCTTGTTCACCAGGAACTTGTCTAACTTTTGTCTTCAATCCTTGGAGGGTGTTTTCCCCTATGACAGACTCCAGAAGAGCATTCCAGTTTTCTACCACTCTGGGTGAAGAAGAACTTCCTTATGTTTGTACGGAATCTATCCCCTTTCAACTTTAGAGAGTGCCCTCTCATTCTCCCTACCTTGGAGAGGGTGAACAGCCTGTCCTTATCTACTAAGTCTATCTCCTTCAGTACCTTGAATGTTTCGATCATGTCCCCTATCAATCTCCTCTGTTCGAGGAAGAAGAGGCCCAGTTTCTCTAATCATTTGCTGTACGGCAGCTCCTCCAACCCCTTAACTATCTTGGTCACTCTTCTCTGGACCCTTTCGAGTAGTACCGTGCCCTTTTTCATGTACTCCAGGTGAGAGTGCACCATGGCCCGGTACAGTGGCATGATAACCTTCTCCAATCTGTTTGTGATCCCTTTCTTTATCATTCCTAGTATTCTGTTCACCCTTTTCACCGCCACCGCACATTGCACAGACGGCTTCATCAACTTGTCGATCAGAACTCCCAAGTCCCTTTCCTGGGAGGTCTCTCCAAGTACCGCCCCGGACATCCTGTATTCGTGCATGAGATTTTTTATACCAACATGCTGCTGCATTGATGGATTCCTGTAGTGAAGGCTGGGCACCTGGGTATCATTTTCCTGTATTTTTGCTTTTTGCATTTCTCTGTCTCTGGGAAGATTGGGGCTAAGTCTCAGTTGTAACTGTGAGTGGCCTGGAATGTGTCTGGGGTGACTTCTCCTATTAAAAGGGCTAAATTGTTATCCTACCTGTGCTGCCAGGAGGTAGACATTGCTTATAGGAAACCAAATTGTCTGATGTGGAACATATGAAATTAAAAACGGTTTGGGTAGGCAAAGTTTACTGTTCATCTACTACTTGTAAGAAGGGTGGTGTAGCCATACTGATTGTTAAGCGTTTATTGTTCCAAACTAAATTGCTTTCTAAAAGATAATTATGGACTTTTTTGCTTCTACAGGTAACTCTCAGCACCTTCAGTTTTAACTTGTTGGCTGTGTATGCTCCTACTACTTATGATCATGTCTTTTTTTCAGTCCTTGGTTAGGGCTGCTCTGAATGCTGACAGAGGCCCCCTGGTTTTGGCAGGCGACTTGAACCAGGTGCTTGATCCTTCCCTGGACAGGTCTTCCTTGGGACAGCAACCATCCAACTCACTTAAGGGGGTTCCCTATTTGTGTTCTACTCTGGACTTAGTTGACCCTTGGCGATTGTTACACCCTACTGAAAGAGATTATACACAATGTCACAAGCCCGACTCCCGTACCAGCCTTGTGCCAGTTAAAAGACACAGAAATACCCCCATTAAGCTGGTTAGGGCAGATCAATGTGTCTATGCTGGGCAGAATCCAGAAAGCACAGTTACTTACCGTAACGGTTGTTATCCAGGGACAGCAGGCAGCTATTCTCACTAATGGGTGACGTGATCCAACGGAGCCCCGATGCGGACGCCTCACAAGCAGTCTTGCTTGATGAAACTTGAAGTTTCGAGTCGCCCGCACCGCGCATGCGCAAGTGCCTTCCCGCCCAGCACAGGGCGCGTCTCCTCTGTTCAAATAGCTAGCAGAGAGGCCAACCCAGGAGAGGTGGGTGGGACGTGAGAATAGCTGCCTCCTGTCCCTGGATAACAACTGTTACGGTAAGTAGCTGTGCTTTATCCCAGGACAAGCAGGCAGGTATTCTCACTAATGGGTGACCTCCAAGCTAACCAGAATGGGATGGTGGGAATGTTGGCAACTTAGGAGAATAAATTTTGCAATACTGTTTGGCCAAACTGTCCATCCCGTCTGGAGAAAGTATCCAGACAATAATGAGAAGTAAAGGTTTGAACCGAGGACCAAGTGGCAGCCTTACAAATTTCCTCAATAGGTGTAGATCTGAGGAAAGCCACAGAAGCTGCCATTGCTCTGACCTTATGGGCTGTGACTTTACTGTGAAGGGGTAATCCAGCCTGAGCATAGCAGAAAGAGATACAAGTCGCCATCCAGTTGGAGATGGTACGCTTAGAGATAGGACGTCCCAACTTATTTGGATCAAAAGAGACGAAAAGTTGAGGAGCAGTTCTGTGCGATTTGGTGCGTTCCAGATAGAAAGCCAAAGCACGTTTACAGTCCAGAGTATGCAGAGCTGATTCTCCAGGATGAGAATGAGGCTTTGGAAAAAACACTGGAAGAACAATGGATTGATTGAGATGAAATTCCGAGACAACTTTAGGAAGGAATTTAGGATGAGTGCGAAGGACCACCTTGTCATGATGGAACACCGTAAAAGGTGGATCCGCAACCAATGCTTGAAGCTCACTAACTCGACGAGCAGAAGTGAGGCCAATGAGAAATACAACTTTCCAAGTGAGATACTTCAGGTGAGCCTTGTCAATAGGTTCAAATAGAGGTTTCATAAGCTGAGAAAGAACAATATTGAGGTCCCAAACCACTGAAGGCGGTTTGAGAGGAGGATTGACATTGAAAAGTCCTTTCATGAATCTGGAAACCACAGGATGAGCAGAGAGAGGTTTCCCTTGAAGCGGCTGATGGAAAGCAGCAGTTGCACTAAGATGGACTTGTATCGATGTAGACTTGAGGCCAGAATGAGAAAGGTGCAAAAGATAGTCCAAAACTGAAGATAAGGAGGAATGTTGAGGCTCCTGATGATGAGAAAAACACCAAGTAGAAAATCTAGTCCATTTTTGGTGATAGCATTGTCTAGTAGCAGGCTTCCGTGAAGCTTCCAAAACATCCCTCACAGCTTGCGAAAACTGGAGAGGAGTTATGTTGAGAGGAACCAAGCTGTCAGGTGAAGAGACTGCAGGTTGGGATGAAGCAGAGATCCCTGATGCTGTGTAAGCAGCAATGGAAATACTGGTAGAAGGAAGGGCTCCCTGCTGCTGAGTTGAAGTAGAAGGGAGTACCAAGGTTGCCTGGGCCACCGAGAAGCAATCAGAATCATGGTGGCATGGTCGGACTTCAGCTTGACCAGAGCCTTTTGAATGAGAGAAAATGGAGGAAACGCATACAGAAAGCGATTCGTCCAGTCCAGCAGAAAAGCATCTGCCTCAAGGCAATGAGGAGTGTAGATCCTGGAGCAGAACTGAGGCAGCTTGAAGTTGTGAGGGGCTGCGAAGAGGTAGGGGCTGCGAAGAGGTCTATCTGAAGCGTTCCCCACAGAGAGAAAATGTGATGAAGGGGCGTGGAATGGAGAGTCCATTCATGAGGTTGAAGAAGACGGCTCAAGTTGTCTGCTAAGGCATTGTCCGCCTCCTGAATGTAGACAGCTTTGAGGAAGGCGTTGTGGCGAATTGCCCAATCCCAAACTTTCAGTGCTTCCTGACAGAGGGAGGCTGATCCCGTGCCCCCCTGTTTGATGACATAATACATGGCGACTTGGTTGTCAGTGCGAATAAGGACTACACGGTCATGAAGCAGATGCTGAAAAGCAGTGAGAGCATTGAAGATCGCCCTGAGTTCCAGGAGATTGATGTGACACTGTCGATCCGTACTGGTCCAATAGCCTTGAGTACGGAGACCATCCAGATGAGCCCCCCAAGCGTAAGTCGAAGAGTCAGTCGTGAGCACCTTCTGATGGGGGGCGTGTGAAAAAGTAAGCTTCTGGATAGATTGGAGGAGAGCATCCACCAGCAAAGAGATTGTGTCAGAACAGGAATGATCTGGATGTGTCGAGTCAGAGGGTCGGAAACCTGCGTCCATTGAGATGCCAGAGTCCACTGAGGAATTCTGAGGTGAAGTCTGGCAAAAGGAGTCACGTGTACTGTAGAGGCCATATGGCCCAGAAGAACCATCATGTGTCTCACCGAGATGGACGGGCGAGAGGACACTGAATGACAAAGATGGAGAAGAGCTTAAAGACGTTGTTGAGGTAGGAACGCTCTGAGTTGTACAGTATCCAGAACATCTCCAATGAAGGGAAGAGTCTGGGAGGGATGCAGATGGGATTTTAGAAAGATGATCTCGAACCTCAGATTCTGCAGGAACCAGATCATGTGCTGAGTCACCAGGACGACTCCCTGAGACGTGGAATCTTTTATGAGCCAGTCGTCCAGGTAGGGAAACACCTGAAGACCATGGTTCCTGAGCACTGCGGCCATCACAACCAGACACTTGGTGAAGACTCTGGGTGACGATGCCAGGCTGAAAGGGAGCACTTGGTATTGAAGATGAAGATGTCTCACCCAAAATCTGAGGTATTGACGGGAAGCCGGATGAATGGGAATGTGTGTGTAGGCCTCCTTGAGATCCAGAGAGCATAACCAGTCGTTCTGCTCGAGGAGAGGATACAGAGATGCCAGGGTCAGCATGCGAAACTTCTTTGACCAAAAATTTGTTGAGCACTCTGAGATCCAAAATCAGACGCAGATTGCCCGTCTTCTTCGGAACAAGGTAGTACCGGGAGTAAAAACCCTTGTTCTGTTGAGCCTAAGGAACCGGCTCGACAGCCCGGAGCTGCAGTAAAGCTTGAGCTTCCTGAAGAAGAAGGGCGGTCTGGGCAGAGGAGGAAGAATACTCTCTTGGAGGATGTTCCGGAGGAACTTGATGGAACTGAAGAGAGTATGCCCATACTATGGAAAGGACCCAGAGGTCGGAGGTGATAGTCGTCCATCGGTGGTAAAAATGATGGATACGACCTCCGATGGGAAAAATGGGGAAGGGCAGAATGACTGACGTTATGCTCTCCAAGAGACAGTCAAAAAGGCTGAGGAGCCTTGTGGACAGCAGATGGCTGAGGCTTTTGTTGCTGTTTCAGCGGATGCTGCCTCTTAACAGGCTGGCAGATGGCAGGAGCCTGTTTAGGTGGGAAACGCCGCTGGTGATAGATCAAAGGCGGGCGTGATGGACGAGGAGGAGCTGGCTTGGGCTTCGGACGGAGAATCAATTGGAAGGACTTCTCGTGGTCCGACAACTTCTTGGTCACCGCCTCGATGGACTTGTCGAAGAGGTCAGTACCAGCACACGGGACATTAGCCAGCCTGTCCTGCAGATTGGGGTCCATGTCGATGGTCCGGAGCCACACAAGCTGTTGTATGGACACCGAGCAAGCAGTAGCCCGAGCAGACAACTCAAAGGCATCGTATGAGAACTGCATCAGTTGCAAACGGAGTTGGGATAACGAGGCCAGGACTTCTTGGAACTCAAAATGGGCCCGAGGATCCAAATAGGCCATGAACTTGGGAAGGACGGACAGGAAAAACTCAAAATATGTAATAAAATGAAAATTGTAGTTGAGATCTCTGGATGTCATTATAGAGTTCTGGTAAATTCGCTTGCCAAACCTGTCCATTGTCTTGCCCTCCCTGCCAGGTGGAACAGTGGCATATACCTGGGAGGGGTGAGACCGCTTCAATGAAGACTCCAGCAAAAGGGATTGATGTGACAGCTGGGCACCGTCAAACCCCTTTTGATGAACTGTGCGGTATCTGGCATCCAATTTGCCCGGAACAGCAGGGATGGAATAGGGAGTCTCCAGACAGCGGACAAAGGTCTGATCCAGCAGCTTATGAAGAGGAAACTTGAGGGATTCAGCAGGAGGTTGAGGGAGATGCATTGTCTCGAGATACTCCTTTGAGAATTTGGACCCAGTGTCCAGTTGGATGTCCAAATCAGCTGCCATCTGACGGAGAAAGGAAGAGAACGAGAGCTGGTCAGCCAATGCAGGGCCTCGAGATGGGCTCGAGGACGTCAAGGCCTCCTGATCCAATGAGGACGGGGATCTAGGTGGGGTAAAGGATCCCATCGTGTCCTCGAGCTCCGGCATAGGAGGAGATGAAGAATACTGAATACTGAAGAAAAGGCTGCTTCCGATGAGGTGAGGCATGCCTGGACGAATGCCTAGAAGAATGCCTCGATCGATGGTGCGAGCTATGACTGGAAGCAGGCCTCGACAGACGAGGGGAGTGTGTATTCACTGAGGCCCCCAGAGAGTGGATGGGGCTGGAAGCGGTGGATCGAAGCAGAGGTGGATGGCTGGAAGCACCTCGAGGCACTCGCAAAGACTCGAGCCCTTGCATCGAGTGGATGGATTCCAAGGGAGGCACTCGCAAAAACTACTCCTTGCATCGAGTGAATCGGTTCCAATGGAGGCATGGGCAAAGACTCTGCTCCTTGCAATGCATGCATCAATGCCAGACCAGACACTCGCAGAGATCTGCTCCCTGCAGAGAGTGTGCGTATGGCTGAGGCACAGGAGGCGGCTCGACCTTGCGGGAGACCTCCGCGTGCCCAGGCTGGATTTGAGAGAGAAGCTTCGGTCCCATTGTGGTAAAGAGCTGAATGAATTGCTTCTCAAGTAAGGTCTGGAACGAAGCTGGCAAGGATGGATCCACATCTCCAATGGGACCACCTGCACGGGCTTCGTGCTCCCTTGAGGCAGTGTGAGAGTGCTTGGACTTAGAAGCCTTGGGCACCTTGAGCACTACCGGGGGAATGGGCTGCTGCGCTATCTGACCTGAAGAGACAGAGAAAGGCACCGCAGCCTGCGTCGAAGACGGAGCCGGTACAAACGAAGTAGGTTTGATGAGGCTCGGAGCAGAAGATGTGGAAGCCTGGGGAGCCTCGGGAGAGGCCGATGGTGAAGGGCCTTTCAATGACGAAAGCTCCCTCGAAGACTCCATGCTGAACAGTGATTCCCACAAGATGCAACGACTCTTGAAAGCACGGGCTGTAAGTGTTGAGCAAGGCCGCACGATTTCGGAAGGTGTTGAGGCCTGAGACACCGAAGACAGCGTCGATGAGGGTCCATCAGTGAAATTGCACGCTGGCACTTGGAACACTTTTTAAAACCGGTAGCAGGCCGGGACATAGGCTGGAAAAGCTCTGCCGCAAGATCGAAGCCGCGGGGCTGCGGCCACGTGGTCTGCCCGGTCGAACGGATGGAAGAAATTTTTTTTTTTTTTTTAAAAACCAGGAAAGTACGATGAAAATCAGCGATTAAGAGAAAAAGAACCCAAAACCGCGGACTTCAGAAGGCACAAGTGAAAATACTTCACGCAGAGTCGAAGACGGACTTCTCGGCTTCGTGGAAAAGTAAGAACTGAGGAGACGCGCCCTGTGCTGGGCGGGAAGGCACTCGCGCATGCGCGGTGTGGGCGACTCGAAACTTTGAGTTTCATCAAGCAAGACTGCTTGTGAGGCGTCCACATCGGGGCTCCGTTGGATCACGTCACCCATTAGTGAGAATACCTGCCTGCTTGTCCTGGGATAATATAGTGATCCCGCTGAGCCCAGACTGAACACTAGGCACAGAATACTACCTGCTCTACATTTATAAGCACAGCCAGGGAAAACAGGAATCTGCCCCTTTAAGGACATCCATTTTGAAGTTGCTGGCTGAACAGGTTGGGAGGTAGTCAGAGCTGAGGAGGGACCATCCCCTGCACAGGGCTGGGCATGGCTCTTCAGGATTTAGATGCCTGGAAAACTTAGTCAGGGAAGCAGCACGGGGAAGCTCCCACGTAGGAGGAGCCTCTGCAGCCCCAACTGCCGATATTGAAATGGTATTTCCTGAGGACTGAACTGGTGGGACAGAATGGGTCTGAGGCCATGGATGTGGAAATCTTGCCTGAACAACCCATTGGGGAAGCCATGGAAGTGAATTAAGGTTGCTTGTGGTTTTCTTTTGTGGGGGAAAAAAGGAAGAAGTTTTTTTGCTTTGTGGTTTCTGGCTGAAGCTTAGGACTTTGGACTAAGTTAAATTAAGTAGAGTTGATGGTGGGTCTGTGAAGGGGAAATTTTATTTTCAACTTTCCCAAGTACTGGACATTTTGGGGTTATATCTTTGTTTCCTTGCTGGGAGTTTTTTTTCTCCTGTCCAAGATGGTTGCCACTGCAGGCAGGAATATGGTTTAAGGACTCTGCTAAAGCCAAGCAGGCTCCAGCACTGCAGAAGATGAGGAGAAATTTGTGTCTCTCCAGAGAAGTAAAAGCCTGTACTGTATACAAGAACTGTAGGGATTGGGGTATTTGTTTGCCCGACATCTTTGGTGTGGGTCTTGAGGGATGCATTTTGAAGTGCTTTTCAAAGTGCCTATTTTGGCAGGCCCACCAATCTCTCTCTCCTAATGTAGTCAGAGGAGAGGGGCTTTGAAGTACCTTGAAGCCAACCTGTTCATTTTTGTGTCTTGGTTGGATTAAGGACTGTAAGAACTGGACTGAGGGACTCTTGGTTTGGATTGTTTTTACTTCTTTTGTGAAAATAGTTTGAACATACCAGGACATTGGGAACTCTATGATTGGCCTGCTCAGCCGGGTCAGGAAAGCCTGTGTGTTTGTTTTTTTTTTTGTTGTTGTCAAGATATGACCTATTTTATTTCCTGAACAATCCTGTATGGAAAATAAATGAACTTATTGAAAGCTTACCTGTTTTCATCTGGTTGCCATTCTGACCTTTGTTCATTGGGGTATGCCCACCTGTACAGGGACTTCCTCCTATTTGGGGAAGCACGCCAGGCCTATATTGTGGCTGTGTGTTGGTCCCTGCTTTACCCCAAGGGACAGCCACGCTACAACACCTTTCCCAATCCCATTCTACTTGGTCTCATATAGATTATGTTCTGATTTCTCAGTCATTATTTTCTCGGGTTCTTTCCTCTGTTGTTGGCCCGCAGGCAATTTCTGATCATGCTATAGTGTTAGTAGATATGGAAGTGGGCAGTCGTGGTGGTAGTGGTTGGCACTTCCCTACTTATTTGTATGAGGATCCTCATTTTCAACAATATTTTGTGGAACGGTGTGAGGATTATACCCATTTTAATGCAGCCCATGCTGATGACCCAGTCCTTTATTGGGAAGCCTCTAAGGCAGTCCTACATGGGGATGTTATTGCTTATGTAGCTGCGCAGAATCACCGTATTGCTACTAAAATAATTTCTCTCAAACGCCAATTTCAACATGCTAAGCAGACCTATCTTTGTCATCCCACTCTTGCGTATAAGAAAAGTATGTTGACTGCACAAGTAGCCTTAAATTCTCTGCTGCATGAACGGGCTATGCGTGGTACCATCTACCGAAAATTTAAGTTCTTCCAGTTTGGAAACCGTCCTGGTCGTTTTCATGTCCTGATCCACGATTGGATCACTCTATCTGTCTTTCTCATGGGACTGTTACTAATGTTACTGACCAGATTTCCCAATCTTTTTGTGATTATTTTTCTCATTTTTATACAGCTGATTCATCTTCTCATCCCTCTTTGGTACAGGCTTATCTGGAGGATGCATCTCTATCCCGTTTAATCCCACAGATGTTAGATTCATTGAATGCACCTTTGACAGTGGTGGAAATTCAACAGGTTATTAAGTCTCTGTCAACTTGTAAGGCCCCCCCCAGACCTGATGGGTCTACTGCGGAGTATTATAAGATTCTTCTTTATCATCTTCCAGGGGCGATGATGCCTTACTATAATACTTGTGTAGACGATGCTTCTTTTCCCCAGGGGTACTACTGATGCTTTTATAACTCTCATTCCAAAACCAGGAAAGGACCCTCTGTCAGCTGAATCTTATTGCCCTATTTCACTCCTCAATGTCGATCTTAAGATTTTTACATGGGTGTTGGCGGATAGATTGGTGTCCTTCTTGCCACATCTTATAGGGGAGGAACAACTGGGGTTTATCTCTACTTAATGTTTGTAAGGTATTGACTGCTTTGGTGATGGGCCAGGCAGCTGCAACACCTGTCTTTATCTACTAAGTCTATATCTTGAATGTTTCAATCATGTCCCCTCTCAGTCTCCTCTTTTCAAGGGAGAAGAGGCCTAGTTTCTCTAACCTCTCACTGTACGGCAACTCCTCCAGCCTCTTAAACATTTTAGTCACTCTTCTCTGGACCCTTTCGAGCAGTACCGTGTCCCCTCAGCCGTCTCTTTTCCAAGCTGAAGAGCCCTAACCATTTTAGTCTTTCCTCATACGAGAGGAGTTCCATTCCCTTTACCATCTTGGTTGCTTTTCTTTGAACCTTTTCCAGCACCACTATATCTTTCATGAGATAAGGAGACCAAAACTGAACGCAATACTCCAGATGAGGCCGCACCATGGAGCGATACAAGGGCATTATAACATTCTTAGTCTTGTTAACCATCCCTTTTTAAATAATTCCTAGCATCCTATTTGCTTTTTTGGCCGCCACCACACATTGGGCAGAAGATTTCATCGTATTGTCTACAATGACACCCAGATCCTTTTCTTGAGCGCTAATCCCCAAGGTGGACCCTAGCATCCGGTAACTGTGATTATCCCAGGACAAGCAGGCAGCATATTCTCTACATGTGGGTGACGTCATCCACAGAGCCCTGACGCGGACAGCTTTTCAAGCAAACTTGATTGAAGATTTCAAGTTTGCTGGTGCTGCACCACGGATGTGTGTGTGTGTGTGTGTGTGCCTTCCTGCTCCACTAGAGGGCGTATCCCCTCCTCGTGGTCTTCAGTTCTTAGTTTTCCGCGGTGCCAGAAATCCCTATTGTTTTTCTCTCCGTGTCTAAGTGCCTTTCTAGCACCGCGGCTTTTTTGTTTTCTTGCGGGAGTCGCTGTGCGCTTTTCTCTTGTTGTTTTTGGGATTTTTCATGTGTTTGTTTTTTGTTTTTTTTTTTTGCATCGATTCTGCATCCGGGGGCTCCCGGGTTGCCGTGGCCACTCGGCCTCGAACCGGCTGTGGCCTGTTTTTTCCTTATGTTCCGGCCTCTTACCGAGTTTAAAAAGTGCTCGCAGTGCGGTTGGCTGCTGTCCATAACCGACCCGCACCGCTGGTGCTTCCTGTGCCTGGGGGCTGATCATCCGACCGACACTTGCCCCAGATGTGCCACTTTCCAGTCGCGTGCTCTGCATCGTCGTCAGGCCCGCATGGCTGAGCTGTTTGTGGTGGAGCTGGCCCTGGTTTCGGCTCCGGTCTCGGCCTCTACCCCGGCCTCGACATTGGCCTCGAAGACCTCGGCCCCGAGTAAGCTGCCCTCGACTTCGAAAGGATCGGCCTCGACCTCGAAGCCCTTGGCTCCGGGTAAGTCCCCTCTTCCTTCTTCAGGGTTGGCGCCGGCGAAGAAGCCAACCTCGGAGTCTCCGGCCATCCATGGGGGAGTGCTATCCCGCCGGCCTCGACAAGACCCTCTAAGCCCTCCAAGCTTGCTTCCGCCTCCAGGGAATACTCATCTTCAAGGTCGCCCTCGGTGGAATGCACTGCTGCACGGGACATGCCTAACATGATGTCGGTGTCCGTGTTCCAGGATATGCTCCAGGCTATGATTTCCTCGGAGCTCTCCTCAGCTTTGGCCCACTTGACCCCGGCCTCGACTTCGTGTGTGGCGGACCAGCCTGAGCGTCGTGTAGAGGCGCCGCGGGGCAGGGTGTGTCGGTCTCGGCGTCTTTCCTCTTCAGACTCTTCGCCTCTGCCCTCAAGGCATTCCTCGCCTTCGGGGCATCCGAGGTCGAAGCGCCAGTTGGGGCATGCTTCGACCCCGTCTCGCCGCTTGGCGAAGCGGCCCCGGGACTCCCCCTCGAGGCGAGGCCGTTCCCCGGGTGGTCGCACGGCTGGGGCTCTCCTGGTCTCGAAGTTGACTTTGTCCAACCCCCGGTTGTTCAAGTTGCCTTCCTGGTCCGGGACTCCGCGCCGGGAGGTCCCAACCTCGCAAAGGTCCCCTTCTTTTTCCCAAGGCGTATCTCCTCGGTGCCATCGGGCCTCGGTTCCTCAGACCCCGGGGTCCTCCCCTCGGGAGACCTCGAAGCATCGACAGTCCTTGACCCCGCCCCGTTCTCTTAGCGGAGCATCGTGGGGCTCAGGTCGTGGGGACACGGATATGCCGCCTCACTACTCTTGGGAGGCTTCTCCCTCTTTTTCGGCGGTGCTTCGATCTTGCTCGACCACCCCCATGGAGGGCCGGTCGGCCAGTCGCCCCTCTTCCTTCACGAAGTTCATCCAGGACATGGGGAAGTTGCTCCATCTTGACCTTCAGTCGGACTCCAAGTACACCAAGGAGTTTTTGGAGGAGATGGATCTACCCTGTCCTCGGGAGTCCATAAGGCTCCCTTTGAATCCGGTGCTGCGCAAGGCTTTTTTCCGGAATTTGGAGACACCTTATGCGGTCCCGGCCATTCCATCCAAGATGGAGTCTCGATACCGGACGGTCCCCTGTCCGGGGTTTGAGAAGGCTCAACTTTCCCACCAATCTTTGATGGTGGAATCATCTTTGAAAAAGTCTCATCCGTCCAGGGCGTCCGCAGCTGTCCCGCCTGGCCGGGAAGGGAGGACGATGGATAAGTTTGGCAGACGCCTCTACCAAAACTCCATGATGGCTAACTGGGTCTTGAATTATAATTTTACATTCACTTCTTATCTCAAGGTTCTGGTCAAATCCTTGCCCGCCTTTCAGGAGGACTTGCCCGCCTCGCGCCGTGGGGAGTTTCGACAGCTGGTGGACTCTCTGTTGCAGCTTCGTCTGCACATGTTTCATGCGGCTTATGATGCTTTCGAGCTTTCCTCGAGGGTCTCTGCCTTTGCGGTTGCCATGCGACGATTGGCGTGGATCTGGATCTTTGATATGGACCCTAACCTTCAGAATCGGTTGGCCAACCTTCCCTGTTTGGGCAATGAACTCTTCGATGACTCGATCGAGGCGGCCATGAAACGTCTCTCTGAGCACGAGCGTTCTTTTGCATCCTTGGTGTGGTCCAAGCCAAAGCCTACTCCTCCCAAGGCCTATCGGTTGCCGCCTCGGCGGTCGCAGAAGTCCACGCCTGCTTTTTTGCGTCCTCTGTAGCAGCGGCAGCGGGCTCCCCCCAAGCCTCAGACCCCGGCTACGACTAAACCAGCTGGCCGGGAGGGGGCTTGCCTCCTCCGTGCTGGGTCCCACTCCTCTCCCTATTGGGGGCCGCCTCCGCGCCTTTTATCTGGTCTGGGAAAGCGTCACCTCGGACGCTTGGGTCCTCTCGGTGATCAGAGAGGGATATTCTCTAAATTTCTGGGAGTTGCCGCCGGACTGTCCTCCCGGCATGTCTCCTTCGAACTGAGTGCAGCTTCCGTTGTTTCTTCTGGAGGCTCGGGCTCTTCTTCGCCTTCGGGCGGTGGAGGTTCCCTCTTGTCAGTGAGGGCGGGGGTTGTACTCCCGCTATTTCATGGTCCCCAAAAATATCGGGGACCTCAGGCCTATCCTAGACCTCCGGAGGCTGAACGAGTTTCTCGTTCGGGAGAAGTTCCGGATGCTTTCGCTCCCCATCCTGTACCCCTTGATGGACAAGGGGGATTGGTTGTGTTCCCTTGATCTGAAGGAAGCATATACTCACGTTCTGGTGCATCCAGCTTGTCGCCGGTTCCTTCGGTTTCAGGTGGGGGACCTTCATCTTCAATATCGGGTTCTCCCGTTCGGGCTCGCTTCGTCCCCTCGAGTCTTCACAAAGTGTCTCGTGGTGGTGGCTGCGGCCCTCAGGTCTCAAGGACTCCAAGTCTTTCCGTACCTCAACGACTGGCTGATTAAAGCCCCGTCAAGGGTGGGAGTTATTTCAGCGACCCATCGGACTATTTTATTCCTCAAAGTCTGGGGTTCGAGGTCAACTTCCCGAAATCTCAGCTGTGCCCCACTCAGTCTCTACAGTTCATTGGGGCCGTGCTGGACACGGTTCTTCTATGATCCTTTCTGCCTCCTCCTCGTCAGGCCACTCTGGTTCGGCTTAGCCAGTCAGTTTCCCTGCGAGATTCGGTCTCAGCCAGGCAGATTATGATTCTGCTGGGTCACATGGCCTCCACCGTCCATGTCCGACCTTGGCGTCTCAATAGCGTCAGGATCGTGATCCCGCTTCCCAGCACATTGCGGTGACTCCTTCCTTGAGACGCTCACTCCATTGGTGGACCAACTCTTCCAATCTTTCCAGAGGGTTGCTCATTTTCCCACCTCCGCATCACAAGGTCCTGACCACGGACTCCTCGGCGTATGCCTGGGAGGCTCACCTCGACGGTCTACGGACTCAGGGCCTTTGGTCGAGTGCAGATCGTCGTTGTCATATCCATCTGCTGGAGCTTCTGGCCATTTACCTTGCCCTGGTCGCTTTTCGTCATCTGCTTCAGGACCGGGTAGTCCTGGTGCGCACGGACAACCAGGTGGCGATGTATTACATCAACAAGCAGGGGGGCACAGGTTCCCTGTCTCTCTGCAAAAAGGCTCTTCGCCTTTGGGATTGGGTGTTCCGCCACAACATCTTTCTTCGTGCGGTTTATATCCAGAGGGCGCACAACTGTCTGGCAGACAAGTTGGAGTCGCCTTCTGAAGCCGCACGAGTGATCTCTCCATTCCCGGACTCTGCGTCAGGTGTTCGTTCGCTGGGGGACTCCACAAACCTCCCCCCTCAATCACAAGTTGCCTCAATTCTGCTTGAGGCTGTACTCCCCGGACCGTCTAGAGGCGGATGCGTTCCTTTTGGATTGGGAGGGCAGATTCCTTTTTGCGTTTCCGCCTTTCCCTCTGATTTTAAGAACGCTTGTGCATCTCAAGTCGGTGCATGCCGACATGATTCTGATTGCTCCTCGGTAGCCTCGGCAGCCGTGGTTCTCCCTGCTTCTACAACTCAATGTCAGGGACCCTCTACTTCTGCCTGTTTTTCCTTCTCTGCTGTCTCAGAGTCGGGGTTCACTGCTGCATCCCAATCTGCAGTCTCTTCATCTGACGGCTTGGTTCTTTTCTACCTGACCCCTTCTCTTGGATTGTCTCGGTCGGTGCAGGATGTCCTTGAGGCTTCTTGGAAGGCTTCTACGAGGCAGTGCTATTCTCAGAAGTGGACTCGTTTCGCCACATGGTGTGCTTCGTATCGTGTGGAACCTCTGCTCGGTTCTGGAATATTTGCTTCATTTGTCTCAATCTGGTCTCAAGACCAATTTAGTTCAGGTTCATCTCATTGCGATTGCTGCCTTTCATTGGCAGCTTGATGGGAAATCGCTTTCTGTTCACCCTGTGGTTTCTCGTTTTATGAGGGGTCTCTTGCATGTCCATCCTCCCCTCCTGTGGTTTGAGATCTTAATGTGGTTCTTGTTCAGTTGATGAAACCTCCCTTTGAACCCATGGATAAAGCTCATCTGAAGTTCTTTACTTGGAAAGTGATCTTCCTGCTTGCACTCATGTCTGCTCGCAGAGTCAGTGAGCTGCAGGCGCTGGTGGCGGACCCGCCTTTTACTATATTTCATTATGACAAGGTGGTCCTGCGTACTCATCCTAAGTTCTTGCCTAAGGTGATTTCGGATTTCCATCTTAATCAGTCTATTGTTCTTCCGGTGTTTTTTCCTAAGCCCCATTCTCATCCTGGGGAGGTGGCTTTGCATACTCTTGACTGTAAAAGGGCATTGGATTTCTATCTTCAACGCACCCAGTCTCATCGGACGGTTCCTCAAGTTTTCTTGTCCTTTCATCCTAATCGGTTGGGACGTCCGGTTTCCAAGCGCATCTTGTCCAACTGGTTGGCTGCTTGTATTTCCTTCTGTTATGCTCAGGCTGGTCTCTCGCTGCAAGGTCAAATTACGGGGCATAGAGTCTGAGCAATGGCGGCTTCTGTCGCTTTCCTCAGGTCCACGCCACTTGGTCTTCGGTTCATACCTTCACCTCTCACTACTGTCTAGATACTTTGTCTAGAAGCGACTGCCGGTTTGGCCAGTCGGTTTTATGTAATCTTTTTTCCTGAATTGCCAACTTTCCCTCCGTCCCTTTTTGGTAAACTTGGAGGTCACCCACATGTAGAGAATATGCTGCCTGCTTGTCCTGGGATAAAGCACAGTTACTTACCATAACAGGTGTTATCCAGGCAGATATTCTCGCAACCCTTCCACCTCCCCGAGGTTGGCTTCTTTGCTAGCTATCTGAACTGAAGACCACGAGGAGCGGATACGCCCTCTAGTGGAGCAGGAAGGCACACACACACACATATGTGGTGCAGAACCAGCAAACTTGAAATCTTCAATCAAGTTTTCTGGAAAAGCTGTCCACGTCGGGGCTCCATGGAGGACGTCACCCACATGTAGAGAATATCTGCCTGCTGTCCCTGGATAACACCTGTTACGGTAAGTAACTGTGCTTTCAGGTTATTGTTCCTAACGTGCTTCACTTTGCATTTGTCCACATTAAATTTCATCTGCCATTTGGATGTCCAGTCTTCCAGTTTCCTAAGGTCCGCCTGCAATTTTTCACAATCCGCATACGTTTTAACAACTTTGAACAGTTTGGTGTCATCTTCAAATTTAATCTCCTCACTCGTTCCAATTTCCAGATCATTTATAAATAAGTTAAATAGCACCAGTCCCAGTACAGACCCTTGTGGTACTCCACTGTTTACTTTCCTCCATTGAGAAAGATGACCATTTAACCCTACCCTCTGTTTTCTATCTGATAACAAATTCCTAATCCACAACTGAACATTGCCACATATCCCATGACCCTTTAATTTTCTCAGAAGCCTCTCATGAGGAACTTTATCAAAAGCTTCTTAAAAATCTAGATATACTATATCAACTGGCTCACCTTTATCCACATGTTTATTCATGCCTTCAAAGAAGTCAAGGAAATTTGTGAGGCAAGATCTCCCTTGGCTGAACCCATGTTGACTCCGTCTGATTAAATCATGCTTGTCTATGTGTTCCACAATTTTATTTTTTATAATTGTTTATACCATTTTGCACGGCACCGAAATGAGGATTACCAGTCTGTAATTTCCTGGATCTCCCCTGGAGCCTTTTTAAAAAATGGACGAAACATTGGCCACAATGTCACCATAAATTACCAGAAGCACAAACACATACTGGGAGTCCTACAGACCATTATCTGTTCTGCCTAAGCCTTTTTTATAAGAAGAAAGCCTAAGTAGCGTCTGATGCAATAGGCATCGTTTTCCCACCACAAACCTTTCAAGCTGATTGGCCATCCTTTGGGTGCGCCAATTGGGTGGCCTTTGAATGTGTATCATTAAAATGGTATATATACTGCATAGATAAATGTATGCAATTTGTGACACGGCTCCTAAGAGAAAAAGTAAATTTCTCCCTGGAGAGTTGCAGATTCTAGTTGGCCAGATAGGGACCAACTGTGATGCCCTTTTTGGGAGGGAAGCTGATAAGATTGGAATGGAAGGTCAGCAAGCTATCTGTACAAGGATCTGCAATGAGAGTGATTCAATCTACCATCAGAACTATGATGTAGAGGCAAGTCTGGTGGAAAGCTGAGATAATTGCAGCATAGGGTCCTGGTGGCAACCTCCAGCTGAGTGTCCTGGAGAGGAAGGTCCTGGACATGGTCAGGCCTGGAACACTGGTTGTTGTGGGAGGCACACTTGGGCTTTGAACCCATGATGTTTGGAATAAAGAGGAAGTGCCTTTAACCATAAAGCCACATGCACTTATTTTAGGAAAAGCCTATTTGGGTTTTTTAGTATTCTATAATTACATACTAAAACTCTTGAGGGTTGATAAAAGCCCCTCATTGTGCATTGCTATTCTGCCTCATTCAATGGAAAATTAATATATCTCGCAATACACCTTAAAAATACTTCAAATATATAACTTATAATGCATGAGACGGATGGCTGACTAATGCCAGGCCCAGCTTCCAGAGGCTTTTGGAAAGTTCCAGTGGCCATAAAAGCAAGGGCGGTAGTTACTTGTACATACACTGGAAGGACTGTTCTCTAAGAGTGGTGTGCTCGAGATCCTCCTGCAGTTGCTCACACAGATGAACTATGGGCTCACGATTAATTCGAAAGAGACCAATACACCAGTCATCTGTCATATTGAGGAAGTTCACCCTGGGCCTATATACCCTGTGGGCCTGTTGTCTACATTGGCCTGGGCCTCTGTGTCAGACTTGGTCACGCCCCAGGGCTTGGGCCTGGCCCCTTCCTCTCCTCAACAATCTGTTACCCTCCACATTCAACACAATTGCAAAGAACTCAGCCATCTCTCACACCAACAGCAAAAGACACCAACTGACAAATACAGCCACAAACACAGAAATACACAAAGTTGGTGGTCCAAAAGGGAGAAGGTAGGACAAAGAAGAAATAGCAAGGATAGTAGGACAAGGTCACAGCACACAGCAAAATCTCACAATATTGCCAAAAACACCAGAAGCACAAACACAAGCTGGGTGTCTTAAAGACAAAAATCTGCTCTACCTGAGCCCTTTTTATAATAAGGATGCCTAAGTAGCGTCTGACGTCATAGGCACTGTTAAGTTTTCCCGCCACAAAACTTTCAAACTGGGCATTTTTTTGATGTTTCACCAAACACACCTGGACTGAGATTTAATCATCTGCACCAATTCTCAGAGCTTTTACATAAAGTAATTTCTCACCTGCCTGTTTTCTAAAGCAATTAAGGTATGGACTAGTACAGGCAATTTTACATATCATTCATGAGTATGCCTCAGCCCCACCACTCCCAGACGTTGGCTGATAAGCTAAGTATTTACACTATTTCTATAATAGAGATAACATTCTTTTACAAAAACGCATGAAATATAATATAAACAAAAAACATGAGCAGCCAGTGATGAAGTGCCACTTAAATCTCCACGCAGTCATAAGATAGTACAGCGGCGGAGTGGTGGGGCTGAGGCATACTCATGAATGATATGTAAAATTGCCTGTACTAGTCCATACCTTAATTACTTATATTACCATTTGGGACTGGTAGAACAAAACAATATTACAGCCATATTTTAGGAGGCTTGAAGTGTTTTCTAAAGCAGTCAGTTATCTCATCTTGACCCCCCCACACACACATAGGCAATGAACCACACCCCAATTTAAAAGCCAAGCTTTATTCACAAGTAGTAATATCTCTGGGATACATATCAAAATATGTACCTTCACCACTTGTCCAAGTCCTCTGGTATCTTCATCAAACTCTTATACCTTTTACCCTCTGTATATATTGCATAAAAAGAAATAAATTCCTAAAACAATGACTTGTATTTCAGAGCAAACGGATGTATCTGATGCACAATCTTGACCTCATTGTGACATCAAGAGGCACCTAGATGATGAATTGTCACAAAAAAAGGAACATGTTTTGGGGTATCAGACCATACTTGGGATTTAAACTGCTGACCTGCAGCAGATGGAAGAAGTGCCTTTACCCACTGAGCCACAGCAGCTTCCTTTGAGGGAGGTGTTCCTACCATGAGAGCTTAGGAGATCATAGCCATGTGATTTAAATAAGTTTGTCTGCAAATGGCAGAGTGCTGATAAAAATGACAAAGTCTACCATCCAATACTCTCTTATTAGAACAAATAGGAAGCTGTAAATGTACTGGAGTTGAGGGTGGTATTTGAACCCCTAACTTATGGACAATGAAAGCAGTGCTTTAAACAACAAAGCTAGAGCTACTCTTCAGGTGCTGCCGATATACCCTCGTAGTCTAGCTGATCCTTTTTGTGATACGCCTGTAAAATGAGCTGCTCCTTCCAATTCATATAGCGAGCAATCGCTGCTCGTGGCCTGTTATCCCCAGAGCGCAGGCCCATCCAGTATGCACACTCACAGCTGAAGCCAGTGGTCGAGGTTTCCAGGCCCAACCAACTCGGGAGCCACGTTTGAATGAACTGGTACAGCTGGTCAGTTCGCATCTCCGGGAGGCCCACCACTCACAGGTTGTTTCTGCGCTGTCGATTTTCCCATCTCATCCAGCCTGTCAATGAGGGTAGACACCTGCACCTGCAACCCAGCCACCCGATTGTGCTCCTGGAGCTCTGCGTCTTCCCAGCGGAGACACGCTGTTCTACCATGGCTATTCGGCTGGCCTGGGCATCGAAGCATTCGTTAATGCCATCCACTGCCGATTGCAGCTTGTGGAGGTGATCTTCCAAGGCCACCGTCACCATTCGGGATATTTAATGCGCCCAGTCTCCCAAGTTCACAGGTGCGGGAATCGGCAATGCCGCCATTTTGGGAACAGATGAGACAGGCATATTCTTTGGTGTTTTTGCCATTTTTGTAGGCATACCTTGCTCAAACCATGAGGAAACTTAGCACACCGCTCACCACCATACAGGAGCTATGCTCCAGTGACAGCGAAACCAAACTGGCATTGAGTTGTCTGGGAGTGTACCCGAGTTTAGAGACTGCGGGTCGCGGAGCCCTGCAGCACACGTCTGATCAAGGCAGACACATCACTGTGATCCCTTAATCATTCCTAGCATTCTGTTCATCCTTTTCACCGCTGCCACACATTGCACAGATGGCTTCATCGACTTGTCGACCAGTACTCCCAAGTCTCTTTCCTGGGGGTCTCTCCAAGTACCACCCCAGACATCCTGTATTCATATATAAGATTTTTGTTACTGACATGCATCATCTTACACTTATCCACATTGAACCTCATTTGCCATGTTGCAGCCCATTTCTCGAGCGTGTATCACATTGCAGATCTTCGCAATCCTGCATTTTCACTACTCTGAATAACTTAGTATCGTCTGCAAATTTAATCATCTCACTCGTTGTGCCAATTTCCATATTGTTTATAAATTTTTTTTTTTAAATTTAAGCATTTATATACCACTTATAGTCTAAGTGGTTTACATATGGTTTACTCCACTGGTGACGCTTTTCCAGTCCGAGTATTGTCCATTTACTCCCACTCTGTTCCCTATCCGCCAGCCAGCTTTTAATCCACGTGAGTATTCTACCCTCGATTCCATGGCTCACAACTTTTCAAAGTAGTCATTCATGCGGAACCTTTTCGAACACCTTCTGAAAATCCAGATATACAATGTTGACTGGGTCACCTTTGTCTATCTGCCTGTTTACTCCCTCGAAGAAGTGCAGCAAGTTCATCAAGCAAGATCTTCCTTTGCTGAAGCCGTGCTGGCTGATCCTCATCAGATTGTGTTCGTCAAGGTGCTCAATGATGCGGTCCTTTATCAGCGCCTCTACCATCTTTTCCGGTACCGAGGTCAGACTCGCTGGTCTGTAGTTTCCTGGATTACCCCTTAAAACCTTTCTTGAAGAATAGCGTAACATTCGCCACCTTCCAGTCTTCCGGAATTCTTCCCGATTTGATCGACAGATTGGCTATTAGTTGAAGCAGTTCAGCTATAGCCCCTTTCAGTTCCTTGATTACCCTTGGATGGATGCCATCCGGTCCCGGGGATTTATTATTTTTAAGCCTATCAATCTGCCTGCATACCTCTTCTAAACTGACCGTCAACCATGTCAGTTTCCCGTCTTTGTTTCCCGCGTATAGCCTGTCGGCTTCCGGTATGTTGTGTATATGCTCTTCGGTAAATATATATATATATATATATATATATATAAAACCATTAAAGAAGTCAAAATGAGCTGTAGAACATTTTTTTACTTAAACAAACAGGGACAAGCCTCAGATTATGGAGTGAATTTTCCCATTTTGGGATTTCTTCCAAGAGAAAGACTTCTTTTCTCTTACTCCTGATAACATCACCGGCTTGAACCCATCCTCCCTACCATAGTTAAAATGTTAATTACTTATTTGATATTGATATTAATTATTCCTTCAATTCATAAATTTCACTATCTAATTTTACTTCATTCTTATTTCATTCTCCAATTAAATAATCTAATATAAAAACTCAATAAATAGGGAATAGGGATTTTTCATTTATCATTTGAAAAACAACAATTCATTTTAACACTTGAAACCAACAAACTATGCTATAGATTTAAAGTGCACTGGTGTTTTAAAGTGCTTCATAGAAAGTGCTTATCTAATATAATAAAGCCCTAAGCGCGCATGTGCACTCCCACCTGCGTGCTCCTGTTTTAGGTGCGCTGTAGGGCACCGCAGGTAGGAGTGCGTATGCGCGAGAATCCCCTGAGGCAGATGTCAGCCGCGGCGGCTGTCGGCGGCTGCAGGCTGCGGCGGAAGATGGCTGAAGCCTGGCTTCCCAAACGCAAGAGGACGCAAAGGAAAGTGGCAGCGAGCCACAGTGTCTCCAGCGACCGTGTCCCTGCCTCTCTGTTTCCGGGCTGTGCTGGGAAAGGATGGGCTGAGGACAGGGCTAGAAGAGGAAAGAGAAGCGCCTGATCCGGCAAGTAACTCAACAGCTGAGGAAACTGCTCCCTCTAGCTGATGGAGAAGCCAGGGAGCCAGAAAGAAAGGGGGGGGGGGCGGAGGGGGGGACAATACAGAGGATAAGAGAGAGAGAGAAAAAAAGAGGCTGAACTGAAGGATAAGAAGGGAAATTAAGATACAGAGAAAGGGATGGAGAGAATATTGTAATCACATCATATGTCATATTGTATTAATAATTGGGAGGAGGGTAGGAGAAAATCATTGTTTTATATATTATTTGTGTAGTTAATAGCGCGTTTTATGCAGTATTTTATGTTCAATTAATTATATTGCACTGTCAAAGTTTGAATGGGGAGAAAAAGGTGGAAATAGGGAAGGTAAAAGGGGAAATGAGAGCCTGAATATGGGTAGGTAAAAGGAAGGGAGAGGGGTTACTGATGGACAGGGGGAGCAGGGAAAGGGTACTACTAGACAGGGGGGAGGTAAAAGGAAGGGAGAAGGGCTACTGCTGGACAGGGGGAGCAGGGAAGGGGTACTGTTGGACATGGGAGGTAAAAGGAAGGGAGAAGAAACAGAAAGAAAGACAGGGTGCCAGGGAGAGAGTCAGACAAGAAAGAAAGGGAGCAGGGAGAAAGAAAGACAGAACATAAGAATTTGCCTCCGCTGGGTCAGACCAGAGGTCCATCGTGCCCAGCAGTCCGCTCCCCAAGTTTGTCTCATAGATGCCGACACTGTACATGTTATCCTCCAAGTCCAACTTTGTGGCCATTGAGACACAGAGATTTGATGCTTGATCTCAATGCTCCAAATGTCTCTCAGACCAGTATTTGGTTTTGTTGTTTTTTTGTTTTTTTTAAATCCAGTTATCAATTTATACCACTGGGCAGCCTGGTGTCCCAGGAAGTCCACCTGAAAGCATAAGAACTCCAGACTATATTGATTATTAAGATTTTTCCATTCAGGGAACCCCGCCTGAATGGCCTGCTTCAGTTGCATCCATCTAAAACTTTGTGATTTATTGAAACCATACACTTCCCCCTCCCCATTCGTGGTTTCGGCAATCGCGATTTCACATATTCACAATTTTGGGGGAGGAGAGAAAAAACCCCATAGTTTAGCCTTTCCCCTGGTGTCCCGGCCTTACCTGGTGGTCTAGCGGGCTTTCGGGGCTGGTGCGATCTTCCTACGCTCCTGCCCTGTGTAGATCGCCAATAGGAAATGGCTGTGGGGAGTTCCCGTCGTAGTCTCAAGAGACTACGGGAACTCATGTAGCCATTTCCTATTGGCGGTCTTCATGGGGCAGGAGTGTAGGAAGATCGCTCCTGCCCTGAAAGCCCACTAGACCACCAGGTAAGGCCGGGATGCCGGGGGGGAAAGCGGGAGGGAGGTGGGGTGGGTCAGAGCCGGACCAGAAGATATTCGCAGTATTTCACTATTCGTGGTCCGGCTCTGAGAACATGGCATAGACGTATAGGTGACATGAGTTGCCATTCTAACCACAGCCAATCTGGGAATTTTTCCATGAGCTCTGGGAGGACCCAATACATACCCTTTTTTGTAATAACCATGAAACTGAATAAATGGTCATAATAGAAACAGGCAGTGAAAATTTTCTTTTATTGAACCTCATATATGTAACCATTATTCCAAACATACCATAACATAACATAAATTATGTCTGAATTGTCATGACATCAGAAGTACATATAGAGTAGTTGCAGGTGATGCTTGGGACAGTTCTGATTGTGTTAGTTCGGTTTTATGTGTTTTTTTGAATAGAAGGGTTTTGTAGTTTATGGTCGAGGTCAATAGGTTGTAGAGTTGGGGGTCGAGTGTTGCAGCTCGAATGGCTAGAAGGTTGTCAAACTGTTTTTATCTTTTGATGTTTTTGGTTGGAGGGTGTGTGAATGGTGCGTGAGTTCTCCTATGTCTGGTTGAGGTGGATTGAATTATTTAGCTGAAGAAATTAGTTACCCCCCCATTCCACACACATTAATTCTCTTCCATTTTTGTTCCCATTATAAAAAACACTGATAAGTTCTCAGAAAAAAAATACACTAAAATAAGAAGTGAAAACAAAGGCCCCTACAGATGAGAACATAACATAAGAATAGCCTAACTGGGTCAGACCAATGGTCCATCATGCCCAGTAACCCATTCTCATGGAAGCCAATCCAGGTCACTAGTACCTGGTCAAAACCCAAAGAGTAGCAACATTCCATGCTACCGATCCAGGACAAGCAGATGTTTCTCCCATGTCTTAATAACAGACTATGGACTTTTCCTCCAGGAATTTGTCCAAACCTTTCTTAAAACCAGCTACGCTATCTGCTTTTACCATAACTTCTGGCCACTTCATTTTTAAGCTGAGATCTTTCCTTCCAAACAGAGACTTTGCTAGATGTCAAATACAGCACAAGATAACTTCACACGGACTTAGCTGTGCAGGAAATGTGAATCTCCTCATACACCCATCATATAGTGCAAAAATGTGCAAAGGTCTGGTTTTTTCTTTCGATCACTACTAATGCCACACAAGCAGCGCTGTTACAAACATATTCTGTAGGTCAGTGCTAAGGTTAACAAAGTTTCCTTCCTTGGACCAGAAGGAGATACTGACAAACCACTGGAAGAGATCCCAAAACAACTACCCAGGAACAACACCCAAAGACCCACTCAGTGTGTGAACCAGTTGAGTGGAGTGGACTAACTGGGGGGTGGAAATGGGCCCGGAGTTTGCTCAGCAGAATTTCCCAGATCACCTCTTCCTCTCAACACATTAACACGCTGCCGCCACCACCACTAGGAACACCTCACCACTAGGAACACCTTATAGCAATGCTATAAACTTTATAAAACACATTATTATATTTTCTTATAAAGCACATATTTTAACTGAACTCTCTGACATCCTCAGCCTTTCCATTCACAAAATAGAAGGAAGAAAAGTTCCCATTTCTTGATTTCTCATGTCCCCGGCCTATACAATATTTTTCTTCTGCAGAGTGCAGACCCTTCAAAAATCTGACCAAATCCTCATTTCACTTACATTATAAAGTACTGAGGATGCCATCTCTCCTCAATCCCAGGTCCTAAAGTCTAAGACAGTAGCGCAAACTAGTGCTGCCAGATTCAGGAAAAAAAATTTCGATTCGATTCAGCCTATTGAATTGGTTTATCGATTCGATTTTCCTGCCCAATTGGGTGTTTTTTTTCAAACATCCTGGTGGGTTTATTTTATAGCTTTTTCACCCCCCTTTGGCTTCTCCTAACCACACTGGCGCTGTGGTGTAAATAAAATAAAGAAACAAAAGGACTTTTCCTCTCTCTGTTAAATCCTAGCTCACGTTTGCGGTCTAACACCAGCTCTGGCAGGATACACATTTCAAATCTGACATATTGTAATCACAAAACAGAAAATAAAATTAGTTTTTCTACATATTTGTTGTCTAGTTATTTTTCAAATCTTGTTGGTCCAAGGCTCTGGTTGTCTTCTGATAACTTGCTTGCCAGGGTCTCCTTCTTTCTTCTTTCTCCGTGCCTACCATCCATCTGCCATCTCTGTCCTCCCCTTCCGTTTCCCTTCCCTCCCCCGGATGTTTGGCATCTTTCCTTTTTTTGTCTCCCTCCACAGATCCACCTTTTCTTAACTACCCTTTCATCCAGCAGCTCTCCCTCCTTCCCCACCACCCCAGGGTCCACCATCTCTCCCTTTCTTTTCCCAACTACCCTCCTAACCAGTATCTCTATCCCCCCCCTCCACACCATCCCTTGTGTCCAACTTCTCTCCCTTTCTGTTCCTTCCCTCCCTAAAATCCATGTCCATCATCTCTCTCTCTCTCCTCTATTTTCAGACCCATTATTTCTTCCCACCCAAAGTCCGGCATATGCACGTCTCTTTGAACCCCTCCCCCTTCCCTCCGTGTACTTCTACACCAGGGCCCCCCTTCCCTGAAGGCCTGTCCCCCCTTAAAGGTTTGCATCCCACCCCTGAAGGCCTGTCCCCCCCCTTGAAAGCCTGCCTGCCTGCTCCGCTTGAAAGCCTCCCCCCCTTGAAGGCCTACACCCCCCCTGAAAGCCTGCACCCCCCCGAAGGCCTGTCCCCCCCTTGAAGGCCTGCCTGCCTGTTCCCCTTGAAGGCCTGCCCCCCCTGAAGGCCTGTCCCCCCCTTGAAGGCCTGCATCTCACCCGAAGGCCTACACCCCCCTCGAAGGCCTGTCCTCCCCTTGAAGGCCTGCCTGCCTGTTCCCCTTGAAGGCCTGTCCCCCCCCGAAGGCCTACACCCCCCTCGAAGGCCTGCCCCCCCTTGAAGGCCTACACCCCCCTCGAAGGCCTGCACCCCCCCGAAGGCCTACACCCCCCTCGAAGGCCTGTCCCCCCCCTTGAAGGCTGGCCTGCCTCCCCATTGAAGGCCTGTGCTCTCCCTGGAAGGCCTGTCCCCCCCCCCCCCCCCGACGGCCTATCACCCCCCTGAAGGCCTGCCTGTCCCCCCGAAGGCCTGCCCCCCCCCTTGAAGGCCTGCCTGCCTGTCTCCCCCTTGAAGGCCTGTACCCTCCCTGGAAGGCCTGTCCCCCCCCTAAGGCCCGCCCCCCCCCTGACGGCCTGTCACCCCCCCAAAGGCCGGCCTGTCCCCCTTGAAGGCCTGTCCCCCCCTTGAAGGCCTGCCTGCCTGTCCCCCCCTTGAAGGCCTGTCCCCCCCTAAGGCTGCACCCCCCCAGACGGCCTGTCACCCCCCCGAAGGCCTGCCTGTTCCCCTTGAAGGCCTGTCCCCCCCCGAAGGCTTGTCCCCCCTTTGAAGGCTTGCCTGCCTGTTCTCCATGAAGGCCTGTCTCCCCTCAAGGTCTGCCTGCCCGCCCCACCCTGAAGGCCTGCTGCCCCCCCCCCCACTACCTCGAAGGACCGCTTGGCCCCACCACCACCACGAAGCACTGCTTATTCCCCCGGCATCCCCGTTTCATTTCCCTGGGGAAACAGCCTGCAGCAAGATCGCGCGATGCCAGCGATCTTTGCTTGCTTCGGCTGTTTCCTCTGCTGCGTTCCCGCTCCTCCTCTGACGTCAGAGGAGGGGCGGGACCGTGGCGGAGGAAACAGCCGAAGCAGGCAAAGATCGCTGGCATCGCGATCTTGCTGCAGGCTGTTTCCAGATGCGACACCCGGCGCAGTTGGGGAACCGGACCGGACCAGGAGCACCCCTTCAGGGCTTGGCACCCGAGGAGGACCGCCCCCCACGCCCCCCTTTGGTACACCACTGTCCTGCAAATCCTGCATTATCCTAGTAAGTCCTGTGCTTTTGATGGGGAAAGAGTGCATGGACTGGATGTTTCTAGCCTTATAGGTGGTTAAGGGTGCTGAATCCTTATAGATGCAGCCCTTCCTCGGGTCAGAATTGTAAGATCCTGGTACATCCTGTACTTTTGATAGGGAAAGAGTGCCTGGAATGGATGTTTCCTGCCTTATAGGTAGTGAAGGATGCTGAATCCAGGGGATACAGCCCTTCCTGGGGTCAGAATTGCAGGATCCTGACAGATCCTGCTGGATCCTGGATATCCTGCATTATCTTAGTAAGTCCTGTGCTTTTGATGGGGAAGGAGTGCATGGACTGGATGTTTCTAGCCTTATAGGTGGTTAAGGGTGCTGAATCCTTATAGATGCAGCCCTTCCTGGGGTCAGAATTGTAGGATCCTGACACATCCTGCATATCCTGTGCTTTTGATAGGGAAAGAGTACATGGAATGGATGTTTCTTGCCTTATAGGTGGTTAAGGGTGCTGGATCCAGATAGATGCAGCCCTTCCTGGGGTCAGAATTGTAGGATCATGGTACATCCTGGCATATCTTGTACTTTTGATAGGGAAAGAGTGCATGGACAGGATCTTTCTAGCCTTATAGGTGGTTAAGGGTGCTGAATCCAAGGAGATACAGCCCGCAGGCAGAAGCGTTTTGCACTTCTTTTACAGGATGTCTGAAGTTAATTTACATTATGGATTAAAGTTGAAAAAGTCATGTCCAAGAAACATGGGGAGAGGCCAATAATCTATAATGCACCTTGAAGTCATGTTAAATTTGAACACAAGCATTTTCTGGTAGAAGACAGATTCCACCTTTTCAACAGTCTCGCACATTAGTCCATCCACGTGTTGATCTTCTCCTGTTGCAGGTTTAGAAATATTAATGGAAGGAGAAGCTACATCCTGCTGCACTGTTTACATTACATTTGTGATTTTTATTCCGCCATTACCTTGCTGATCAAGGCACATTATAGAAGAGGATTTCTGGACATATCTAGAGGTGTTACAGAGTAGAGCGGGTTGCTCCAGAGGATTGAAATATTTCATTCGTTGTTAGTTAGTCTTCATGGATTTCTTGAATAGCAAGGTTTTTATTTATTTTCTGAAAGTTTTGTAGTCTGGGGTCACGATTAGTAGATTGGAGAGTTGGTGGTCTAGTTTTGCTGCCTGTGTGGCTAGAAGGCCATCGTACAGTTTTTTTCCGTTTGATGTCTCTGATTGGAGGGTATGTGAATGGTGTCTGGGTTCTCCTGTGTCTGGTTGTGGTAGTTTGGATTAGGCGGTTGTTCAAGTAGGCTGGGCTGTCACAATTTATGGATTTAAGTAATAGACCCTGAAAAACCAGACAGTACTGGCAATACTCCTTTACAGCCCAGTTGCTAAGGCGGGCCTCTTTAAAAGACAATAACATTAACTTGCCTAGGGGAGAGTGTGGCACTCTAGTTAAAGCTACAGCCTCAGCACACTGAGGTTGTGGGTTCAAACCCAGGCTGCTCCTTATGACCATGAGCTAGTCTTTTAACCTCCCCCCATTGCTCCAGGTATATTAGATTGATTGTGAACCCCACTAGGACATGCAGAAAAAAATGCTTGAGTACCTTAATAAATTAATGTAAACCATTCAGAGCTCCCCTGGGTGAACAGTATAAAAAATTGAATAAATCTGAATAATTAGTTTCAATAAGATTGACCAGGTTACTGAAATTCTAAATCCAAAGTATTGCTGTTCTTTTTTTTTCCTCTGTGTGATAAGTTTTAGCCTATTTTTTTTACTGCCCCTCTGGTTGTCACTCTGCTGTTCTGGTTGAACAGTATAAAAAATTGAATAAATCTGAATAATTAGTTTCAATAAGATTGACCAGGTTACTGAAATTCTAAATCCAAAGTATTGCTGTTCTTTTTTTTTCCTCTGTGTGATAAGTTTTAGCCTATTTTTTTACTGCCCCTCTGGTTGTCACTCTGCAGGTAGCCTATTTTACTGTCCCTCTGGCTGTAATTCTGTAGGGAGTCCCCGCGCTGACGCCTTCTCCTTTTCTGTTGGGCCTCCTACACAGGAAGAGAACATGTCATAAGGGGTGGGACCAGCAGAGAAGGAGAAGACGGCGGTGCAGGGGACTTCAGTAAATGCATAGCAGCAGTTGTGGCAATCAAAAAAAGAGATTTGCTGTTAAGGTGGACCAGGATCCTGGAAAATCTGGCAAATCCTGCAATTTTACCAAGATCTCAATACAAGTCTATGAGGATCCTGGAGATCCTGCAAATCCTGGTTTTACCCAGACCCGAAGAAAACTGAATCCAAACCTGTGATATTAAAGTGGGGTTTGTCCAGCTACCTTATACTGTTACTTGTAATTCCTGGAAATTTTACTCTGCAATCCGCTTAGAACTGCAAGGTACAGGCGGAATAGAAGTCACTAATGTAATGTAATGTTTGTGAGACATTATAAGCTAAAAAATAAATTGAACAGACTACTGTATTATAAATAACAGTTTTAAAAGAGGATTCAATGAAGTAAAATATAAGAACATAAGAACATAAGCAGTGCCTCCGCCGGGTCAGACCACAGGTCCATCCTGCCCAGCAGTCCGCTCCCGCGGCGGCCCAAACAGGTCACGACCTGTCAGAATCATCAGAAGGGGCTCCATTGCCACCTTGGCTTCCCATTTAAGTCCTGCCTTCCTATCGAAGCCCTAGCCCTCCGGTCTTTCACATGCACGACCTGGTTGGTTTTTAATCATTACCTGGTTAACTTTCTATACTTGTGTTACATCCCAGCTCCTCCTTCAGTATCCCATGATCCCTTTATCCCTCAGGAATCCGTCCAATCCCTGTTTGAATCCCTGGACCGTACTCTGCCTGATCACTTCCTCCGGTAATGCATTCCAAGTGTCCACGACCCTCTGGGTGAAAAAAAACTTCCTTGCGTTTGTTTTGAACCTATCTCCCTTCAGTTTCTCAGAATGCCCCCTCGTATTAGCTGTCCCCTTCAGTCTGAAGAATCTGTCCCTATCCACCCTCTCTATGCCCCTCATGATCTTGAAGGTTTCTATCATATCTCCCCTGAGCCTCCTTTTCTCCAGAGAGAAGAGCCCCAGCCTATCCAGCCTCTCGGCGTATGGGCAGTGTTCCAGCCCTCTTACCATTCTCGTTGCTCTCCTTTGGACTCTTTCAAGTACCGCCATGTCCTTCTTGAGGTGCGGCGACCAATACTGAACGCAGTATTCCAGATGTGGGCGCACCATCGCTCGATACAGTGGCATGATGACTTCCTGTGTTCTGGTTGTTATGCCCTTCTTTATGATGCCCAGCATCCTGTTGGCTTTTTTCGAGGCTGCCGCGCACTGTGCAGATGGCTTCAGTGATGCATCCACCAGCACACCCAAGTCTCTCTCGAGTTTGCTGTCTCCCAACAATACCCCCCCCAATTTATAGCTGAACAGCGGGTTCTTTTTCCCTATATGCATGACCTTGCATTTGTCCACGTTGAAGCGCATTTGCCATTTGTTTGCCCAGTCTTCCAGCTTGTCCAGGTCCCTTTGCAGGTCCTCACACTCCTCCCTGGTCCTAACTCTGCCGCACAGTTTGGTATCGTCTGCGAATTTTATAACCTCACACTTTACCTCCCTTTCCAGGTCATTGATGAATATATTAAAGAGTATCGGCCCCAGCACCGATCCCTGTGGCACACCGCTCGTGACTCCCCGCCAGTCAGAATATTGACCCTTTACTCCGACCCTCTGCAGTCTACCTGACAACCAGTGCTTGATCCATCTGTGCACATCCCCTCCCACCCCGTGGCTCCACAGCTTCTTAAGTAGCCTTTCATGTGGCACCTTGTCGAAAGCCTTTTGAAAATCGAGGTAAATGATGTCTATGGGCTCCCCATTGTCCACCCGACTGCTTATTCCCTCAAAGAAGTACAGAAGGTTCGTTAGGCATGATCTTCCCTTGCAGAATCCGTGCTGGCTTGTTCTCAGTAGGCCATTCCTCTCGATGTGCTCGCAAATGCCGTCCTTGATCATAGCTTCCACCATCTTCCCTATAATTGAAGTCAGGCTCACCGGCCTGTAGTTCCCGGGGTCACCCCTCGATCCCTTCTTGAAGATAGGTGTGACATTTGCCACTTTCCAGTCCTCTGGTACCTCACCAGTTTTCAAGGATAGGTTGCAAACATGTTGGATTGTGCCCGCTATTTCCTGTCTTAGTTCCTTCAGAACCCTTGGGGGTGGATCCCGTCCGGGCCCGGTGATTTGCCACATTTTAATCTGTCTATCTGTTTGAGGACATCCTCCTTACTTACCTCTATGTGCTCTAATTTTTCAGCCTGTTCCCCACTCATGAGCTCCTCTGAGTCCGGTATATTAGTTGTGTCTTCGCTCGTGAAAACCGACGAGAAGAACGTGTTCAACCTCTCAGCTACCTCTTTATCCTCCTTAATCACTCCCTTCCTGTCCCCATCGTCCAACGGCCCCACCTCCTCTCTCGCTGGTCGCTTTCCCTTAACGTAACTGAAGAATGCCTTGAAGTTTTTCGTCTCCCTGGCCAGCCCCTCTTCGTATTTCCCCTTTGCTTTTTTTACCTCTCGGTGGCATTCCTTTTGGCATTTCCTATGCGTCTGGTGGTTTTCCTCTGTTGGGTCCTTTTTCCACCTCCGGAAAGATACTTTTTTGTCCTTTATCGCCCTTTTTACTTCTGTTGACATCCAAACCGGGTCCTTTGATCGTTTGTTCTTGCAGCCTTTCCTGAAATTGGGGACGTACATTCTCTGCGCTTTCTGCAGGGTGTCCCTGAATAGGGTCCAGGCGCTTCCCACAGTCTCCATCCTAAAGATGTTTCTGAGCTTCCTCCCCACCATTTCCCTCATAGCAGCATAGTTCCCTTTCTTGAAGTTCAGCGCAGTTGTTGCAGTCCTCCTAACCACGGGTGTCCCTCTTTCTAGTGTGAATCTAATCATGTTGTGATCACTGTTGCCTAGTGGTCCTCCCACTTCTACCCCTCTCGCTGGCCCCCCTAATCCGTTTAGGATGAGGTCAAGAGTAGCACCCCCTCGCGTCGGTTCTTTGACTAGTTGCTCCATGAAGCAGTCTTTCACCGCTTCTACAAATCCTGTCTCCCTAGTGCAGCTGGAGTGACCCGTACTCCAATCTATCCCCGGGTAGTTGAAGTCCCCCATCACTGTTACACTTCCAGTCCTGCACTCCTGTCTCAATTCCGCTTCCAAGTCATGTCCGACTCCCTCTGGCATGTCAGGTGGTCGATAGTACAGCCCCAGTTTTATGGCCGCACCCTTGTTTCTCGGTAATTTGACCCATAGTGATTCCAGCCCTTCTGTCTTCGTTGCCATATCCATCCCGATCGAGTGGATAGAGTCCTTTATATATAGTGCTATGCCTCCCCCCTTCTTGTGGGTCCTGTCCCTCCTATAGAGCTTGTACCCCGGCAGCGCTACATCCCATTGGTTTTCCTCTGTCCACCAGGTTTCTACAATTCCAATTATATCCAGGTCCTCCTCCCTGGCCACGACTTCTAGTTCACCCATCTTGGCCGTGAGGCTTCTTGCATTTGCGTATAAGCACCGCAGGTCCCGTCGTTTTTCTTCCACCTCTGCATTTATCTGGGCCACTTGCCCTTGGATTTCTGGCAGTTTTCCCGCTCTCTGCGCTTCTGCTTTGCCCTCAGCCTTTACCCTCTTAGCTTTCAGTTTCCCCACATTCAGTTTCCCCACATTCCTGCCACCCCACTTCCCTGCTTTTCCTCTGGGATTTCTAGCCCTTCCGGCCCCCTCCTGGGCTATCACCCCTTGAGCCTCTGTTTGATCCCCCTCGCCTTGTGGTACCTCTATATTACTCTCGTCTTTCGCCCTCATGCCACCCAGTCCCCCTGTGTCCCCATGCCCCTTAGTCTTCTCCCAGCAAGCTCCCTTTACCTGATGTTTCCCTCGCTGTCTGATTTTGAGATCTTCCGGTCCCTCTGCTTCCTCCCTGCAGTCAGCCCGTTCAGCATCTGTTCTGGATACTGTTGTCCGAAGCGTCAACATGAGATCAGCTGTCGGCTTTCCCCCTCTCCTCAGTTTAAAGCTCTCTCGATCTCCTTCCTCACATTGGCTGCCAGTAGTCTGGTTCCCGCTGTGCTCAGGTGCAGGCCGTCCCGCCGGTAGAGCTTGCTCTTTCCCCAGAAGGACGTCCAGTTCCTCACAAAGCGGAAGCCCTCCTCCTGGCACCATCTCCTCAACCATGCATTTACAGCTTGGAGGTCTGCCTGCCTCTTCGCATCTGCTCTCGGTACAGGCAGGATCTCCGAGAATGCTATCCTCCGTGTGCCCCTCTTCAACTTTCGTCCCAGGACCCTGAACTGGTCAGTCAGTGCGTCCATGCTGAAGTTCCTCCGGCTCACATCGTTTGTTCCGACATGGATTATTACCGCAGTCTCCTCTGCCTCTGCTCCGTCCAGGATCCTCTCGATCCTATCAGTGATGTCTCGTGTCTTGGCCCCTGGGAGACAAGTCACTAGCCATTCATCATAAGGATGATGAACTTACCGGTGAAAAACCGTTGGTGCTCCAATGCGATGCAAGGCTGAAAGGCTAAGGAAAGAACACTGCGGGAAGACAGTATTTGAAAGGAAAGAAAGGATGCATAATGACATAATTCGAGTACCCGACCTTGATATGGGAACAAGGAATTAAAATATATTAAAAATAAAGAGAAAGCAATGTTACTTACCGTAACAGTTGTTATCCAGGGACAGCAGGCAGCTATTCTCACTAGTGGGTGATGTCATCCGACAGAGCCCCGATACGGACGTCTCACAAGCATATTTTGCTTGAAGAAACTCAGAAGTTTCGAGATGCCCGCACCGCGCATGCGCCAGTGCCTTCCCACCCGATGGTCCGGGCGTGTCTCCTCAGTTCAGGTAGCTAGCAGAGAAGCCAACCCAGGGGAGGTGGGTGGGACGTGAGAATAGCTGCCTGCTGTCCCTGGATAACAACTGTTACGGTAAGTAACACTGCTTTATCCCAGGACAAGCAGCAGGTATTCTCACTAGTAGGTGACCTCCAAGCTAACCTCAATGGGATGGTGGCAACTTAGGAGAATAAATTTTGTAACACTGTTTGGCCAAACTGCCCATCCCGTCTGGAGAAAGTATCCAGACAATAATGAGAGGTGAATGTATGAACCGAGGACCAAGTGGCAGCCTTACAAATCTCCTCAATCGGTGTCGATCTGAGGAAGGCTACGGAGGCCGCCATTGCTCTGACCTTATGGGCTGTGACCTTACAGGGAAGGGGTAATCCAGCCTGGGCATAGCAAAAAGAGATGCAAGCCGCCATCCAGTTGGAGATGGTACGCTTCGATACATGTCGTCCCAACTTGTTTGGATCAAAGGAGACAAAAAGTTGAGGAGCAGTTCTGTGTGGTTTGGTGCGATCCAGGTAGAAAGCCAAAGCACGTTTACAGTCCAGAATGTGAAGAGCTGATTCTCCAGGATGAGAATGAGGCTTTGGAAAAAACACAGGCAGAATTATGGATTGGTTGAGATGAAATTCAGTGACCACTTTAGGCAGGAATTTCGGATGAGTGCGAAGGACCACCTTGTCATGATGGAAAACTGTGAAAGGTGGATCCGCCACTAAGGCCTGAAGCTCACTGACTCTGTGAGCAGAAGTGAGGGCAACCAGAAAAACCACTTTCCAAGTGAGAAACTTCAGCGGAGCCTTGTTGAGAGGCTCAAAAGGAGGTTTCATAAGTTGAGAAAGGACAATGTTGAGATCCCAAACCACTGGAGGAGGTTTGAGAGGAGGATTGACATGGAAAAGACCTTTCATAAATCTGGAAATCACATGATGAGCAGACAGAGGTTTCCCCTGTAGAGGCTGATGGAAAGCCTCAATAGCACTCAGGTGGACTCGTATAGATGTAGACTTGAGGCCAGACTGAGACAGGTGTAGAAGATAGTCCAAAACAGAAGATAGGGAGGCTCGCTGAGGCTCCTTACAATTGGAAACACACCAGGAAGAAAATCTAGTCCATTTTTGGGAGTAGCATTGTCGAGTAGCAGGATTCCGGGAAGCCTCCAATATATCCCTCACCGCCTGGGAAAACTGGTGAGGAGTTACGTTGAGAGGAACCAAGCTGTCAGGTGGAGAGACTGCAGGTTGGGATGGAGCAGAGATCCCTGATGCTGAGTAAGCAGCGAAGGAAACACTGGAAGAAGGAACGGCTCCCTGCTGCTGAGTTGAAGTAGAAGGGAGAACCAAGGTTGTCTGGGCCACCGAGGAGCTATCAGAATCATGGTGGCATGGTCGATTTTCAATTTGACCAGAGTCTTTTGAATGAGAGGAAAAGGAGGAAACGAGAAAACGAATTCCCCAATCCAGGAGAAAGGCATCTGCCTCGAGACGGTGAGGAGTGTAGATCCTGGAGCAAAACTGAGGCAGTTTGAAGTTGTGGGGAGCATCAAAGAGGTCTATCTGAGGTGTCCCCCACTGTGCAAAGATTTGATGAAGGGGGCTGGAATGGAGTGTCCATTTGTGAGGCTGGAGGAGACGACTTAAGTTGTCTGCCAAGACATTGTCCTTCCCCTGAATGTAGACAGCTTTGAGGAAGGCGTTGTGGCGAACCGCCCAATCCCAGACTCTGAGAGCTTCCTGGCAGAGGGAGACCGAGCCCGTGCCCCCCTGCTTGTTGATATAATACATGGCGACCTGATGCGAATGAGGACCACGTCGTGAAGCAGATGTTGAAAAGCTTGAAGAGCATTGAAAATGGCTCTGAGTTCCAGAAGATTGATTTGATGGAGTCTGTCTGCACTGTTCCAGAATCCCTGAGTGCGAAGACCATCCAGATGAGCTTCCCATGCATAGGTCGATGAATCGGTTGTGAGCACCTTCTGGTGGGGAGGGGTGTGAAAGAGCAAACCTCTGGATAGATTTGAAGAGATCATCCACCAAAGTAGAGACTGTCGAAGAGCAGGAGTGACTATGATGTGTCGAGTCAACGGGTCTGACACCTGAGTCCATTGAGAAGCCAGGGTCCACTAAGGAATTCTGAGGTGAAGTCTGGCAAAAGGCGTCACATGAACTGTAGAGGCCATGTGGCCCAGGAGAACCATCATGTGTCTCGCCGAGATGGATGGGCGAGAAAACACTGACTGGCAGAGGTGAAGAAGAGCATCCAGGCGCTGAGGAGGAAGGAATGCTCTGAGCTGAATGGTATCCAGAACCGCCCCGATGAAGGGGAGAGACTGGGTAGGCTGCAGATGAGATTTGGGGAAGTTGATCTCGAAGCCCAAACTCTGCAGGAACCGAATCGTGGACAGGGTCGCCGAGATGACTCCCGGAGCCGAGGGGGCCTTGATGAGCCAGTCGTCGAGGTAGGGAAAAACCTGAAAACCTTGGTTCCGGAGTGCAGCGGCCACTACCACCAGACACTTCATGAAGACTCTGGGAGACGAGGACAGGCCGAATGGAAGCACTCGATACTGCAGATGTAGATGTCCCACCCGAAATCTGAGGAACTTGCGAGAGGCCGGATGAATGGGAATGTGAGTGTAGGCCTCCTTGAGATCTAGAGAGCATAACCAGCTTTTCTGCTCGAGGAGGGGGTAGAGAGAAGCAAGGGTCAGCATGCAAAATCTCTCCTTGACCAGAAACTTGTTGAGGACCCGGAGGTCCAGAATAGGCCTCAGGTCGCCCGTCTTCTTCGGAACAAGGAAGTACCGAGAGTAAAACCCCCGGTTGTGTTGGTCCACAGGGACCGGCTCGATGGCCCGAAGCCGGAGCAAAGCCTGAGCTTCCTGAAGAAGAAGGGCGGTCTGTGTCAAGTTGGAAGGATACTCTCTTGGAGGGTGGTCTGGAGGGACCCGATGGAATTGAAGAGCGTACCCTTCCCTGACGATGGTAAGGACCCAGAGGTCGGTGGTGATAGCCTCCCATCGAGGATAGAAATGATGTAGGCGACCCCCAATGGGAAAAACAGGAGGAGGCAGAACGAGGTTGGTTATGCTCTCTAAGAGAGAGTCAAAAAGGCTGAGGAGCCTTGGGGACAGTAGAAGGCTGAGGCTTTTGCTGAGCCTTCTGAGGGGGCTGTCTCTTCGCTGGTTGACACGGAACTGGAGCCTGCCTCGGAGTATAACGCCGCTGATAGATCAAGGGCGGTCTAGAAGGGCGAGACTGTTGTGGCTTAGGCTTGGGCCGAAGAATGGACTGAAAAGATTTTTTATGGTCAGACAGTTTCTTCGTCACAGTCTCGATGGACTCGTCAAACAAATCCACCCCTGCACAAGGAACGTTGGCAAGTCTGTCCTGGATGTTCGGGTCCATGTCAATGGTCCGAAGCCAGGCCAATCGATGCATAGCCACAGAACAGGCGGCAGCTCGGGCCGAAAGCATCGTAGGACGACTGCATCAACTGGAGGCGAAGCTGGGATAGCGAGGCCACCACTTCCTCAAATTCGAAGCGAGACTGCGACTCTATGTATGGTGTAAACTTCCAAAGCACAGGCAGGAAGAACTCCAAATAAGTGGCAAAATGAAAAGTATAATTGAGAACTCTGGATGCCATCATCGAGTTCTGGTATATGCGCCTCCCAAACTTATCCATGGTCCTGCCCTCGCGGCCCGGAGGTACAGAGGCATACACCTGAGATGGATGAGACCTCTTGAGGGAGGATTCGACCAGGAGGGACTGATGAGAGAGTTGAGGACCCTCGAATCCCTTGTGATGCACCGTGCGGTACCGAGCATCCAATTTGCCAGGGACAGCAAGAATAGAGTACGGCGTTTCAAAACACCTCATGAACGTCTGGTCGAGGAGCTTGTGCAGAGGCAGACGCAGACACTCAGCAGGAGGATTAGGCAAATGCATAGTGTCGAGGTACTCCTCGGAGTACCGGGAACCGGAATCCAGGGTAATGTCCAGGTCATCCGCCATTTGCCGGAGGAAAGACGAAAAGGACAGCTGGTCCGCCAACACAGGCCTGCGAGACGGACTGGAGGAAGTCGAGGCCTCGGGATCCACAGAGACCTGCGACCGACAAGGTGAATAGGAGACACAGGGATCCTCGAACTCCTGTCCCGGAGGAGGAGACACATCCGACGAGGAATACCCCATACGAGGCAGCTTCTTCTGCGGGGAGATCGTAGAGTGTCGAGAGGAGTGTCTCGAAGAATGCCTGGATCGATGCCCATCCCGATGCCTGGAAGGGGATCTAGATCGACGATGTTTGGAACGGTCCCCAGACGCCTCAAGCGAGTAGATGGGACTCGAGGCCGTAGAGCGGAGAGGCGGGAGATTCGACGCCTCTCTAGATGCAGTCCAGGCTTGGTAAGGCGTGCGGAAGAACTCTTCCTGTGATTTGCGATGCCTAGGGCTTCGATTACCCGAAGAGGGATTCCACTCCTCTTCATCAGGAGGTGTTATGGGCTCTAAAGGTGGCATGTCACTAAAGGAGGCTCGCCTCGAAGGCCCGGCCGCTAATTGCCTTTCCTCCTCGCCAAGCAGCGAGAGCGACCGGCGAGGAGGAGGAGGAGGAGAGGGCGGTCCGCCCCCCGGAATCGGAACCGGGAGGTCACCCTGGATCGTTGCAATCAACTTGGGTCCCATGGTTTGCATGAGCTCGACAAACTGAGCCTCCAAAAGGGACCGCAACGAAGCCGATAAGGAGGGATCCGCCCCAAAAGGGGGTCCTCCTGCACGGTCTTCGCGCTCCTTCGTGGTCGAGTGCTTTTGCTTGGAAGCCTTCGGCACTTTGAGAACCACAGGTGGAATGGGAGGAGGCGGTACCTGTTCCGAGGAGATGGAGGAAGGCACCGGCGCCGAAGGCGGGATCGAAATCGGGACAAACGAAGCCGGTTTCAGTAGACCCGGTGTAGGAGGAGCGGTGGAGGGCTTCGCAGATGCAGGCGAAGCACCAGCCGAAGTCGAAGCTGAAGGTTCCTTCGATGCTTCCATCTTAAACAGCAACTCCCACAAAAACAGCGACACTTAAACGCCCTCGCTGTGAGAGTGGAACAAGGCCGGCATGATTTCGGGAAATGTTCCGGACCAAGACACTGCAGGCAGCGTTGATGCGGGTCCGTAAGCGAAATCACGTGCTGGCACTTGCTACACTTTTTAAAACCGGTGATTGGCCGGGACATAGGCCGAAAAAGCTCCGCCGCAAGGTCGAAGGAGCGGGGCCTGAGCCACGCGGCCGACCCGGTCGAATCGCCAGAAGAAAAAATTTTTTTTTTTTAAAAAAAAGAAATCAAAGAAATAAAATACACGATAAAGAGCAAAATAAACTCAAAACCGCGGCAATAGAAGGCAAAAGAACGGGAATTCCGTCAGCACAGAATTGAAGTAAAACTTCTCAGCTCCGCGAAAAGAAAAGAACTGAGGAGACACGCCCGGACCATCGGGCGGGAAGGCACTGGCGCATGCGCGGTGCGGGCATCTCGAAACTTCTGAGTTTCTTCAAGCAAAATATGCTTGTGAGACGTTCGTATCGGGGCTCTGTCGGATGACATCACCCACTAGTGAGAATACCTGCCTGCTTGTCCTGGGATAACCCTAGTTTTAGAAAAACAGTGTGAAAGAAATAATTGAAGAAAAAAGAATAAGAAATGAATGTATGGCAGATTACGATAGGCAATGTCAATATCATATTTCAACTCAAGGGGAGTACTGATTGTAACTCTACTCGTGATTTATGCCATTTTTTTGCCCTTGTCAGACTTGATACACTGGGCAAACTAAAAGAGCTGTAAAGATTAGAATAGCAGAGCATCTTAGCTGCATTTGTATCAGCAAAATAGAATCCCCTTTGGTGAAGCACTGGCAAGATCATCAGCATGGACTCCAAAGATTTAAAGTTTTATGGGAGTGATGGTAGACACAACATTGAAGGCGTCGGCACAGTGCGCCACAGCCTCAAGGAAAAAAAACAAAATGTTGGGTATCATTAAAAAGGGTATCACGACCAGGACGAAGGAAGTCATCCTGCCACTGTATCGTGCAATGGTGCGCCCGCATCTGGAATACTGTGTCCAGTACTGGTCGCCATACCTCAAGAAGGACAGGGCAGTACTTGAGGGAGTTTAGAGAAGAGCAACTAAGCTGATAAAGGGTATGGAAAATCTCTCATATACTGACAGACTAAAAAAGTTGGGGCTGTTCTCCCTGGAGAAACGGAGACTTAGAGGAGACATGATAGAAACCTTCAAGATCCTGAAGGGCATAGAAAAAGTAGACAGGGACAGATTTTTCAAATTATGGGGAACCACAAGTACAAGGGGGCACTCAGAGAAATTGAAAGAGGACAGGTTTAGAACAAACGCTAGAAGTTCTTTTTCACCCAGAGGGTGGTGGATACATGGAATGCGCTTCCGGAGGCTGTGGTAGGCAGGAGCACGTTACAGGGCTTCAAAGGTTTGGATAGGTTCCTAGAGGACAAAGGGATTGAGGGGTACAGATAGGAGTAGAGGTAGGTTATAGGGATAGGACTAGAGATAGGTTATAGAAATAGTCAGGGACCACTGCTCAGGCAATAGGCCTGATGGGCAGCCACGGGAGCGGACCGCTGGGCGAGATGGACCTCTGGTCCATAAGCGGAGGCAACTTATGTTCTTAATTTCCCTAGGGGTGGTGATATTTCTCATTTTCTGATGTGAAAAAACCAATAATTTCTGGGTACAGTAGTGTATAACAACCACAAATTCATAAAGAAACATACTGTATGAAAGATTCAGCAGAACAACCTCATTCACACTATCTCTTCAAAAGTAAATCAAACCAGACAGAAAATAAATGAATACAAAAAAACTGGAGAAAACAGACCTCATACACGGACAGCCAGGACTACACAGTACCCTAAGCCATCCGTATCATCACTGGTCTGAAAAAACTCCATACATCTATATCATCAGTCTTTCATTCTTCGCTTCATTCTTTCTTGTAAATTTCAAAATTCACTTTCTTTTCTCATAATTATATATAGAGGAGTATGAGGTTGAATCCGCCAAAACGTAGCAACAATGGCAACAGTCTGGAGGCAAAACTAATTTCAGTTCTTATAAATGGGTCTAATGACATGTGATATGAAAAAAACAAGGCAAACTTATCTTCAAACATCTCTCAGACACTTTTGCAGCCAGCTTCTTTTTCTTTTTTCAGAACTGCTGCTTCCCTTCTCGACAGAAAGTACCTGTTTCGCCTTGTCCCAGGCTACATCAGGGGAAATTAATTTCATCTTGCCACATCTAAATATTCAAACACGTTCGTGTAATAAACCAACTTGGCTGACACCTCAAAATGGTTGACGTACCACTTCAAAATGGCTGATTTTTTCATGGCAGACTATGACTCCTATAGGACTTAATAAAGAGATTGAATGGGTAACATTATGACAGAAAATCCATTACAGTGAATTTTTTTTACTACAATGGTTTAGTCAACAGGTGCTTTTACTGAGTACCTTAGCTGACGTTATTTAAACTTTAATGTCTTTTGACGCTGCTTTCCTCTTCTTCCCAGCATAGTAGCTACAAAAATGATTGTTATTTTTTCATTAGGTTGTTTTTATATTTGAGTTTTGAAATTATGAATAATACTGCTCAGATCGGTGAATATTCCTCAGATCGGTGATCTTCTTGACAAAGTTAAAACAAAACACGATCTGTGTTGAAGAAGATATCTACTTACAGATGAGTTCTATATAGAATGGATTATGAGTATTGATGAAGCTTTGATATTTGTTTTTTGACTTTTTTTTTTAATTTTCTTGGCACTTACTTCTTTTGGACACTATTTTCATTGAGGGGATTTTATTTTATGGGATTACCGGACAGTGGAGCAGTTAATTGAACACCTCTTGCGACTACACAGACCACCTTGAACCAAGATAAGTGGCATGCTTTTTTCTGTTTATTTTGATTAACTTTGAGACATATAATATTTAGGGAGGCAGGGTGGGTGCAATGATGTGTGGTACACTGCTTATTTAATACCACTGCTGGTATTTAGTAGGGTTTTTTACTGAGCATTATTATTTTATATATTTTTCTGATATTCACTATAAAGATTTCGTTTGTTGCCGATATATTTTTTAATAAGAAATCATGTCTTTATATTTACTCTCCCATTAGTTAGTATTTTGTATTATAACCTATTTTAATTGTGCCATTCTACCTTCTAGGTGTACCTTGATGATCTCACAATGAGGTCGCCATGGTGCAGCTGCACACCTACATTTGCAATGAACTAGAAGAGAGAGGGGGGACATGATTGAGACCTTTAAGTATATCACGGGGCGTATAGAGGTGAAAGATGATATCTTCAGTCTTACAGGGCCCTCGGTAACCAGAGGACACTCGCTGAAAATCAGGGGAGGGAAATTTCAAGGTGATGCTAGGAAGTACTTCTTCACCGAAAGGGTGGTCGATCATTGGAACGAGCTGCCTCAGCAGGTGATTGAGGCCAACAGCGTGTCAGATTTTAAGAGAAAATGGGATATTCACGTGCGATCTTTAGGGGAGTAAAAGTCAGGGAGTGGGTCATTGGTATGGGCAGACTCGATGGGCTATAGCCCTTTTCTGCCGTCAATTTCTATGTTTCTAGAAGCCATGCTAAGATCTATATCTGGTTTTTCAGTTTTTACCCTTTTGCAAATTAAGTCATCTATGCAATATATATATATTTGCATGTGCTTTGTATGCTAAATGCATCTCTTTGAAGAATGAGCTCATTGGAGCACTCTTTAGTGAGAAAAATAGGGCGTCCCAGTCATAAGCAGTTTGGTTTGTGGGTTAAAAATCCCTCTTAGAGACCACAGTAAGGTTACCATATGGTTTCAGAAAAAGGAGGATGGATTGAGACATTCGGGTTTTACTTCCATTGCTTTCAATGGAAGTAAAGCCTAGATGCCTCTATCCCCCTCTTCTACAAAGCCCCGCGGCAACAGCCCCTAAGCCTTTTAGATCTCTATGGGCTTCGGGGCCGTTACCACGTGGCTTGAGGGGTTATGTGTCCTTACTTCCATTGCTTTCAGCAGAAGTAAAACCTAGATCTCTCAATCCATCCTCCTTTTTCTGAAATCATATGGTAACCCTAGTCCTCAGCGACTTGGTGGATTCAGTGAAGTGCAGATGCCTGTGGGTCCCTGCCGGAGTTCTAAAAGCTTCCTGTTCAGGCATTCACTCCTGTTTCTATGAGTTTAATGTTCGAAGCTTATTTGAATTCTTCTTGAGTAATGCTGGCACCATCTGCGGTCACATCTGTGATTGCGCATGTGAGTTTGCCCTCTCCAGAACTGGGATGAATGAAAGATTAGGTTTCTTACCTCTGCTAATCTTTCTTCTTGTAAATCTCCTCTGGAGGCTAACTAGAGGGTTCTTGTATGTCTGATAGCTTTTGCTGCAGGGTAACTAAAAGATGATCTCTCTCCTTTGGGTTACCTGCCCAGGAGCTTCCTGTCTTGCTCAGTTAGTAGAAAAGGCATGTAGATCTATGACAACAGGAAACCGAAGAAAAGAGAGAGGACGCGGGAACTTCTGCTACTAGTCAATTCTGCTCAAGAAATTATACTAAAAACTACGGCCAAAAAAGGCCAACTGGAATCAAATGTAAACATTATAAACTGTAAACATTGTAAACATTATAAACTGCAAAACCCAGGAAATTCCTGGACTGCAGACACAGCCTGAAGATCAGAAGGGGCACACTGCCGGGAACCCCACCAACCCTTAAACCTTACTAAGGAGAATATGCATGTAATTCTTAGTGAGGCTGGTCAAAGAAAGAAATCCAACTTACCAGTTACTGAAGAGGTGACCTGCAAATTGGACAAAACAGATGGGAAGGAGTTCAGCCTCCAGAGGAGATTTGCAAGAAGGAAGATTAGCAGAGATAAGAAACCTAATCTTTCATTCTTGTACAATCCCTCTGGAGGTTGAACTAGAGGGACGTATCAAAGCAGTCCCAAATCTCGGGGGGGGGGGGGGGGGGCCTGATGAGCCCGCTGCGAGAAGCGCCAAAGGCCGTATTACCCTAAGCCGCCACATCAAGCCGGTAAAACCTGGAAAAGGTATGAAGGAAGCCCACGAGGCTGCCTGACAAATCTCTTCAGGCAAGACCGCATGAGATTCAGCCCTCGAGGAAACCATTCCTCTGGTAGAGTGAGCCTTCACCCCAAGGGGAGGCTTCTTCTCTGACACCACATAGGCCACAGAAATGGCCGCATGTATCCAGCGTGAAATGGTAGCCTTGGAAGTGGGCTGACCCCAACGCGTGGGGCCTGCCAGGACAAACATGGTCTGACAGACAACAGTCGTTAATGGCCTCAAGGTATCTCAAAAGGAGACGCCGCACATCCCGAGACTGCAAAACACAGTCCTGAGACTTGGAACCCGAAGGAACAAAGGCAAATGAACTTCCTGGTTGACGTGGAAAGTGGAAACTACTTTCGGAAGAAAAAAAGGCACAGTCCTCAAAATTACTGTAGACTCCATGATGCGATGAAATAGGATCTCTGCAAGACAAAGTCTGAAGCTCTGCCACTCGCCTTCCCGATGTGACTGCCACTAGGAAGATGGTCTTAATGGTAAGATCTTTCAGAGAGATCCCATCCAGGAGATCATAGAGTGGAGTCAGGGAGTGTAGGACTAAACTAAACTAAACTAAATCTTAGGTTTGTATACCGCATCATCTCCACATTCGTAGAGCTCGGCACGGTTTACAGGAGAAGGGATAGAAAGGAACTACAATGAAGGGTTAGAGGTCCAGGTATGAAGAGTTTTAGAGGGCTTAGAATGTTGGGGATGGAGTAAGTATCAGATTTTTGAGAATAGCCAGGTCTTCAGATGTTTGCGGAAAAGTTGGACCAAATTCCAGGACGAGCAAGGCAGGCGCAAGGGAGGCCTCAGCCTCCTGACCCCCTCAAGATCCGGACAACATCCGGGTGAGAAGCCAGGGAGCCCCTGAATGAAGAGGGACCTAAACAAGAGAGTCCCGCAATCTGAACACGCAGAGAAGAGACCGCCAGACTGTTCCTAAGGCCATCCTGCAGGAAGTCCAGAACATGAGCCACCAATGGTACTAAGGGGTCCACCTGAATCCCTGCAAACCAATCCTGAAAACACCTCCAGGCTTTCGCATAGGCCGATACCGTCGATTTACGCTTGCTCTGCAGGAGTGTGGCAACAACTGCAGAGGAATAAACCCTGGCTGTCAAGGCTGCCCGCTCAAGTGCCAGGCTGTAAGACCAAAGCGGTCCTGATCTTGAAGTGCAATCAGGCCCTGTGTGAGCAACCTCCGATAGTAAGGAAGATGCAGACCTCTTTCAGAGTTCAACCTCACAAGGTCGGTGTATCAAGGTTTTCTGGGCCAATCCGGAGCTACAAGGACACTCAGCGCAGCACACGCCCTATCATGGGCCACGGTGGAAAGATGTATAGAAGTTCCCCTGTGGGCCAAGGTTGAACCAGAGCATCGAGTCCTTCGCTGCTGACCTCTCATCTGCGACTGAAGAATCTGCCTTTCTGTTCATTGATGACACCATCAGATTGAAGGTGGGACGACCCCAGCGGCTCACTATCACTTCGAAGATCAGCCCTGACAGGGACCATTCTCCCTGGACCAGAGTCTGACGACTGAGAAAGTCTGCCTGAATGTTGTCTACGCCGGCCACATGAGCCGCGGATAAAGTCAAGAGATGACGCTCCGCCCAAGCAAAGAGCATCCGAGCATCCAATCCCAGCATGGGACCCTCGTGCCCCCTTGACGGTTGACATAGGCAACAGCTGTCGCATTGAGAACACACGGACAGCCTTCCGGTGGAGACTCTCTTGGAATCTTAGCAGAGCTAACTGGATCGCTTGTAGCTCCAGTCAATTGATCGACCATTTCCTCTCCCTCGACATTTAGTGGCCCTGGACCGAGATGGACATGCAAACTGCTCCCCAACCGGATAGACACGCGTCTGTAGTCAGGGTCACCCAATCCAAGACCCTTTGGTCAGAGTAACTGAGTTCAACCACCACATCATACTGCTGCGCACCGCTTCCAAGGCAGCCTCATCCTCAGCGCATCTCTCTGGGGATTACATTGCGTCAGAAGCAAAAACTGAAGAGGATGCAGGCGAGCTCTTGCCCATGGAATCACCTCTATGGTCACCACCATGAGAACCAACACCTGCAGGCACTTCCAAGGCCATATGGAACTGGATTCCCAGGCACTCCAAGTCCTAGGTCAGCTCAAGTCGACTCATCTTTAGATTAATTACCCATCCGAGACGTTCCAGCAAAGACACCACTTGGCAAACCGCCGAGCAGCCCTACGCCGACGAGGGAGCTCTGATCAGTCGTCAAGGTATGGATGCATGAGCACACTCAGAGATCGCAGATGGGCAGCCACCACCAACATGATCTTGGGAAAAGACCTGGGCGCCGATGCCAAACCGAAAGGGAGCGCCGCGAACTGGAAATGCCCCCAGAGAACATGAAACCTCAGGAACCTCCGATGATCTGGGAATATCAGGATGTGGAGATACGCTTCTGTGAGATCCAAGTCAAAAACTCCCTGGGTGCCACTGCTGCTATGACAGAACTCACAGTTTCCATCCGGAACGCGGAATTCGCCAGAATGTGTTCACTGCTTTCAGGTCCAGAATTGGTCTGCAATCGTCGGAGTCCTTCTTTGGCACAATAAAGTAAATCGAGTATCTCCCGGAGCCCAAGCCATCCTGTGGGACTGGCTCTATGGCCACCAAATCCAGTAACCGGCGCACCTTGCTGGCCCTGTCCGGATTTCCCTTGGGAGAGGACAGGAAGAAGTTCGGCGGCGGCCGGAAGAACTGCAATCAAAGACCGTCCTTGAAAACCTGTAGGACCCACTGGTCCAAGGTTATCTTTAGCCATTCTGAAAGGAAGGCCAAAAGCTGCCCCCCCCCCCCCGATTTTTCAGGTCTTCTGGCCGCCTTACCTTCCCTTTCACCTCAGATCACGACCACCAGGACCCCCTCAGGGAAATCAGGGAAGACACGCGGTGTGGTTCCAATCCCGGCATACCTCCTCAGAACCGCAGCAGCCTGCGCTCTACCCTTTTGCGGACGAACCAGGGGAAGAGATGGCTCCCCATCCTGGAGACCCAATCCAATCTGCAGGCTGTCCAGAGGGCTTACTGCAGTTTCAGGCTTACTCACCCTCCAGAAGCAGACAAAATTTAAAATGTCTGCGATCTCCCGCCAAAGGATCACTCGCACAGAGTTGATCCGCAGCACGTGGGCAAATCTGTGAAATAAATCAAAAAAGGACTAAGAAATGAACACAAATCACAAGCAGAATTAACTGATTTTCAACCATGCAGAGAAGCTGTAGGATCAAAACTGATCAAGACAGGAAGCGCCCGGGCAGGTAGCCCAAAGGGGAGGGATCATCTTTTAGTTAACCTGCAACATAAGCTATCAGACATACAAGAACCCTTTAGTTCAGCCTCCAGAGGGATTGTACAAGAATGGGAATCAGTTTATGCCTTTAATACCTCAATCTGAATCCTTGGTTTTGAAGGATGCAGGGGTTCAGATGGGAAACTAGTCAAATGGAGAATTTGAGCTACGAGGAACGTCTCAGAAAACTGGGACTGTTCGCCCTAGAGAAGAGAAGACTGCGAGGGGATTTGATAGAGACTTTTAAAATATTAAAAGGATTTGATAAAATAGACCAGGAAGCAGCATTGTTAACATTTTCGGAAGTCACACGGACACGGGGTCACAGCCTGAAATTGAGTGGCAGCAGGTTCAGGACAAACGTCAGGAAGTTCTGTTTCTCACAACGAGTGGTTGGAGCTTGGAATGCTCTCCCGGAGGAGGTTGTGGCGGAGACTACTGTTCTGGGTTTCAAGCGCAAGTTGGATGCACATCTTCTTGAAAACCATATTGAGGGATACGGAAATCCGGGTTTCCCAAAAGGTGTACTTAAATGGGCCACCGCGTACGCGGATCACCGGACAAGATGGACTTCGGTCTGAGCCGGTGAAGGCATTTCTTATGTTCTTATGATCACCAGCCAGGAGTCTTTGGCAGCCCTGAATCAGGGGGAAGACCACCTTTTAAAGCCGGCGGCATTGCTACAGGTATTTAAAGAATCCTTGATACAGGTATTTAAAGAATCATTGCAGTTATGAGCAGTTCTAAGGCTTGGACCGCAGTTTGTCTTTCACATCCAGATATTGCCAAGATGTTGACAGAGCACTGGGAGACTCCTGAAGGCCCCTTGCGAGTTATCAGGACTTTTACACAGATGTATCCGATGGCTTTGGATTTCAGCAACTGTTTATCTCACCTGAAATGGATGCATTGGTAGCACAAATGACTAAACGTACTTCACTGCCTAGTGAAGGAGTACTTTTAAAGGATGTGCAAGACCACAGAGTGGGTTTAGTACACAAAAGACAATTTGAGGCCCTGTCCTTAGGTCTTTTGGGTATAAAGGCGGCAGCTGTGGCTTCTTTTGTTGTACATGCCTGCTATACCACATTGTGTCAAGCCCCATTGGCAGAGGACAAGGCATACTCCCAGTTCCTAGTTTATAATGTACTGATTTTTTTTGTGTCATTATTTGGTATACTATAAATGCAACAGCAAAGAACATTCTGTTGGATAGAAAAACGGAACTCTTCTTTCACATTGGCTTCCTATAACCCACAAAATCACCTATAAAATTTTACTGTTAATATTTAAAACAAAAATTATACATGTACCAAGTTTCATGGATAGATTATTTGTCCCTTATTGCTCACCAAGAACCTTAAGATCCAGTAATCAATACCTTCTACATATTCCTTCTATAAAGACACCTTTTTTATGACACCATACGCACGGGTGCTGAGGCTGTAGCTTATACCACTGCGCCACACATTCCATACATTGGAACTCATTACCATTATCTAAGAGGAAGAAAACACTGACAAATGTAAAATGAATCTAAAAACTTTCTTAAGGATGCATATGACTTACGACCTCCTGTCTACCCCAGACCACTGATTATTGAAAATAAATAAATAAGGAAGAGCATAGCTCCCCTTTCCAATTGTGCTATCCTTTTCTCCCTCTTTCCTATAAATGATTGTAGTTCTACCTTTTTTTCCTTGTTTCAGTTTGTCTTGAATTTGTCTAAAGTATTAATTATATTTTCCCATTTTTTATACTTTTTTAATGTTTTTTCTCTGTGGGGATGGGTTTTGTTCTCTAAAATGCTGAGCTTACATGTTCTTGGTTTGTTTCATGTTTGATGGTTTTGTTGAGCTCAATAAAATATATTTGAATATACTTTTTTAATGTAATGTACAACGCTTTGACAATTTTTAAAGCAGTATATCAAATTTTAAAAAACTTGGATTTTGCCATTTTTGCATAGAGAATCATGTCAAATTTCAGTTCAACTCAGATTCTATGTAAATGTCATCTGTCACACACAGAGTGAGCAGTAACTGCCGGCGATAAACAATGAGGTCTCCAGGGTTTTTTTTATTATTCAACAGAACAGTTTAATTTTCCTGGACAGCATTACTTCTTCTTAGTAGCTCTCTTTCCCTCTCCTTTTTTTGGGTGTCCTTTTCCACGCAGTTTCCTAATTCGTTTCATCTCTTCTTTAAAATCTTCATGCTCATCTCTAAAGTGAAAATTCAAGACAAATGGTTAAATATGTGACTTCCATTAAACAAACCACCCAAATCTTGCTACCTTCTCAAAAAGATACCTAACTGGTATCCATTTGTTGTTAATTCAACATCTATCTTCAGTTCACTTAAAATTAGTTAGATCAATGAATTCATGTGTGGCACAGTACAGAACAGGGGTAGGGAACTCCGGTCCTCGAGAGCCGTATTCCAGTCAGGTTTTCAGAATTTCCCCAATGAATATGCATGAGATCTATTTGCATGCACTGCTTTCAATGCATATTCATTGGGGAAATCCTGAAAACCCAACTGGAATACGGCTTTCGAGGACCAGAGTTCCCTACCCCTGGGTTAGAGCTACCTCCCGGGCTGCTTTTAATTTCCCCTTGATGTCAACTATCGACTGCTGCAGCTCCACAATTGTTGCTACACAGAGCTCAGAAACTACAGCATCTGTATACCCTATAAATGTGGTAACCACTGCCATGTTGTTACTTTCACGTTAACTTGGCCTGCCGCAGGTCAATCACCCGAAGTTTGAAACTATTACTAAATTAGAAGAACTGCTTTCCCGGATATACCTCTCCATGCTGGATATCTCTATGGGAGTTCAGGCCTGAATTTCAGCCTGCCTGTCCGACATTACCGCTTGGATGTCTCGCCGCCATCTCAAACTGAATATGGCTAAAACTGAACTCCTTATCTCACCTGCCCCCTCCCAACATTCTCTATTTCAGTGGATAATGCTATCCTCCTTCCTGTCTCGTCGGCTTGACTCCTATCTCTCCTCCTCTGCTCAGATCCAACAAACCATCAGATCCAACAAACCACCAAATCCTGTTGCTTCCTCCTCTATAATATTACCAAAATCTGTCCTCTTCTCTCTGATCACACGACCAAAACCCTTGTCCACACTCTCATCAACTCGCACTTAAGACTACTGCAACTTACATCTCTCGGGTCTCCCGCTGCCCATCTCTTGCCTCTTCAATTCATTCAAAATTCTGCTGTGTAACTCATATTCCATGAGAGCCGCTATTCTCACATTACACCTCTCAAGTCACTTCATTGGCTCCCCATCCATCTCCGAATACAATTTAAACTCCTCTTGCTGACTTACAAGTGCATTCGCTCTGAAGCCCCCCCACTATCTCTCTGTCAATCTATTGGCTTTTCCGTATTCGCTTACGCAGACGACATTCAATTATTACACCCTCTTGATCCCAATAATTCCTGTGAAATCTCAGCCATAAACGGAAAACTTGAGCAAATTCACCAATGGCTTGACACAAATAGATTAGCCCTTAACATTGAAAAAACAAACATTATGCTCTTTCCTTGGAAAGACAGTCTTAAACTTTCTTCCCCAATTACCATTAAGGGCATTTCCTTGAATTTAGTTCATAAAATCAGGATCTTGGGAATAATTTTTGACGATAAATTATCTTATCACGACCATATTAGTCATGTAGTCAAAACCACTTTTTATAGGTTACGTCAAATTCGTTCTATATCTAAATTCTTATGTTCAAAATCTCTAAATATTCTAGTTCACTCACTAGTCATTTCTAAAATTGACTACTGTAATGCTCTGTTTAAAGGACTTTCTCAAAAGGAAATTAGACGTCTGTAAATTATTCAGAATGCCTCAATTAAACTCATTACGAAAGCCAAAAAATTAGATCATGTCTCTCCCTTACTTGAGAAAGCTCATTGGCTTCCTGTCACTCACCGCATTATGTATAAACTATGCCTTCTCACTTTTAAATCTCTGGCATCTAAAACCCCAGCCTTTATTTATAGGGTTTTAATTCCGTACACATCGCCTAGACTTCTGAGGTCAACTGACCAAAATTTGTTGGTCATTCCCTCTCTTAAAGTAATTAACACAAGGCGGCAGACTATTTTTTCTGTCACGGCTCCTCAATCTTGGAATTCTCTTCCAATTCACCTAAGAGATGAAAAGAATCTTGGAATATTTAAATTAAAGTCTTCTTTTTCAAGATGCATTCAATGTTTAATTGAACTGCTTTTGGCTCTGAAACTTTTTTTCTTTACTACTTCTATCATTTTTTATTCCCCATCCTATTGTTTTTACCTTTATTGTTCTACTTTTATATCTAAATTGTATTTCATCCCGAGTTTTCCTCTTGTTTCTTTTTTTATCAATGTATGTCTATCTTAATTTATTATGTATTAGTAGCTACAAAACTTGTTGTTTATATTTGTAATTTTAATCATTATTATGTATAAGTAGCTATGATACATTTCTTTTAAGTTTGTCTCCCCTTATTTTGTACTTTTGTAATTTTATTACTTTGTACATCGCTTAGAATTCGGAATAAGCGATTAATCAAATGTTATAATAAACTTGAAACTTTCACTTATCTCCCCCTATGCCCTCCCCATGATCTCTGTTCATTGGGCAAGCCCTTCTTATCTGTGCCCTTCTCTTCCACTGCCAACTCTAGACTCCGTCCCTTCTTTCTTGCGGCGCCGTATGCTTGGAACAGGCTGCCTGAATCAATATGTCGTGCTCCCTCCCTAGCAGCATTCAAATCCAAGCTAAAAGTCCACTTTTTGAATCTGTCTTCAACTCCTAACTCCCACTTACTGCTGTCAGATACCTATACCCACTGTATCATTTCATCTTCCATAATCTCCCCAACCTGAAATGTCCTGCCTAAATTAGATTGTAAGCTCTTCTGAGCAGGGACCGTCTATTTGTTAAAAAGTACAGTGCTGCGTACATCTTTCAGCGCTTTAGAAAAATAAATAGTAGTAGTAGTAGAACTACTTTCCTGACTCTGTTATTGCTAACCACCATGGGGGTCGCTACATTGACACTTGGGAAATTGCTAAAATTCATGGAGGTAAAGCAGAGCAAAAAATTTAAGCAACCATTTATTGAGTGACATCACTTCCTCCATACTTAGCAACAATTTTAAAGAGGAGTGATAGAGAGAGACTGGATTGGGAGTTGGAGGTGGAATAAAGGAGGAGAAATGCTGGAGGAGAGTATTATTAATAATACATTTTATCAATGCTGTCATCCCAAGTAATATAGAGAAGTGGATACCTGGCATTGTGTGGGAAGCAAGAATTAGTAAGATATGTTTCTTTATTTTAGAACCCACTCGGCTTTCTTGTGAAAAGATTAAAGGTTTTAATTAAACTTTCTGGATACCTGTAGTAAAATACCTTAAGCTGTTTAACTGTAAAGGCGTTACTAGGAGTCACTCAGTGGACTGGGTCTATGTTGTGGGCTGTTTAAGTCTGCATTTGTTACTGTGCTAATAAAAAAAAGTAAAAAAAAAACAAAACAAAAAAAAAAGGAGGCGAGGGACAGAGAGAGAGAGGTGTTGAACCTGGGGTGTGGGAGGTAGGAAAGAGAGAGGGGGGAGGGACAAGGCACAGCTAAGAGATGCTTGACATGGAGTAAGAATAGAGATATAGAGCAAAACTAGAAAAGGTGTGGGATAGGAACACAGAGGGGTATTGTTGATCACAAGGGGAAGGGACACACAGAGAAGATGATAGCAGCCATGGAGAGTGAAGAGATTTCAAATAGGCGACCCTGGAAAGGCAGAAAATCAAATGGAAAATTAAAATGTTGAGATAACAAAGGTAGAAAAAGTGAAGATGCTTACCTGAAGGAGGTGTTCTCCAAAGACAGTAGGTCAAATATTCTCACAGCTGGATATCATCATCTGACAGAGCCCAGTGCGAATGCTGACTAGTATATATAGAAAGTAGAAAATTCTAACAGCATCATACCACGCATATCGATACCTTCCTGCCTGACATATAAGTGCAGGTTCTTCAGTAGAATATTATAACTGTAGGAATATAATTCCTGGGGGAGGTGGGACGGTATGTGAGAATACCTGACCTGCTGTCCTTGGAGAACATTTGCTACAGGTAAACATCTTCGCTTTCTCTGAGGACAGGCAGGGTGTTTGTCTAGTAGCACTAAAGAAATTAGTAGTAGTAGTAGTAGTAGGTGAGAATACTAAGGCAGCACTATACATCAAAACATAGATCATCTCTGCTGAAAAGAGCTTATAAACTAGTCAAAACAGGCTAACTGGACAAGAAGGTGCAACAATACATTGTGCTCAGGTGGGAGAATTACAGAGAGAATGATAAGACAGATATTAGTGCTTAGAAGGTGGGTTGGAGTTTGGAATTGTAAGCAGCTTCATAGAAGTGGGCTTTGATTCTGGATTTGAATATTGCCAGAGACAGAGCTTGTATCGAGTCAGGCAGTTTTTTCCAGGCATACGGTGCAACAAGGTACAAGGGACGGAGTATGGAGTTGGCTGTATAGGAGAAGACCTATAAGAGAGACTTATTTGATGAGCAGAGGGCCTGGAGGGAAGTGTGGGAAGAGAGAGGAGATACTGAGGAGCTGCTGACTGAATATACTTGTAGGTCAGTAAGAGGAGTTTGAAGTGTATGTGGAAACAGATAGGGAGCCAATGAAGTGACTTGACGAGAGGGTTAATGTGGGCATAGTGACATTGAAGGAAGAGGAGGTGTGCAGCGGAGTTTTGAACAGATTGAAGGGGAGAGATGATTAAGCACAGGGGTGTCCAACCTTTTGGCTTCCCTGGGCCGCAATGGCCAAACAAATTTTTTCTGGGGCTGCACAAACACTAACACTAGCCGATGAGCAAAAAAAAAAAAAAAGGTTGAGCAGGTCCCAAATTTGCAATCACTAATATAGAAGATGTACGTATCTAATAATAAACCTTCATTAAAGGGACACTGTGGAGAGGAACCCAAAAAAGCAGTAATACTTACCCTGACTGAGTGATCCCTCCACGTGTACCGCTTACAGTGGGAACAGCCACAGGCTTCCGCATCCCCATTCTTATGAGCAGGGATGCATGCTCCTGGTTCTCCCATTCACTTCTATTACAGTTACGGTGAGCCTCTTCAGAGATGAGCCTCATTAGAGCAGGGATGCTGAATCAGTTGTCAGCAGCGCACATGGAGAATCGTTATAATCAGGGTAAATATTACTGCTTTTTTGGGCCTCCCACTTTGAGCTTAGGCTCCCTCAAAATGAGTATCTCCCCTGCTGTAGCTAGTAGGGATCCCCAAGCCTCACCAAGGGCCACCTCCTCCCCTCCAACTTCCCAAATTCTGCAGCTGGCAGCAGTATTGCAAAGTGGCTGCCTTCCTTCCTCCCTGCCCCCCCTTGGCATTCATGCATGCATGAAAGCAGTGGCAGCTTGAAGATATTGCCATTGGCTGCAAAGCTTGGAGATTTGGGGTTGCAAGACTGGAGGAAGATGTCTCTAGTTGGCAAGGTTTGGGAATCTCCACTAGCTCAAGTATTTGTAAATAGAACTCAGGCAGGGAGAAACTTTGGTGCCCATCCTCTAATTATGGGCTCCAGTCCCTCCCCCAAATCAGCTGTATATGACTACGCCACTGAATACAAAAATAATTGTGATGCACATATCCCAAAGCTAACATATTCCAGTTAATAAATTCAAAATAAAACCATTTTTTTTCTATCTTGTTGTCTGGATGTTTTGTTTTTTCATCATCTTGGTCCCAGTTTCTCTTTCTGCTTTTTGTCTGTCTTCAACTAATTCTCTTTCCAGTGTCTGCTGTCCATTTTTTTCTCCTCTTCTCTCGTTCCATTTCCTTCTTATGCCTGTCTCCAATGTATTGATTTTTCCTTTTCAGCTTTCTTAACTTTTTCTTTTCTTTTTTGCCTCTGTCCACTCAAATCTTGCCTTCTTTCTCACCCTTCTTCTTTTTAAATGTTCATCTACCTCTTAATTCTCCATCTTCTCTCAGTTCCTAACTCTCCCATTTCCCAGCCTCCTATTTCCTGCTGTCTACTCCCCATTACCACATTTCTACCACTGTACTCACTGCTTTGTCACTCATCTTGTCATCTCCCTTTTGACCTCATCCACCTGGCTCACCACTTTAAGAATCCCCTCCATCTCTCCTCTGGTCAGGCTATAATTCCCTGTCCTTTTCTTTCTATCTCCTAGCATCTTCTTATCCCAGCTCTCTTCCCTCCTGCCCTCCTATGGGTGCATCTCTGCTCCTCTATCCCCATGGTCCAACATTTTGCTCCCTCTCTTTTCTGTTTTTCTTCTTCCCTCCCCCCCTTTGATGCTGAACAATGGAATGGAGGGGGAAAAAAAGAGAGATGCTGTATCTCTCTGCCTTCCATCCCCATATCCAGCTTCTCTCCCTTTCTCTTTCCAACTGCCCCCATCCCATCTCTCCCCCTGCCTGCCTGCCTTCCCTAGGTCCACCATTTCTCCCTTTCTCTTCCCAACAGTTCTCCCTTCAAGTATCTCTTTCCCTCTTCCTCCACACCACCCCAGGTCCAACTTTTCTCCCTTCAGACTATTGCCCACCAAATCTCTGCCCTGTTTCTGGCCATCATCTCTCTGTCATCTGTTTCTGGCCCTATAAGCTCTCTCCCCACATCCAATCTAGCACTTCTTTTAATACCCTCCCCCTCTATACTTAAAAAAAAAAAAAGTCCAGGAGGCTTCCTCGGCCCAGTATGTTCTTCCCCTTCTCTCTCCACAGTTGCACCATCTCTTTCCCTCTCTGACACCCAATTCTCCCTTTCTGTTATCTCCCTCACCTCTGCATCTCTTTCCTTCACTCCCTCCATTCTTCCATCTTAAGGCTCATGCTCCCTTTTATCTTTCCCTTCATTCTGTCTCCTTCACTGCTGCCCCCAGCCCTCTCTGCCTTCTCCTGAAGGGCTACTGCTGCTGGTGTCTTTAACTCCCAGTTCCTAAGCCCGTTGATTTTAAAGATTATTTTAGCACAGGGGAAGATCTTGGATCATTATGAGACTGGAGAAAAGAGGGCATAGTCCCTGAAGTTCCCTCAAATCTATGAGCTGTACAGAAGGAGGGGAGGGAGGGAAAGTGGTGGTGAGAATGAATGAACTCCGCGCCGCCCTTCGGGACTAGAAACCACTGGATGGGCTTCTCTCTGCAAGACGCATGCGGCCCCGCTCACGCTCGAGGGTGATGCGGTGTTTTCTGTCTTGCCGGCGCCTTCCTCCATCTTCCTGCAGTGTTCATTGAAAGCCGTGGGCAGCAGCTTCCATGCGCCTCCTGCGGCTGATCTGGAAGCGTTCCCTCTGACGTCACGACGTCAGAGGGAACACTTCAGGGTTAGCTGCAAGAGGCAGGGCAGGCAGGAGAGATCGGGGCCTGGGGGGTGTCAGACAGATCTCTCTTGCTTGCTCCCGGATTCTCCTGCTCTCTGCTGCCATTCTCTGCAGTGCAGGCCTCCTTTAAAACCACGGGCTTGCGCTGCAGAGAATGGCGGCAGAGAGTTCGGGAGCAGGCAAGAGATCTGGGCTAGGCTGAGCCCTGACAGCAGTGACAGGAGGCTGCTTCTTCTGTAACTACTGTCGGGGTGTGCGCTCTGGCCGTAGGTAGGGGGCGTGTAGGGGGCATGCTAATGATCATCCCCATTTGCATGCAGGCCTTTACTGAATCAGTCAGCCGGCATGCAATAGGAAACGGATCGTGCACGGTTTGGAGGTTTAGTGAATCCTGCCCTTTGTCACCTATCCCATGACACTAATTTTCTCAGGAGCTTCTTGTGAGTAACTTTATCAAAACTTTCAGAAAATCTAGATACACTATATCAATTGGCTCCCCTTTATCAACATGTTTATTCACACCTTCAAAGAAGTCAAGTAAATTGGTGAGGCAAGATCTCCTTCGGCTGAACTCAAGCTGACTCCGTCTCATTAAATCATGTTTGTCTACGTGTTCCACAATTTTATTTTTTTTATAAGCGTTTCTACCATTTTGCCCGGCTCTGAAGTGAGGCTTACCAGTCTGTAATTTCCCGGATCTCCCCTGGAGCCCTTTTTAAATATCAGCATAACATTGGCCACCCTCCAATCTTCAGGTACTATAGATAATTTTAGCAACAGGTTACAGATCACTAACAGCAGGTCACAAATTTCATGTTTGAGTTCTTTTAGTACCCTGGGCTGCACACCATCTGGTCCTGGCAATTTATCACTTTTTAACTTGTCGATTTGGCTTAGTACATCTTCCAGATTCACCGAGATTTCTTTCAGTTCCTCTGCATCATCACCCTTGAAAACCATTTCCGGTTCAGGAAGATCTCTTACATCTTCTTCCGTAAAGATTGAAGCAAAGAATTCATTCAGTCTTTCTGCTATGGCCTTATCCTCCCTGAGCGCCCCTTTTGCTCCTTGATCATCTAACGATTCCACAGATTCCCTCACAGGTTTTCTGCTTCTGATGTACCTAAAAAAATTGCTATGAGTTTTTGCCTCTTTTGCAAGTTTCTCTTCATATTCTTTCTTAGCTGTCTTTATCAATGCTTTGCATCCAACCTGCCACTGCTTGTGTTTCTTCTTATTTTCTTCATTTAGATCCTTTTTCCCTTCTTTAAAAGGATGTTTTTTTTGGCTCCGATAGCCTTCTTTCACTTCACTTCAAGATCTCAATATATCTACACTTTAGAGGAAAGGTTGGAGAAAGGAGAAAGCTCTAGAAGAGAGGGCATAGGATGAAGTTAAGAGGTGATAGGCTCCAGAGTAATCAAAGGGTGGGAGATGCATGGAACAGTCTCCCAGAAGAAGTGGTGGAGACAGAGATTGTGTCTGAGTTCAAGAAGGGGTGGGATCTCTTAAAGAAAGAGATAATGGTTACTGCGGATGGGCAGATTAGATGGGCCATCATGTTTCTATGTTAAGATGTCTCTAACCTACTGAGGAAAATCTCAAATACTGTTGCTTTAGTTATCTGCCCTTCTATTATGCTGGAGCACGCTCCTTATAGGTTTCTGTTATGGTTGACAGACTTTGTGAATGTATGTTTGGAAAAGGGTAAATATCTAAAAACAATATCAGCCATTGCCTTGACCCACATACCTAAAGCCTTAGGATTGGATTAACTAAAGTTGAAAACTTCAGAACAGTGGCTGGAATACCTTGACCTGCAAACTGCTAGAATTCTGTGTAAGTGCACAACTATCAAACTTTTTAAGCCTGACAGATGTTTTATCAATTCACAACATGGCTTCAGGGCAATGCATAGCACAGAATCGTTGCTGTTATCGAGTTAATCTCAGCAAAGGTAAACAGACCGTATTACTGCAGTTTGATATTTTGGCTGCACTCGGACAGCCTTTATTACTACTCAAACTGAATAAATTAGGCTTACATGGAGTGGTATTAAAGTGGTTCATGGAATTCTTAGGAAGGAAAGATTAAGCTCTTACTTCAGTAATCTTCCTTCTTGTAAACCCTCGCTCTATTCCTGAAACTTCTTGCGAGAATTCTTGTAGTAAGTTTCATTTGCATACTTTCTCCTCCTCTCTTACCTCTGGGATATCCTTCAATTCCTCAGTGCGTAACAAAGCAAACTTATACCTGGAGAGGACACAGAAGAGGGAGGCATTCGGGGATACGCCCTGAGAAACATGTCTGAACTGTTCATATTATCATACAATAAAATAAATAACCAAATTCAACATTTGCAAGAAAACAGAACAATTTTAACATTTAGAGCTCAACCTACACTAAAAGTGTGGTAGAATGTTGTATAATAATAATAATTTATTCTTGTATACCGCCATACCCAGCGAGTTCTAGGCGGTTCACATCAATTAATTAAGATCCGCGATGACACGCAGATTTACAACTTTTTATCAGAATTGCAAGGAGCGAAGAGGGTGAGGATAGAAGGTAAGGAAGAGAGAAGAGATCATGAAGGAAGGAGAAGAGCAGTGCGAGGGGGGGGGGGTGAGGTTTTATTGCAGGAGTAGGGGGGGGGGGTTAAGGGTCCTGTTCGCAGAATAGGTGAGTTTTGAGTAATTTTCTGAAGCCGAGGTATGTGGGAGCCTCGAGTACCATTTGGGCTAGCCATGGGTTCAGCTTAGCTGCCTGGAAGGCGAAGGTTTTGTCTAGGAATCTTTTGAGATGACAGTTTTAGAGAGGGGAAGGCGAACAACTGAATTCTGCGGGATTTCTTATTGGTGCAATTAAGTTTGAAGTGAAGATTGATGTATCTTGGCGATGAACCAAATACTGTTTTGTAGCAGAAGCATGCGAACTTGAATAGAACTCTGGATTCGAATGGCAGCCAATGAAGTTGATGGTAAAACGGGGTGATGTGTTCCCATTTGTTCAGGCCAAAGATGAGACGGACGGCGGTATTTTGGATCATTTTTAGTCTCTTGATGGTTTTCTTCGTGGAACTCAAGTAAATGATATTGCAGTAGTCCAGTATGCTGAGAATGGAGGATTGTACTAGTAGGCAGAAAGAGGTGTCGTCGAAGTATTTTTTTATGGTGCGAAGTTTCCAGAGTACCGAGAAGCTTTTCCTGACTGTAAGGTCGGTGTGATTTTTCTAGGGATAAATGTTTGTCCAGCGTGACTCCCAGTATTTTTAAGGTTTGTTCGAGGGGAAAAGCCATTCCTTTCACTTGAATTGTGGTGTCTTTGATTTTGTCTTTGGGGGTGGCTAGGAAGAATTTAGTTTTGTCAGGGTTTAGTTTTAGTCTGTATGATAGCATCCAGAGTTCAATCTGATTGAGTATGCTTGTAATGTAGTCGAGTAGTTCTGGTGTGAAACTGGTTAGAGGGATGGCTATTGTGATGTCATCTGCATAGATGAAAAATTTGAGCTCGAGGTTATGTAGGAGGTTTCCCAGGGAGGCAAGATAGATATTGAACAGGGTGGGGGATAGGGGGGAGCCCTGCGGAACACCGCAGGAGTTGTCCCAGCTATATGAGAATGAGTCGTTCTTGAGTACCTTGTAGGATCTATTTCTTAGGAACCCTTGGAACCAGTTGAGGACCTGGTCGGAGATGCCGATGTGAGCCAGGCATTCTAGGAGAATGTTGTGGTCGACTAGGTCAAAAGCGTTGCTCAGGTCGAGTTGTAAGATCAAGGCACTTAAGCCCAGACTAAAGAGTATGTGCAAGTGGTCGAGTAGGGAGGCTATGATGGTTTACCACCCCTTCTGCTATTTTGGTGAATAGCGGGATGCTTATGATCGGTCTGTAGTTAGATGGGGAGTTTGGTGGTTCTTTCGCGTTTTTTATGATTGGGGTTATCATAATATAACCTTGCTCTGGTGGGAAATTTCCTGTGAATAGTAGGAAGTTAACCCATGTCAACATGCTGGCTTTGAAGTGGGTCGGGGCAGTTTTAGATTGAACAATGCAGAATATGCAGATTGTATTCTTGTTAAGACCTGTTAAGGCAGTTTTAGATTGAACAATGCAGAATATGCAGATTGTAGTCTTGTTAAGGCTGGAAAAAGAAACAAGATGTCCAAATTGCTGGTACCTATTGAGGCAGACAGCAGGCGAGTTTATAGCTGACAGGGCGGGCTTCAGGAATAGAGCGAGGGTGTACAAGAAAGAAGATGACCGAGGTAAGACCCTAATCATTTCTTCTTGTACAACCCCATTCTATTCCTGGGCCATAACAGAACAGTCCCTCAAACTTAGGGTGGGACTGATAAGCCTGCTTCCAGAATCGAAGATCCAAACGAGGAATGCTGCTTGGCCACCACGTCTAATCTGTACAACTTCATGAATGTATGCAGAGTAGACCAAGTGATGTCTCTACAAATCTCTTCTGGGGAAACTGCTGAAGACTCTGCCTATGAGGAAGCAACATCTTGCATGGAGTGGGCCTTCACCGAGATAGAAGGATGTTTCCCAGCTCCGATATAGACAGAAGAAATGGCCATATAAATCCATCTGGAAAATGTTGCCTTCAATGCCAGGCAGCTCTTTTGGGCCGCTCCAGCCAGCACAAACAGATGATTTGACAATCAAAATTTGTTTGTGACTTCTAAGTACCGCAGCAAAAGCCTGCACATATCCAGAATGAGGCACCAGACAAATTGCCCGCAACACTAAGTGGTTGATTAACCACTTCCTCTGGGAAGGGGACCAGCATCCCTGAACTGGACTTCCCTCTCGGTGTGCTCCCCAGCCGTAAAGGCTGGCATCCGTCATCAAAAGAATTCATGTGAAGACACGGAGGGGAACTCCTTTGGAAAGAGAGAGAGGATACAACTATCATAATAAACTTTGAAGTGCCTCCGCCATCCAAGGGAGCTGCTGTTGCAGCAGATCCTTTTGCGGGCATGTGGTTTGGTTGATGGATGTCCCAGTCTCATCTTGCCCTTTGTTTGGCTGGCTCCTTCTTTCTGCGCTGCCTACCTCTGCTGGTGCACAGGTCCCTGCAAACCTTTCAGTCACCAGTCATTCTTGCCCTGCTGGTGCACAGGTCCCCGTGGACCTTCCCATCACCAGTCACTCTTGTTCTCCTCTGCACCAGGCCCTCTGTCAGCGCCAGTCAGTACTGGTATTGAGGGCTTACCAGGAGTTAGGCTCATCCCAGCATTCCTCCTACTGAGGATCACTCTTAAGTCCTAGTTTCCCAGGACTTCTTAATGTGCACTTTTCTTTGGAGAGTCTTGAATAGTATCTTCCCTCTTCTTTAGGGTGAATGAATTTCAGTTCAGTCAAAGACCATTTAGAAACCTCTAACCCAGAAGAGGAGATTTCCCCCTTCCTTTTCCAGGGGTTTTCCTAGTCCTGAGGGTCTCTTACATAGCTTCAGTCCTTTTCCACTACACCTAAGCACATATGCAAATTAGGTTCTTCAAAAGCAAATCAGTTCACTTTCTCCTTCTGGGATTTCTTTTATCAGCAGTCATCCTAAATGGAAGGATAGGGGATATTTGGGACCTGCCAACATCCTCCTAGTCTTTCCGTACTGACTAGCTCCTTCCCAGCAGTATTGCAGTTCCCCCAGTCATATCCCTGCTCCCAGGGGCAGCTACACAAGGGGACAATAGGGAAAGGGCACTATTGAGAAAGGAGCGCTTCTTTGAGTGGGCTTAAGTGCATCCTTGCCCAGGGTACTACGTCCACCACTGTCGCAACCATTGATCTTAGCACCTGTAAGTACTGCCAGGCCGGAGTGGGAGTGCTCTGAAAGTTTTGGATCTGTTAGAGGAGTTCTTCCCTGTGTGCCTCCAGGAGGAATACTTTGTTGCTCTCGTAGCAAAGTGGGCTCCCATATATTCTAAATCTTGTGTTGGTACTAGGTGGCTTTTCCAAAAACTGACCACCCAGCTGAGCTTTTGTAGTAACTGGACCACACGTTGAACCACTAGGTGTCCCTTGGATTTGGATTAGAGAATGACACGGTGACGGTTTACCCGCGGCCACCGGATGGATGGAAGGAATTGAATGAGAAGATGTGGAAAGCAGAAACCAGACAACAAAAGTAGAAAAAAAAATTATATTTATTTATTTATTTTTTGCTTTAGAATAAAGTAGTATATTAGTTGTGTTGATAAAAATTTATAAACCAAACCCTGCAAGCTGAACATCTTTCTCTAGTTCAGCAGCAGGAACTTTGATTTATAAGAAAGGAATAAGCTAAATATTACAGGACTAAGGCTTATATGGATGCAGCGGGGATGGTGACGGGGCGGTGAATGGGATGGCAGTGGCGGTGACGGGGCGGTGAAAGGGATGGCGGTGACGGGAACGGCGGTGATGGGGCGGTGCAGAGGATAGATTTTTTCCCCGTTTCATTCTCTAATTCGGATACAAGATACAGATGGACTAAATTCCACATGGAGGAGTCTCTGGCAAAGAACATCCAGAAGAGAGATAAATCCTTCTTCAGGTATATCAGTGACAGAAGTAAAAACTCAGGCGGATTGTACGTCTTAGGAAACCAGATGGAGACTATGTGGAAAAGGATTCCAAAAAAGCCCAACTATTAAATGAATACTTCAGCTCAGTCTTCACCCGTGAAGCGCCGGGGCTTGGCCCTCAGCTACAGACAAGGGCTGACTCAGTTGACCCGTTTAGTAACTTCGAGTTTACGCCCAGCAGTGTCTACAGTGAGCTGTCAAAACTCAAGATTAACAAGGCAATGGGGCCTGACAACCTACACCCCAGGGTGCTTAGGGAGTTGAGTGATGTCTTGGCGGAGCCACTGTCAGCGCTCTTCAACCTCTCCCTTAGTACAGGCAGCGTCCCGTTGGACTGGAGGACGGCTAATGTCATTCCACTCCACAAGAAAGGCTCAAAGATGGAGACAGCAAACTACAGACCAGTGAGTCTAACATCGAGTCTAACATCTTTACAGAGAAAGGTAGGGGTGGGTCATTAAGGTGGGCAGACTAGATGGGCCGTGGCCCTTATCTGCCGTCTATTTCTATGTTTCTATGTTTCTATCGATAGTGAGCAAACTAATGGAAACTCTAATCAAACACCAATTGGATAAGATCCTGGATGAGGAAAATCTACGGGACCCCTGTCAACATGGATTTACTAAGGGGAGATCATGCCAATCCAACCTGATCAGCTTCTTTGACGGGTGACGGGGAAGCTGGATGTTGGGGAGTCTCTGGACATCGTGTACCTGGACTTTAGCAAAGCATTCGATAGCATACCACACCGCAGGTTGCTGAGCAAGATGAGTTCTATAGGATTAGGTGACACATTGACGAAATGGGTTGGGAACTGGCTTGGTGGTAGGCTTCAAAGGGTAGTGGTGAACGGCACCCCCTCCGAAATGACGGAGGTGATCAGTGGAGTGCCACAGGGCTCGGTCTTGGGCCCAACCCTATTCAACATCTTTATAAGAGACTTGGCAGAAGGGCTTCGAGGTAAAATAACATTATTCGCCGATGACGCCAAACTAAGTAATGTAGTGGACAAATGCACAACGGACGAAGATTCAATGCCCAACAACATGATGCACGACCTACTCCTACTGGAGCGCTGGTCTAGGACCTGGCAACTTAGCTTCAATGCCAAAAAATGCAAAGTCATGCACCTAGGCAACCATAATCCATACAAGACTTATACCCTTAATGGTGAGATCCTAACAAGAATGGTAGCAGAACGAGACTTGGAGGTGATCGTCAGTGAGGACATGAAGGCTGCCAGTCAGGTAGAGCAGGCCTCATCCAAGGCAAGACAGATCCTAGGTTGCATACGCAGGGGTTTCGTCAGCCGTAAGCCGTAAGTCATTATGTCATTGTATAGATCCATGGTGAGGCCCCACCTGGAATACTGTGTGCAATTCTGGAGGCCACATTATCGTAAAGATGTGCTGAGACTGGAGTCGGTTCAGAGAATGGCCACCTGGATGGTCTCGGGACTCAAAGATCTCCCGTACGAAGAACGGTTAGACAAACTGCAGCTATACTCGCTCGAAGAGCGCAGAGAGAGGGGGGACATGATCGAGACGTTCAAGTATCTCACGGGCCACATCGAAGCGGAAGAAGATATCTTCTTTTTCAAGGGACCCACGGCAACAAGAGGGCATCCGTGGAAAATCAGAGGCGGGAAACTACGAGGTGACAGCAGGAAATTTTTTTTCACTGAAAGGGTGGTTGATCGTTGGAATAGTCTTCCACTGCAGGTGATTGAGGCCAGCAGTGTGCCTGATTTTAAGGCCAAATGGGATCGACACGTGGGATCTATTCACTAGGCAAAGGTAGGGGAGGGTCATTAGGGTGGGCAGACTAGATGGGCCGTGGCCCTTATCTGCCATCTATTTCTATGTTTCTATGACTTGTATGTCGATTCTGCGCAGGTGTGCTGTGACCCACCAACATCACCTTGATGAAGGTATGAGGTGCTGTAGCTACTCCAAAAGGCAAATCTACGAATTGAAGTACTGCTCCAACACATGGAACCTCAAACATTTTCTGTGGTCTGGAAAAATGGGAATATGCAGATAGGCCTCCATTAAATCCAGGGAGTCCAGAAATATCCCTGGTGCAACTGACGCAATCACCAACCTCATCGTTTCTATTCAGAACTGTGGGATTTTAAGGGCCACATATACTGCTTTGAAGTCCAGAATCAGTCTCCAGTCCTAGGTGCTATCCTCTGGGATGAACTCTATGGCTTTTATATCCAGCAATCTCTGTACTGTTGCTCTGACCTTTGCTGCTTTTTCTGGTTTCTCCGCCAGGGAGCCTCTGCAGAAGAAGATCCGGAAGGGGACGACAATCAACTTGTACCCCTCCCACAGGATGTCCAGCTCCCAGCAATCTGTGGTAATCTCCAACCACTCCTCCCCAAATTGCGAGAGCCTCCCTCCAATGTGCAGAGGTTTGGCAGCCAGCTTGGTGTTGTATTTGCTTATTTGGGGCTGTAGTGGAGCAGCTCTTGAAGCCTGTGGGTGCCTAGTTCCTCCAAATCTTTGCCTGGAGGTTTGGTGTCTGGACCAAAGGACCTCCAGAATATTAGCGGTACCACCTGGATGTCTAAAAAAAAAAAAGTGCAGTGCCCAGACCCCTGAGGGGCTTGAGGCCTGCTGTATGGTAAGGATTTCACTTTTGAACACTGGTCACAAGAACATCCAAGCCTTTATCAAAAGTAACCACCTGTGAAATGGCAATTTACTTAGTGTTTCCTTTATGGGAGAATCACCTGCCCACTGTCTAATCCACAGCATTTTGCGGCTGGAGACAGAGTAAGTAGACAGCTTTCTCACAACCCTGAAAAAGGTCATACAGGACATCAGCCACGTAATAGATTTTAGAGACACCCCCCACACCCACACAATCAATCTGCCAGGCTGTTACTCGTTGTGCCATGCTGTGTGCTGGGAGCTGCAAGTTGGAACCTGTAACAGCTTATAGGGAGAACCTATGCCTCAACAAACCTGGAACCTTGACTGCCTGTATCTTCTGACCATCTCTCGGGCCCAACGTCCCAGTTGGAGACCTCAATCTCCTCCGGAGCCTATGCATACAATCTGGGGGGCGGAACACAGTGAGCCCCAATCCTGGATCAACTGCCATGGAGCCAAACCCACTAGTGGTTATAATGGGCATGACAGGAGGGGAGGGCCAATGATGTTTCCAACCCCCAGCCTGGTTGTGATCCCAACTATGGATTTTGTGACTCCATTTGGGGTTGTGACCCACTATTCGGAAAGAACTGGCCTAAATCATATAGACAATTTTCTTGGACAATGGTGTAAAGAATGAAGATAAATAGCTATTTAGCATCAGCTTTAATATTCTGGGGTGCTATTGTGCTGTGTTGCAAATGTTACACACCTGTAGAGTCCCAGAAAGCGCAGATTTCTCATCAATGCATAGTAAATTTTATGCTGGGGGTACCATTTATATACATCTTTCCTCTTGGCCAATGGCTGCTCACTAAATAGATTCACCACTTTCATGGACTTCTGGTCCGTTGGCCTTGCAACTTCTCCAAAGATCCTAGCGCTTAGGCGGGCCATGCGTAAGGCATAGCTGGACAGTGAGGTCATCTCACAACAGAGTGTATATGCAGATCGCGTCCCTTGTAATCAATCTAATAAATGGTAGACAAAAAATATCCACAATCTGTCACACTGAGCCAGGGTGAGAAAAAAATTAATCACTCTCTATACAATGACAATAGTTGCCTATTTTTATTTATAGCACTATTTAATGTTGTAGATCTGATAGTCCTTCCCCTTTACAATCACCATCACCATGATCAGTGCTACATCCTTCTCCCCCCCCAAATGTATTTCATGAATTAGATCAGTTGGGGGGCTTGCAGATGAGGGGAAGGGACATTAGGTGGACAATATTTATTTATTAATTTTCTATCCTTTCTCCCAGGGGAGCTCAGAATGTTTTACATGAATTTATTCAGATATTCAAGCATTTTTCCCTGTCTGTCCCAGCGGGCTCACATCTATCTGATGTACTTGGGACAATGGGGGGATTAAGTGATTTGCCCAGGGTCACAAGGAGAAAGCATGGTTTTGAAACCACAACTTCAGGATGCTGAGGCTGTAGCTTTAACCACTGCACCACAATCTCCTAATGTGATGATGTGGAGATCAGTTCATGCTTTCATATTGGAGAGTGTAAGGAAGTTGTTGTGTTTTTTTTTTTTTTATAAACATATACTGGCCTCTAAATCTGCACCTGGGAGCAGCTAGCTTTCATATTGATCCCTTTAACAAGGATCAGTTTACCTTTCCCGGAGTCTGCTTTTGCCTTGCACTGCAGACACTTCCACTTGGTGACTGGCTGAACACTCAAGGGATTCAGGATAGTAGGATATAAAATGCACTTTTTCCACCCCAAAGTGGGTGCGTCTTATGGAGCGAATACACCTTTTCTCCCCTCACCCCCGGTTTCTTTTTTTAACTGGTGGTGGTCCAGTGTGGTCTCCTGCTGGATGGCTGCTTTTCTCCTTGCGGAGCGGCGAACGCAGGAGCACGACCTTTGCGCTTCCTGCCTGGTCCACGCTGCTCCATGATTGGCTGCTGTGATTGGCTTCCTGCCTGGTATGCGCTGCTCTGTGATTGGACCTTCCCCTTCCTGATGCAAGCAAAGCCACGCCCATGCCCAGTCTTGGGCAAGCTTAAGTGTCCTGACACATCTTCCTTAACTGCGACAAATATCTACAGTGTAGGTGCCTTCCTCAGGGTTTAAAAAAAAAAAAAAAAAAAAAATTTAGAAAACGTGCATCCCAATTGAGACACCGTTTATAGAATCTGCCCCTAAGTTTCCACATGGTGTGCCTTGGAACTACACTTCCACCTCCGAATCCACGGCTTCAGCATCCGCGGATTCAGTTATTTGTGATTTTTTTTAAGGTGGAAAAAAATCCCCAAAACTTTATTTCGGACCTTCCCCGCCTCCCTCCCGGCTCCCCCCTGGCCTTACCTGGTGGTCTAGCGGGCTTTCAGGGCAGGAGCGATCTTCCTCCGCTCCTGCCCCGTGCAGATGGCCAATAGGAAATGGCTGCTGTGAGCTGCCATCGTAGTCTCAAGAGACTATGGGAGCTCATGGCAGCCATTTCCTATTGGCGATCTGCACGGGGCAGGAGCGTAGGAAGATTGCTCCTTCTCTGAAAGCCCGCTAGACCACTAGGTAAGGTCCGGGGGAGGATCAGAGCCGGCACAAAGTTATTTGTGATTTTTTATACTTCACAGTCTGGCTCTGCCCCTAACCCCCGCGAATACATTACATTAGAGATTTCTATTCCACTATTACCTTGCGTTTCAAGGCGGGTTGCAGAAGAGTTATAGAAGGAGGAGTACAAAGAAGATATCTGGTCATTTCCAGGAAATAATAGAGAGGAGATCAGGTAGTTTTGGGGAGTCGGGAAGTTAGTGGGGGAAAGGGGGAATTTGTGGATTATGATTTTTTTTATGGATTTCTTGAAGAGTATGGTTTTTATTTCTTTTCTGAACATCTTGTAGTCTGAGGTTATCAGCAGATTGGAGATTTGGTTGTCTAGTTTAGCTGCTTGAGTGGCTAGGAGGCCATCATATAGTTTTTTATGTTTTAACTTCTTTTATTGGAGGGTGTATGAATGGAGTGTGAGTTTTCCTATGTCTGGTTGAGGTGCTTTGGATGAGGCGGCCGCTCAGATAAGCCGGGCTGCCCACATTCACAGCCCCAAACAGTAGGCAGTACTATTCAAAACTACAAACGGAAACAGTCTAACCCATCTGAACAACCGCCCCATCCAAACCACCCCAACCAGCTCATAAACAGATCTCACCATGTACTTTCAAAGTTGCAAAGAAGTAGAGACCAGAGATTGAAATTTTTTGGATTTACGTGAGGGCAGATATTGCTGAAGTGATGAAATTTATTTAAAAAGATACTTCATATAACAGGAAAAGAAAAAGGTATAATTGGATGCTCTGTTTGCCAACATTGAGTTTTGATACAGACATCTACCAAACTTGTTCATTGTCCTACCCTCTCTACCAGGAGGTACAGACATGCATACACTTGCCCCAGAGGATTTCTTCAAAGTGAATTCAACTACGAGAGACTCATGGGGCAATTGAGGCTTATCAAAGCCGGGTAAGCGTACCACATTATAAAGAGATTCCAAACGTTTAGGAGCCACTGGTACAGAGAGAGGAGTCTCTAGGTTTTTATAGAAAGTTTCCTTCAGAATGGCATGGAGTGGAAGCTACAGTTCTTTTGATGGCGCGCCGAAGGCGCACGTCAAAGGCGCACGTCAAAGGCGCCTTAGCGAGCGCCTTTGCGAAGCGACTAAGAAGCGAACAAAACTACCCACTACAGTCCACCTAACCAGCTGTCACGAAACCATACTCCAACACTAGCCAAACTCAACACCACAGAAAATCCACTCCATCAACAGAAAACGAACATCACCAAGCCAAATAAGGAAAAGATCTCTCCACCTCTTCCCACAACTACCATATCCATCACTGTCTGAGCCACCATGAAAACCACACCACAAATACACCAAGCTATCCAACTAATTACTCTACTCCTAACCAACTGGAAGGCAACAGCAAACCACATTTACCCAATACCAACTATATCCACCTCCAAGGGAATCACCCACTCAACCAGACGGCTCTCAATAGACAGAAACATACTATCAGATCTACACTAACCAACCCATCACACCAACCACAAGAAATAGACTGACAAACCCAGACAAGACCAAAACGAAACCCCACCAAAGGTCACTCATCTACCCAAAAATAACTCAAATCACACAAACAGAATACTCCACTCTCACATGTAACTACGTGAACATAAGAGCAATAGGCCCCAAGACAGAACACATAAAAAACTGGATAGAAGAAGAAAACATAGATTGCCTTTTCCTCACGGAAACTTGGCTTACATCAGACTCAGACCCCAGAATAACGGAAGTCTGCCCAAAAGGATACAAAATAATAGTGGTATGCAGAGAAAACCAAAGAGGAGGAGGAATTGTCATCAGAGCCAAAACCTCCTTGGACCTAAAAATACAAGACAAAACAACCACCCCATACTTGGATCTACTAGCCTGTCAACTCTCAAGCACATCACTCAAAGGAACATTAACATGCATGCTCTGCTAAATAACTCCAGGAACTCAGCAAAACCAACCTTCGAAAATTTATTCTACTGAAACTCACTAACGACAACCTACAACTTAATTCTAGGAGACCTCAACCTCCACCTTGAAAACCAATCTCAAAAACAAGTTAAAAACTTACTATCATACCTCGAGGCCCTGACATACAAGATTCTTGACCCTCAAACCACATATGAAAAAGGACACCAACTCGACATTGAAGCCTACATGTCCCAACAGTCCACTCAACCAGAAATCCACACATCAGATACTGGTACCATTCCCTCCTTCAAAATCAACTGGACTAAAAATAAATTACACAAAAAATAACCTACAGCTCACGTCAACACATCGACCCCAACAAATTCTGGACAAAAACAGACACCATAATCCAAAACTACAACCCCCAAAGACTTCATAGCACAATGGAACCACCTAGGTACAGCGACCCTAGATGAGCTAGCCCCAGAACAACTCAAAACCAGAATCCATAGAAAAATCAGACAAATGGTTTGACAACGAACTACTCCAACTCAAAAGACAATGCAGACAACTAGAAAGGAAACGGAGAAAAGATAGCCTAGACTTCACAAAAACAACATGGAGAACACAACATCAAAAATACAAACAAAAGCTGAAAGAAAAAAAGAAAGGCATACTACACAAAGCAAATAGGAGAAAGATCCCAAGACACAAAAAAGATTTTCCAATTACTAAAAGAACTCACAGACACCACACCATACCTGACAACAAACAACTCCCCCCTTCTCTCAGCCACCTTATTAGTCGCATTCTTCAAAAATAAGATCTCAACTATAAGAGCCACATTCAATGGAACACCCAGCAATCTAGAAGAGATTTCAACTTACCCTATAGAGAAAGAATCAATAGCAGCGGATAGAACTTGGGCCTACTTCGCACCCATAAAATGGTCTGACCAACAAATTATATAACAAATACAGCCACGCAGCCTGTGACCTTAACCACTGCCCACCATACCTACTGAAAACCTCCAGTATGCTATTCCATAAGTTGCTCCTACAATGGATACAAATTTTACTCACAGAAGGCCAGTTCCCACAAGACCTCAGTGAAATCATAACTCCAATCCTAAAAGACCCCAAAGGAGCAACAGACCAACCATCCAACTACAGATCCATAGCCTCAAACCCACTCTACGTCAAGCTAATGGAAGGCCTTGTAGCTAAAGCCCTAAATGGATATCTAGAAAACCACAACTTACTCCACCTACTCAGTCTGGCTTCAGGACCAACTACAGCACTGAAACCCTGCTAGGAACACTCATGGACATCGCGAGACAACACCTCAGTACAGGCAAAAAAATGTTAATCATACAATTAGACCTCTCCGCAGCCTTTTATCTAGTCGACCATGACATCCTCTTGCAAACTTTAGACTCAATAGGAATTACAGGAAAGGTACTAACATGGTTCAAAGGTTTCCTACAATCCAGAACATATAGAGCCAAAACAAACAAAGAAAAATCAGAACCATAGGCCAACCCATGTGGAGTTCCAAGGATCATCCCTATCTCCAACACTTTTCAACCTATACATTGCCTCACTAAGCTCCTAACTAGACAAACTAGGCATTACTTCCTACAGCTACGCAGATGACATCACCATACTCCTCCCTTTCGACCAACCTGAGCCCACAATGACAAGCACAATACACAAAACACTTGAAAAAGTAGCAACATGGATGAAAGAACACAAGCTAAAACTTAACACTGACAAAACAAACTTCATCCTCCTAGAAAACAGCAAAACCCCAATCTTGACTAACCTAGAAATAAACTCGGTCTCGTACCACATTCAACCCACACTAAAACTCCTAGGAGTACTGATAGACAGAGGATGTACCATGCAACCATAAATCAACAAAATAATAAAAACATCATTTGCAACTATGAGAAACCTAAGACAAGTCAGAAAATTCTTCGACAGGAAACAATTCCAACTAGTGGTTCAATCACTAATATTAGGCCTAATAGACTACTGCAACATACTATATCTATCCTGCCCAGCAACCATGATAAAACAATACAAAACAGCCCTAAGACTTATTTACTCACTGAAGAAATACGACCACATCACAGATGCATACCATGAATCACATTAGCTCCCAATACAAGTTTCAAGTTTATTGAATTTGATAAATCGCTTATTGCATACTAAGCGAGTAACATTTAAAAATATATTGTATACAACCTTAAAAGGGGGGAAAGAAAACACTAACTGACAATACAGACGAACTTAGATACATGAGGAAAGGGCAAAGGTGGGCAAAAAGTTACAAAATTGCTGTTTTTCAAGAGAAAAGAGAGCAAAAGCCAAGTAAAGGAAAAAACATTAGGATTGGGATAAAATGGATAAAAAGAGTTATTTTAAAGATTAAAAGAAGCTTTGAAAAGAAGAGTTTTTAAATTGGTTTTAAATAAATTAAAATCTTTAACTTCTCTTATGTATAAGGGGAGAGTATTCCAGGTAAGAGGGGCCATAACTGAAAATATGTCATGACGTCTGGTTCCAATGATTTTCAAGGAAAGAACCATAAGCAGCCCTTGTGTTGTAGACCGCAGGGAACGAGTCATAGAAACATAAAAACATAGAAAGATGACGGTAGATAAGGGCTACAGCCCATCAAGTCTGCCCATACCATTGACCCCCTTTTAAGTCTACTGGACCCTTAATTCTACTGACCTGCTCTATTAAGTCTATATCCTAGCGACCCTATTCATTGGTATGACCCTCGCAGTGATCTCACATAGGTATCCCATTTATTCTTGAAGTCTGGGATACTGTGGGCCTCGATCACTTGTACTGGAAGCTTGTTCCAATGCTCTATCACTCGTTCTGTGAAGAAGTACTTCCTGACGTCTCCACGAAACTTCCCTCCCCTGAGTTTGAGCGGATGTCCTCTTGTGTTCGAGGGTCCTTTGAGAAGAAAGATATCATCTTCCACCTCGACCCGTCCCGTGATGTACTTAAATGTCTCAATCATGTCTCCCCTCTCCCTACGCTCCTCGAGAGTATAGAGCTGCAATTTGTTCAGTCTTTCTTCATACGAGAGACCCTTTAGCCCTGAGACCATCCTGGTGGCCATCCACTGAACCGACTCAATTCTGAGCAAATCTTTACGGTAATGTGGCCTCCAAAATTGCACACAATATTCTAGATGAGGTCTCACCATGGTTCTGTATAATGGCATCATGACCTCAGGTTTCCTGTTGACGAAACTTCTCTTGATACAACCCATCATCTGCCGTGCCTTAGATGAAGCCTTCTCCACTTGAGTAGCAGTCTTCATGTCTGCACTGATAATCACTCCCAAGTCTTGTTCTGCCGTAGTCTTGGTCAAAGTTTCTCCATTCAAGGTGTAAGTTCTGCATGGATTTCCATTTCCGAGATGCATGACCTTACATTTCTTGGCGATGAAGCCCAGCTGCCAGACAGAGGACCAACTTTCTAAAGTACGGAGGTCCTGTTCCATAGTATCCTGCAGATTGTAGCCGTTTACGATATTGCATAGTTTGGCGTCATCAGCGAATAAGGTTACCTTACCTTGAAGCCCTTGAGTCAAATCCCTAATGAATATGTTGAAGAGGAGTGGACCCAGGACTGAGCCCTGCGGCACTCCACTGGTCACTTTTGACATTTTGGAGAGGGTACCGATAACCATCACCCTCTGAAGTCTGCCACTTAGCCAATCTTTAACCCATGCAGTTAGTGTTACTCCTAACCCCATCGATTCCATCTTGTTCAGCAGTCTGCGGTGTGGGACGCTGTCAAAAGCCTTGCTGAAGTCAAGGTATACGACATCTAAGGACTCTCCCGAGTCCAGCCTTCTTGTTACCCAGTCAAAGAAGCTGATAAGATTGGACTGGCAGGACCTACCCTTGGTGAATCCATGTTGACTGGGGTCCCGGAGATTCCCCTCATTCAAGACCGTATCTAATTTATGCTTAATTAGTGTTTCCATGAGTTTACTCACTATTGAAGTGAGACTCACCGGTCTATAGTTTGCAGCCTCAGCCTTGCAACCCTTTTTATGCAGAGGAATGACGTTGGCTGTTTTCCAGTCCAACGGAACTTTCCCCGTGCTTAGTGAGAGATTGAAGAGCACGGCCAACGGTTCCGCCAGAACATCTCTCAATTCTCTAAGCACTCTTGGGTGTAAATTGTCCGGTCCCATGGCCTTGTTCTCCTTGAGCCTTGTCAGCTCGCTGTAGACGTCTTCAGGTGTGAACTCAAAATTCTGAATCGGGTCTTCCGCAATTTGTTTTGTCTTCAACTGTGGTCCGTGTCCCGGTGCCTCACAGGTGAAGACTGAGCAGAAATATTAATTTAGTATTTCGGCTTTTTCAGAATCCGCCACTGCGTAGTTTCTGTCCGGTCTTCTAAGGTGTACTATGCCGTCTGTGTTCCTTTTCCTATCACTAATATACCTGAAGAAAGATTTGTCCCCTTTTTTAATGCTTTTTGCCAAAGTTTCTTCCACTCGAAGTTTGGCCTCCCTAACTGCTGTTTTGACCGCTGCAGACCTGGTCTTATATTCTACTTTAGTTTCCCTTCTCTGCGTATGTTTATAGGAAAGAAATGCTGTTTTCTTCTCCTTAATGAGGTGCGAGATCTCCTCAGTGAACGATTGGGGTTTATTGTTTCTTTGCTGTTTGTCTACCGATTTTATGTAGCGATTAGTAGCTTCGTGTATGGATGATTTCAGGTACGACCACATAGCTTCCACATTACCGGTCTCTGCTTGGGCCTGCAGCGTCTGATGGACGAAATCTCCCATGCGTGTGAAGTCGGTGCCCCGGAAATTAAGTACCTTTGTTTTTGTGATTGATTTAGGGAATCCTTTCCTAAGGTTGAACCATACCATGTTATGGTCGCTGGAGGCTAGCGTATCTCCTACCGAGACCTCTGAGACGCTTTCCCCGTTGGTGAGTACCAGGTCAAGGATCGCCTGGGCCCTAGTGGGCTCCGTTACCATCTGTTTTAGTTGTGCACCATTTATGGAGGGCAAAATCCTCTTGCTGCTACTGGTGGTTGCTGAAAATGTGTTCCAGTCTGCATCAGGCATGTTGAAGTCCCCAAGCAGTACAGTGTTGCCCCATAGAGTGATATTCTCTATGTCTTCAATTAATTCCGTGTCCATGTCTTCCATTTGTCTTGTGGGTCTGTATACCACACCAAGATACAGGCATTTATTGCCACCTCTTGCCAGGTTAACCCAAAGGGACTCCCCAGTGTATTTGACATCTGTGATCCTGGTGGTTTTGATGTCTTCTTTTATGTATAGTGCTACCCCACCACCTAACCTGCCCTCTCTATCACGACGAAGTAGATTGGGGTATAGCCATATCCCACCCATGTGAGTCCGTAAACCATGTTTTGGTTATTGCCACCACGTCTAGGTTGGCATCCCTTATTTCAGTTTCCAGCTCTAGAATTTTATTGCCTGAACTGTGAGCATTAATATATATGGCCCTCCACACATTGTGTTTGCTAGGTCGCTGTAAGGCGTTTTCCACCTGAGTCTGTGTGGCTCCTAGAGAACTGTTTGCTATGTGTGCCCTTACCTTGGAAGCAGAGTGTCGACTCATCCCATCAGGATAGTTCCTTTCCGCACCAGTACATGAGTAGGTACCCTCCCCCAACTTACCTAGTTTAAAGCCCTACGAAGCAGGCGGGCTAGTCGGTGTCCGAGGATGTTTTTACCTCTGCTGGTCAAGTGGAGTCCGTCTGGTCCCAGATGTCCTTGTAACGCCTCTCCATGATTCAGGAATCCAAAGTTCATATCCCGACACCATCCTTGTAGCCATTCGTTGGTTCTTAGGATACATTCATCCCTGGCTCTTCCCTTGCCTCTTGACTGGAAGGATTGAAGAGAAGACCACCTGCGCACCCGTCTGCTTCAGCCTCACACCCAAGGCTCCAAAGTCTCTGGAGATGGTCTCCTGGGTGTTCCTTGCAGTGTTGTTCGTACCTATGTGGAACTAGAAACCGGTCTATAAATTGTGGTTCATTAGTGGATAATGTTTTAAATGTTAAGAGTAGTATTTTGTATGTTATTCGTTGATTAATGGGAAGCCAGTGTGAGTCTATTAAAAAAGGTGTTACGTGATCGTATTTTTTACCATTATGAATAATTTTAATTGCGGTATTTTGGATTATTTGCAAACGTTTTTTTTCCTTTTGAGTGATATTTAACAGAAGTGAATTACAGTAATCTAATTTAGATATGACGAGGGAATGTATTAAGATGTTTAAGGATTTCGGTTCTAGGAACTTAGACATAGAGCGAATTAAGCGCAAACGATAAAAGCAACATTTGACTACATTGCTGATGTGCTCTTGATAAGAGAATTTGTCATCGATGATAACTCCTAATAATTTTAATGATGATACTAACCCAATTGGTATATTGTCTATTAAGAAAGGAGCCGATAATTTTAATCCCTGCTTCATTGGGAAGAATAAGGCCTTCGTTTTTGTTATGTTTAGAGCTAGTTTATTTTGTGTGAGACAATTTTTTATTTTTTCTAGTTTTTGATTGATTAGAAATATTTCATTAGGATTTTCGGGGTTAAATGGGTGGGTCAATTGAATATCGTCTGCATAAGCGTAAGTGGTGAAACCTATAGATTGACTTAGACTAAGTAAAGGTGAAAGAAAGATATTGAACAGCAACGGAGACAAAATGGAACCCTGAGGGATTCCATAGTACACTTCAAATTCCACTGCCTTCTCTTCCAAGCTATAAACGGAGAAAGCCCTACTTACTGGAACAACTGACTAACCCTATCCACCTCAACCAGACACAGGAGAACCCATACAATTATTCACACACCCACCAACCAAAAATGTTAAAAGAAGTAAAATGTATGACAACCTACTGGCCACCAGAGCAGCTAAACTAGACCGACAGCTCACCAATCAGCTGACTTTGACCACAGACTACAAAACCTTCAAAAAAGAAACAAAAACCCTACTCTTCAAAAAATACATAAGACCAATATAACACATCCAAACAGGCTTTGAACTCCTCCTCCAATTACCAACTACTCCTTAACAAATTAGAAAATCTTAAACTATTCCTTAAGTACTTCTTAATGTCTTAACAATATGTTCTTCTTATTACAATAACAACTCTTGTGTAATCCGCCTTGAACCGCAAGGTAAAGGTGGAATCGATATCACTAATGTAATGTAATAATCAAGTGTGTCCAAGTTCTTTTTGCTGTATTTGGAATCAGCCTCCAAAGAAACATCCAGATCATGTGCCATCTGTCTCAAAAATCTGGAAAATGAAAGTTTCTCTGAAGGAGACGCAGCTCTGGTAGGTGAACGTCTAGGTGACCCAGAAGCAGAAGACTCCACATTGGTAGTAGATGGCATTTCAGGCTCAGTATCTCCCAATAAATCTGAATCTCTGAAATGATGGGATCGGTGTCGAGGTCTTCAAATGTTTAGATTTACTGGAGACTTCACCTGACTGTGCCGGAGTAGCTTCTCAAGATGTGGTTGAGGAGGATCAGTGCCGAAGTGGAATGCTCGAGTCCTGGGTCGAGGATGTCCGCACCGGTGGAGTAGCATTAAGAGGAGTGGTCGGTGCCGTGAGGAACTCAAACTGGACCGGCTCCTGAAGGGCCGGTGCCGTGCTTGCTAAAAAATGAGCTGGTGCCAAGAGGGTAAAATGCTCCCCTAACTCCTCCCAAAGCAGATTGTCAATTTTCTGCTTAAGAGAAAGTGCTGGTACCGTTTGCTTCTTTTTGGAAGGTACGGATGGGCTGGTCAACACGGTCCTGGGATGATGAGGCCGAAGAAGAGACACTCACCAATATTGGAACTGTGCATTTATGGGACTTATGCGAGGTCGGCAGGACTTGACTCGCTACCTTCGACCTGTGTCCCGGAAGGGGTAGTAGAAGGCTTATTAGCCGGCTTACCCAGAGTGAATTGTGACACCAGAGTCAAAGTTGGTGGATCCACCCTCGGTGTCGTCTTGGTTGGTGCGAATGGTGTCGAAGATGAATTGGGCTCCATGTCCATTGCAGCGCCAAGCAGTTGTTTTTGTTGAAGCAATTGATTTTTGAGAGTGCACTTCTGAAGGAACGAGCAGTGGGAGCAGGAGACGGCATGGTGCTCGGGTCCCAGACACTGCAAGCACCAGCGGTGAGAGTTGGTTACAGAAATGGCACGAGAACAGCAACCATACTTTTTGAAACCCGTCAACAGGCGGGACATGGACGGGAAGACAGCAATTGACAATTCGAACTCTATGACGAAAAAAGTCCATAAGGCCCCGCTGGGCCAAAGCCCATGATGGCAAAGTAAAAAAGAGATTTTTTTTTTTTTTTACTTGAACTAGAAAAGAAAATAAAAAAACCCCAAAAGAATTGTGACAAAACAGTCACAATCCGTGAGAGCGGGAAGGCAAACTAGAGAAAAAAATTCAACAGGAGTTGAAAAATGCATCTTTCTAGCTCAGCAGAAACTAGAAAACTGAGGGACCACACGCCCACGCTGGGCATGAAGGCACTCACGCATGCACAGCGCAGGCCAATCGCGAACCCCCCCAAGTCCAAAGCTGTGACCCACCCCCCCCAAGCATCCACACTGGGGCTCCGCCGGCAACACCACCCATCAGTGAGAACACGCTGCCTGCTTGTCCAGGGATAAAGAAGATTATCGAAGGTAAAAACCTAATCTTCCTCTCTGTTACATTCTTTCCGGATTCCATGTTAAGTGAAGTACCAAAGCAATGGTAGTAGCTAGGGAGGGACAGAAGAGCCTGTCCTCAATACAGAAACATAGAAAGATGACGGCAGAAAAGGGCTATAGCCCATCAAGTCTGCCCACTCTACTGACCCACCCCATTAAGTCTGAGTGCCTTACTAGACCTCTGTAGGGATCCCACGTAGATGTTCCATTTATTCTTAAAGTCAAGCACGCTGGTGGCCTTGGCCACCTGCTCCGGAAGCTTGTTACAGTGACCCACCACTCTTTCCGTGAAGAAATACTTCCTGGTGTCACCCTTAAATTTCCCTCCTCTGAGTTTGAGTGAATGCCCTCTTGTGGCCGAGGGTCCCTTGAGAAGGAAGATGTCATTTTCCACCTTGACACGACCTGTGATGCATTTAAATGTCTCAATCATGTCCCCCCTCTCCCTGCGTTCCTCCAGAGTGTAGAGCTGCAATTTGTTTAGTCTCTCTTCGTATGAGAGACCCTTGAGCCCCGAGATCTTCCTAGTGGCCTCTGCTGAACCGACTCGACTCTAAGCACATCTTTGCAGTAATGTGGCCTTCAGAACTGCACACAGTACTCCAGATGAGGTCTCACCATGGTTCTGTTCAGTGGCATTATGACCTCAGGTTTCCTGCTGATGAAACTTCTATTGATACATCCCATCATTTGTCTTGCCTTGGATGATGCTTTCTCTACCTGTTTTGCAGCCTTCATGTCTGCACTGATGATCACTCCCAAGTCTCATTCTACTGTCGTCTTAGCTAATGTTTCTCCATTTAAGGTGTAAGTTTTGCACGGATTTCTGCTACTGAGGTGCATGACCTTACATTTCTTAGCGTTGAAGCCCAGCTGCCATGTCGAGGACCAGCTCTCCAACGTAAGCAGGTCCTGCGTCATACAATCCTGAAAATTACTTTCCCTTACTGTATTGCATATTTTGGCGTCATCGGCGAATAATGTTACTTTATCCTGAAGCCCTTGTGTCAAGTCCCTTATGAATATGCTAAAAAGGAGTGGACCCAGGACTGAGCCCTGTGGTACTCCGCTGGTCACTTCCGATGTTTCAGAGAAGGTGCCGTTGACCACCACCCTCTGAAGTCTACCACTCAGCCAATCATTGACCCATGTAATTAGTGTCTCACCTAACCCCATTGATTTCATCTTGCTTAAAAGCCTGCGTGTGGGACACTGTCAAAAACCTTACTAAAATCCAAGTACACTATGTCCAGAGACTCTCCCGAGTCCAACTTCCTTGTTACCCAATCAAAGAAGCTGATGAGATTGGATTGGCATGACCTACCCTTAGTGAATCCATGTTGATTGGGATCCCTCAGATTCCCCTCCTCCAAGATCATGTCTAACTTACGTTTAAGTAGTGTTTCCATGAGTTTACACACTATCGATGCGAGACTTACTGGTTTGTAATTCGCAGCTTCTGCTCTGTAACCCTTCTTGTGCAGAGGAACGACGTTAGCTGTTTTCCAGTCCAGGGGGACTCTCCCCGTACGTAGGGAGAGATTGAAGAGGTCCAAGCGAGCCACCACATCAATTTAGCAAAACCAGGAAAGGTATGACAGGGGTCCAAGTAGTCACCTAGCAAATTTCAACTGGATAAAACGTGCAAGACTCTACCCATGATGCAGCAACACTTCTAGTCGAATGGGCCATAAGAAAAACCAGTGGCTGCTTGCTGCGAGCAATGTAAAACACGGTAAATAGCCAGTCAAATCCATTGAGTTAACAAGAAATTGAACACTGGCCAAACACGGCGAGGATCAGCAATCAGGACATATGGGCGATCAGATCACCAAGTTTCTCAATCTGGACTTTACTGTCCCTCTTTGGTGGTTAGTTCGTCTTAGCCTGCACTAGTAGCTAGTCTTCCAATCTGGTTCAGGGAGTGAGTCTAGATCAACCCCAGTGGACAGTGCTTCTCACGGATGCCAATCTCCTGGGTTGGAGAGTTCAGTGTCTTGGTCACTTGACTCAGGGTAGTTGGGCACTGGTGGAGGCTTCCTGGTCAATCAATGTTCTGGAGACCAGAGCCATTCGGATGGCGTTAGTAAGTAGCTAGACATTTTTTAGATATATTGGTGATAGGAAGAAGTGCTAAAGTTACATTTCGAGACTCAAAAGTGAAGGGGAGAAATATGTAGATGCTGATTAAGAAAAGGCTGAGTTACTTAACAAATATTTCTGTGTTCACAGCCAAAGATTGTGGGAGCGGGACTGTAGAAGACAAACAGGGATGGTAGGGTGGTAGACTCTGATCGATTTTCAGAGGGTTGTGTTCGTGAGGAGCTAGCTAAATTAAAGGTACTCAAGGCGTTGGGACTGGATGGTGAACATCCGAGAGAGCTGAAGGAACTTAGGGAAGTTCTGGTGGCTCCACTGAATGACCTTTTCAATGCTTCGCTAGAGTTGGGAGTGCTACTGGAGGACTGGAGAAGGGCAGATGTGGTCCCTTCTCCACAAAAGTGGAAGGAAGAAGTAGGGAATTACAGGCCAGTAAGTCTGACTTAAAGTTTCCTGAATCCAGTGGATTACAGGACCAGAGGCAACATGGATTTACTAGTTCAGTCTTGTCAGACAAATCAATTTCTTTGATTGGGTGACCATAGAATTAATTAAAGGGGAGTGCGCTAGACCTGATGTATTTGGATTTTGGCAGGGCCTTTGACAGTGTGCCACACAGAAGTCTAGGAAGTAGACTGAGTGCTCTTGGGATGGGCTCCAGGATGGTGGTCTGGGTCGGGAACTGGTTGAGTGGAGGACAGCAGGGTGGTAGTTGGTGGGGGTTGCTCTGGGGAGGGGGATGTTGCCGGTGGTGTGCCTCCGGGTTCTGTTCTTGGGCCTGTTTTTGACAATTTTATACGAGATGTTGCTGCAGGGCTGTCGGGTGGGATTTGCCTCTTTGTGGATGGTGCCGGGGTCTCCAGTGGAGTGGATGCCCCTGATGGTGTGGGTGGCGTGGGGGGGGGGGTCTGAGCAGTAATGGCACTCGTGGACTCTAGGGGGCGGTATGGAATGGATAATGAATAAGATGTGTTTGTGGAGTATTTTGTGGAGTTTTTCTACAAAAGCGCCTGCTTTTTGTATGGTTCTGGGTAACTCTAGTTAGATGCAAGCATATGTGTTAGTTAAGGCCACGCCCAATAGAAGCGTACGAAAAGTTGGTGAATAAAAATCTTAATATGGATGTAGCCAAGGCCAGAAAAACACACTACAGATTAATATTACGGAAAAGCATAATAATATTCTTTTTATGTACTTTGCTATTAAGCCAGATCATAGAGGATATCAGGATATACATGCAGAACTTACACACTAAATGGTGAGACCTTGGCTAGGACCACGGCGGAACGTGATTTAGGGGTGATCATTAGTGATGACATGAAGGTTGCCAATCAAGTGGAGAAGGCTTCCTCCAAGGCAAGGCAAATGATGGGTTGTATCCGTAGGGGTTTTGTCAGCAGGAGATTTGAAGTGATAATGCCGCTGTACAGATCCATGGTGAGACCTCATTTGGAGTATTGTGTTCAGTTCTGGAGACCACACTACTGGAAAGATGTGCTGCGAATTGAGTCGGTTCAGCGAATGGCCACCAGGATGGTCTCGGGGCTCAGGGATCTTACGTATGTAGAAAGGCTAAATAAATTGCAGCTGTACTCACTTGAGGAACGAAGAGAGAGGGGGGATATGATTGAGACGTTCAAGTATGTTACGGGCCGTATCGAGGTGGAAAATGATATCTTCTGTCCTATAGGTCCCTCGACCACCAGAGGGCATCCGCTGAAAATCAGGGGAGGGAAGTTTCGTGGTGATTCCAGAAAATACTTCTTCACAGAAAGGGTGGTTGATCATTGGAACAGTCTACCTCTGCAGGTGATTGAGGCCAGCAGCGTGTCAGATTTTAAGAGAAAATGTGATATTCACGTGGGATCTCTAAGGGAGTAAAGTCAGGGGGGTGGGTCATTAGAGTGGGCAGACTTGATGGGCTATGGCCCTTTTCTGCCATCATATTCTATGTTTCTATGAACTCCATCTTGAGGTAGTGACTCCATTTTGTTCAGCTCCCTTCCTTTAGCCTCATAGTTCTAATTGATACTAGATGTGTTTAAGGCCGGATAGGAAGAGCATATTGGATTATGTATCCCAAAATGAAGCATAGCATGTATTAAGTGTGTTGGATGTGTGCAAGGGGCCCCGAACGAACGAAGGAATGATTGATATATGAAAGTGATATATGAAAGAATGGTGTGTACTTAATTTCTAATATTTTATATATTTTAAACCTGAAGAAACACTAAGGAAAAATCTTGAGGTAACATCTGGAAATGGTTAAGTTATACCAGAGACACTTTACTATGAAAGCCCTCTAGAGCTCCAGCATAGGAAGGCTTCTGTGTGTGTATCAGTGAAACCTAACACTGTCAGTTTTTCAGATAGAGGGGGAAACAGCCCCTCCTTTTTCTGATGCTGATAGGGCCATGAAGTTTTCAGCACTTTAAATGTAGGTTCTCTTGACACAGATAAGCAGTTTTAGATTTAAAGTTTTTGGCTATGTTATAAAATGTTTATGTATATTCAGAAATGAATGTAAACAAAAAATACGATTTCTGGAACTTTTATTCCATGTTAAAAAGAAGTTCATTGTCCAAATTTAAGGACAGCCTCTGTTAATGGATTGGCTGACAAGTAATGATGTCATGCAGGGTAAAAGGTATATATTGGGGAGCTACGAATTATCAAGTTGAGATCTTTGTCAGCAAGGCCAGCGTTTGGCGGCTGTAAAGATTTCCCAGATGATGCAATAATCTTATGAGGTCCATTTTGACAATTAATAAATAAACGAAATAACTATTTTAATATAATTTGCGTCATGTGTTATTTCTCATGTATTTTTTACACGCCTAGAGCTAATGCGCGTGTGACCCGTGGTCAGGTCCTGGCGGAGCTTGGGGAGTGGTCTGGAATTTGGCGGCTGGGGTTTGATGCTGGGACATGCGGGGTCATGCGTTTGGGCTGGGGACCCGGGAGAGTGGTGCGGTGTGGGGGGTAGGGAGCTTTTTATGCACGACCGAAGAGCGGGTGTGGCTGAGTGTGGTCATCTTGGGATGGTTGGGCGGGTTGGGGGGGGTGGCGTCGTCCCTGTGTGGAACTCTGGTGAGACCTCATCTATCTATATAAAATCGGATGTATGTATGCTCTAGCATAACTCCGAAACACATGGACAGATTTCAACCAAACTTGGTATACATATCAATTCCTATCTGGGAACAAATACTGTGGGGTGGGAAGGGGTAACATGTAAAGAATCTTCGAAAAAGACAGATATTGCTTTGACCAATTGTGTGAAGCTTGGGGAATGATGTCACACTGTGCTGTGCTATCATTGCTGTAACAATGCCTCCAAGGAAACGTACCATTATAGGCTGTCTTTTTCTTCTTTCCTTGTTTCCTATATTATGTTTAGTCACTTAATGAATCTTGGTATCTCTAGATGTTGAGGACTTGAGAATGACAGAATTAATTGAATTTTTTAAATATGATTTGTTGTTCTTCGTAAATTGGCGATTTTATTTCTGTTTCTTTCTGTTCAAGATGTTTATGCTTGGAAATGTATTTTGAAAATTGCATAAATAAATAATAATAATAATAAAAAAAAAAGGAAACGTAATGTAATTGGCCAAGTGCAATCAAAGCTACATCTAGAGCTTCAGAGACAGTACAGCAACGCGAGGCCAATTTTATTCCTTTTCCTGTCTAATAGAAGATAAGAATAAATAAATAACCAGGCAATGCTGGGCAATCTGCTAGTTTGGAATATTGTGTACAATTCTGGAGACCGCATCTTCAAAGGGAAGTAGAGGGGTGGAGTTGGTCCAGAGGAAGGCTACTGATATGTATGTAATCTAATCTAAATCTTAGATTTATATACCAGATCATCCCTAAATATATAGGGCTTGACTGTTTACAATAAAAATATGTTTGCAAAGACATGTTGATTTTAAGATAGATTATTATACTTTAGAGCGGTGGTTCCCGGCCCTGTCCTGGGGTACCGCCGGCCAGTCGGGTTTTCAGGATGGCCCTAGTGGGTATGCATGAAAGAGATTTGCATATAATGAAGATTATAGGAGTGCAGATCTGCCCTATGCATGTTCATTGGGGCTATCCTGGGGGCCCGGTTGGCTGGTGGTCCTCCAGGACGGGGCTGGAGACTACTGCTTTAGAGGAAAGGCGGGAGAGGGGAGATATGTAGATGTTTGGATATCTATGTGGCGTGGATGTGTGTGATTCGGGTCTCTTTCAGTTGAGGGAGAGCTCTGGGATGGGAGGGCGTAGGGTGGTGTTGGGAGGTGGTGGGCTCTGGAGTAGTCGAGGGAAATTCTTTTTTACACAGGGGGTGGTGGATGTGTGGAGCAGTCTCACGGGGGGTGGAGATGGAGGCTGTCTAGGTTCAGGAGGTGCGTGGGATCTCTTGGAGAGAGAGAGAGAGGTGATGGTTGCTGCAGATGGGCAGACTGGATGGGCCATTTGGCCTTTATTTGTTATCATGTTTCTATGACCTTCTGATCGCCAAGGGAGAAGTGTAAAGCACTATTAAGCACAGTTACTTACCGTAACAGGTATTATCCACGGACAGCAGGCAGATATTCTCTACATGTGGGTGACGTCATCCACGGAGCCCCGTCGCCGACAGCTTTTCAAGCAACTTTGATTGAAGATCTCAAAGTTTGCTAGTGCTACCCACGCATGCATGCCTTCCTGCTCCACTAGAGGGCACATCCCCTCCTCGTGGTGTTCAGTTCAGATAGCTAGCAAAGAAGCCAACCTCGAGGAGGTGGGAGGGTTACAAGAATATCTGCCTGCTGTCCCTGGATAACACCTGTTATGGTAAGTAACTGTGCTTTATCCCAGGACAAGCAGGCAGCATATTCTCTACGTGGGTGACCTCTAAGCTAACCAAAAAAGGGATGGAGGGAAAGTTGGCAATTTATGAAAACAGATTACACAAAACCGACTGGCCAAACTGGCCGTCGCGCCTGGAAAAAGCATCCAAACAGTAGTGAGAGGTGAAGGTATGAACCGAAGACCAAGTGGTGGCCTTACAGATCTCCTCAATAGGCGTGGACCTGAGGAAAGCGACCGACGCCGCCATCGCTCGGACTCGATGCCCCGTGACTCAACCTTGCAGCGAGAGACCAGCCTGAGCGTAGCAAAAGGAAATACAAGCAGCTAACCAGTTGGATAAGGTGCGCTTGGAAACAGGACGGCCCAACCGATTAGGATCAAAAGAAATGAAAACTTGAGGAGCCGTCCGATGAGACTCGGTGCGTCGCAGGTAAAAGGCCAACGTCCTTTTACAATCAAGAGTGTGAAGTGCCACCTCCCCAGGATGAGAGTGGGGCTTCGAAAAAAACACCGGAAGAACAATGGACTGGTTGAGATGGAAATCCAAAACCACCTTAGGCAAGAACTTAGGATGAATACGAAGGACCACCTTGTCATGATGAAATACAGTAAAAGGTGGGTCTGCAACCAGAGCCTGCAGCTCACTGACTCTGCGAGCAGACGTGAGAGCAATCAGGAACACCACCTTCCAAGTGAGGTACTTCAGATGAGCCTTATCAATGGGTTCAAACGGAGGTTTCATCAATTGGGCCAGAACCACATTAAGATCCCAAACCACCGGGGGAGGCTTGAGTGGAGGATCGACATTGAAAAGACTCTTCATAAAGAGGGAAACCACTGGATGGACAGAGAGCGGTTTCCCCTCAAGAGGCTGATGAAAGGCAGCAATCACACTGAGGTGGACTCGAATAGATGTCGATTTGAGGCCAGACCGAGACAAGTGGAACAGATAATCCAGCACAGAAGACAAGGAGGCAGAGAGCAGCTCCATGCGGTGTGCAGCACACCACGCAGCAAATCTGGTCCATTTCTGGGAATAGCATTGCCGAGTGGAACTCGTCTGAGATGCCTCGAGAACATCCCTCACCGACTGAGAGAAACCAAAGGAGGGAGGCATGTGGAGAGGAACCAAGCTGTTAAGTGTAGAGACTGCAGATTGGGATGCAACAGCGAACCCCGACTCTGAGACAGCAGAGAAGGAAACACAGATAGAAGCAGAGGCTCCCGGACACTGAGTTGGAAGAGCAGGGAGAACCACGGCTGCCTGGGCCACCGAGGCGCAATCAGGATCATGGTGGCACGGGCTTACTTTAGATGCACCAGTGTTCCGAGAATCAAGGGAAAGGGAGGAAACACATAAAGGAACCTGCCTGTCCAATCGAGAAGGAAAGCATCTGCCTCGAGACGATCCAGGGAGAATATCCTCGAGCAGAAAAGAGGCAACTTGTGAATGAGGGGGCGAAGCAAACAGGTCTACCTGTGGCGTTCCCCACCGAACAAATATCTGTTGCAGAGTATGAGAATGGAGCGACCATTCGTGCGGCTGAAGAAGGCAACTCAACTTGTCCGCCAGACAATTCTGCGCGCCTTGGATATACACCGCCCGAAGAAAGATGTTGTGGTGCGACGCCCACTGCCAAAGATGAAGGGCTTCCCTGCAAAGCGACAGGGAACCCATACCCCCTTGCTTGTTTACATAATACATCGCCACCTGGTTGTCCGTATGCACCAGGACCATGCGATCCTGCAGCAAGTGACGAAACGCCACCACGGCATTGTAAATGGCCCAGAGCTCCAGCAGGTTGATGTGGCAGCGACAGTCCGCACTCGACCAAAGACCCTGAGTCCGAAGGCCATCGAAGTGCGCTCCCCAAGCATACGCCGAGGAGTCCGTCGTCAGAACCTTCTGATGCGGGGGTATAAGAAAGAGCAAACCTCTGGACAGATTGGAAGAACTGGTCCACCAACGGAGCGAGTGTTTCAAGGAGGAAGTCACCGCAATGTGCTGAGAAGCGGGATCCCGATCCTGCCGCCACTGAGACACCAGAGTCCATTGAGGAACCCGAAGATGTAACCGGACAAAAGGCATAACGTGAACGGTGGAGGCCATGTGCTCCAGGAGAATCATCATCTGCTTGGCCGAGACCAAAGCCAGCCGAGACACCAGCCGACTCAGCCGCAGGAGGACATCCTGCCGAGGTTGAGGCAGAAACGACCGGAGACGGACCGTGTCCGGTACCGCCCTGATAAACTGCAGGGACTGAGAGGGGCACAACTGAGACTTGGGGAAGTTGATCTCGAACCCCAGACGCTGAAGGAAGATAATAGTCTGACGGGTCGCCGCAATAACCCCCTCCCTCGACGGGGCTTTGACAAGCTAGTCTTCGAGGTACGGGAAGACCTGAAGGCCCTGCGACTGCCACGAGGCACTTCGTGAAGACCCGTGGGGACGAAGCAAGCCCGAAAGAGAGGACCCGATACTGCAATTGGAGGTCTAGCGACACAGGCAGCTAAAATTGACCCTTCCATCTCCAAAATACTGATCAAAACAACAGACATTAAAGTGTAATGAAAAGAAATAAAAACACTTCTATTCAAAAAATACTTCCCATCACTCTAACCACCACCTATTAGCTCATGATTATTCCCTTGGGAATATCACCCCTATAGTAACACCTAGTCAAATCTTCAAACTAATCATCTCTTAAAACTATATCACCAACAAATATTAAGAAACCTAAATAAGCAATCACCATCTGTAACTAGAAAACTTCTTCCTTCAACGTTATGTCATACATTAAGAAACCTAAATAAGCAATCATCATCTGTAACTAGAAAACTTCTTCCTTCAATGTTATGTAACCATCTTCTATAACTTGAATGTGCTATTATTCTCTACCGTAACCTGTAATATACTCACTTCCTGTTATGCAATTCTACTGAAAATGCCCAGATATCTTCTAAATTGTAATCCGCCTAGAACTGCAAGGCACAGGCGGAATAGAAATCACTAATGTAATGTCTCCCACCTGAAAGCGGAGAAACCGTCGAGAAGCCGGATGTATCGGGATGTGAGTGTAGGCTTCCTTCAGGTCCAGGGAACACAACCAGTCCCCCTTGTCCATCAAGGGATACAAAATGGAAAAGCATGCGGAACTTTTCCCGAACCAGAAACTTGTTCAGCTTTCGCAGATCCAGGATAGGGCGCAGGTCCCCGGTCCGTTTGGGAACCAGGAAGTACTGGGAATAAACTCCGGAGCCCTGTTGGCAAGGGGGAACCTCCTCCACAGCCCGTAGGCGGAGCGTCTGCGCTTCCAAAAGCAGTAAAGGAAGCTGCGCCCCGTTGTAGCGAGACTCTCCGGGAGGTCTGTCTGGAGGCAAAGCCCGGAAATTGAGGGAGTACCCGTCCCGAACGACGGATAGAACCCAAGAGTCCGCAGTTATCTCCGCCCAATGATGATAAAAGGCATGGAGACGACACCCGATGGGCAGAGGGGGAACTCCCAAGGCGGAAGGGGCCAGCCTCCTCCCGCCCGGCCAGTCATCAGGACGGCGGCTGTTTAGGCGCAGCAGGGGTCTGTGGATTAGGAGGAGCCCTCTGCTGCTGCGAATGCCGAGGAGGGCGAGAAAACGCTGGCGTGGACTTCTGCGGATACCACCGGGGAGGCAGCCTATAGGTCTTGGGCGGAGCGGGCATCGCCTTAGTTCGGACCAAGGAAGCAAAGGAGCGTTCGTGTTCGGAGAGGCATTTCGTGGCAGCCTCGATAGAATGATCGTTCATTCCCCAAGCACGGGAGATTGGCCAACCTGTCCTGCAGGTTCGGGTCCATGTCGACAATGCAGAGCCATGCCAGGTGACGCATGGCCACCGCGAAGGCAGAGACCCTGGATGACAGTTCAGAAGCGTCATAGGAGGCCTGAAACATGTACAGCCTCAGCTGTGACAGCGTATCTACAAGCCGGCAAAACTCCGCATGGCGCTTAGAAGGCAAATCGTCCTCGAAAGATGGTAGAGACTTGATACACCACTTGAGATAGGATGTAAATGTAAAGTTGTAATTTAGGACTCTGTTCGCCATCATGGAGTTCTGATATAGGCGCCTCCCGAACTTATTCATAGTCCTGCCCTCCAGGCCCGGCGAGTCAGCGGCAGACACCTTGGATGGATGAGACTTCAAGGTAGACTCCACTACTAAAGGACTGGTGAGAAAGCTGCGCCTTCTCAAACTCTTTGCAAGGCACCGTCTGGTACCGAGACTCCATTTTGGAGGGAACAGCCGGAATAGCTTAGGGAGTCTCCAGATTACGAAAGAAAGTCTGCTACAAGGACTCCCTAGGAGGGTAGGGGAGCTCCATCTCCTCCAAATACTCTGGTATACTTGGAATCTGACTGGAGGCCCAAATGCAAGGCCTTCCCCATGTCCTGAACAAACCTAGTGAAGAAAGAGGGCCTGCCTTCAGAATGCCCCTTGAGGGGGGTGGTGTAAAGAGACTGCAGGGCAGCTGAAAATGAGGGGGAGGCCTCCCTGGAATACTGCGGCAGCACATCCGTATCCACCAACATAGACGCCGAAGAAGCCCCGCTAAAGGAACGAGGATGGGGTCGACGAGAGCTTGCGTCGAGAAGTCCCCGGAGGAGAGGACCTCGGGGCATGGCCCGTCGAGGTCCAACGACGGTGCCCCGGAGAACCCCGGCCCGAAGACAAGCCTCAGGAAAAAGAGGCAGGGTCCCCCGAGGTTGGCTCCTCCCGGAGTGGGGAACCCAACCGGACCGGTGACTTCAGCAGACTCGGGTTGGACAGGGAGAGGCCAGAGGTCTTAATGGAGCCGGTAGTGCGAGGACCCGGAGACCTACCCCGCCTCAGGGGAGAATCCCGAGGGTGCTTCGCTGGCCCGAGGGAGAAGCGTGCCTCGATGGAAGAAGTGAGGAATCAGACGAGAACAGACGCTGAGATCGACATGCCTTGCCCCGAAAAGCCTCGATGGGATGCTCAGGCTGGTCCACAACGCGTGAGGTCGAGGCCAGAGCGAGCTGAGCCAACGCCGAGGAGAACTCCGAGGAGATGAAAGCCTTCAATACCTCCTTGAACATAGGCACCGTGACCATATTAGGCCAGGCAGGTGCAGCAGTATGTTCCACCGAGGGCGACCTCGAGAATGAGTATTCCCGTATGGTGGAAGCACGCTTGGAGGCTTTCAAGGGTGGTCTCATTGAGGCCGGCGAGACTACACTCACCGCCTGGATGGCCAGAGACTCCGAGGAAGGCTTCATCGGTAGAGGAACTGAACCTGAAGAAGGAAGAGGGGACTTATCCGGGACCCAGGCCTTCGAGGTCGAGGGAGACTTGCCCGGGGCCGAGGTCTTTGAGGCTGACGTCGAGGCCGAAGTCCAGGCCGAGACCGGGGTCGAAGCAGGAGCAGCCTCCATGGCTAAGAACTCCGCGATCCTGGCCCTACGTCACCGAAGAGCCCGAGACTGGAGGGTGGCACAATGAGGACAGGAGTCCGTGGGGCGATCCGCACCCAAGCACAAAATACACCAGTGGTGCGGGTCTGTAATTGAAATAACCCGACCGTACTGGGAGCACTTCTTAAACCCGGTAAGAGGCCGGGACATAAGGTACAGACGGCCGCAGCCACAGCGAACCGGGAGCCCTCGGTTGCAGAATCGAAAAAACAAAAAACAAGTAGCACAAGGAATTAACAAACCGCACAGCGACTCCCGAGTAAAACAAAGAAGCCGCGGCGCTAGAAAGGCACTTAGAGAACGCAGAGAAGAGACTGGGCTTTCTGGCTCCGCGGAAAACTAAGAACTGAAGACCACGAGGAGGGGATGCGCCCTCTAGTGGAGCAGGAAGGCACGCATACGTGGGCAGCACTAGCAAACTTTGAGATTTTCAATCAAAGTTGTTTGAAAAGCTGTCCGCGACGGGGCTCCGTGGATGATGTCACCTACATGTAGAGAATATGCTGCCTGCTTGACCTGGGATAATGATTGCACTGAATAAAAGTAATTCTGATTGGTTGGTATGGGAACTGACTGATATAGACAACCCAATAGTCAAGAATCAGTAGCAAACCCAGGGTTGGGTGGGACAATAAGTCCTTAATTCAGCAGAGAACTAAGCAGATGAGAATTAGGTATATAGGTAGTGTAAGCACAAGGATAGGTGGGAGGTGGGGTGAAGGGTGGGAGAGCCTAGGCAACCAGAGATCTGTGAGCTGTGTTAACTATGAAACCTATCTCCAATGTTATTTTCTATCAAAACACCACTTGATGCATGCAGCCTGGTAAGACGTGCTTCACTTGGGCTTTGCAGACTCTTGGCTATTAATCTTTGTTTTCCCTGCTAATTCAACTTGATTACTGGATGTTTTGCATCTGAGGGACACAGGACTGAGGAGCATTCTGCGGCATTTTTTCTGCAGAATGGAGAGATGGGAATGACTGTCAAAACCCTGAAGTCCACTCGTGAAAAGGGAAAACTGTCACTAAAATGGTGGAGGGCCCTCTTCCAGAACCTGCAACTATGTGCGCCTGGGAGCAGGAGGTGTCCCGCATGGTATACACGACGTTGGAAGATCGGCTAAATAAACTGCAATCCACAGTGGAGGGCATCAATGATAAACTTGACACTCAATCTCAAAGATTCACTGAAGTATCTAGAAACATAGAAACATAGAAGATGACGGCAGAAAAGGGCCACAGCCCATCAAGTCTGCCCACCCTAACAACCCTACCCCCTTGAATTTACCCCCCTAGAGATCCCACATGTGTATCCCATTTCCTTTTAAAATCCTTCACGCTGCTGGCCTGAATCACCTGAGGTGGAAGTTCATTCCAACGATCGACCACCCTTTCGGTGAAGAAGAACTTCCTGGTGTCGCCATGAAATTTCCCACCCCTGATTTTCAGCGGATGGCCTCTTGTGGCAGAGGGGCCTTTAAAAAAGAAGATATCATCTTCCACCTCAATACGGCCGGTGATATATTTAAACGTCTCTATCATGTCTCCTCTCTCTCTACGTTCTTCAAGTGAATATAGCTGCAATTTATTCAGCCTTTCTTCATACGGGAGGTCTTTGAGTCCCGAGACCATTTTGGTGGCCATTCTTTGAACTGACTCAACTCTCAGCACATCCTTTTGGTAATGTGGCCTCCAGAATTGTACACAATACTCCAGATGAGGCCTCACCATGGATCTGTACAATGGCATTATAACTTCGGGCTTCCGGCTGATAAAACTTCTTCGGATGCAACCCATCATTTGTCTTGCCTTTGATGAAGCCTTCTCCACTTGATTGGCAGTCTTCATGTCTTCGCTAATGATCACCCCCAAATCACGTTCCGCCTTGGTCCTAACTAAGGTTTCACCATTTAGTGTGTAAGTTTTGCATGGATTCCTGCTGCCGAGGTGCATGACCTTACATTTTCTAGCATTGAAGTTTAGCTGCCAAGTCGAGGACCAATGTTCCAATAGAAGTGGGTCCTGCGTCATACTGTCTGGTAAAGTGTTCTCACTTACTATGTTGCATAGTTTGGCGTCATCGGCGAATAATGTGATTTTACCCTGAAGCCCCTGAGTCAGATCTCCCACAAATATGTTGAAGAGGATCGGGCCCAAGACCGAGCCCTGAGGCACTCCACTGATCACCTCCGACGTTTTTGAAGGGGCACCATTTACCACCACTCTCTGAAGTCTACTGTTTAGCCAATCACCGACCCATGTAGTTAACGTCTCTCCCAGTCCCATTGATTTCATCTTGTTCAATAGTCTGCGGTGTGGAACGCTATCAAAAGCTTTACTAAAGTCCAAGTAAACGACGTCCAGGGACTCACCCACATCCAGTTTCCTTGTTATCCAGTCAAAGAAACTAATCAGATTGGATTGGCAGGACCTGCCTCTGGTAAATCCATGTTGGCGGGGATCCCGTAGATTCTTCTCGTCTAGGATTGTATCTAATTTATGCTTAATTAGTGTTTCCATGAGTTTACTCACTATGGATGTGAGACTCACCGGTCTGTAATTCTCAGCCTCTGTCCTGCAGCCCTTTTTGTGGAGTGGGATTACATTGGCTGTTTTCCAGTCCAAGGGGACTTTTCCCGCCTTCAAGGAAAGATTGAAGAGCACAGACAATGGCTCTGCCAGGACATCACACAGCTCTCTAAGCACCCTGGGGTGTAGATTGTCCGGTCCCATGGCTTTGTTCACTTTGAGTCTTGATAGCTCGCAGTAGACGCTGCTGGGTGTAAACTCAAAATTCCAGAACTGGTCATCTGAGCTATGCCTTGCTTGCAACTGTGGACCGGACCCTGGCGCCTCGCAGGTAAAGACTGAGCAGAAGTATTCGTTTAGTAGTTCGGCTTTATCGGAATCTGATTCTGCATGAGTCCCGTCTGCTTTCCTAAGGCGTACTATCCCATTTGTGTTTCTTTTCCTATCACTGATGTACCTGAAGAAGGATTTATCCCTTTTCTTAATGTCCTTTGCTAGGTTCTCTTCTATCTGAAGCTTGGCCTCTCTGACTGCCGTTTTGACAGCTTTGGACTTGGCCAGATAGTCTTCTTTTACTGCTCCTCTTCCTGAATGTTTGTAGGAAACAAATGCTTTTTTCTTTTTCTTAACGAGGTCCGAGATTTCTGTAGTGAACCACTGGGGTCTGTTATTCCTCCGTCGTTTGCTTGTTGTTTTTATATAGCGATTTATTGCTTCATGTAGGGTAGATTTCAGGTTTGCCCACATAGCCTCTACATTATTGGTTTCGGCATGGTCTTGCAGTGCCCGATGGACGAAGTCTCCCATGCGTTTGAAGTCAGTGCCACGAAAATTTAGGACCTTTGTTGTTGTGGTCGATCTGGAGAAACCCTTCCTAAGGTTGAACCAAACCATGTTATGGTCGCTGGAGGCCAGCGTATCACCTACCGAAACTTCTGATACGCTGTCTCCGTTGGTGAGTACCAGGTCTAGTAATGCCTGGTCCCTAGTGGGCTCCAATACCAATTGTTTGAGCTGTGCACCCTTTATGGAGGTTAACAACCTTCTACTGCCGCTAGTTTGTGCGGTAAGTGCATTCCAATCTGTATCGGGCATATTAAAATCCCCTAACAGTACTGTGTCCCCACGCAAGGTGATGTTTTCAATGTCTTCGATTAATTCCATATCCTTGTCTACCTGTTGTCTCGGAGGTCTGTAAATCACACCAAGATACAGGCATTTTTCATTTCCTCTAGCCAGGTTCACCCAGAGGGATTCCCCGGTATACTTGACATCTGTGATTATGGTAGTTTTGATGTCTTCTCTAGTGTATAGAGCTACCCCTCCTCCTAACTTGCCCTCCCTGTCTCGACGGAGTAAGTTGTAACCCGGTATAACCATATCCCACCCGTGTGAGTCCGTGAACCAAGTTTCGGATATCGCCACCACGTCTAGGTCGGCGTTCATTATTTCCGTCTCTAAATCTAGAATTTTATTGCCCAAACTGTGTGCATTGACGTACATAGCTCTCCATACCTTATGTTTGCTAAGTCCCTGTACAGAGTTTCCCGCCTGAGTTAGTGTGACCCCTGATGTATTGTTTACAGTGTGTGCACTTACCTCAGACTCAGAGTGGCGACTCACCTCCTCAGGATAGTTACTTACTGCTCCAGAGAATGAACGGATACCCTCCCCCAACTTACCTAGTTTAAAGCCCTTCGAAGTAGGCGGGCTAGTCGACGTCCGAAGACGTTCTTACCTCTTCTGGTCAGGTGGAGTCCGTCTGGTCCCTGAAGTCCCTGCAGTGCATCTCCATGGTCCAGAAATCCAAAGTTCATCTCCCTGCACCATCCATGTAGCCACTCGTTAGTCCTCTGGATACGCTCCTCCCGGGCTCTACCCTTACCTCTTACCGGGAGGATTGATGAGAAGACCACCTGCGCTCCCAACTGCCTCAGCTTCTCACCCAGGGCTCCAAAGTCTTTGGGTATGGTCTCCGGGGTGTTCCTGGCAGTGTCATTCGTCCCAACGTGGATGAGAAGCATGGGGAAGTGGTCCTGTGGTTTGAGAAGTCTATCTAGACAGGTGGTGACATCTCAGATTCTGGCCCCAGGCAGACAGCAAACCTCCCTTGATTGTATCTTACTGTATTTTAGACTGTAAGCCGCCCTGAAGGTTTCCCCCAAGGCGCGGGGTAGTAAAAACATAATAAACTTGGAAGTAGAGCACAGAATATCAGAGTGGAAGATGATGCACAACATGTGCGCCTTCAAATCAGCCTTCTCCAAAATCCGGTTTCGCCTTCTTACAGAATGGCTGGAAGATCAATAAAACCATCAGAGGAGGAATAATTTGAGAATGGTAGGATTACCAGAATCAGTGAAAAATAATGATTTATACTGTGTTTTTTTTTCATTCCTGGCTCCCCCGAGAGATGTGCATAACAGGTGGGTCTGCCAGTTTTGTCTGTGAACGCGCTCATCTGCTATTGCCTGTTATTTGAACTAGAGGAATAAAGAGCAGATCTTGCACGCCTATCGAAAAACGGAAGTGCTAGAATACAAGGGTGCCGTCTACTCCTATTTAATGATTATTCTAGCAAGTCAACTCTTCTACGATGAGAGATGGCCCGGATCTGCACATTTCTCCACAAGAAAAGAATTTGCTTTGCACTTGTATATCCTGCTAACCTTTGGGTTTGGAGGACCCTCCTCCGTAGTCATGATGCCGCACAAAACTTCCTGGATGATATTAATGCAATACCTGCTAAACCTCTCACACCATGAAGGGCTAATAGGGGCCTTGTACTCTGCGGGACAGTTTTAGCTCAGCTCCTACATGGTATTGATATCCTCCATGCACTCTAAGTTCTTGATCACTGGTTTGCTTGCCTATACAGTTCCATGGTATTGGGCCATTCCATGTCAAGTGGACCAGGAGCCCACGCTCGACCCCATTGAAATCCAACCTAATTTTACAGGTGTGTTGTCTAGTGTCTCAAATGAAACTCTGCAAATTTTTTTTGATTTATCTCAATTTGTTCAGGAGCTAGGTGGTTGAACAAATGCAAAATTGATCCACTCCCATGCCTCGTGTGACCTAAAACGCCAACTTTGCTTAAGTCTGAAATTTTGCAGTTTGGTACAACACTTTGGGGCACGTTTCTGTGCCAAGTTTGAAATCTTTTGTGAATGTGCTTCCATTTCTACAGGTCAGCAAAGTAGGCAAAAAAATTCACGAATGAAAATTTTTGCCACAGTTTGGCTCCATACTGCTGCTGGTAGGTAAATCAGCTGAGGGTACAACTTTACCAGCAGACATGTACCATGAGGTACTTCCAAGATTTGAAACATGAGCTTTAATAGTTAAGTGAAGCTGAAGATATGACTATCCCAAAAATATGGCTTTATGCATTTATGTTGCACTCCTGTTGATCACAGTTATGTCTTCTAAATATATTATTTCTTAAAACTTATAAGTTAATATGAATATATATCATAAGGTGATGTGCTCAGACCTTTTACCCAATAAATAGTGTAGTCACTACAATGGGTTTAACAAGGGGACCATCATTGCAACCACCTGTCCCTGCCCTCCCTCAATGTTCTTTGCCTAATTATAACACTAAGTTGGTACTTATCTGCAAATTTTTACTGTTTATGTGTAGTTTTGTTGTTGGTTTTTTAAAAATATCATTTGAAAGAGCATGTTTTTTGCTATAGAAGTTATCCTGTTTTATTTTTGACCCGCCCTTTCTTTTTTATTTTTTTTAAAATATCTTTATTAGCAATTGCAAAGGGTACATACAACCAGAGGTGGGAAAATCAGATAAAAGCAAAACAGCCAGAGAAGTCGACACGTGAGGGAACATGACAACAGAAAAGGCATAGTATAAAACCCCTTTGATTAAATGCCCAACACAATTGACATTTTAAAGTAGCAGAAAACCCCCAGGCAAACACAGACAAACCCCAAACACCAGGCATCAAGTCACTCCAAGCAAGCATCAGACACTCCCACACTCATACCCCCCACACAACCAACCATTCAAGTGCAACTACCCATGGGAGAGAAAAGGAAAGAACAGCATCCGCCCCAAGAGGAGGAATCAGAGTGTGGAATCTTCCATAGTCTCCGGCCCTGAACTGGGACATAAAGTTAAGGCTCTCCTCCAAAGAGACATGTAACACCGGTGGGCCAGAGTTCCAGATTTGGGAATGCATCATATCTCATAGTGCCCCACCTCAGCTAATCTAGCTAGCCACTGCGGGAAGGAGGCCACCGAGCCATCTACCCTGTTTTGCAGCAGGAGCTTTTTTGCCACCAAGACAGCCATGTAAAGAACTCTGCGCTAGGGTAGCATGCGCCCTTCCTCTATCAAATTGTGTTGGACACCCAGAAGCAGGAAACCATAGTCCAAGGGCACAGCGCGTTGAACAAGGTGCTCCAAAAACGGAAGGATTTGCAACCAGAAGGCGGAGGCAGGACATTCCAAGAAGTGGTGAGTGAGGGTGCCCAAAAATCGATTACATTTAGTACAATCCTCTCCCTCCCAAAGGCCCATACGAGTCCCCTGCACTCTGGATATATAAGCTCGGTGCAGTATTTTAAATTGCATTTCCTGAAGGTCTGTGGAACCCCCCCAAAGCCTGCACATTGGCAAAAAGATCAAGAAAAGCCTTTCGGTCAAATGTAATGTCAAGTTCTGATTGCCACTGTGAAGCCAACCGATCAATGGATCACAGAGCCGAAGCATTCTTCAAAAGGTGATACCAGGTGGATAATTTGTTGAAAGCAGGAGGCACCTGAAAAAAACTAAACATCCAAAGGACCACAGAGCCAAGCATCCCCCCACTTGTGACCAAGGGACAAGTAGTAATGTCGGGCTTGAAGGTAAACCCAGGAATGAGTTTGGGGCAGGTGCCAATGGGATTGCAGTTGGGCAAATGTAGGAAACTGACCAACCCCACGATGAGGAAATCCTGAAGGGATCTACATCCACTCTGCTCCCACTGCCGAAACCAAGAGTGGCCCATTCCCGGGGGAAAGTCGACATTCCCATACAGCTGCAACAAAAGGGAAGCTACTGAAGTTTTTCCTTGCCGGCGCCTCCACCACCGCCACACTCATTGCATGGGTAGAAGAAACGCAAACTTAGGCCTTCTTCCTGGGATAGTGGACAACGAAGCATGAAGGAGGGATAGAACCGAATGCGGGGCGCACCATGTCTCCACCCATCCCCGAGGAAAAACAACCGAGAACAACCCAACCAACCTTCATGGATAAACCAGAACAAAGCTACTACATTATAGAAACGAAGATCAGGAAGATTCAAACCGCCCCGAGCTTTATCCAAGGCCAAAGTAGCATAACTAATGTGGGCTTTCTTATGACGCCAAATGAAGGAGGATATTAGGGAACGGAACAATCACACATCCTTATCAGTAACCCAAAGGAGTATGGTTTGCAGAGGATACAGGATCTTGGGGAGAAGTACCATCTTAGACAAAGCCACACGACCCCATAGTCCCAGTGGAAGGTCTCTCCATGTATCACACAAACGCTGAATCTCATCCAAATGACGATGCACATTGTATTGGTACAAAAGCTTGAGATCAGGGCTTAAATACGCACCAAGGTATCGCATCGGCTCCCATACCGGTGGTATCTCTAAGCCCACATGCCAAGTCTCTGACCTAGTGGATCGCAACGGGAGAAGTTCAGATTTATCACAATTGACTCGTAGGCCAGAAATGTCCCCAATGGAGCGCACAGTGGCCAGGGCGCACTCCAGATCTTGTCGGGGATGGTCAAGATAAAGGAGGATTTTGTCGGCAAATAAATTAATGCGGCTCTCCCTCTCCTTGAGTTGGATACCCCGAATGTCCGTGTCCCTGCGAATCTTAGCGGCTAAAAGGTTCAATAGCTAGCACAAAAAGTAGCGGCGACAACAGGCATCCCTATTGGGTCCCCCTTCCCAAGGCAAACGGGTCAGTGAACCAACCATTCACTAAAAGTCTTGCTTCCGGTTGTAAATACAAGCTAGAAATCCTTTGCTGTATGGGGCCCTCTATGCCAAATTGATGCAAAACTCAGAAGAGATACTGCCAGGAGATGCTGTCAAACGCTTTCTCCATATCCAGGCCAACAATAGCCGATGCGCCCTCCAGCCCTCGCCTGGAATGGAGGGCCATCAGAGCACCAGCTAGATTCATCGTTGTGTAGCAGCCCAGCACGAACCCGGCTTGGTCCTCATGGACCAAGAGCGGCAGGAATGCATTCAGTCTGCTCGCCAAGCTCGCGGAAAATAGCTTGGCATCTTGGTTAAGAAGAGATATGGGGCAATAGGACCCCACTTGGGCCGGGTCTTTACCTGGTTTCGGCAGTAGCACAACATGGGCTAGGTTAGGGGGTCTCTTAACCGCGCTTCCTGGACAGCACATTAAATGCCCCTGCTAAGACTGGGGAGACCTGATCTGACAAAAATCTTGTGGTATTCAGATCCAAACCCGTCGGGTCCAGGTGCTTTAGTTAACTTGAGCTTCTTGATACCTAGCTGCACATCTCCTGAGCTAATAGGAGCATTCAACTGCTCCAGCTGGGCAACCGTTAGTTGAGGAAGCTACAGCCCCTGAAAGAAAGCATCTCTATCGGAATCCAAGAAAGGTCAGCGAGCGTATAAAGATTCATAAAAGTGAACAAATTGTTGAATCTGACGCTCCTGGGTGAAACGATTACCCTGCTTGTCCTGAATAGACAAGATAACCTGGCGTGTGCGTGGAGGTCTGACCAGATTGGCCAAGTCTACCCGTTTTCCCCCCCAGGCGTACAGTTTGTACCGTTGAAAATAAATATCTCGAAAAGCCCTCTCCGTCAAGATGGCATCAATCTATTTGCGTACGGTCGTCAGGTGCATTTTATCATCCATGGATAGAGAAGTACTGTGTCGGGCCCTCAATTGTCGGAGTTCCCCTGAGAGAGCCAGTAAGTCTATGTCTAATTTTTTCCACTGGAAAGAAAGATAAGCGATAATGAACCCCCACAGAACTGCCTTGGAGGCCTCCCAGAACGTCACCGGGTGAATATCTTCAGTATTATCGTCAAATATATTTTATTGAGCACCAAGAAAAATAACAATCAGAAGCAAGAACAAAGAACAACAAGATAGCTCTGATTTGCACACAAAATCCAGCAAACCCACCCCACCAACCCAACCCATCCCATCCCCCCACCCTCCCCCACTCTCACTGATGCCAAATAAAGCGAGGCAAAGAAAAGGATAATACCAAGACCCTAGCAGTTCAGAAGGCGGCTACGAGCCACCGGAGTTAGTGTCGACCAAAAGGGCTCCCAAACTCGTTGGAAGGCCCGTCCAGGCAAGGAAGAAATGTCTTGAACTCCTCTCCGTTCCCAAGAAAGCAACGTAATCATGTGACTACGCCAAAGGGAATAGTCAGGAGCCCCCGGTTCCATCCATTTAAGCAAAATGCATTTGATAGCAATCACTGCTGACCAACGAAGGAACGCGGAGGCCCCAGGCCGACGAGGATAAATGTGCAAAGAGGCTCCAAATAACACCAAGGCTGATCTCCGAACTGTAATGTTCCAGATGTCATCTACAAAAAGAAAAACAGCGTCCCAAAAAGTCTGTATGGATGGACATGACCAAAACATATGGCCGAGACCAGCGTCCGGAGTGCCATAGCGCCGGCAGTCCGCAGTCGGGCAGAGCCCCGCCAGGAAAGCTCTCCGAGGAGAAATATACAGGCGGAGAGTCAATTTGAAGTGTTGTTCCCAAAAGATAGCATATTTACTATACAAAGGCAGCTTTTTAATAGCAGTCAAAATGACTTCATCAGAAAATTCCATATTCAAATCTCCCACCCAAGCATCCCGCAATTTAAGACAAGCAAGCATAGGGGACTCGTTCTTCAGATGTCTATGGTGAAATTTCAGGGGGACAGGCTGTTGGGAACCAAAGGTAAAGGCCTCCATCAACAATTCTCGACAGGAGGCCGAAAGATGAGTACTCGACAAAGAGGAAATGTAGTGGTGAATCTGAAGGTAGGCATAGACATCTGTACGAGGTAGAGAAAATTCCTCGCAAAGCAGGTCAAAGGGTTTGATCAGACCCTCGTCATCAACCAAATGAAACAAAAAACGAATCCCCTTTGCTTCCCAACGCACAAAGCTAGCATTGTCTACCCCAGGAAGAAAACGGGCATTATAACGTAAAGGTAAAAAGGGAGAGACAGTGGGACTGAGGGAATGAAACCTACAAACCCAGTGCCAGGCCTGACGAAGGGGGCAATGTAACAACGCACTGGGTGTAGATTCCCCTTTGGAGAGCAAAGGAGAGTGAAGAAACGCACTAAAGTGGGTAGAGATAAAGCAAGAAAGTTCCAAGGAGGTGTTAGTAAAAGTTGAGGTGCCACTAAAAAGGTCATTAATGTGACGCATGCCACAAGCAATCGTCAAGAAACGTAGATTCAACAACCCCAAGCCACCTTTGAACCAAGGGGAGGCTGCCCTCCTATAGGGTAGGCGAGCCCATTTGCCCATCCAGAGGAACCGCTGCACCATGTGCTCTAGACGCTCTTCATCATGAGGAGAGAGATAGAGGGGAAGAACCTGAAAAATATAGAGCCACTGTGGTACAACAAGCATATTATAAAAACTCACCCGGCCCAACAAAGAAAGGGGAAGACTCCGCCACAACTGTAGCCGCGGCCCGGAGGCAGAAAACAAAGAGCTAACATTGAGAGAGTAGAGGCGGGTGAGATCCATAGGAATGTAGCGCAGCTCAGAGTCCGCCCACTGTAAAGGGAAGAAACCCCGCCAAGAAGTACGAACCGCAGAAACAAGGCAAAGCCAAAGATTTGTCAAGATTCAGAGAGAGGCCAGAGTGAAAACCAAATTCAGAAATAAGGTCCAACGCAAGGGGCAGAGACGTTTCAGGACTGGTCAGGATTAAAAACATATCGTCTGCAAAGGCCAGCGTCTTCAGAGACTCACTCGCAACCCACAGGCCCCGCACCTCATCGAAATGTCGTAGAGTACAAAGCAAAGATTCTAAAAATAGCAGAAAAAGTAAAGGAGAAAGGGGGCAGCCCTGTCGAGTACCGCGGAAGATAGGAAAGGAATCCGTGCGAGTACCATTAACCAAAAGAGACGCCCTCGGATTAGAATATAAAGAACGGATTGCACTAAGGTAAACCCCCCCAACCCTACATGTTCCAGGGTAGGAAACAAGAAGACCAGTGGACACTATCGAATGCCTTAGAGGCGTCCAGGCTGACAAACAGCGAGTCAATGTTCAATTCCTGGCAATGAGCCAGCGCAAAAAGGACCTTGCGCACATTACGAACGGAGTGCCAACCCCGAACAAATCCAACCTGGTCCTCATGGATAACAGAAGGGAGAAGTGGTTCAAGACGGTTGGCCAAAACGCGAGAAAACAATTTTAAATCAACATTAAGTAAAGAGATCGGACGGTAAGACCCCGGGTCATCTGCCACCTTACCCGGCTTCAATAACAAAGTAACCAAGGCCTCGTTAGCATAGTGAGGAAAGGAGCCTCCACTGATAGCCGCATTGTAATAGTCAAGTAAGGGCCCGCAAACGCGGTGAGAGAGAACACGATAAAATTCACCGGAAAACCCGTCCGGACCAGGGGCCCGACCTCATCGAAGAGATTTGATGGCAACCTGTAATTCCAATGCTTGAAGAGGTTCATTAAAGGTGAGTCGTCACATCCGCAGCCAAACGCGGCATGCCTGAGGAAAGCAAATAGTCAGAAATGAGGTCCCCCGAGATCTCATCTGGTGCAGCATATAACCGAGAAAAGAAATCACAAAGCGTCTCCGCCACCTGCGAAGTTTGTGTAACCCGACCCCCCCCAGGAGTCTTAAGCGTCAGGATCGGCTGACTGCCCAGCCGAGCATCAACTTGACGGGCCAATAGCCGCCCCGGTCGGTTACCAAATCTGTGGAATCTATGTTTATGGAAGGCCGCCAATTTCATGGACCTGGAGTGGAGTAACGAATTAAGCGTAGCCTGAGCAGACAGATAGTGGTCTCAATTAACAGGAGAGGGAGCAGCCTGGAAAGCGCGCTTGGCTGCGCCGAGATCACGTTGCAGGGTTATGATACTACGATTAATACGTTTGTGTCTGGCACAGAGGAAGGAAATAATGTGACCTCGAATCACGGTCTTGGCGGCTTCCCAGAACAAAATGGGATCTACCTGATGTTGTGCATTATGTTGTAAATAATCCTCCCATTGAGTCTCCCAAAAAGTTTGAAACTCCACATCCTGTGCCAAATAAAAGGGGAATCGCCAAGAAGGAGAACGAACATATGTCGGATCCAATTGCATATCAATCCAAATTGGAGCGTGATCCGAAATGGCTAAAGGGCCAATCTCTGCGGATGAAATGGAGGAAAACAGACCCTGTGACACAAAAATATAATCGATGCGAGACCAGGTATTGTGAGCTCTAGAGAGATGAGTATAGTCCCGGGTCTCGGGATGTAAGAGGCGCCAAGGATCTACCACCGATAGAGTATCGCAGAAATCAACAAGAAGGCGACCACGAGTCCCAAAAGTAGAGGGGGGGGCCCAACTTATCTAATTCCGGAGCACTAACCAAATTGAAATCACCCACCAAAAGCAAAGGATCACCAGAATACCGGGAATGGAGAGCAACCAGGTCACGTAAAAAGGCAGATTCCGACGAATTAGGGCCATAAACCACCAGTAACAGATAGCTCCGGTCGCCCATCGAAAGTCGTAAAAGTAAATGATGACCCTCCGGTGATTTGTCAAGTACCTGCACACCAAGGGGAGAAGATTTCCAAAGCAACACCGCCACACCCCGATGACGTCCAGGCGAAGACGCAAAATAAACCTCCCCCACCCAAGAGTGCCGTAACTTAAGATGTTCCTCATCAGTGAGCCGAGTTTCTTGTAAACAGGCAATATCAGCATGATGTCGCTGAAGCGCAGCCAAAATTTTGACCGCTTGATGGGGGATGTAATGCCCCCTACATTCCAAGAAACGAGTCTAAAAGGGGAACTCACAGCGGCCAGAGGAAAGAAAAAAAGACGACTCAAGGACAAGCGATGCCTCCAATGTAAGACCCCAGGAGCCCAGTCTCCCCCAGGACCGCCAGCGCCAAAGCGTGCCAAGACAAAACACCAAAGGAAGGAAAGAAGCTCAAAGGGAGGCACCCCATACATGTAGGAAACAAGAAGGAAAGAAACAGAAAAGGAAAAAGGATGCCCCAAACTCCCCAAAGGGAGCAGACAATACCTCAAATACCACAAACCCCAAATACGAAACCTAAGCATCAGTGAGAGCAAACCACCCCCCCACCCCCACCCCACATCCTTCCCAAACCTCCAAAAAACCCCAACCACAAGCAAAAACTCCGTCCCACTAGTGGAACAGAGAGAGAGTCACGCTAAGACATATACAGGGCCCCAGGTCCATGGTGAGACCTCATCTTGAATATTGTGTTCAATTCTGGAGACCACATTATCAAAAAGATGTGCGGAGAATCGAGTCGGTTCAGCGAATTACCACCAGGATGGTCTCGGGACTCAAGAACCTCCCATATGAGGAAAGACTGAATAAACTGCAACTATACTCGCTCGAGGAACGTAGAGAGAGGGGGGACATGATTGAGACTTTTAAATATATCACGGGCCGCATCGAGGTGGAAGATGATATCTTCTTTCTTAAAGGACCTTCAACCACAAGAGGTCATCCGCTGAAAATCAAAGGTGGGCAATTTCATGGCGACACCAGGAAGTATTTCTTCACCGAAAGGGTAGTCGATCATTGGAATGAACTTCCATTGCAGGTGATTAACACCAGCAGCGTGCTCGATTTCAAAAAGAAATGGGATATGTATGTGGGATCTCTAGCCGGGTGAAGTCTGGGGGTGGGTCATTAGCGTGAGCAGACTTGATGGGCTACAGCCCTTTTCTGCCGTCATATTCTATGTTTCAGGTCCCTCCACCAAACCCAGTCCATACACAACACACCACCCCAAAGTCAATCACAACAAACCATCTGCACACCACACGCTACAACCCAACAACCACAAGCCTCTGGATACTAGTAGAAAAAAGCAAACTCAGGGTCCTCAAAAAAGGAACCAGCACACTCCCCTCCCCTGCACAGTCTAACACTCACACCAAAAGAACCCACCCCAAATGAACACCCTTACAGAAACTCAACAAGTGCCCTATACAATGGGAAACATGCCCCAGCACTCCAATAATCCTCCATAAAAGGAACACAAGAAACATGGTTAAATGCAGTATAAAGGAGTGCCAACACAACAATATAGAGAAGGGCAGAGTCACTGAACCGAGGAAGCTGCAGTACTATGCATGGCAACTCAAGAGCAGGCAAAAAGACAGCACTCCACAGGGAACCAATTCCCGTCAGGGCTGAAAGAAGTGTAAAGATCAGCTAGGTCTCAAAAGTACATGCCCAACAATAAGAGGAAAAGTGCCTCCACCACAGAGCAAGCACAGCAGTGTCAGGGCCGTTGAGGGCCCAGACTCGCCCGGCAGCGCGTCCAAATAGTTCTGTGCAGCCTCCGCAGTGGCAAAGACCTGCCATCCCGTAGGAGTCCAAACTTTCAGCTGCGCCGGGTAGAGAAATTGAAATCTGTGTTTCCGATCGAACAGAGCAGTGCATACTCGGGAGAAGCGCCGCCTGCGCTCCTGCAGCGCTGGAGAATAATCTTGAAACAGGCGAACCGGAACTCCATCGTACAAAAGCGTGTTCCTCTTTTGCCTGTACTGCTTCATCAGCTTAGCCTTCACGGCCGAGTTGTGAATTTTAAAGATGGTGACCCGAGCGTGATCACTGTCGTCAGAACGGTGTGCCCGATCGAGCTGTAGAGGGCCCACACCAGCAGGGAGAGGCAACTCCGTCCGGAGCCAGGTCTCCAAAGTTGAGAGGGGGTGGGAATCCAAAACCGCTTCTGGGAGACCAATCAGGCGCAAGTTGTCCCAGTTCGAGCGGTTCTCGAGATCCTCCAGCTTTATCAGCTTGCCTCTGGAGTTGCGCGCAGTGTTGGCATCCTCCACCTGCGATACCCGTTGCTCCAGTTCGCCCGTGCGCCTCGTGGTCTTCCACAAAAGAGACTCCAGCGAAGTAAGTTGGCCAGACAGTTGTTCGAATCGGGAATCCAAGGCCCGCACGACCGAGGCAGATAGTGCGGCTATATGGGCCTCCGACAAGGGGAGCGCAGAACTCGATTCACCCGCCGCCATCTTGGATTCCGGCCGCGCCGATCTGGTCTCCCTGTCTCTGGTGGAGCGACACGATTTGCCACTCATGACCGCCTGGGTACGGGATGAAACTTGTCCATGCACTGCCTCGATAGTTTAGGAGAGTGTAGGACCAGTAGAAATGCTGGGTCAGGTTCAGAGGGACCCAGGGCCCCGGAGCACGAGCAAGGCACGTCTTACTCGGCTCAGCACATCACGTGACTCCCATTACTGCTTACTATAAGAAGCCATATGGACCGCTGGAGGAAGCGGGAGTGCCTGCCAAGCTTTGACAGACCTGCGATTGCCCGGTATCTCCCAGGTAGATAAGAGAACAAATAAGTATCCCTATAATGCCGGAAGTTTAAACCTTAGCCCGTTGCAGAAGGCCCTGGGAGAGAATGGGTTGAGAGCGGAATTCTATAAGATTTTGGGGGAGGAAATGGATGTTCAATGTAATAGTGAATGCTGAGGCAATGCCCGAGGTGTTAAATGTAGCCAGAGTCCTGGTATTTCCAAAACCTTAGCGAGATCTGGAGATCACGGGCTCGTATAGACCAATATCGCTGTTGAATATGGTTGTTAAATTACTAGCCAAGATCCTGGCGCTTCGGCTGGCACAGGTTTTACTAACACTGGTCCATGATTTGCAAGGGAGGCTTGTAATGGGGAGTATAATCACTAAAAACTATTGTTGCTGGAGCAGAGGGCCCAGCAGGATACCCCATCAATTTTTATTTGTTTCGATGCTGGAAAAGCATTTGATAAAGTCAAATGAAATTTCCTGTATGCAACCCTGACTGCCTATGGATTTGACAATTTCTTTATCTCAGAGATTAAGACATTCTATGCATCACCACAAACTAAGATTGTGATTAATGGGGTTGAATTGGAATGTTTCCAAATTTACTGTGGGACAAGACAGGGATGCCCCCTATTATCGCTTTTGTTTGTATTGATATTAGACCCCCTTATTAGCGATATTCATAGGATGCCAACCATTCAGGGAGTGTGGGTGGGTTTGACCCAATTTCAACTGGCAGCCTTCGCAGATGACTTATTAGTTCACTTGATGAACTCAAAGACATCTCTAGCGGCTCTATTAGAAGTGATTCAGGAATAGGGAAATATGCGGGATTTAAACTTAACCTGGAAAAGTTGGAGGCTCTGCCCTCTTCCCAGGAGGTACAAGACCTCTGGGAGAAAAGATTCCCATTAAAATGGGCCGAGGGCACCTTTGTTTATCTAGGCATAATATTGACCATGGACCAACAGGCGTCAAACCGTATAAATGTACATAGGATGATGCAGAAAGCAGCTGCAATCTTGGAAGAAATTTCATTGATGGGTCATATTAGCCCGATTAAAATGATAATACTTCCAAAATGGTTATATTTACTGCAGACCTTTTCCCTCAGATAGGGATTTACAGAGGTGGATGAGGTGAGTTGCAGATTTTTGTTGGGCCTCGAGGAAGCCAAAGTTGGCATATTAGGTTATGGTGGGGGGGATGGTCCCAAGGACGGTTTAGGGTTGCCCAATATGCTAATTTATAATTACATGTGCCTACTTTGACATCTGCGGGATTGGGTCACTCAACAATAGCATTATACGTCTCTATTAATGGAATGGGAGTATTTTGGCCCCCATAGCCCCTTAGCCTTGTCATCTGCCCAGGAGAAGGATTCCTAAGATCTATTAGTATATAGAGCCTCCTTTTGCAATCCCTGCAAGGGGCTTGGCATTGGATACTCCCTTTATTGGGGGGAGACTTGGGAGTTACGAATCTACTACCCTTGCAAGGAAATCCTCTTTTTGCTCCGGGGATGGAGAATACGGTCTATAGGGATTGGGAGGGTGCGAGAGTCATGACTCTGGAGCATCTTTTGGATACAGAGGGGTGTATGAAAGAGTATGATCTCCTCAGGGACCAAGTGGGGGGACACATGGGGATCCAGATTTGCTTTTCATCAGGTCAACCACTATGTGGTCGCCCTCGACAGAGCACAACTCTGTAAGCACATGGGGGTTAAACTTAGGGATTTTTTGGATATGGAAGGGATGGCACGTTTGTCAGTTTCTGGGTTATATAAAAGGATTCAAAATCAGTTGTCCGTTAAAGACCTCCATAAATGGAGACTTGCATGAGAGGAGGACCTGTAGGTCTCTCTGAGACATTGGGATATGATAGCCGTGGTGAGGACTCTGCCGCAGCTGACAGAGTGCCCAGCTGCAGGAGACTTATTACCGGGTGATATTGTAGTGGAAGTAGCCAGACTTCATACTGTATAAAATGTGGGCAGGAGGAGAATACCTTTGTCATGCGTTCTGGGACTGTCCGGTCATCTAGCAGTTTTGGCAACATGTGATGAGTTACATGGCTGCCACGTTAGGCAGGTTAATACCGGGAACGGCAGCTCAGTTAGTTTTAGATGTACCAGTTGAGTGTGGCCAGATGTCTTGGGGTCCTATGATGCTATACTGTAAAATGAGCTTTTGGCCTGCAAATGCATTCTACAATACTGGACTGGGAAGGAAGCCCCAGCCTATTGGCATTGGTGCAATCAGTTGCTTCAGTTGACAGTCTGGGAGGCCAGTGATGGCAGAGGGTCCTGGAGAGGGATACACCTCTTTTTGAAAATTTGGGATTGTGAAAAATTGCAGGTGGACCTTAGGAAATTGGGCGTTGAAATGGCAGATTAAATTTAGTGTGGACAAATGCAAAGTGATGCACATTGGGAAGAATAACCTGAATCACAGTTACCAGATGCTACGGTCCACCTTCGGGGATGACGCCCAAGAAAAGGATCTGGGTATCATCACAGACAATACGATGAAACCTTCTGCTCAATGTGTGGCGGCGGCCAGAAAAGCAAACAAGATGCTAGGAATTATTAAAAAAGGGATGGTTAACAAGACTAACCCCCTGTTTTACAAAGCTGTGCGGCAACGGCCCCGAAGTCCTTTAAATCTCTATGGGCTTCGGGGCAGTTACCGCAGCACAGCCACTAGCGTGGCCTCATAAAACAGGCCCTAAGAATGTTATAATGCCCCTGTATCGCTCCATGATGCTACCTCGTCTGGAGTATTGCATTCAATTCTGGTCTCCTTATCTGAAGAAAGATATAGTAGCGCTAGAAAAGATTCAAAGAAGAGTGACCAAGATGATAAAGGGGATGGAACTCCTCTTGTATGAGGAAAGACTAAAACAGTTAGGGATCTTCAGCTTGGAAAAGAGACGGCTGAGGGGAGATATGATTGAAGTCTACAAAATCCTGAGTGGAGTAGAACAGGTATAAGTGGATCGATTTTTCACTCCGTCAAAAATTACAAAGACCAGGGCACACTCGATGAAGTTACAGGGAAATACTTTTAAATAGGAGGAATTTTTTTTCACTCAGAGAATAGCTAAGCTCTGGAACGCATTACCAGGGGGTTATGGTAAGAGCGGATAGCGTAGCTGGTTTTAAGAAAGGTTTGGACAAGTTCCTGGAGGAAAAATCCGTAGTCTGTTATTGAGAAAGACATAATAATAATATAACAGTTTATATACCGCAGGACCGTGAAGTTCTATGCGGTTTACAATAATTAGAATATGTTACAGTTCGAATGGATTTAGCAATGTTCTGACATGGGGGAAGCCACTGCTTGCCCTGGATCAGTAGCATGGAATATTGCTACTCCTTGGGTTTTGGTCAGGTACTAGTGACCTGGATTGGCCACTGTGAGAACAGGCTACTGGGCTTGATGGACCATTGGTCTGACCCAGTAAGGCTGTTCTTATGTGCAAACCCTTCACATGAGGGAGGCAAATACCTTGCAGTAAATTGTGAATTATGAAGTAACTGGACACTGATGGCATCTTTCTCGTTTGGATAGGTTTAAGGTTAGGAAAGGTTGGGGGGCATGCAGGGGGGGCTATGGTAATCAAATAGGGTTGAGTGAGGGAGAATGGGCTAAGTGGGGGGACATAGGATAGAACATTTGCAAGAAAGTAACACTATCCTGTGTATATTGAGAAGTAGTTCTCCATGTTTAAGAGCTAGGGTTGGGGTTTGAAGGGACGGGTTAAGGGGAAGGGCTACTGTGAAGTTGTTGATCACATCAGATGCTTGTCTGTATGAAGCATTGTAAGTCACTATTTTGGATTACTATGGAATGTTATTTTAAGGGAAGGGGGAGGATGGGTGTTTTACTCATGTTACAATGGAAAATGTGATGACCTGAATTCAGCTGTTTTCTGAAAATCCCTGTTGCTCTTTTGTGGGCAATGTTAGGTATTTCTGTTTTGTGGAATTGTCATCATCAAAAATGGTTTTAACTATAAAAAAGAAAAAGTGGATATTGCATTCCTCCAGGACAGGGGTCCCCAACTCCCGGTCCGCAGCCCACTAGCAGGCCATGGTTGTCTGACAGCCGGGCCGCAAGAGATCCCCTTGCACAACATTTTTCCATCTTCCCATCCCGCACAGCAGAACCCAGCTGACCCTCCCCCATGACATACAGTGGTGCCTCACACAACGAACTTAATTCGTTCCAGGAGCAAGTTTGTTATGCGAAAAGTTCGTTATGTGAAACGCGTTAAGAGCAGTGACTAACGACTGCCTGCAGTGCCTGTGGGGAAGGATGCAATACATCGGCAGCGATCGTGGAAGCTCGGGCGACTTCGTTGTGTGAAACGAAGTTCGTTGTATGAATCAAGACATGAAGTTTGTTGTGTGCAGCGTTCGCTGTGCGAGGCGTTCGTTATGCGAGGCACCACTGTACCTCTGTTCTGAACAGCAGTGGCAGCAGAAGCACTAAACAGGCTGCTTCGTGGCTTTCCCTCTGCCGCCGCGTCACTGATGACAACCAGTGTCGCGGTGGCGCAGGGAAGGCTGCAAAACAAACTGTTCAGTGCTGTCGCCGCCACTGCTGTTTGGAATGGAGGTATGTCGACCTCGTGGTAGGAGGGTCGACGAAGTTTTGCTGCACGGGGGGATGGGAGTGAGACATGGAAAAATTTTGCGCAGGGAGATGGGTTGGCGGGATCATTGGGGTTCTATTGCACATGGGAGATGGAAGAGAGAGATGTTAAGATGCTGCATAGGGGGATGGGTTGGCGGGGTCATTGAGATTCTGCTGTACATGGGGGATGGGAGGGAGAGATGGAAAGATGCGGCATCCCTCAAAAATAAGCCCTAGTGCATTTTTAGACCCAAAATTAATATGACAGTGTCTTATTTTCAGGGAAACATGGTACAATTTGCACTACAGGCATATAGACACTATTGGGCACCCCACCTTTACCTACTCTGCAGATCAGTATCCAGCCGTGTTGGAGGAGCCTGAGGAGGAAAATCTGAGGCAGCCATGGAGCAGCAGCACGTGGAGCAGAGGCAGAAGATACCTGGAAGTAGGGAGAGGGGGTAACTGGTTGGCGATGACAGCAGGAGAGGCAGCAGTTAGCAGCTGCAGCTACCATCTTGAAGGCTATAGCCAGTGTGTGTGCAGCTGTGAGAGGGAGTGCATAAAGGCATAGGAGCAGAATTTTGGCAGTGACAATTTTAAACACATTTTTGCAACTTGGCAAAAATGAGTAAAAAACAAACATCACTAATAAACTTCTTTGAAAAGGGGGAAAGACCCAATGATGATGAGACAGCAGAAGACTAAGTCTACCAACAAAAAGAGCTGCATTTAAAAGAAAATACCAAGAGTCCTATTTAAATTGCAGGTTCATTGCAACAGGTGATTCGCATTCTTCATGCCCGCTTTCTATAATGTGGTGAGCGACTATCCAACGAAACCATGAAACCCTCAAAACTGCTTCGTCACAAGGAGACCAAGCACCCTGCATTAAAAGACAAGACTTTGGAGTTTAAAAAAAAAAAAACCAGATCAATTTGAAGAGCAGAAGCAATTTTTTAAGGCCACAACTTCAGACACATTTCTCTAACCCCAGTTCAACCTTAATGTACTTCCAAAACACTTCCAGATAAACTTGACTAACCTTAATATGCCAATATAATTTCGAAAGTTCTCTGTAATGTCGCTGTCTGTATACAATCTCTTCCCCTGTAAACCACTTTGAACTGTTTGTGGTATTGCGGTATCCTATATAATAAAACCCTAGCCACGCATGCGCACTCTTACCTGCGTGCTTCCGTGATCTCTGATCTGTGATCAGTAGGTCTGTGGCCGCAGGAGTGCGCATGCGCGAGTCCCCAGCCTTACAACACCTAACTACACTCGCTGCCAGCGCTGGACTCCCTGCTCTCTACAAGATCGCGGTGTCGGCTCCTCTCACGAGTCACACCAGGGTCGGAGAAGGCTTCCAACGCTGGCAGGGATTGAGAGGAGCCGCGGCGACACCTTTAAACTTAAAAAAAAAGTAAGTTCTTCACTGTCTGGCCCTCCCATCCCTTCCCGACGTCTGACCGGCTCACGTAGTCCATTGCCGCCCCCCCTTCCCTTCCCGCGGTCTCGATTCCAAACCTGCCGACACCAGCAGCGTATGCAGCACTCTACACACGCTGCTTCGGGGCCTTCTACTGCCCTGATTTGCTTTGCCACATCTCTGATGATGTCATCAGGGACGTGCCAGAGTAAATCAGGGCAGTAGAAGGCCCCGAAGCAGCGTGTGTAGAGTGCAAACGCTGCTGGAGTTGGCAGGTTTGACAGGACCGCCTGAAGGGAAGGGGGGGGGGGGGGGCGGCAAGGGACTAAGGGAGCCTGCCAGACTGCGGGAAGGGAAAAGGGGGGGTAGGGGAAATGCTGTTGCTGCACAGGGAAGTGGTGTGTGGGGAGGGAATGCTGCTGCTGTGGCTACTTCACAGGGTAGTGGGGGGGATCGAAATGCTGCTGCTGCACAGGGAAGTAGGGTGGGGGAAATGCTGCTGCACAGGGAAATGGAGGAGGAGGGAATGCTGCTGTGGCTGCTGCATAGGGAAGTGGGGGGAGAGAAATGCTGCTGCATAGGAGGCAGGGAGAGAGACAGATAGATAGAAAGAAAGACAGACAGACAGCGGGCGGAAGGGAGACAGAAAGAAAAGAAGAAAGACACAGGGGCAGGGAGAGACACAGAAAGACAGACAGACAAAGGGGGCCAGGGAGAGAGACAGACAGAAAAAAAAAGACAGCGGGAGGGAGAGAGAGACAGAAATAAAGACAGACAAACATATTCTAGCACCTGTTAATGTAATGGACTAAAATACTAGTATAAAAATAAAGTTATTGTTATTATTAAATGTGGCTGCACTGAAAGCATCATTCTTAGTAGCTGACCGCATTGCCAAAGCTCTTCATTTACAATCGGTGAAGAGTTTATCCTGCCTACTGCTAAGGACATTTGCCGGGAACTTTTAGGAGAGGCTGCAGCTCAAACAGTGGCTTGTGTTCCTCTTTCAGCTGGCACTGTAACCAGACAAATTGATGAAAAAGCAGAGGATATTGAGGAACAACTGTTAAGAGAGGATTAATGAGTCACAATCCAGGTTGATGAGTCTACTGATGTTGATAAGGCAACAAAAGCTTGTTTTTGTGCGATATATTTTTCAGGAGGATGTGCATGAGGATATGTTATGTGCACTTTTGTTGCCAACTAACACCACAGCTGCAGAGCTATTCAAGTCTTTGAATGATTCATGCCAGGAAAACAGAATTGGTCACTTTGTGTTGGTATACAGCAGGGGTAGGGAACTCTGGTCCTCGAGAGCCGTATTCCAGTCGGGTTTTCAGGATTTCCCCAATAAATATGCACTGAAAGCAGTGCATGCAAATAGATCTCATGCATGCTACAAAGAACGCCTCGTAAAACTAGGATTGTTCACCCTCGAGAAGAGAAGGCTGCGAGGGGATATGATAGAGACTTTCAAAATACTAAAAGGTTTTGACATAATAGAACAAGAAGCATCATTATTGACGTTGTCAAATGTGACTCGGACGAGAGGCCATAGACTAAAATTGAGGGGTGACAAGCCCAGGACTAATGTCAGAAAGTTCTGTTTTACACAGCGAGTGGTGGACGCTTGGAATGCTCTCCCGGAGGAGGTGGTGACGGAAACCTCCATTATGGGATTCAAGTGCAAATTGGACGCACACCTGCTTGCAAATCACATTGAGGGATACGGGAAAACAGGGTCTTCATCAGGGAACACCTAGGACGTAAACAGGGAACACCTGGATTGGCCTCCGCGTGTGCGGGTCACCGAACTGGATGGACCAATGGTCTGATTCGGTGGAGGCATTTCTTATGTTCTTATACTCATTGGAGAAATCCTGAAAACCCGATTGGAATACGGCTCTTGAGGACCGGAGTTCCCTACCCCTGGTATACAGTATGCACAGATGGAGTGGCTGCCATGACTGGATGGCTTCTGGTTTCACTACTCGTGTCAAGGAGGTTGCTTCCAAATGCGAGTCTACGCATTGTTTCATTCATAGAGAAATGCTAGCTAGCTGAAAAATGTCACTTGAACTTAACAACATTTTGCAGTATGTGATTAAAATACATGCTCTGAACTCACATCTGTTCACGCAGCTCTGTGAGGAGATGGATGCAGAGTACACATCTTCTCTTATACAAAGAGAAGTAAGATGGCTTTCTAAATGTAGATCACTGACCAGAGTTTTTGAGTTACAAGAGCTGCTCCAGAGATTTTTTTTTCAGAAAAACACTCGCCACTGGCAGCACATTTTAGTGATGCAGAATGGGTCACAAAACTTGCCTACTTGTATGACATATTCAGCTTGCTCAACGAACTTAATCTGTCACTTCAGGGAAGAATGACCACTGTGTTCAAGATGGCAGATAAAGTGGCTGCATTCAAAGTCAGACTTGATTTATGGAGCTGATGAGTGAACATTGGGATTTTTGACATATTTCAAACATTAGCATAGGTTGTTAAAGATAACAAGCCAGGGCCTTCTTTCTTCCAGTTAATGTATGATCATCTATCTCAGCTTTCAATAGAATTTAAGCATTTGCCAACCACAAAAGACCTCCAAAATGGGAAGGAATGGATCTGTGACCCATTTGTGAATAAGCCAGTCCCCCCTTTTCTTTCTGTCTTTTTTTCTCTCTCCCTGCCCCCCAAGGCACCCTGCTTCATTGACACAGCAACACCAAGGCGCGTGCAGGGACTGTAGTCCACAAGCCTTCCCCCCCCAGAAGTTAATTCTGACATCGGAGAGGAAGTTCTGGGCCAGCCAATCACTGCCTGGCTGGCCCAGAACTTTCCTTTCTGACGTCAGAATTCACGTCAGGGGAGGCGGAGGGGGGAAGGCTTGTGGACTGCAGTCGCTGCACGCACCTTGGTGTTTCTACCTCGGGAAAGCAGGGAGAAATCCTGGGCTTTGAAAATGGGACAGGAGCATGAGAGTGGAGCGAAGAGCCAGGCCACATTCAGCTCAGGGGCCCTATGTTGTGCAGGGTTGCTTTAAAGAATAGTCCTTGTACCTTGTTCAACATGTTTTCAGCTCCAGACTTTTTGGTATCTTTTCCACATTTCCAATACATCTGAGGGAATAGCCTAGACATATCTCTTATCAACAAATAGGTGTAAAGTAATATTAGTGGACTAAACTATAAAGAAGATAACATATAAATTGCCATACTGGGACAGACCAAAGGTCCATCAAGCCCAGAAACCTGTTTCCCAACAATGGCCAACCCAGATCCCAAGTACCTAGCTAGGTCCCAAGGAATAAAACAGATTTTATGCTGCTTATTCTAGAAGCAAGCAGGGGATTTTCCCAAGCCATTTCAATAATGGCCCATGGACTTCTTTTTTAGGAAGCTTTCCAAACCTTTTTAAGCTGATTTCACCACATTCTCTGGCAACGAATTCCAAACTGGGCAGACTTGCATGGTCTGTGTCTGTATAAGGCCATTTGGGGGAGGATGGGCTAGGGAGGGCTTCAATAGATGGGAGGGTGTAAATGGGCTGGAGTGCATTTTGATAGAGATTTCGGCAGTTGGAACCCAAGCACAGTACCGGGTAGAGCTTTGGATTCTTGCCCAGAAATAGCTAAGAAGAAAAAATTTAAAAAATGTAAATTGAAACAGAAAGGGCAGCCTGGATGGACCATTCGGGTCTTTATCTTTTGTCATCTACTATGTTACCTTACGTTGTGTGAAGAAATATTTTCTCTGGTCTATTTTAAATCTACTACTTGGTAGCTTCATCGCATGCCCCCTAGTCCAAATATTTTTGAAAAGACTAAACAAGCAATTCATATCTACTCTTTCCACTCCACCCAATATTTTATAGACCTCTATCATATCACTCCTGTGCTATCTTCTCCAAGCCAAAGAGCTCTAGCCAATTTAGTCCTTCAAAGGAAAGTTGTCCATTCCTTTTATCATTTTCGTCGTTCTTCTCTGTACCTTTTCTAATTCCACTACATTTTTATTTTCAAATCTTTATTAATTTTCCAAACTACAACTGTGCAAAACAAAAATACAGATACATATGATAGTACAAGAAAAGCACATTTTTTGAGATTCAGCAATCAGAATTGCACACAGGATATTATAACATTTTGATTTTTGTTTTTCATTCCTTTCCTGATAATTCTTAACATTCTATTTACTTTCTTAGCCACCCCCCCCCCCCCAAAAAAAAACAAACAAACAACAAAACCCTGGGTCAAGTAGCTATACTTTAGGGTTCTTACCACATGCATCACTTTGCACTTGCTCACATTAAATGTCATCTGCCAAGCTGCCTGATTAAGGGAAACTTTTTTTCCACTCAGGTTATTAAATTGATTTTTTGATTTGACTTGATTTTCCAGCCCAATAGGACATTTTTTTTTTTTTTTTTTCCAAACATCCTGGCAGGTTTATTTTGTAGACTTTTCACCGCCCTACCCCACTTTGGCCACTGGTACTGTGGTATAAACAAGAAAATCAAAAAAGATTTTTCCTCTCTCTGTTAGGTGCTAATTAGCTCGCTGTCTAAAACCAGTTCTGGCAGGAAACACATTTCAAATCTGACATATTGTAATCACAAAATAGAAAATAACATTTTTTTCTACCGTCCACTGCCATATCCAACATTTGTTTCTTTCCCACTATCTACCATCTGTCTTGCTCTCCCCCTGCCTTACGCCCTGGGTTAAACCTCTCTATTCCCCTACATGCAGCATCTTTCCTTTCTTCTCCTTCATTATGTGCAGCATTTCTATCTCTCCCTATATCCCATTTCTTCCTCTCTCTTCTCCATGTATGTGTCCTTCCCCTCCACCATATGCAGGATTTTTCTTTCTCACCCCTTTCAACCTCTTTGTTTCATCTCTCCCTTCCTCTCTATGTGCAACAACTTTCCTCCCCACCGATTCTCCCACCATGAGACCAGACATACCTCCGAGGCCTCCTAAAGAAGCAGCGGTACTTGTTATCGAGTCTAGCGAGTCCCGATACATCACAATTTATTTTTTCTTGGTTCCCAAAATATTTAATTTTGAAAATATTAAAAAAGGTATTATATTCTTATAATTAGTTAGATAAACGAAAGCTTACTTGCTAATGTAGAAACTCACATCCTACCATACATCGTTTAGGTCGAGGAATAAATACGTCACCAATAAATACGTCCACTATTTCCGGTTGCGTTTGAGACCAAGATGGCTGTTCCGTTGGCGGTAAATTCAGGTAAATTAAAATAAATGTTTGATATTAAAGTATCTGGGTATGGTAGTATATTTGGGTAGGGATGAAAAATGTGAATATGTGACGTTCTGAGATATAGATCCTATGTAGATTGTAAAAAAAGAGGTATTAAGATCAAGTGCAGAACGCACTATGTAGGCTAAGGCATGTTGAAGACTGCTGTCGCGCCTGGGGTAAAGATTTTTGATATTAACTATTGAGTGGAAACCAAACCCAAAAACTGCATAGTATGACATTTGATTTATCTTAATTTCTGTATTGAACGCGTATTTTATTTTTAAATCAATTTCTTATGCGCGTAGTGTGCGAAAGTAGGATTTTGCAGTAACACACGTTTGGGTTTAGTTAATCCGCCGTGATGGTTGGCCTTCTTGGGCTTTTTGATTCCGTGGTCAGACTTGCAAGTATTATTGATGCAAATGTTTATGTGCGTTAGAGTGAGGTTTCTGTAGTAATTGCCACTTATTTATGTAAAAAGTGTATATAAAAAGAAGAAAATGCTTGAGTATTCAGAGAAATATTTTTGTAACTATTCAAATTATGGACCTATTAGGTCTTTCTTTTCAACTAAGCGGTTTTTTTAGCTTTATAAACTAGTGCAGCAGTATGTTTCTGGTATAGGTACTATTTCTGATTATTTTTTCAGTTGAATCAAACGTTATTTTTAAGGAAATTCTGGGCAAAAAAAAAAGTGTGAAAACAATGCAGTTAAAAAAAAAAAAATGCTCTCTCTAACCCTTTGTTGTGTAAAATTTTTCCGTTGTAAAGATGAGATTTCTTTCTGATCTCCCATCCCCAGGTTTAGATTTGTTCAATTATCTAGCTTACCCCCTCTCCTCTCTCAAAACTGCAGTGCAGTTTTTAGCGCCAGCCGCAGCGGTAATAACTCCGATACTCATATAAATTCTGTGTGCGACGGAACCCCGCTGCAAGTGACGCCCACGCGGGAAATTTCCCAGCCGCTGACGGTCAGGGTAAAAAGGATTCCCTTACTGCTGGCTTGCCTGCTTCCGGGAGACTGTTCCACATATCTACTACCCTTTATGTAAAAAAGTATTTCCTTAGATTACTTCTGAGCCTAACACCTCTTAAGGTCATCCTTTGCCCTCTCATTCCAGAGCTTCCCAAACGCTACAGGCCTCTGGAGCTCCAATTTTGGCGGTTTCAGCTCTGTTTTTGGCAGGAAGCACCTCCATTTTATCAGCCTCAGGTGACCTTTCCCCTGTTTTGGAGAGACAGGGTGGTCAAGGGGCCACTTCCTTTCCGGCCTCTGGGTCCTCCTGGGGCAGTTTCTTTCAGCTCATGCGGTTCCTCCGCTACCCGTCCTGCCCAATGACTCCTTGCTGGCGCCCCCTCTGGTTCTGGGGGCGACCGCCTGCGTGAGTTTTATCCAAAGTGGGCAGAGATCACATCCGATCAGTGGGTCCTGGAGGTGATTTGGAATGGTTATGCTCTGGAGTTTGCCTACTCCTTGCCAGATTATTTTCCAGCTTCTTCTCAGGTGGTGTGGAAGAAGCTGGTCTTTCGCCAGACCCTTCAAAGATTGCTAGATCTCAAAGCAGTGGTTCTAGTGCCCCCTCAGGAGTGTTGCAGGTAGGTGCTCGATTTATTTTGTGGTGTCCAAGAAAGATGGGACCTTTCGGCTTGAGAAATTCATCGAGGAAGCCCACCAGCAACATGTAGAGGTCCCAGAGCTGGAGAACTATACCCGAACACCCAGAAAGAGGGCCTAGGTGAGTTGGATGAAGATACTATTACAATTGAAGAGACGGAAGCGGAGGTTGAGGACAACCGCTCACCTAGCGGAAATGCAAGACTACACGAGGATGTGTCACAGAGGAAAGAAGACAGGACCTACACAATGGATGTGGACTTACGACCCCCAAGAAAACCTTGAATAGAGAAGATAGGGATCATCGTTGGGGATTCCATTATTCGCAATGTTGACAGCCACACTGCAGGAGGAAGAGAAGATAGACTGGTTACCTGCCTGCCCGGAGCAAGAGTGAAGGATGTGGCCAGCAGGATTATCAGGATCATAGACAGCGCAGGAGGGGATGACACTGCTGTACTAATCCACGTGGGAACAAACGACGTGAGCGGACGGAAGTATGATAGGGAGGAAATGAAGAACCAGCTCCGCTCACTCGGAAGAAAACTGAAGGTCAGGGAGGTGAAAGTGGCTTTCTCTGAAATCCTCCCGGTACTGAGAGCAGTTGTGAAGAGGCAAGATGAACTGCGAGCAATCAACGCCTGGATGAGCCGATGGTGCGAGGAAGAAGGCTTTGACTTTGTGCACAACTGGATGGCGTTCTGGGGAAGGAACAGGTACTATAGAAAGGACAGACTACACCTCACCAAAGAATGGGCGAGAATATTGGCTGGAAACATGAAGAAGGCCATTGAGAAGGCTTTAAACTGAAGATTGGGGGAGAGCGGACAGTCGACAACCAGTCGATGGCCCGGACAGCAGACACAAAGGACTTCCATTCGGGTAAAGGAGAAGAACTCGAAGCAAATTAGGGATATAGTAAAGGAACACAAATTGATGCCGTGGAAGACACATTAAGGACTGAAGTCCAAGAAGGCAACACAAAGGGAGCTTAAGTGTATGTACACGAATGCCAGAAGCCTGAAAAATAAAATGGGGGAGTTAGAGACACTAGCAAGACGTGAAGAAGTAGATATCATTGGCATAACAGAAACATGGTGGAATGAGGAAAATGAATGGAACACAGTACTGCAGGGATACAAGCTTTACAGAAGAGACAGAATAGGGCAGAAAGGAGGGGTATTGCCTTGTATGTCCAGGAGGGAATAGAATCTACCAGAGAAGGGAAGACGGCGGGGATAAAGAAGCTGGAGTCCCTCTGGGTAAAGATCCCTAGAGTGAGCGGAGCGGACACAAAAATAGGTCTCTACTACCGTCCCCCAGGCCAGACGGCTGAAACAGACTCTGAGATGATAGATGAAATAAGGCATGAATGTAGGACGGGCAATGTAACGATCATTGGGGACTTCAACTTCCCAGGGATAGACTGGAACCTACCAACCTCAAACTGTGGCAAAGAAACAAAGTTCCTGGAAATGATGGGAGACTGCTTCTTAGAACAAATGGTAGGAGAACCGACAAGAGGTAACGCCACCTTGGACTTGGTCCTAAACGGCATAACCGGGCAAACAAAAGAAGTAGAAGTCACGGCCCCACTGGGGACGAGCAATCACAGCATGATCAACTTTAAGCTCGACATCGGGAAGGGAAAGCAAACCAGGACCCAAACCACAACCTTTAACTTCAAGAAAGGAAGGTACGATAACATGAGAGCCATGGTGAGAAAACGGATCAAGAAAAAGATAGACAAAATCGAAACGGTGGAGCAAGCTTGGTCCCTACTAAAAAATACCATCACCGAAGCACAGAATCTATACATTCCGCAGATAGCCAAAGGAATGAAAAATAAAGACAAAAGGGAACCAGCTTGGCTAACCAAAGAGATGAAGGATGCAGTGAGCGAAAAGAAGGACTCATTTAAAAAATGGAAATGCGAGAAAACAACCGAGGCTTGGGACAGCCTCAAAGCCAACCAGAAGAAGTACCACAGGGCAGTGAGAGAAGCCAAAAGGGTCTATGATGAAAAGTTGGCGCAAGAGGCCAAAAACTTCAAACCCTTTTTTAGATACATTAAGGGGATGAAACCGGCCAAGGAGACAGTGGGCCCGCTTGACGACAATGGAAGAAAAGGATATATCAAAGACAACAAACAGATTGCGGACAGATTAAATTCCTTCTTTGCATCTGTCTTTACCAAAGAAGACGACACATCAATACCGGAGACATTGAAAGTATTCAAGGGAGAAATAGAGGAGAACCTCACCACAGTGGAGGTGGATCTGGACCAGATATACTATCAGATTGACAAACTAAAAAGTGACAAATCCCCTGGCCCAGATGGAATTCACCCGAGAGTATTAAAGGAGCTAAAGGTAGAAATTGGAGAACTACTGCAATCCCTTGCTAATATGTCAATTAGGACCGGACGGATACCAGAGGACTGGAAGATAGCGAACGTCATCCCAATCTTCAAAAAAGGATCAAGAGGAGAACCGGGAAACTATAGACTTGTGAGTCTCACATCGGTCCCTGGGAAAATGGTCGAGACTTTGATTAAAGATAGCATAGTCCAGCATCTGGATACCCATGACTTGTTGAGAGGTAGCCAGCACGGATTCAGGAAAGGGAAGTCATGCTTGACCAACCGACTTCAATTTTTTGAAACGATGAACAAACATGTCGATAGCGGAAAACCAGTGGACATAATATATACTTGGACTTCCAGAAAGTGTTCGACAAAGTACCACACAAGAGACTTCTCAGAAAACTACAAAGTCATGGAATAGAAGGGGATATACTAAGATGGATAGGAAATTGGCTGGAATACAGAAAACAAAGAGTAGGCATAAATGGGGGAGTACTTGGACTGGAAGCAAGTAACTAGCGGCGTGCCTCAGGGCTCGGTTCTTGGGCTTATCTTATTCAATATCTTCGTAAATGACCTGGATGAAGAAACGACCAGCCTCATCACCAAGTTTGCAGATGACACAAAGCTTTGCCGGGCAATCAGATCACAAAAAGACAACGAGGAACTCCAGAGAGATTTGAACCAACTTGAGAGATGGGCAAAAAATTGGCAGATGAGTTTTAATGTAGAAAAATGCAAAGTGATGCACCTGGGCAGGAAAAACAAGGAGCAGGAGTATAAACTGCTAGGTATAACATTGCGGAAGAGCGAACAGGAAAAGGACCCGGGGGTACTGATAGACAGGAATCTGAAGCCGTCGGCTCAGTGTGCGGCGGCGGCGAAGAAGGCTAACAGGATGTTGGGCATGATAAAGAAGGGAATCATGAGTAGATCGAAAGAGGTCATAATGCCGCTTTATAGAGCAATAGTCAGACCACACTTGGAATACTGTGTCCAACACTGGTCTCTGTACCTGAAGAAGGATGTAACATTGCTGGAGAGGGTGCAGAGGCGAGCGACAAAGCTAGTAAAAGATATGGAGAACTTGAGCTACCAAGAACGCCTCGGAAATCTGGGATTATTCACCCTTGAGAAGAGAAGACTAAGAGGGGATCTAATAGAGACTTTTAAAATATTAAAAGGAATCGATAAAATGGAGCAAGCTCGCTCACCGACAAGGGGAAAGGATGGAAAGCAAGAAACAGCGTTATTCACTTTGTCAAATGTGACTCGGACAAGAGGTCATGGACTGAAGCTAAGAGGGGTCAAGGCCATGACAAATGTCAGACGCCTGGAACTCTCTCCCAGAGGTTGTGGTGGAGGAAACCACCATTTTAGGATTTTAGGTAAAATTGGACGCACATCTTCTTGCGGGACACTTTGAGGGATACAAATGATTAAGGTATTCGCCCAGGTAAGCCTGGCTGAGCCTCCGTGTGCGCGGACCATCGGACTGGATGGACCCCAGGTCTGATCCGGTGCGGGCATTTCTTATGTTCTTATGAAAGGGGTCTACAGGGCTCTCGGGGTTCCATCTTTTCGCATGGATACGCTGCGGTCTATTCTTGCAGTTCAGCTGGGGGAGTATCTGACTTCTCTCGATCTGATGAGGCCTATTTGCATCTTCCAATCCGGGCCTCCCATCAGCGCTTCCTTCGCTTTGCGAACTTGAGTCGGAACTATCAGTTTTGTACACTTCCATTTGGTCTAGCCATGGCTCTGAGGACGTTCACCAAGGTTATAGTGGTCGTGGTGGCAGCTTTGCACAAGGAGAGCATTCTGGTTCACCCGTACCTGGACGACTGGTTGATTTGAGCAAAGTCGTTCCAGGAGTTCCTGCAGTCGCTGGGCTTGATTGTCAACCTTTCCAAGAGTCAGTTGGCTTCCTCCCAGCGCCTGGAGTACCTTGGGGTTTTGTTCAACATCTCCTTGGGGAAGGTCTTCCTCCCAGAGGCCCGGGTAAGCAAATTGCAGTCACAGATTCGCCTTCTTATGGCGTCTTGGTGTCCTCGGGCGCAGGATTTCCTCCAAGTCTTGGGGGTCGATGGCGGCTTCCCTAGACGTGATGAGGTGGGCTTGGGCCCACATGCATCCACTTTAGTATGCTCTTCTTTGGAGGTGGTCACCCCAGAGGCACACTCTGAACTTCCCTGTTCTTCTTCGGGGTTTGGCTCACTGCAGTCTTTGTTGGTGGCTCCAGACCTCCCATTTAGTTCAGGGGGTGAGTCTGTATCAGCCCCAGTGGATGGTGCTTCTCACGGACACCAGTCTCCTCAGCTGGGGGTTCAGTGTCTGGGTCACTGCGCAGGGCAGTTGGTCCCCAGAGGAGAAGGCTTGGTTGATAAATGTTCTAGAGAGTGAAAAATACAGTAATTTGTTATTAAGGTTGTTAATTGTTGATCATTGTTCTTTTCTCATAAGTTACAGAGCAGACCAGAATAAATTTTGTCGCCTGGAAAGTTCCCCATGCCCATCCTTCTCTTTTCTTCTGTCTCGGTGGAGTTCGATTGCTTTTATACTAACTGAAGAGCGAGCTGATCTCTAGTGCTAAAGGGAAGGAGTTGGAAATTTTGAGTGACACCCTCTGCAAAGTTTGTGACTAAGGGGAAAGAACAGATATGGTACAGAGTCCTATGTCTTATAACAGAAGATTAGCAAGATAAGAACCTAATCTTCCATTCCCCTGTCTGTCTTTTAAGTGTTTCCAAAGACAGGAAAAATCATATTCCCTGTATTTTTTAGAAATCTTGATTTGAAATTGAGATTTAAATCAAAATCATCCTATTTGAAGAAAGAAGAGAATATTTCCTTTTGACTTCCCCATTTGTGTTTGTTTTTTTAGCTGCCAGCCTTTGGGGACCATGTAAAGATGTCTGGCAAACAGTAGTGAATGCAGTGTGGAAAAGACAACCTGAAGCTGTCCATGTTCTAGATGTGGTGCTAAAGAAATACAAACCTGACTTCATCTCACTTTTTAAAAATCCGGTATGTAATCTAATCTAATCTTTTGTCGTGTTGTGCTACATCATCCATATAAATAATAGAGCTTGATGCATTTTACAGAGCAAAATAAACTCAGTGTTCTCCCCAGAAATTTTTTTCCAGCCGGGTGGCATGAAAAAGTAGCCAGGTGGGGCGGGACGGGGAAATTCGGTGGTGGGGAAAATTAAGGGCTCCTTTTACTAAGCTGCAATAGCATTTTTGCTTGTGCAGAATTGCCGCGCTACACGGCTAGAACTAACGCCAGCTCAATGTTGGCATTAGCATCTAGCATGTGCGAGCTAAGTGCGCGGTAAAACCGCTATTGCTGCTTAGTAAAAAGAGCCCTAAATGTGTACTATTTGTATTAGTTAATTATTATTAGTTATTTTCCAATGCTCAATATGACTGCTTTCCATAATATTTATATTAAATTTAAGAAGTATCCAATTCTAGAAGTGAATAATTAGATATTTGCCCTCTTTCAAATGGTATGGAGCAGCATCTCTCAAATTTTTTAATTCTGGCACACTAAACGGAGCAAATGTTTTTTGTGGCACACTAAATGCAGCAAATGTTTTTCATGGCTGGAAAAAATTTCTGGGGAGAACATTGTTGCCGTTAGTTTTCAAGGTCCAATCATGTCAAAGAATGATGTTTATCTGGGCAGTTGTATAATAAAAAGAATGGATAAGATAACATGAGAAGTGAAATTGTCATGAATCGGAGAGATACATACCCTGTAGGTCCTAAAAGCAGGCTTGTGGATTAGATATAAACTATGAAGGCAGTGGCGTACCTAGCATATTTGATACCCGAGGCCCATCGTTTTTTGACATCCCCCCCATCTGTATGAAAAATATGATTTTTTTTTAGTAACAATCCACACATCACACAAGAGTGTACCTAGGAAAAGGCAGCATCTTACATATTGCAGTGAGCAGTACATCAATATACTCATTGTAAAACTAAACAAGCCAGACTAATACAGATCAATCCTACACAGTCAATCCTAACTGAAAACCATGTCTTTCGAACACACAGAACACAGAAAACACCTTCGCCTAGTATGGAATATGTAATCATAAACTAACCCCTCTCCCTTTTACAAAACTGTAATGTGGCTTTTAGCCATGGTGGTAACAATTCAGACTCTCATAGAATTCTGAGCAATTACCACCATGGCCGGTGCTAAAGAAACGCTCTACAGTTTGTAAAAGGGGGGATAAAATAGAAAATCATAGACAAAAGTTAAATTGAACCACCAAGAAGCTGGACTTTGCATACAATGCAACACCACAGAAACAGCGATGCATCTCCCCTAAAGCAAAAAAATTAATAAATATAATTTTTTTCTACATTGTCTTCTCTGGTTTCTGCTTTCCTCATAGTCTTGTCACTCTCTTCCTTTCATCCACTGTCTACCCTCTTTCTGCCCCTTCTATATATAGCATATTCTCTCCTTGTATTCCCCTTCCATCTCTCCCTTAACCCCTATTATTCTGGCATCCATCTCTTCCCTTTGCTCCTTCAATGGTCTGGCATCTCTCTCCTCTTCTTCCCTTCCCTCTCCCACACCCCCATGGTCTGGCATTTCACTCTTTCCTCTCCCTTCCCCCCACTTCCATCAGCATCATGCCTCCTTTCTTTCCCTCCAACCCAATTCCATCCAGTATCCTTCCCCCTTATGTCTCTCTTTCCTGTCCCTGCACACAAATTCCATCAGCATCTTTCCCCTTTCTCTCCCTCCACCACCCTTCCATACCACCCTGACCTCCTTTTTCTCCCTCCACCACCCTTCTATACTTCTCTCTCCCTCCAAACCAGCAAGGTCCCATGATGACTGCTTCAGTTTCCTCTGCCTCTGGAAAATGTAAGAGACGTGGGTGGGCCGGCAGACGCAGGGAGTTGAGGCAAGGTTCCGCAATGACTGCAGCTGCTGACGTCACTTACGTCTTCCGGAGGTAGAGGTGGCAAATGTAGTCATCGCAGGACCTTCCTGCACTTCAGTGCGGCTGCCGACTCTGCTTCAGAATAAGTACGGCAGCCGTACTGAGGTGCAGGTGCCATTTAGAGCAGCTTGGAAGGTTCTGGATCCAGCCGGCTGTGTACCCCCATAGGGCTGGCACCCGGGGCGGTCTGCCACTGTATGAGGGGACAAAAAATAATAAAAAGAATGGATAACTTGACCGATTTGGATATGTCATACAATTATAGCTACAAAAATATGTCATAAAATGTAATTCTAAACTCAAGACTTCAGACGAAAGCAGAGTTTAGAAAGGAAACCAGAAAAAAACAAACCCATAGTACTAAGATCCAAATGCTAAAATCGGACATGTCCATTACGAAGAGACGTGTGGATCACCGCTAATTATAACGAGTGAGTCTTTAAAATATGAGACGGTAATGGATAGACAGACCTGGTGGTCGGAAGTGATAAATACTGGAGCCAAAACCAGAGCACCGTGATGAAACTTGAATATGGATACCTATTTATACTTTTGAGTAAAATTGTGATGCGAACATGTCATGAAAAGAATAAATAATGTGTAAACTAAAAACCAAGAACAACATATTGTAACACCGAACTCAGAATTAATGAAATAACATGCTAAAAGAAGTTAACCCCCCCAAAAAAAATAAAAATAGGGCATATACATACTTAAAATGATGGCTGGTTACAAACAGTATGCCTAGACCAGTGATTCCCAACCCTGTCCTGGAGGAACACCAGGCCAATCGGGTTTTCAGGCTAGCCCTAATGAATATGCATGAGAGAGATTTGCATATGATGGAAGTGATAGGCATGCAAATTTGCTTCATGCATATTCATTAGGGCTAGCCTAAAAACCCAATTGGCCTGGTGTTCCTCCAGGACAGGGTTGGGAACCACTGGCCTAGACTATATAGACCTAAGCAGGGCAAAAGTAAATGTATGGGAAATGAACAGCTGATAATACAGAGTGTATCTTGAAAACATAAGCCAATAGCTTAAAGACAAGCCAACCGGGTAGATGAAATGTGAACCTAGGAAAGATCTAAATTATTGTTGAAATGAGCTTCTATTAAAACCAAAAAATAAAACCACAGCACTTGGGAAAGTAAAAAAGGGAGAGTAAAATGGACTTACCAAAAAGGTCTCTGCACTGATGAGATAAACTCGTACGCAGAATAAATGTGAACACGCGACAGTGGGGCTATGATATTTGATCCGTTGAAAGAGGCGCCAAAAAAGTGTCGGCAGTGGATTGAATGCACACTGATAGGGGAGGGGCATCGGGCTGTTAAAAAAGGCTGTTTTAATAAATAAATGAAAATACTGGTGGAAAAACTAAATAAAAACCCAAAACCATGATAAAATGCCGAACCTGACTGCAAGTGGTAGTGAAAGTAGCATAAGGCACCCGTAGTACTGTTAGTGCCAGAGCTGCTTAGAATAAAGAACCGTGCTGTACATGAAGAGAAAAAAGAAAGAATGAGGTGATAAGATGTAAAGTGCTGGCCCCTCACTGAACCACTTGATAAAACTAATGAGCGATGTTCTAGAGCAGGGGTGCCCACACCTTTTGGGCTTGTGAGCTACTTTTAAAATGACCAAATCAAAATGATCTACCAACAATAAAATTAAAAAAAAACCCACAAAGCATATTGTATGCAGAGAAAATGTTAATAATCATTCCTATTCCGGGGTTTTTTCAAAGAGGTCAAAGCAGATGACTCTATGCACTGTCACCTCAGTAACAACCATACAAAAATAGACAATTACCCCCCTCCCTTTTTACTAAACCAGATAGCAGTTTTTAGTGCAGGGAGCTGCGCTGAATGAACAGCGCTGCTCTCGATGCTCATAGCCTCCTTGCTATTGCGGTTTAGTAAAAGGGGACCATAGTGTAAAATATAGACAGTAGATATAAATTCAGACACATTTTGATCAGTAAATTTAAAATAAAATCATTTTATCTACCTTGTTGTCTGGTGATTTCATGAGTCTCTGGTTGCACTTTCTTCCCTTCTTTCAGCCTGTATGCTTCCTCTCCTCCTGACCTCATTCCCCTCCCCCCAACTTTTTCTTCCTCTCTTCCTGCCCTTTCTTTCTTTCTTTCTCTCTCTCTTCATGCCCCTTTCTGTTTTTTCTGTTTCTCTTCTTTCCTTCTGTCTCCCTGCCTGCTCTCTTTCTTTCTTTCTCCTTGCCCTCCTCCAAGCCACTGCCATCGGGGAACAGGCCCCAAAGCCGCCGCCTCAAGCTCTCCCTACTTCGGGCCGCCCAGCATTCCTCTCCCCGACGTCAATTCTGCCGTCGGAGAGGAAGGCTGATCGGCCCAAGATCACGATCGATTGGGAGACATGCTGCTAGGTCCTGCCTTCACAGAAACTGAAAGTAGGCAGGACCCGGCAGCAAGAAGAGCAAATGGTAAGCTTCACTGACCTGTCTCCCGCTTTAGCCTGTAGCGAACGCATGCTTCGGGACTCTAACATGTGCTTGCCGGCTTCCCTTCTCTTCCCTCCCCTACCGGACATAGCTTCCGGTTTCGGAGGGAAGAGAAGGGAAGCCGGCACGCACATGTTAGAGCCCCGGAGCATAAGTTCGCTATGGGCTAAGGTGAAATCTCCAAGCTGTTTTTTTTTTTTTAAATGTTTAGCAGCAGCAGAATTTAGCTGGGCGGTCATCTAAATTAAACTGAAAGTAAATCATCCACATAAATTACCTGGGCGGACCTCCCGGCTGAAAGACCCTAGGGAGAAGACTGTAAACTAGTATACATAACGTACATACAAATTCCAAAAATCCATAGACTCTAGTTTAAAAATTTTTTTTAATTATAGTCTTCAAATATTTTTTTAAAATTTGGTAAGAAAAATATGATCTTTTTTTAAATAAAAAGGTAGATCATTCCAGATGGATGGGAAAAGGTGTTTGAATTCCTTCCTTAGTGAAATCCAATTTTTATTGAACAAAGAAATAAACACAGCAAAGAAGGTACAGTTTTGCAGAAAATATACAACAACTCCCCCAACTCCCACCCCCCATTCCCAACCCCTTCCCCATTCCACCCCCATCCAAAGCCAGCCAGCAAAAATAAGGAACAACAATATGCAAGACCAATAGCAGGCAAAAGCACAACCCTGCGCCACTGGAGAGGCCCAGATGGCATAGTCCAAAATACCATGCAAACAGAGCCCTGTACTCTGATGAGCTCTGAGAAGAAAATCAAGGCCTCCCCCCCAACACCCCCACCCCCAAAAAGAGAAAAAAAAAGAAAGAGAAAAGAAAAAAACAAACAAAACAGAAAAACACCATGAACGAAAAACAAACAACCAAAATTAAAGAGAATAAACCACAAGAAGAACAGAGAAGATCCATAGCTGGGGAGAGGCAAGCTCCCCCCCCTCACCGCTCAGAATGAATTTCTTCCTTAAACCAAAATTTAGCACAAGGCAGTTCAGAGTAGATAAATTTAATAAAAAGTAAGTTTATGTAGTTTGCAAAATGCTTTCCTTTTTCAGCCTTTTTTTTTTTTTTTGTTATGCGGCAAAGTGGTAGAAGTTAGATAATTTGTCAGTGATATTATACTTTATCCCAGGACAAGCAGGCAGCATATTCCCACACATGGGTGACGTCACCAACGGAGCCCTGCAGTGGACAGCCTCGAAAGCAAACTTGCTTGAAGATCTCAAGCTTTCGAGTGCTGCATCGCGCATGCGCGCGTGCCTTCCCGCCCGAACTAGGGGGCGCATCTCCTGTGAGGATCCTCAGTTCAACCATTTCCGCGGAGCTGAGAAGACTTGTCGACTCTGTCTCCGTAGCGTTGTGCCTTCTCTTCACCGCGGCTGAGTAGTTTTTTTGCTTTTCGGTCGCTGTGTTTGTTATATTTTTTCCTTTCTTTTATTTCTAAAAAAATAAAACTTTACAGTTTTCGTACTGGTCGGGTTTGGGAGATTTGAGGCCTAGGCCTCTCTCCCTCGTTCTCGACACGGACTTTGTCCTATCGATGTCCCGGCCTGTAACTGGTTTTAAAAGGTGTTACCAGTGTGGCAGAACAGTATCGATAACCGATCCTCATAGTCGGTGTATGATCTGTCTGGGGACGATGTATGATCTGTCTGGGGACGCCCGGAAGATTGTCTTCGCTGCCTCACTCTACAACCTCGTGCCTTTAAGCGCCGCTGTGACAGGTTCTTCGAGCTTTTTCCTCGAATGGAGCCTGACAAAGCGGTAGCCTCGGTCGAGGCGCCTTCTAAGCCCTCGACTTCGGGACTATCCTCGAGTGCTAAATCCTCGACCTCACCTCCTCTACCGGCCTCGGCCTCGAAGGCCTCGGCGGTGCTTGCGAAGCCTGGACTGGGGGGTAAGTCTCCTGCTTCCTTTTCAGGTACCATTCCTAAGAAGCCGACGGAGTCTAGTTCCACGTAACCTGGGGCTCCAGGTTCGACTCCGTCTTCCAGACCCTCCTCTAAACGTGCTTCCAAGTCTAGGGAATACTCGCCTTCGAGGTCGCCCTCACTGGAATGCGCGAGACCTCCTGTGACTCCGAGTCCCTTGGTCTCTGTCCCGATGTTCGAGGAGGATATGCTTAAGTCCATCCTAACAACTCAAATTTCCTCGATAGTAGCTCAGTTGGTCCCGACCTCGACCCTGTCTTCGCAAGTCCAGCCTGAGCAGCAGTTTGAGCCTCGTCGGCAGTCTCCACGACACAGGTCTCGAACTAGGGTCTCCTCGTCAGACTCTTCTCCTGAACGGGCTTCTAAAATTTATTTGCCTCGATCGAAGCATCGGTCTAGATCTTCGAAGATCCCTTCCTCGAAGAGCTCGTGGCCTTCGGATCTTCCTTCGAAGCATGTACCTCGTTCTCACAGTACTGTTGCTTCCTCTGTTTCCTCGAGGCGTTCGAGGTCCAGGACCCCGCCCTCGAGGCATTTGACTCGGGATATGTCTCCTCTTTCCAAACCTCATACTCCGAGAACTTCTCCATCTCGAAGTCTTAAGCGAAAGCATTCTGTCACTCCGCCTCTGACAGGCAGTACAGCATCCTCCATCACTTTATGTCTGGACTCGGAGCCGGTCTCTCAATATTCTCGCGAGGCTTCTCCCTCGTTCTCGTTCTGTTTCTCCTGAAGAAGCAACAACTTTGAAGTCTTCTTCTTTTGCTAAATTTGTGTTTGACATGGGGCAGGCGCTTAACATCGACTTACATTCTGATTCTAAATACACGCCTGAATATTTGGCGGATATGGAGCTTTCCCATCCTCCTAAGGAAACTTTGCGACTGCCCATGACTCCGGTGTTGAAGCAGACTTTCCTTCGAAATATGGAAACTCCTTATTCTGTGACAGCTATACCTTCAAAACTGGAATCTCGGTATCGCACTGTTCCCTGCAAGGGATTCGAGAAATCACAACTTTCCCACCAGTCCTTGGTGGTTGAATCGTCCCTTAAGAAGGCTCATCCTTCTAAGGTGTCTGCGACAGTTCCTCCGGGGCGTGAGGGTCGCACTATGGACAAGTTTGGGCGCAGACTTTATCAAAATTCAATGATGACCAATCGAATTTTGAACTACAACTATGTCTTTACTTCCTATTTTAATTATTTTTTGAAACAGTTGTCATTTTTTTGCCCAGACTTGTCCAGAGGGCGCCTTTCGGATTTCAAACAGATTATTCAATCTTTATCTCAATTACGCCTTTTCATGTTGCAGGCATCTTATGATGCGTTTGAGCTTTCTTCTAGGGTCTCGGCGTTTGCAGTGGCCATGCGCCGTCTCGCCTGGTTAAGAATTGTGGATATGGATCCCAATTTGCAGGATCGGTTGGCAAACCTCCCGTGTCAAGGTTCTGAACTCTTTGACGATTCCATTGAGGCGGCTACAAAGTGGCTCTCCGAGCATGAGCGCTCCTTTGCCTCTCTTCTTCGCCCTAAGCCGAAGCCTTCTACTACTAGAGCTTACAAGCCTCCAGCTCGTCGCTATCCCATGAAATCCACTCCGGCTTTCTCTCGACCTCCACCTAGACGGCCTCAACAACAACGGCCTCAGAAGTCACAGGCGCCCGCTTCAACCAAACCCGCTCCGTCTTTTTGACGGTCCAGTGGTGAGCATTTCAACATCCTTGCATCCAAACTCCTCCCTGCCCATCGGAGGTCGTCTTTTCCTTTTTGTATCGGTCTGGGAAACTATTACATTGGACCTCTGGGTTCTCACAGTCATCCGCGAGGGATACTCTCTGCGCCTGCTTCAGGTGCCTCCAGATCACCCTCCAAAAGAGTGTCTTTCCAGTTTCTCGCAACTCCCTCTTCTTCTTCAGGAGGCTCAGGCTCTTCTTCGCCTTCGTGCAGTGGAGGAGATTCCTCCTTCCGAGCACAATCTGGGGTTTTACTCCAGATACTTCCTAGTTCCCAAGAAGACGGGGGATTTGCGACCCATTCTGGATCTCCGCGCTCTCAACAAATTTCTAGTCAAAGAGAAGTTTCGCATGCTCTCTCTTCCAATCTTGTACTCCCTCATGGATCAAGGAGATTGGATGTGCTCACTAGACCTCAAAGAGGCTTATACTCACATTCCTGTCCATCCAAATTTTCGCAGATATCTCCGGTTCAAGGTGGGGAACCTTCATCTTCAATACAGGGTTCTCCCGTTCGGCTTGGCGACCTCTCCCAGGGTCTTCACCAAGTGTCTAGCCGTGGTGGCTGCAGCCCTCCGTGCTCGGGGTCTACAGGTTTTTCCTTACCTCGACGATTGGCTTATCAAAGCTCCTTCTCTTTCAGGGGTTATTCAAGCGACCCTTCAGACTATTTCTTTTCTTCAAAGTCTAGGGTTCCATATCAACTTTCCCAAGTCTCAGTTGGTTCCAACTCAGTCGATCCAGTTTATTGGCGCCGTGTTGGATTCTGTTCAAATGAGAGCTTTTCTCCCTCTCAACCATCAAGAAACTCTCTTGCATCTTTGTCAACGGGTGGCTTCCATCTCGACTCTCACAGCTCGCCAAATGATGGTCCTTCTCGGACATATGACGTCTACGGTTCATGTGACTCCCTTTGCAAGACTGCATCTTCGCATTCCTCAATGGACCCTGGCGTCTCAGTGGCAACAGGCCTTAGACCCGCCTACTCAAAGTATAGCAGTGACTCCTTTATTGAAGAAGTCTCTCCGCTGGTGGATGCTCTCTTTCAATCTTTCCAGAGGTTTGCAGTTTCACCATCTCCCTCATCAGAAGGTGCTGATGACAGATTCGTCCAAATACGCATGGAGAGCCCACGTAGATGGTCTCCGTACGCAAGGGTTGTGGACAACCACAGATTGTCGATGTCACATCAATCTGTTGGAACTCAGAGCGATTTTTCTTGCTCTCAAAGCTTTTCTTCACCTCCTTCACGACCAAGTAGTCCTGGTTCGGACAGACAATCAAGTAGCGATGTATTATGTCAACAAACAGGGCGGGACGGGCCCATTCCCTTTGTCTGGAAGCTCTGAGGTTGTGGCATTGGGCAATTTCTCACAACATCTTCCTTCGCGCTGTATATATACAGGGTCAACAGAATTGCCTTGCAGACAAATTGAGTCGTCTGCTTCAGCCTCACGAATGGACGCTCAATTCCCCCACACTTCATCAAGTATTTGCTCGGTGGGGAACTCCTCAGGTGGACCTATTTGCGTCGCCCAGCAACTTCAAACTACCTCTGTTTTGCTCCCGCATTTTCTCGCCTCATCGTCTCGAGGCGGATGCTTTTCTTCTGGACTGGGGAAGTCAGTTTCTTTATGCCTTCCCTTCATTCCCTCTTATTCTAAAAACTCTTGTCAAGCTGAAGTCGGACCATGCCACGATGATTCTCATAGCGCCTTGGTGGCCCCGACAACCTTGGTTCTCTCTTCTTCTGCAACTCAGCATCAGGGAACCTCTTCTTATCCCAGGACAAGCAGGCAGGTATTCTCACTAGTGGGTGATGTCATCAGACAGAGCCCCGGTACGGACGTCTCACAAGCACGTGTTGCTTGTAGAAACTTAAAAGTTTCTAGATGCCCGCACCGCGCATGCGCCGGTGCCTTCCCGCCCGGAGATCCGGGCGTGTCTCCTCAGTTCTTTTCTTTCCGCGGAGCTGAGAAGTTCAACTTCATCATGCGCTAGCTGAATTCAGTTAAATTTGCCTTCCTTGTCCGCGTTTTTCGCTTTCTTTTATTTATAGTTAACAGTACATTTCTTTTTCAGTTTAAAAAAAAAAAAAAAAAAAGATTATTTCCTCCGGCGGGTCGAACGGGCCGGCCACGTGGCTCAGGCCCACAGGCTTCGACCTCGCGGCGGAGATTTTCCGGCCTATGTCCCGGCCAATCACCGGGTTTTAAAAAGTGCAGCAAGTGCCAACGCGCGATTTCACTCACGGACCCTCACCGGCGCTGTTTGCAGTGTTTGGGTCCTAACCACATTCCGAAATCGTGCAGGCCTTGCTCTACCCTTACGGCACGCTCATTCAAAAGGCGTTGCCTATTGTGGGAATCGATGTTCAAGATGGACGCAGCTAAGGATCCTTCAGCCTCCACTTCATCTGATACCTCCCCGGTTCGGGCGAAACCGGTATCGACCCCTCCTGCACCGAGTGTGGTGAAACCGGCATCGTTCATCCCGACAACATCCACGAGCTCGACGTCGGTGCCTGCCCCGGTCTCCTCGGTTCAGGTACCTCTTCCTTTCACAGTACCACCAGTGGTCATCAAAGTGCCGAAAGCTACTAAGCAGAAGCACTCGACCTCGAAGGAGCGCGATGACCGTGCAGGAGGACCCCCTTTCGGTGCGGATCCCTCCTTATCGGCTTCGCTACGGTCCATGCTGGAAGCTCAATTCGTTGAGCTCATGCAGACCATTGGACCCGGGCTCATCGCTGCCATACAGGGTGACCTCCCGGTACCGGTCCAAAGGGGCGGTCCGCCCCCTCCCCCTCCTCCACGCCGTTCGACCTCGAAAACCGACGAGGACGAACGGGGGAGGGCGGCGATGCCCATGCGGCAAGCCTCGCTCACCGATATGCCGCCATTAGAGCCCATTACGCCTCCGCGCCAACATGGGACCAGACCTCCGATCGATACTCAAAGCCCTGGGCATAGTCAGGAAGAGTTCTTCCGTACTCCTTACCAGACTTGGGTAGCATCGCAAGAATCCGCATCGCAACCCCAGTTGCGATCCACCGCTTCCAGCCCTATCCACCACTTGGGGGCCTCGGGAGACCATGCGATGCACACACGATCCCGATCCCCGTCCCGCCACCGAGACGGGCACCGATCAAGACACTCATCCTGGCACTCTTCACGCCACTCGGAGGTGTCACCGCAGAAAAAACTGCAACGTATGGGATACTCCTCCTCGGAGGTGTCCCCTCCGGAGGGACCGGAGTACGAGGAGACACCCGTACCCGATTCTCCTTGCCACTCCCCGATGTCCATGGATCCGGAAGCCTCTTCCTCCTCCAGCCCGTCCCACAGACCGACGCTGGCGGATCAATTGTCTTTCTCATCATTCCTCCGACAAATGGCGGATGATCTGGATGTGACCCTTGACACGGGCTCCCGATACTCCAAAGAGTATCTGGACACCATGCATTTACCTAACCCTCCAACGGAGTCGCTTCGGCTCCCCCTGCATAAATTGCTGGATCAGACCTTCATGCAGTGTTTTGAAACACCGTACTCCATACCGGCGATTCCCAGCAAACTCGATGCTCGATACCGCATCGTGCACCATAAAGGGTTTGAGGGCCCTCAACTCTCCCACCAATCCCTACTGGTTGAGTCCTCTCTTAAACGCTCTCATCCCTCTCAGGTCTACGCCTCTGTACCGCCGGGCCGAGAGGGGAGAACGATGGACAAATTTGGTAGAAAATTCTATCAAAACTCCATGATGGCGTCACGGGTGCTGAACTACAATTTCTTTTTCTCTTCCTATCTGGAGTTCTTCTTGCCGGTGCTCCGCAAGTTCACTCCGTTCATAGACACCCAAGCTCGATTCGAGTTCGAGGAAGTGGTAGCCTCCCTCTCCCAATTACGCCTCCAGCTGATGCAATCCTCCTTCGATGCATTCGAACTCTCGGCACGTGCTGCCGCAAGCGCGGTAGCCATGCGTCGCCTGGCATGGCTCCGTACAATCGATATGGACCCCAACCTCCAGGACAGACTCGCCAACGTACCATGTGCGGGAGCTGACCTGTTCGATGAATCTATCGAAACGGTTACCAAGAAGCTGTCGGATCATGAAAAATCTTTTCAATCCATCCTGCGGCCCAAACCCAAACCTCAACAGTCTCGACCTTCCAGGCCACCCCTGATTTACCAGCGGCGTTACATGCCCAGACAAACGCCCGCTGCGAGACAACCTGTGAAGAGACAACCTCCCCAGAAGTCTCAGCAAAAACCTCAGCCACCGGCTGCACCCAAGGCTCCCCAGCCCTTTTGACTCCCCTCCGGGGAGCATAACCGACACCGTTCTGCACCCCTCAGCCTCTCCCATAGGGGGCCGCCTCCATCTTTTTTACCATCGCTGGGAGGCCATAACCACGGACCTATGGGTCCTTACCATCATAAGAGAAGGATACTCTCTTCACTTCCACCGGGTCCCCCCGGACCATCCTCCAAGAGAGTATCCTTCAAGCTCGACACAGACCGCCCTTCTTCTTCAGGAAGTCCAAACTTTACTTCAGCTTCGGGCCGTCGAGCCGGTCCCGTCAGACCAGTTGAACCGAGGGTTTTACTCCCGGTACTTCCTCGTCCCGAAGAAAACGGGCGACCTGCGACCTGCGACTGCGACTTCTCTATACCCCCTCCTCGAGCAGAACGACTGGTTATGCTCCCTGGATCTCAAGGAGGCCTACACTCACATCCCCATTCACCCGGCCTCCCGAAAGTTCCTCAGATTTCGGGTGGGAAATCTGCACCTACAGTATCGAGTGCTACCATTCGGCCTCTCTTCGTCCCCCAGAGTCTTCACAAAGTGCCTGGTGGTAGTGGCCGCGGCACTCCGAGACAGGGGCCTACAGGTGTTCCCATACCTCGACGACTGGCTCATCAAGGCCCCGTCAGCCCCAGAGGTCACTTCGGCGGTCTTGGCTACAACCTACTTCCTCCAGAATTTGGGCTTCGAGATCAACTTTTCCAAGTCTCATCTACAACCCACCCAGTCCCTCCCCTTCATTGGAGCGGTCCTGGACACCACTCGACTCCGAGCATTCCTGCCTCTGCAACGCATGGAGTCCCTTCTCCATCTCTGCCAGTCGGTGTCTACTCGCCAAACCCTACCGGCGAGACAACTGATGGTGCTCCTGGGCCATATGGCCTCCACAGTACATGTGACACCCTTTGCCAGACTCCATCTCAGGATCCCCCAGTGGACCCTGGCATCACAGTGGAATCAGACGTCCGATCCACTAACCAAACACATCTTAGTCACACCTGCTCTTCGGCAGTCTCTACTTTGGTGGATGACCTCTTCGAATCTATCCAGAGGTTTGCTGTTGCACTCTCCCCCCCATCAGAAAGTCCTCACAACCGATTCGTCGAACTATGCATGGGGGGCCCACCTGGATGGTCTCCGCACCCAAGGATTCTGGACCAGTGCGGAAAGACTACATCAAATCAATCTACTGGAGCTCAGAGCCATCTTCAATGCGCTCCAAGCCTTCCAACACCTACTTCACGACATGGTGATCCTCATTCGCACAGACAATCAGGCCGCCATGTATTATATCAACAAGCAAGGAGGCACGGGCTCGGCCCTCCTTTGCCAGGAAGCTCTACGAGTCTGGGACTGGGCGGTGCGCCACAACGCCTTCCTCAGAGCTGTCTACATTCAGGGGGAGAACAACGTCTTAGCAGACAAACTAAGCTGTCTGCTACAACCGCACGAATGGATTCTCCATTCCAGCCCCCTTCACCAAATCTTCACGCAGTGGGGGACGCCTCAGATAGACCTCTTTGCGGCTCCCCACAACTCCAAACTGCCTCAGTTTTGCTCCAGGATCTACACCCCTCATCGCCTCGAGGCAGATGCTTTTCTACTGAACTGGGGGAAACGATTTCTATATGCGTTCCCACCATTCCCGCTGATCCAGAAGACTCTGGTCAAGCTGAAACTCGAACGGGCTACCATGATTCTAATAGCTCCTCGGTGGCCCAGACAACCTTGGTTCTCCCTCCTACTTCAACTCAGCAGCAGGGAACCAGTACCACTTCCAGTGTTTCCTTCACTACTTACTCAACATCAAGGATCACTGCTTCATCCCAACCTGCAGTCTCTCCACCTGACAGCTTGGTTCCTCTCAATGTAACCCCTCACCAATTCTCACAAGAAGTGAGGGAGGTCTTGGAAGCTTCCAGGAAGCCCGCCACTCGACAATGCTACTCCCAGAAATGGACTAGTTTCTCCTCATGGTGTGTTTCTAAATCAAAGGAACCCCAGCGAGCTTCCTTATCCTCCGTGCTGGACTATCTCCTACACCTATCTCAATCTGGGCTCAAGTCTACATCCATACGAGTCCACCTGAGCGCTATTGCGGCGTTCCACCAGCCCCTACAAGGGAAACCCCTCTCGGCCCATCCGGTGGTCGCCAGATTTATGAAAGGACTCTTCCATGTTAACCCTCCTCTCAAACCACCCCCAGTAGTTTGGGACCTCAATGTAGTCCTTTCCCGTCTCATGAAGCCCCCGTTTGAACCTCTCAACAGGGCCCCTCTTAAGTATCTCACCTGGAAAGTGCTTTTTCTTGTAGCCCTTACGTCCGCTCGCAGAGTCAGCGAACTCCAGGCATTGATGGCGGACCCACCATTCACAGTATTCCATCATGACAAGGTGGTCCTCCGCACTCACCCGAAATTCCTGCCTAAGGTGGTCTCCGAATTTCATCTCAACCAATCCATTGTACTTCCAGTATTCTTCCCTAAGCCCCATTCTCACCACGGAGAATCGGCCCTTCACACTCTAGACTGTAAACGTGCTTTGGCTTTCTACCTGGATCGCACCAAGCCACACAGAACCACTCCTCAACTTTTTGTCTCCTTCGATCCTAATAAGTTGGGAAGACCCGTATCAAAGCGCACCATCTCTAATTGGATGGCGGCCTGTATCTCTTTCTGCTATGCCCAGGCTGGATTATCACTTCCTTGTAAGGTCACAGCCCATAAGGTCAGAGCAATGGCAGCCTCAGTAGCATTCCTCAGATCAACACCAATCGAGGAAATTTGTAAGGCTGCCACCTGGTCCTCGGTTCACACATTCACCTCACATTATTGTCTGGATACTCTCTCCAGACGGGATGGACAGTTTGGCCAAACAGTATTGAAAAATTTATTCTCTTAAGTCGCCAACTCCCCCTCCATCCCACTGAGGTTAGCTTGGAGGTCACCCACTAGTGAGAATACCTGCCTGCTTGTCCTGGGATAAAGCAATGTTACTTACCGTAACAGTTGTTATCCAGGGACAGCAGGCAGCTATTCTCACGTCCCACCCACCTCCCCTGGGTTGGCTTCTCAGGCTAGCTACCTGAACTGAGGAGACACGCCCGGATCTCCGGGCGGGAAGGCACCGGCGCATGTGCGGTGCGGGCATCTAGAAACTTTTAAGTTTCTACAAGCAACACGTGCTTGTGAGACGTCCGTACCGGGGCTTTGTCTGATGACATCACCCACTAGTGAGAATAGCTGCCTGCTGTCCCTGGATAACAACTGTTACGGTAAGTAACATTGCTTTCTGCCAGTTTTTCCTTCTCTGCTCACTCAGAGTCAGGGGTCTTTACTTCATCCCAACCTGCAGTCTCTTCACTTGACGGCATGGTTCCTTTCTGCATAACAGATTCTTCTCAATTCTCTGTCTGTTCAAGATGTATTTTTAGCTTCTAGGAAGCCGTCCACTCGTCAATGTTATGGCCAGAAGTGGACCAGATTTTCGAATTGGTGTTCCAATCGTAGTCTTCAACCGAAGTCGTCCTCATTGGCTTCAGTTCTGGACTATTTGATTCATTTATCTCAGTCAGGACTTCAATCCACATCTATTAGGGTTCATCTTAGCGCGATTGCTGCTTTTCATCAACCTCTGGAGGGGAAACCTTTATCTGCACATCTTTTGGTTGCTCGCTTTATGAAGGGCCTTTTTAATCTCCATCCGCCTGTCAGAAAGCCTCCTGTTGTTTGGGATCTTAATGTTATTCTGGCTCAATTGATGAAACCTCCTTTTGAACCTATTGACTTAGCTCATTTTAAATTTCTCACTTGGAAAGTTGTATTCTTGATTGCCCTCACTTCTGCTCGTCGAGTTAGTGAGTTACAAGCTTTGGTCTCGGACTCACCTTTCACAATTTTTCACCATGACAAGGTGGTTCTCCGTACACATCCAAAATTCTTACCTAAAGTAGTATCTGATTTTCATATCAATCAATCTATTGTTCTCCCGGTATTTTTTCCTAAGCCGCATTCTCATCCCGGTGAGGCGTCTCTGCATACTTTGGACTGTAAACGTGCATTGGCGTTTTACCTTCAACGTACTCAACCTCACAGAACATCTCCTCAACTTTTCATTTCTTTTGATCCAAATAGGTTGGGACATCCTGTCTCTAAGCGTACCATCTCCAACTGAATGGCTGCTTGTATCTCTTTCTGCTTTGCTCAGGCTGGTCTTTCTCTGCAGGGTCGAGTGACGGGCCACAAAGTTAGAGCTATGGCGGCGTCTGTCGCTTTCCTCAGATCAACATCTCTTGAGGAAATTTGCAAAGCTGCCACTTGATCCTCGGTTCATACTTTCACTTCTCATTACTGTCTGGATACTTTATCCAGGAGGGATGGCCATTTTGGCCAGTCTGTTTTGCAAAATCTTTTTTCGTAAATTGCCAACTTCCCTCCTCCCTTTTTACTTAGCTTGGAGGTCACCCATGTGTGGGAATATGCTGCCTGCTTGTCCTGGGATAAAGCACAGTTACTTACCGTAACAGTTGTTATCCAGGGACAGCAGGCAGATATTCTCACAACCCTCCCACCTCCCCTGGTTGGCTTCTTGGCTTGGTATCTGAACTGAGGATCCTCACAGGAGATGCGCCCCCTAGTTCGGGCGGGAAGGCACGCGCGCATGCGCGATGCAGCACTCGAAAGCTTGAGATCTTCAAGCAAGTTTGCTTTCGAGGCTGTCCGCTGTGGGGCTCCGTTGGTGATGTCACCCATGTGTGGGAATGTCTGCCTGCTGTCCCTGGATAACAACTGTTACGGTTAGTAACTGTGCTGTTTTGTACTATTCTTCTGATCCCATGCAGTCTCTTCTTTGTGGCCCTGATGCTGCTTTCTAGAACCCAAAAATGGCAAAGTTGCTTCTGGACCACATCCAGTCCTGTTAAGCAGCCATCAAAATTCACTCATGAGTGCTTTTCAGAGACTTAAGACAAAGGGTATGTTAGCTGTTAACAAACCAGACTGAATTGTGCATAAAAATGGGTGATATAGATGATGCCAGAATGGAACAGCTTTTTCAGATTTCAGAATGCAACTATTCTCAGTACACTGTAGGAGTGTAAAATATGTATTGGGTTTTTGTTGTGGGGTTTTTTTTTTTTTGGGGGGGGTTCTTTCCTTATCCCAGGACAAGCAGGCAGCCTATTCTCACATATGGGTGACGTCATCCACGGAGCCCGGATGTGGACAGCTTCGCAAGCAGACTTGCTTGTAGAAACTTAGAAGTTTTGAGTCAGCTGCACCGCGCATACGCCTTTCCGCCCAGCGCAGGGCGAGTCGCCTCAGTTCTCAGTTTTTCATGGAGCCGAGAAGTTCGTCTTTGGCTCTCTGCGTTTAACTTTGTAAGTTCGTGCCTTCTCACCGCGGTTTGTGTTTATGTTCTTCACGAATCGCTGTGCTTCTTTCTTTTCTTCTTTTCAGTTTAAAAAAAAAAATCTTATTTTATTTTCTTCCGTTCGACTGGCGGGTCAGGCCACTCGGGCCACTGCAGGCTTGGACTTCGCTGTGGCTATATTTCCTCCTATGTCTCGGCCAGCAACAGGCTTCAAGAAGTGTAGCCAGTGCCAGTGTGCGATATCCCTCACGGACCCACACCGTTGGTGCCTCAAGTGCCTTGGGCCGGACCATCAACTGAAGTTGTGCGAGCGTTTTGCTACTCTTCAACCTCGAGCCCTTAAACATCGTCAGATTTTAGTGGAGAAGCTTTTCGGGATGGATTCTTCAGTCACACCCTCGACTTCGAAAGCGGCCTCGGTTCCACCTTCTACCGAGGTTCCTTCTGCCTCCACGACTCCAACCTCAAGCCTCATCAGACCTTCCTCGTTTGCGACTGCTCTTACCTCGAGTACACTTGCTGTATCATCAGGTCAGATAGCTCAGCAGAAAGTTCCAGCGGTGGTCCTCAAGCTTTCTAAGACTTCCAAGTCGAAGCACATTTCCACTGACACTTTGGAACCTATAGCAGTAGCAGATGGTCCGGTTTCAGACGCGGATCCATCCTTGCCGGCTTCCTTCCAGACCATGTTAGAGCAGCAATTTGTTCAGTTCCTAACTAAAATGGGTCCGAAGCTGGCTACTCTAATCCAGCCTGGGCATTCTGTAGACTCCTGCGAGGTCGAGCCTCTTCCTATGCCTCGGGCTGAAACTTCACACTCTATGCAGGGAGCAGAGTCTTTGTGAGTGTCTGGTCTGGCATCTGTGCACTCAAAGCAAGGAGTAGATTCTTTGCAAGTGCCTCGACAGGAATCCTCACACTTCATACAAGGAGCAGTCTTTGGGAGTTCCTCGAGATTCCTCAATCAAGCCTCCTGAGCTTCGATCTACAGTTTCTAGCCCCATTCATTTCCTGGTAGCAATGTCTGCTTCAATCTCCGGGGCTAAGTCTCCTTGATCCTCGAGACCTGCTTCTAAGCACCTTCCTCGAGGCATACCTCCAGGCATAGTTCTTCTTCCATAGAGTGCCCTTCTTCAACTAAGCCTTGATCTACACCTTCCAGCTCTTCCAGACCACCGACTCCTCGATCGAGGTCTCCACGGCTTCCATTGCCTCGTCCAAGATTCCTTATTCTTTTGAAGACTATTTCCCCGCTGAGGTTTCATCTTCGACCGAGGCTGCCTCGAGGTCATCGAGTCCCTCTCGAAGCAAGGCATTGGCGGATCAGCTGTCTTTCTCTTCTTTTCTTCGCCAGATGGCTGATGACATGGAACTTCAATTGGATGCTGATTCTAAATACTCTAAGGAGTATCTCGAAGTCATGCATCTTTCTCAACCTCCTGCAGAGTCCCTTAAGCTTCTTCTTCACAAGCTTTTGTCTCAGACTTTCACATGATGCGTGGAGACTCCTTATACCATTCCTGCTATTCCAGGCAAATTGGACTCCAGGTATAGAACTCTCCATTGCTTGTGGAGTCCTCCTTAAAGAGATCCCATCCTTCCAGAGTTTATGCTACCATTCCTCCTGGAAGGGAAAGCAAAACTATGGACAAGTTTGGACGTCGCCTTTACCAAAATGCCATGATGTCCTCCAAAGTCCTGAATTATAATTTTCATTTTGTCACTTATTTCAAGTTCCTCATTGATCTTCTTCCTAAATTTCTCAGCTATTTAGATACACAGAAGCACTTCAAATTCCAAGAAGTCATCGCTATTCTGTCACAACTCAGATTACATCTTCTCCAGTCTTCTTATGATGCCTTCGAGTCGTCAACCAGGGTGACTGCTTGTTCCGTAGTAATTCGCCGCTTGGCCTGGCTTTGCACCATTCACATGGACCCTAATCTTCAGAATCGCTTGGCTAACATTCCTTGTGCAGACAGTGACCTCTTTGTTGAATCTATCGAGGCAGCCACCAAGAAATTGTCTGAACATGAAAAATCTTTTGCTTCCATTGTCAGAACAAAGCCTAAGCCAGCTCCTGTCAAGCCTTCATGACCTCCTCCAATTTTCCAGAGGCGTTATGCTCCGAGGGCGGCTCCTTATAATCGCCGCCTCCCAGAATCGGAAGCAACAGAAATCTCAACCTTCTGCTGCACCTAAGGCTGTGCAGTCTTTTTAAAACATAGCATAACCTCCGCCGTTCTGTCTCTGTCCTCTCTTTCCCCTATAGGAGGTCATCTCCATCATTTTTATCACTGATGGAAGACAATTACATCCGACCTCTGGGTGATATCAATCATCGGAGAAGGATACTCTCTTCATTTCATTCAGGTTTCACCAGAGCTTCTTCCAAGAGAGTATCCTTCCAGTCCATCCCAGACTGCCCTTCTTCTTCAGGAAGCTCAAGCTTTTCTTCATCTCTGTGCCATCGAGCCAGTTCCTTTGGAACAGCAGAACAGGGGGTTTTACTCCCGTTACTTCCTCGTTCCTAAGAAGACGGGTGGTCTGCGACCCATTCTGGATCTCAGGGCTCTCAACAAATTATTAGTCAAAGAAAATGTTGTCCCTGGCATCCCTTTATCCCATTCTAGATCAGAACGACTGGTTATGCTCTCTGGATCTCAAGGAGGCTTATATTCATATTCATCCGGCCTCCCGCCAATATCTCAGATTTTGGGTAGGGAATCTGCATTATCAATACAGAGTGCTGCCCTTTGGCCTGGCTTCATCTCTCAGAGTGTTCACCAAGTGCCTGGTAGTGGTAGCCGCAGTTTTCAGAAACCATGGTCTTCAGGTATTTCCCTACCTGGACGACTAGCTCATCAAGGATTCCACATCTCAGGGGGTTATTGTAGTGACCCAACGGACTACGTGGTTCTATAAAGTTTAGGATTCGAAATCAAGTTTCCCAAATCCCATCTTCAACCCTCTCAGAATCTACAATTCATCAGAGCTGTTCTGGACACTATCCAACTCAGAGCATTCCTTCCGCAACGACGTCTGGAAGCTCTCCTTCAACTCTTGTCATGCAGTGTGTTCTGCTCTTCAATCACACCGAGACACATGATGGTATTGCTAGGTCACATGGCCTCCACAGTACACGTGATTCCTTTTGCCAGACTTCACCTCAGAATTCCTCAGTGGACCCTGGCATCTTAGTGGACGCAGGCTTGCAATCCACTCTCTCGACACATTACAGTAACTCCCTCGTTGAGACAGTCTCTTCGCTGGTGGATGCTCTTTTCCAATCTCTCCAAAGGCTTGCTGTTTCAAACGCCCCCTCATGAAAAGGTCCTCACAACAGATTTCTTGACCTATGCTTGGTTGGCTCATCTCGATGGTCTCCGTACTCAAGTCCACTGGACCAGTACGGATCGTCTGTCTCACATCAATCTGTTGGAACTCAGAGCGTTTTTCAATGCTCTCAAAGCTTTTCAACATCTTTTTCACGACCAGGTAGTCTTTATTCGGACGGACAACCAAGTCACCATGTACTATGTCAACAAACAGGGGGACGACGACGGGATCTCCCTTTCTTTGTCAAGAAGCTCTGAAGGTTTGGGACTGGGCAATCCTCTACAACACCTTTTTGAAAGCTGTCTACATCCAAGAGGCGAAAAATTGCTTGGCGGACAACTTGGGTCGTCTTCTGCAACCTCATGAATGGACACTCAATTCCTCACCTCTTCATCACATTTTTTCGCAGTGGGGAATGCCTCGGATCTCTTTGCAGCTCCCCACAACCACAAACTGCCCCAGTTCTGCTTCAGGATATATTCTCCTCATCGCCTCAAGGCAAATGTTTTCTTACTGGAATGGACGAATCTCTTCCTGTATGCATTCCCTCCATTCCCTCTCATTCTCAAGACTCTTAATCAAGTTGAAGAACGATCATGCCACCATGATTCTGATTGCTCCTCAGTGGCCGAGACAACCTCCCTTCTCTTTCAACTCAGCAGCAGGGAGCCATACCTTCTACCAGTTTTTCCATCTCTGCTTACACAGAGTCAGGGATCTCTGCTTCACCCCAACCTACAGTCTCTACACCTGACAGCTTGGTACCTCTCAACATAACTCCTCTTCAGTTTTCTCAACCTGTAAGAGACATTTTAGAAGCTTCTAGGAAGCCTGCCACAAGACAATGCTACCACCAAAAATGGACTAGATTTTCTACATGGTGCATTTCTCACGATAAGGAGCCTCAAGATTCCTCTGGATTATCTTTTGCACTTATCCACCTCTGGCCTCATGTCTACATCGATCCGAGTTCATCTTAGTGCAATTGCTGCTTTCCATCAGCCTATTGAAGGGAAACCCCTCTCTGCTCATCTGGTGGTTTCCAGATTCATGAAAGGACTTTTCAACCTCCTTTCAAACCTCCTCCAGTGGTTTGGGATCTCAATGTTGTTCTTGCTCAATTGATGAAGCCTCCATTTGAACCAATGTCTACGGCTCATCTGAAGTATCTCACTTGGAAAGTGATGTTTCTCATTGCCCTCACATTTCCTCGAAGAGTCAGTGAGCTGCAAGCTTTAGTTGCTGATCTACCTTTCACTGTGTTCCATCATGACAAGGTGGTCCTTCGTACTCATCCAAAATTTCTACCTAAAGTGGTTTCAGACTTTCATCTCAACCAATCTATTGTACTTCCAGTGTTTTTTCCAAGACCTCATTTTTGTCCTGGAGAATCAGCTCTTCATACTCTGGACTGTAAGCGTGCTTTGGCCTTCTATTTGGAACGCACCAAACCACATAGATCTGCCACTTTTGGGTGGAAATAAAGTGTGTCTTATGGAGTGAAAAATACGGTAAATTTTGTTACAAATCTATGGCACCCCAAAGTTGAAGCCAAAAATTAGCAAATTGAGGTTTGGTCAACTTTGGCATTGAGGCATCAGAACAGTGCTTAACCTAGACTTTTAAAATTCTAAAAGCTTATTAAGTACAAAAAGTTGCACCAATAGACTAAATTTCAGGCCGATGTTAGCAATACTCTGTGTACAGGAGGCCCTTGAAGTTGCACATTTGTTTCGTAAAACACACACAAAAATTTTAAGGCCTCTACTTAGGCACGTCTTACTACATGAATTTCAGGTTTTAAGGGTTAAAACTTTGCATGGCTTAGTGCCATAAGTTAGGTAGGGTACCTTCATGCCAGGCTTCATTAAAATTGAAGATGGTAAGGTGGGGACCACTGGTACAGTTGACATGGACTGAGCCTCTAAGAAGTAATCCAGGGGGTTGGCTTACACTACGGTGTGGAAGGCCTTCCAATATTGGTGTGTCCAAGTCCAGGTGGATCCACATTCAGCTCTGATCTCTCTGATTACTTAGTAACATAGTAGCATAGTAGATGACAGCAGATAAAGACCCGAATGGTCTATCTAGTCTGTCCAATCTGATTCAATCTAAAAATTTGTTGGGGTGTTTGTTTTTTTTTTTTTTTCTTCTTCTCCTTAGCTATTTTTGGGCAAGAATCTAAAGCTCTGCCCGGTACTATTCTTAGGTTCCAACTAATGAAGTCTCCGTCAAAGCTCACTCCAGTCCATCTACACCCGCCCAGTTATTGAAGCCTTCCCCAGCCCATCTTCCCCCAAACATATCTGTTCCTGAAGTATTTAGGTAACTGACCTATACAATCTTAGTCCACAGCAACTGATCTCTAGAGCTGTTAATCACTAACCCTTAACTTTGTTAATTCTTCTCAATCTGTATCATCTTTTAATCATTGTAAACCACATAGAACTTCACTGTCCAGCAGTATATAAACTGTTATTATTATTATTATTATATAGACACAGACCATGCAAGTCTGCCCAGTACTGGCCTTAGTTCTTCAATATTTACTATTATTTTCTGATTCTAGATCCTCTGTGTTCATCACACGCTTTTTTGAACTTTGTCACTGTTTTCCTCTCCACCACCTCTCTCGGGAGCGCATTCTAGGCATCCACCACCCTCTCTGTAAAGAAGAATTTCCTTACATTGCTCTTGAGTCTCCCAACCCTCAACCTCAAATTATGTCCTCTGGTTTTACTGTTTTCCTTTCTCTGGAAAAGATTTTGTTCTACGTTAATACCTTTCAAGTATTTGAACGTCTGAATCATATCTCCCCTGTCCCTCCTTTCCTCTAAGATAGGGGTGTCAAAATCCCTCCTTGAGGACCGCAATCCAGTTGGGTTTTCAGGATTTCCCCAATGAATATGCATGAGATCTATTAGCATACAATGAAAGCAATGCATTCAAATTGATCTCATGCATATTCATTGGGGAAATCTTGAAAACCCGACTGGATTGTGGCCCTTGAGGAGGGACTTTGACACCCCTGCTCTAAGGTATACATATTCAGGGCTTCCAGTCTCTCCTCATACGTCATTTGGCGCAAACCTATCATTTTCGTTGCCCTCCTCTGGACCGCTTCAAGTCTTTTTGTGTCCTTCGCCAGATATGGTCTCCAAAACTGAACACAATACTCCAAGTGGGGCCTTACCAACAACCTGTACAGGGGCATCAACACCTTCATTCTTCTACTGGTTACGCCTCTCTTTATACAAACCAACATCCTTCTAGCAGCAGCCACCGCCTTGTCACACTGTTTTTTTGCCTTTAGATCTTCGGACACTATCACCCCAAGGTCCCTCTCTCCATCCGTGCATATCATCCTCTCCCCTCCCAGCATATACGGCTTCTTCGATTATTAATTCCCAAATGCATTACTCTGCATTTCTTTGCATTGAATTTTAGTTGTCAGATTTTAGATCATTCCTCTAACTTTTGTAGATCCTTTCATGTTTTCCACTCCCTCCTCAGTGTCTACTCTGTTACAAATCTTGGTATCATCCGCAAAAAGGCACCCTTTTCCTTCTAACCCTTCAGCAATGTCACTCACAAACATATTGAACAGGATCGGCCCCAGGACAGAACCCTGAGGGAATCCACTACTCACCTTTCTTTCCTCCGAGCGACTTCCATTAACCACCACCCTCTGGTGTCTGTCCTTCAACCAGTTTTTAATTCAGTTCTCCATTTTGGGTATCAGCCCTTCAAGTTTGTTCAAGAACCTCCTATGAGGAACCGTGTCAAAGGCTTTGCTGAAATCTAAGTAAATTAAATCTAGCATATGTCCTTGATCCAGTTCTCTGGTCACCCAATCAAAAAATTCGATCAGGTTCGTTTGACACAATTTACCTTTAGTAAAGCCATGTTGCCTCGGATCCTGTAACCCATTAGATTGTAGGAAGTTCACTATTCTTTCTTTCAGCAACACTTCCATTATTTTTCCAACAACCGATTCTTGCCTTTCTTCCTGCTGGAAGATAATGGCCTTATGGTGGCTTCTCTGCGGGTCCTGGTAGCTGGGCTCTCTTACTTAGAGCCCAGGACAGTTGGTCCTCTGGTGGCTCATCCTGATGTCACTCCATTCTTGCAGGGGGTCCGTTGTGTCAGACGGCTGGTTGTCCATCCCATCCCTGCCTCGGACCTTAGCCTGGTGCTGTCTAGCTTTATCTAGACTCCTTTTGGTCTTCTTTCAAATGCTTCTCTGTTGGTTTTAACACTCTAGGCCGTTGTTTTGGCTTTTCATGTTCATAGGACAGTATGTTTGCCTGCCTTTCTGCCAACAGGTTTCTTGACTCAGAACTGCCTGTTGAAGAAACTGGTTGTATGCAAGGTTCTGCTGCATTATTTGGAGGTCACAATTGAATTGTTCCTTTCTGACCATCTGTTTGTACTGACTCATTTGATTAAGCGAGGTGCTCCCGCTTCTAAGGCCATGATTTCCAGATGGCTCCATAGGGCCATGCCATCAGCCTACATTCTTTCTGGAAAATAGTCCCCTGTTACCGTCAATGCGCTTTTTACGAGGAGTGTGGCTTCTTTGTTGTCTGAAGCTAAATCTGTCCCTCCTGAGGAGATTTTTGGGGTTGCAATGTGGTCTTTTCTTCCCACGTTGGTCAAGTTTTACACAGTGGCTGTTGCTGCATGGCAGGACTCGGCCTTCAGGTCCTCGTTCTTAAGGGCCAGTGCAGCAAGCCCACCCTAGCTTTTTTGGGGGGACTGCTTTTGTACGTCCCTATTGTCTAGAATGTCTCTCCTATTACACTGGAAAGAGATTATGTACTTACCCTGGTAAGCTCTTTTCCAGTAGATAGGTGAGGCATTCTAGACTCCCTGCCCTGTTCTTTCTGTGTCTGTTTACGGTTTGTCTGTTTATGCTTCTCCATGCTACTTCTTGGAGACCACTCAGCCTTTGAGGGCTGGAAAGAATTTGTATATATGTTCCTTTTGTTGAAGTTATGCTGCGCTCCTTTGAAGCCTGTGTTGGCGATTAATGGTACTATTTCATTCCTTTCCACAGAATGCTTTGTTTAGCCTGTTATTACAGGTACCTCTACTTCACATATGTGGGTGCCTCTCGGTGCTTGGGTACTGACTGTAGAGGGTGCTAAACCAATCAGTGAAGTACTACAGAGGCAGAGTGAAAAATTTCAGCCGAGCATGCGAGTATGGGGCAATAACCCTATTGTCTAAAATGTCTTACCTATCTACTGGAAAAGAGCTTACCAGGGTAAGTACATAATCTTTTTGCTTAACATAGTTTGGGTAGCATAGTTGAATGATTTTTCTTGTTCTTTAATTGTGGTTCACATTCTTGAATTTCTTCTTTGTAGCCAAAGAACATTCAGCAGTATGAGAAGGTTCAAAAAGCCAGTATAGAGGGAATTGCTATTCAGGGCCAGCAGGGCACCAGGCTTCTCCCAGAGCAACTCATCAAAGAAGCATTCATACTGAGTGACCTCTTTGACATTGCAGAGTTGGCAGCTGTGGAACTCCTCCTGGCAGGTAAGCTAACATAAATTTGTTTCTTGTCTGTCAAGTAATGGGGTGGTAACTATTATTGTAGCACTTTGGCAGTTAATCTTATTGGATCCCTGTCTTATATATGGGTGTTTGAAAAAATCAAAAGTGCCTTTTCATATTGCTTGTGGTCTGTCTGTCTTATCGATGCACATATATATATGTATGCAATGTTCTCCCTAGCGGGTTTTAGCCGGGCGCTTCGCCCGGCTAATTTAGGTGAGCGCCCGGTTGTCAAAATTTTTAAAAACCCTGGAGCATGGGTTCAATTTGCTGCAGGCTAAGTTGGGAGATAGGGCAGTGAGTTGAAGGGAGGGAGGGAGGGAAGGAAAGTTATGTGCGTGGTGAGTTGTGCCTAAGGAAGGAGGAGGAGGAGGAGCAGGAGGAGGCGGGGTGGGCTGGTAGGATGTTTGGTTTTCGGTTTGCCTTTGGAAAGAGGGGGGGGGATATCGTCTGCGTGCTTGGCCCCTCTTAGTGCTCGTTGTTGTGCTGCGGTGCAAGGCGGGTGGTAAGCCTCTTGGCCAGCCAGCATGGGGCTGCGGAAGAAAAATAAGAGCCCCCTGGTCTTCAGCCACGAGTTTGTGTTTCAAAATCATGCCAATATGGTGTCGTGCGTGGCCATGGTCATCCTGCTGGGACTTATGTTCGAGGTATTGGAAAGCCGCTACCGGTGTGGTCTGAATGTGCATGTCAGCCTGTGCAACTTATGTAACGAAGACCCCCGTCCTCCCTGTCTTGTCCCAGCGCGCCTAGCTGCGAACCACTTGTAGGGCTTATCAAGTTTCTAAAGCCTTATCCCACCAAACTGAGGTTAACGGTTTTACTTGCTTCGGTCCTTCCTCGCTGCTGGGTCCTGCCTTCACGGAAACAGAAAGTAGGCAGGACCCGGCAACGAGGAAGGCCCGAAGCAAGTAAAAGCAGCAAATTGTAAGCTTACAACTTGCCTAGCGACTCTGCCGACGGGTGTGTGAGCTGGGAGGGATGGGAAGAGAAAACCTGCTGCTGCACCAAATGGGGGAGGGGAGGGGGAAGAGAAATGTTCTGCTACTTCACCCAATTTTTTGGGGGAAGTGAGCATGGGTATTGGATGCTAGCGCACTCATAAAGCTGCAGTTGCCAATTAAGCTGCTAGCTTCCACTTAAGGTGTGAAAAATAACAAAAATATGGAAAATGAACGCATAATGCAAGGTTCACCAAAATATAATTTTTATTTATTGTTTTTATTTTTCTATCATGAAACTCAAAAGACTAGGTGCATTAGCGGGAGGTCGTTATAGTTGCCAAAATACTGGCCTTCTGATAACGAGCTCTACTCGATACTTCGAAGCTCCCCATTATATACCTTAAGTCCAATATGACATCATTGGCCCGTGGGCCAATCCAAACTAACAGAGGTGGTCTTCAAAGTTAGACAAAGAAAATTCCTCTACATGTTTAAAAGTTTCAGAAATCATATTTGTTTTGTTTACATTCATTTCATTTCTCTGATGTCAGAGAAAGGGCGGGATCGCCGGCAGAGGAAGCAGCGCAGGGCTCAGAGAAGGGGCGGGACCGCCGGCAGAGGAAGCAGCAGGGCTCAATGGCATCGGGAACCAACGGTAGGCTGCTTCTCCGTGCGGGGGGGGGGGGGGCTGGGGATGAATCGGACATCGGGGGGGTGCGAGCGGTCCTTCAGGGTGGGGGGGGCCAGCGGTCCTTCAGGGTGGGGGGGCCAGAGGAGAGTCGGGACGAGAGGAGAGTTGGGGCAGGGCAGGGCGGCAAGAGGAGAGTCGGGACGGCAGAAGGAGGTTTTAATTCATGGAGCAGCATGCGCGGTATACGCATGTGCGCGCTATATATTAATTTCTTTACATAAATTTCGGTTTCCCGAGCGCTATACCCGTGTGCGTGTTTTACACGGGTGCGTGGTATATTCGTGAAAATATGGTACATATCCAATATTCTTTTTTGTCCTTTTCAAAAAAGTATATTAAGAGAATCTGCATTTGTTAAAAAAGGTGCTGAAATATTCTCAACCTTAGAGAAAAAAGAAGGTAATCAAGGAGAAGGAGGGGCTGTTTCCCCCTCTCCCTGAAATCTAACAGCTTCATGTTACATCCTTCCTATGCTAGAGACTGCTACAGGTCTCTGACTCTAATTATTTCCAGATGTTGTACTCAGGCTTCCTTTAAATTTCTTTAGGTTGCAAATATATATAATATGTTTTTTTCAAAACCAATTCTTTTGTTCAATACACATCCACACACATCTCACACATTCAGGGGCCCCAAACATTCATAATTTCATTCATATTTAATACATATTATATCTCAGTTTGGGATACGTAATCTAATATACTCTTCCTAACCAGCCTGAGGCACATCTGATATCAATTAGAACCACAATGCTAGAAGCGGGAAACCTGAACAAAGCTGACCACAAAATGGAGTAAAACCAAGCAAAAGATACAGAAAGACAGAGAACAAAATGGAGTCCATATATATCCTGATTTCCTCCATGATCTAGCTTAATAGCAAAGTACATAAAAAGAATATTATTATGCTTTTCCTTAATATTAATCTGTAGTGTGTTTTTCTGGCCCTGGCTACATCCATATTCAGATTTTTATTCACCAATTTTTCGTACGCTTCTATTGGGTGTGGCCTTAACTAACACGTATGCTTGTATCTGACTAGAGTTACCCAGAATCATACGAAAAACAGGCTCTTTTATAGAAAAATTCCATAAAATACTGCACTATCATGTCCTGATGTCCATTCCATTACCGTCCCATAGACATCACCCCCTACTGGCCACGAGCCACTACTCCTCAGAAGGGAAGAGAAATGCTGCTGCTGCACCCAGGGAAGGGAGAGGAGAGGCAAGAGATGCCAAGACCATGGGAGGGAGGGAAATGAAAGGAGCTACCAGACCATGGAGGAAGGAGAGATGTCGGCACATATTGGGGGAGGGGGAGGAGAGAGATGCTAGGGCATGGGGGAGAGAAGGGAAGGAGATAAAGATGCCAGACCATGGGGTGAAGTAGGAAGGAAGGAAGGAAAGAAGAAGAGAGAAATGCCAGAGCATAGGGGAGGAGGTGAAGCTGAAATGAATCATGTACAAAGGAGATAAAGGAACAGGATATACAGTTTATTGAAGGGACATAGAAAGAGGGAAGATGCCATATGGAACAGAGAGAGGGTGAACACTGGATGGAAAGGGCAGAGAGGGTGGACAGTGGATGCAAGGGGTAGAGAGAGGGTGGACAGTAGATGGAATGGGTAGAGAGAGAGAGGGCAGAGGCTGGGTGGAAGGGGCAAAGAGAGGACAGATGTTGCATGGAAGAAAGTGAGGACAAATGCTGAATAGAAAGAAGAGTGAAGAGAAGATGATTAAAGCAGAAACGACAAAAGGTAGAAAAAAAATTGTTTTGTTGCTTTACGTAGAATCAAGTAGTATTGTAACTGTATTGATTAAAGTTTATAAATAGGAAATGGAAATAAGGCAGTTTTTTGAGGGACTAAACCCCTTTCTTCAGGTCAGGACAGGATACCATAACAGCAGAGGTGCCCAAATGATGATCCCGATCGACCAGTAGATCGCAAAGGCAATGTAAGTCGATCACGTTGCCTTTCTATTCTTTTTCTTCCTGCCTCCCCGAGCCAGGCCAGGCATGTACAAGCGCTGGACTTGCAAGACTTCACCTCTGACGTCAATTCTGACGTCGGAGAGGAAGTTCTGGGCCAGCCAATCGTGAGTCCGGCGCTTGTATGTGCCTGGCTCGGGGAACCAGCAGGGAGGGAGGGAAGGGTGATGGTAGAAAGGAATAGAACAGACATTGAAAGAGGGTAGAGAGGAACAGACCCTGAAGGGAAATGTGGAAGACAGAGTGGGGAGAAGATGCTGGAAGGGAAGAAGACAGATGCCAGACTATGGGGGAGCGGAGGGAAGAAGATGGGTGCTAGACCAATTGGGGGAGGGGTGAAGGGAGAGGCGCAGTAACAGCAAATGGAAGATGCAGAGAGAAGACACACAGTGGATAGAAGGAATTGAATGAGAAGATGTGGAAAGCAGAAACCAGACAACAAAGGTAGAAAAAAAATTCTATTTATTTATTTATTTTTTGCTTTAGTATAAAGTAGTATATTAGTTGTGTTGATAAAAATTTATAAACAAAACCCTGCCATTCATCTGGGACCCCTCTTGGGACCCCTATAGCATCTATGTATACATGCGGATCAAAACTACCAAGGAGATCACATTTATGTCGAGGCAAAGGGGAGGAGGAACCATGTGAATAGGAAGGGTGACCTTCAGAGAGGATATGCAGGGGCATGATAACCTTAGCTAAAGCGCACTGGCCTATCCACTGGCTGGGCAGTTTAACACGGAGCCGAAGGTCTCCACAGAGCCAATAAATATCACCTAGGGTGAAAATCTGATGCTGCAACAGTGGTGCATACGTATAATCCAAGACAGAACAATAACCAGGGGGAAAATTGCCTAAAAAATTACCCTGTGTCAGATTAGAAACATGACATGTGTAATTACCCTCATAGACGGTAATGGCTATGTCAAGCTTTTTCTGTCCAGGCAGCAAAGGGTATTTGGAATGCCACAGCGCACAAAGGGGATTGATAAAATTAGAGGAGGTATTGGTAAATAACCCAAAAAACATGGTTGGATACCAGGAGGAAGGTCCAGAGGTACAGTTCCTAAATGGGGTCTAGCTTGAACACATATGTAACAATTACTCTTATTTTGTTGATCAGCAGTGAATTTCATCCATTCTAACCAAAGGTTACGTTTTGAAAAACCCATAGTATCTTCAAAGGTGGGGTTGGCAATAGCCATCATGTCAGTAAGTTTATTTAATTTGAGGGCCAGTGAATTAGTATTTTTGGGGGCCCCACAAAATGGCGGGAGAGGATGAGTGGAGGTAGATAGATCCTGTAAGATAAACTGGCGGGGCAGATAGCTTGACCCACCCTTAAACCACATGCCCATAACGTACATGCCTTCATCGGTAGGTATAGGGTTTTCAATGGTAAGAGAAAGCTTAATAATTTGTTCAGGAACACCTTTCCTATAACAGTTTCCGACCTTACGAAGGGTCATATGGCTAAGCAGAGATTTACCATTTTGGTCCACTCTTATCTGAGCACTTTCTGGTTTATAAGCCCAGTCAGTGCCAGTGTTCCACCCTACCGCTCCCCAGGATGCACACTTATTCCCCCCAACGTGAGTCAGTAATACATATGTATACGTCTTTAGTTTTAGGAATATCCAAGGACCAATGGCACAGCTATGCGACATCAATTGATGAGCAGTCCACAATGTCACAATACTCAAAAGTGAAGGTGGCTACGTGCATACTGCTGGAATTATACCAAAGGGTAGTATACTGCCTATCTTTCTGGATTCCAATTGAAGGGCAGCCCTTGGGAGGAAGTCCAACTTGACTTCGTGTTCGCAAAGATGTGCCTGGGGTGTGGTTTACAGCAGGGGTATCATTTACAGATGGGTATAGGCAGAAAGTGTCATGGACCCAGGGCACATCATCCCTGTAGGAAACAGTTGGAAATGATCCATACAGGAAGAAAAACTAGCAGCAACGTTACCAGTAAGAGAATAATAAAGTTGGTAGAATGCTGCGATGAGATCATCATGTTGCTCCACTGGAGGAGGTGAAATCTGCGCAGGGACGACTTGCTTCTGGGGTTTTAGGTTAGCCCTCTTCAAGCGACTTGCGTGGATCCAAACAGGAGACTCCTCAGTGAATACAGCGGTCCTGGTCGCAGCGATCACAGTGGTGGGAGGGCCAAAGGGGAAATCCATCTGCTTCCTATCCTTGGAAAGCTTCTGGACGATAACTTTGTCACCAGGCTGAAAGGAATGGGTAGGAATCTGGAGAGAAAGGAGAGGTGCAAGACACGTTTCTTTCAACATGCCCTAATGTTTCAATGAGCTTTCTGATGTATTTTTCCTGTATCAAGAGGAGATCACTACTCTCAACTATTGAGGGTTTGTCTATCCACGGGGCGGGGAAAGGTCGTCCCATGAGAATTTCAAAGGGAGAGTAGCCAGTGGTGCAGTGGGGCTGCATCCTAATTTCAGCTAAAACAATAGGGAGGAATTTTTTCCAATTCACAAACGTGCCAGCTGTGGCTTTCCTGATTTTGTCTTTAATAGTCCTGTTCATGCATTCGACAATACCGGAACTCTGTGGGTGATATGGGAGATGAAATTTCTACTCAGTGCGGAGTGCGGTAGCTAAATCTTTGCATACTCTGGCAGTGAAAGCAGGACCATTCTTGAGTTGATATGTGTGGGACATCCCCACCTAGGGATGATTTCGCGAAGTAAAATGTTCACCACAGTCTGAGCAGTTTCATTTGCAGTGGGAAAAACTTCAGGCCATCGGGAGAACATATCAACAATAACAAGGGCATAATCCTGGTGGGTCCCAGTGGCATGAGGAATATGAGTAAAGTCAATCTGTAAGTGTGTAAAAGGAGAAGTGGGGTAAGTAAGGTGCTGGTGTGGTGCTTTATGGGGTATGTTAGGATTAGCGCGGAGACAGGTTAGACATCGACCTATATATGTCTGTATCAGGGAGCGAAGGTCAAGAATGAAAAAATCAGTGGAAAGAAGTTGAAATGTCGAGCGAGCACTGCGATGACCAATGCCATGATATTGGGCAATGAATAAGAGGGAGCTAGCGGCTGGTATACAGGGTTTCCCCTCTTTGCACCAAAGTCCGTCCGAAGGGCGGCTTTGGGCACCGGCCAGACGCCAGGCATCAAGTTTAGAGGGGGTAACAAAGGACTGAAGCTGAGAAAAAAGAGAAGAAGGGGGAAAAGCAGGAGGGGAAAGAAGAGGAAGAAGAACAGAGGAGGGAGGGGGGTCTAAAGCAGCTTGTTTAGCAGCGCGGTCGGCCAGAGCATTACCTCTGGCAACTTCAGTCAGGAGACCAGTGTGTGCACAACAATGAAGGATAGCAACTGCAGCAGGCAGGAGTAAGGCAGAGAGAGTCCGAAACAAGGGAAGAATGGGAAATGGGTTTACCATCGGCTGCCACAAAGCCACAACGTTGCCAGATAACACTGTGGTCGTGTACAACACCAAAGGCATATTTGGAGTCAGTGTAAATGTTAACGCGTTCACCAGAGAAAAGGTGACAGGCGCGAGTAAGGGCAATGAGTTCAGCAGCCTGGGCCGTGGGATAGGGGAGGGAAGAGGCCTCATGGATAATGTCAGGGAGTTCAACCACAACATATCCTTAGGGCGTGAGCAGAAACCATCAACAAAAATGAAGGAAGCATCAGGGAGAGGGGTAGAGGACAAGTCAGGGCAGAGGGAAGTGTCTTGGCGTATCAGAGAGACACAGGAATGATCAGGAGGAAGGGAATCCTGTTCACCCTTGAGACCCAAAAGACCATTTAAAAGGAGGGCGGGGCCGTAAGTTGGGGCAGAATATCTGATGGTGAGATTGGGATTAGAAAGAAGAATAACCTCATAACCACTAAGGCGCTGAGCAGACATATGCTGGGTATGAATGTTGCGAAGGAGGGCTTGGACATCGTGAGAAGTGTGAAGGGTAGTGGGGTGACCAAGGGTCAGAGGAGTAGCCATCTCTACCACCATAGCATATGCAGCTAGGGTTCTCAAGCAGGCAGGCATGCCTTGAACTTGAACAGGAGTGAATTTAGAAAAAAGGCAACAGGGCGTAATTTACCGCCATGATCTTGTGACAGGACACCCGCCATGGTTTTATAATATCTCGAGCAAAGAGATGAAACATTTGGTCATAATCAGGGAGACCCAGATCTGGGCTAGAAACCAAAGCACATTTCGAATGTCCAAAAGCATCCAACATTTCTGTAGTCCATCTGATAAGATCAGTCATTTCAGGACCTAGGGTCTGTCTCAGAATCTGGTCATAGAAGGAACAATCAGGGATCATAAGAACATAAGAAATGCCTTCTCCGGATCAGACCTAGGTCCATCTAGTCCGGCGATCCGCACACGCGGAGGCCCATTTAGGTACTCCTTTATGGAGACCCGGATTTCCCGTATCCCTCAATATGATTAGCAAGAAGTTATGCATCCAACTTGCGTTTGAAACTCACAACCTCCTCCAGGAGAGCATTCCAAGTGCCCACCACTCGTTGTACGAAACAGAACTTTCCGACGTTAGTCCTGAACCTGCTGCCGCTCAGTTTCAGGCTATGACCTCTTGTCCGTGTCACATCTGAAAATGTTAGTAATGCTGATTCCTAGTCTATTTTGTCAAATCCTTTTAATATTTTAAAAGTCTCTATCATATTCCCTCGCAGTCTTCTCTTCTCGAGGGTGAACAGTCCCAGTTTCTCGAGGCGTTCTCTGTAGCTCAAATTCTCCATACCTTTGATTAGTTTCGTGGCTCGTCTCTGCACCCTCTCCAGCAGAGTTATATCCTTCTTAAGGTATGGAGACCAGTGTTGGACACAGTATTCTAAGTGTGGTCTGACCATTGCTCTATAAAGTGGCATTATAACTTCTTCCGATCTACTCGTGATCCCCTTCTTAATCATGCCCAACATCCTGTTTGCTTTTTTCGCCGCCGCCGCACATTGAGCCAAAGGTTTTAGGGTTCTATCAATCACTACCCCCAGATCCTTTTCTTGTTCGCATTTGGTTAATGTCACCCCCAACATCCTATATTCATGTTCTTTGTTTTTCTTTCCCAGATGCATCACCTTGCATTTGTCTAAGTTAAAATTCATCTGCCACTTTTTCGCCCACATTTCCAACTGGTTGAGATCCTTCTGAAGATCCTCGCAGTCTATTTGAGCGCCAACCGCCCGACATAATTTTGTATCTTCTGCAAACTTGATTATATTGCATGTTGTTTCTTCTTCCAGGTCATTTATAAAAATATTGAACAAGTTAGGCCCAAGAACCGAGTCCTGAGGCACGCCGCTAGTCACTTTTTCCCAGTCCGAAAATTTCCCATTTATGCTCACCCTCTGCATTCTGGATCCATTGGCGGCAGTAACCAATCAATCCAAGAAAATTAAGCACGTCTTTCTTGATAGCTGGGCGGGGCAGACCCAGAACAGCAGCAATGCGGGAAGTGCTAATTTTCCTCTGACCATGAGACAGGACAAAACTCAGGTATTCCACCTCAGATTTACACCATTGCAGTTTCTTTTGTGACACCTTGTGACCACACACAGACAACCATTGTAAAAGGTTCAAACTATCAGCCTGACAGATCTCCTGAGTTATGGAACATAAGAGGAGGTCATCCACATACTGGATGAGGACAGAACCATGAGGGGCAGTCCATGGCTGCAGAGTAGCCCGAAGGACAATGGAGAACACCACAGGGGAGTCAACATAGCCCTGGGGCATTCTACATGAAGTATATTGCTGTTGCTTAAATGTGAAGGCAAAAAGGGGCTGAGTAGCCTCATCCTCAAGGACAGAAAAAAAAGCATTCTTCAGGTCAATGAAAGAAAAAGCAGTGGCTGCAGGTGGAATGGAAGAGAGGAGGGAAGGAACATCAGGGACAATGAGTGCAATGGGAATCACCAAAGCATTAACAGCCATAAGGTCTTGGACAAAACGGGGAGTGCCATTAGCTTTGACAACAGAATTGATGGGCGTATTGTAGGAAGAGATGGTGGTTTTAATAATACCGGAGGAAAGAAAGGAAGCAATCAGTGGAATCATGACTCTCTCCTTTTCCCGGGAGATTGGGTACTGCTTAATGAAAACGGGAGTGAGTGATTTCAGAGAAGCACGATAGGGGGTGCATGAAATAGAGCCTACGTCATTGTCAGCGGAAGCCCAAACCGAGGAGTCTGGGGGAAGGGGCAAAAGCATGTCAAGGCAAGTGGAAAGGTAAAGGGTGGACGGAGGACGAATGGGAATGACGGAGGAAAGGACATGCAAACCTCCTGTATCATCTGTAGTGAGCTGGATGAGAAGAGGGAAGAAAAGATCACGACCAAGAAGGCTGACAGGGCAATGTGGAATAATAAGAAAGGAGTGCTGGAATAAAGTGAAGCCTGTATCTGGATGGGCTACAGACAGGGGTGTAGTACAATAAGATTTAGTCAAAACCCCATTAATTCCCATGGAAGGTTCAGCATTCATGCGTGGACCCTGATAGTAATCCTCACTGATGGTGCTACAAGTGGCACCCAAATCTACAAGGAAAGGCACTGGATTCCCCTGGACAATAAGAGACATCAAGGGGGAATCCTTGGCAGAGGCAGAGACCAAAGTGAATGCTGGGGTATAAACCTCCGGGTCTCTTCATTGGGAAGTTGGGGGGGGGGGGGTTTGTGCCAAGAGATGGAAAAATGAGGAGGAGTGGCAGATGGTCTCACAGTAGAGGGAGGGATAGGCACCAAGGATGGGGCGGACTGAACTGGCAATGCAGGGGTCTGGGATGTGGGCATTGATTAAGCCAGTGACCAGTGTCCCCACAATTGAAACATCCAGTACTTCAGGATGGATTATTACTACCTCGACCGGAGGCAGGGGCCCACCCCCTGCAAAACCCGCGACCCCCTCTTCCACGAGGTGCGGACAGACGCGGTCCCCAGGTGGGTGGCTGGCCCTGATAAAGCGGGATTTCCCAAGGTTTAGAGATCTCAAAGCAACCTGCGGCTTCTTTTTCCATTAATTTATTCTGAAATTCGGCACGAGAACTAGTAGGCCATTCTGAAATCATTTGTTTGACCAGAATTTGCAAGGGAGAACGGAGGTTAGAAAGGAAAGTCTGAATAAGTAGGGAATCCATATTTGCATGGGCACTGAGACCTGCCTCTTGGGTCCAGGTTTCATTAAACCTTTTCCAGAAATCCACAACAGTTTCACCGGATTTCTGTTTGCAAGCTATGGCAGTGTAAAGGGAAGATCTAGATTTAAAACACCTATCAAGCTCTGCCTGCAATTCATTCCACATAACTGCATTTCCTGCTTCAGTATTAAGTTTATAAGCTGTAGCAGTGACAGTAGCAGGCTCTAAAACACTGACACTAGGGATGTTAGACCAGTCCCAGGGGGAACTGGGTCCAACAATGCCATCTATAATGAGGCGCATATCATCCTGCGTATAATTTCAACCCTTGCACGCTCGCTTTAGATAGTGAAATGTGGCACTAGCAGAGACAAGAGGCTTGGGGCAGTGTTTAATAATCTTGTTAATGTCTTCTAATTCAATGGGTTTCTTTAAGAGAGTATCCCCCACTGTGAGAAAGGGCATCTGTTCTTGCATCAGTTCTTGTACTTCCGCAACCCTTTGAGTGCCGCTACGAGTGTGGAGGGGCGAAAAGGAGATTACTGGCCCCCAGACGGTGGGGCTGGTAGTGGATACAGTGGACGAAGGTAGGGCTTGGGGCAAAGTATCATTAACCTGTCCCGATGCAGCTGCACCGGAAAGGATGGGAGGTGGAAGAGGAGGAGGAGGGAGTACAACAAGAGTACTACCAACAAGGAGATCGATATCATCCTTAGATAAGGAGGGATAAAGTTTAAGAGGAGCACTGGGTGATGGAACTTGTAAATGAGGACGAGAAGCACAGACAAATTTTTCTGCTTCATGTAATTGAGCAGGGGAGAGAATGGACAGCTTGGAAGTTTTGTCTTTGGCAGTGGCTGACCAATAAGGAGCATATGTAAGCCAGTTAATGCCTCCCCTTCTCATGTATTCTTTGTCCCAGTGTGGGTCCCCTAAATAGTATGGCCATGCCTCATGATCCCCCAAACACAAATCCTTTATCATATCCATATGGAATTTATCATTTGCCCCATCTCGGGGAAACGAACTCAAACTACGAAGTCCTTCAGTCCAACCAGCCATATTATCTACCCAGGGGCAACATAAGCCTTACAAGTTTCATCTTTCTTAGGAGGGGGGTGAACCTTACTGCCTTTCTGACCCATTACAAAAACAATATAACAATGCAGAAATTGTCGCTTACCTTATAAGCGAGGTACAGTAATAATATACAATAAAATCTTATACTCTATTTCTTATCTCTAAAGCGATAGAAGAGAAAAGCGCATGCAATAAATGTTACCCCCACAGATGACAGAGTGGGCAGGCGTCTCTATAAATAATCTCGTTCTTCCCGAAAGAACGGCAGCTGCTCACATTCGCGGCGGGAGTTTCCCCAAAACTCCACAACAGAGATAGACTTCCCAAAAGTCTTACTAAAAAAATAAAGGTTTGGAACAGGATGCAAATACCAGTGAGCATTAAAGAACAGAACTCAAAATTCAGAAATACTCACAAGGTACTGGTGATGTCCAGTCCATCCCGGACACCGTCCCACAATTGAAACGAACGGGGTCCGTTTCTTGGTCCTGAAACCACCTTGCACACACTCTGTCGCCTTTTCAGATATCTGGAGGCAGTCCCCTTAGGAAGGAAGGATACTCAGACTTGTCCTAAAGAGATTGCCTGTTTATTATTAGTCTTACATCCAGTTTTATACCTTTTTACATGGGTCAGTGGTATCAGCAGATGACGTGAGTACAAACCATATTTGGAAAAGGGTACATAAACTACAAAAAAGTAACCAACACAAGGAAAGGGGGGGGGGGTGAGAAGCATATGTGCTTCATTGTCTAAAATCTAAAGGTGCTGTCTTAGCAACAGTGTCTTATCTAAAGCTTCCCTTATCTCTCTCAACCAGAACACAGCTGTGGGGGGTCGAACCTCCATTGTCCCAAGCAGCTAACTTCATAACAAGATAAAATAACCTTATCTCAGAACATATCAGCAGAATCAAAACAAACTGTGTCTATGTTTGTGTTTCCCAGCACAAACAGAGTTAGAAAACTTTACAAGATATGTGTGTCCCTTCAACTGCTACCTTGGCACAACTCAGGTTGCATCTCCTTCAGTCATCTTATGATGCTTTTGAACTTTCCTCCAGGGTCAGTGCATTCTCGATAGGGATGTGCTACTGGCCTGGCTTCTCACCATCAATATGGATCCCAATCTTCAGGACCATCTGGCTAATATCCTTTGATGAATCCATAGAGGCTGCCACCAAGAAGTTGTCTGAACATGAAAAATCTTTTGCTTCTATCGTCAGACCTTTATCCCCTTCTAGATCAGAATGATTGGTTATGTTCTCTAGATTTCAAGGAGGCTTACACTCGCATACCCATTCATCCAGCCTCCCGTCAGTACCTCAGATTTCGGGTGGGGAATCTGCATTTTCAATATAGAGTGCTACCCTTTGGCCTGGCATCATCTCCCAGAGTGTTCACCAAGTGCCTAGTAGTGGTAGCAACAGCTCTAAGGAACCATGATCTTCAGGTATTCCCCTACCTGGACGACTGGCTCATCAAAGATTCATCATCTCAGGGGGTTATTGTAGCAACCCAATGGACTATGTGGTTCCTACAAAGCTTGGGATTTGAAATCAACTTCCCCAAATCCCAGCTTCAGCCCTCTCAGAATCTACAGTTCATCGGAGCTATCCTGGACACTATCCAGCTCAAAGCATTCCTTCCTTAGCAGCGTCTGGATGCTCTTCTTCAGCTGCTTCACAAAGTGTCTTCCCTTTCTTCACTCTCAGCGAGACACATGATGGTATTACTCGGTCACAAGGCCTCGACTGTTCACGTGATTCCTTTTGCCAGACTTCACCTCAGAATTCCTCAGTGGACCCTGGCATCTCAGTGGATGCATTACAGTTACTCCTTCATTGAGACAGTCTCTCCACTGGTGGATGCTCTCTTCCAATCTCTCCAGAGGTTTGCTGTTTCAGATGTCCCCTCATCAGAAGGTTCTTACGACAGATTTCTCGACTTAGCTTGGGGAGGGGCTCAACTCAACGGTCTCCGTACTGAAGGCCATTGGTCCTGAAGGGCATATAAAAGGTAGACAGGGACAGATTCTTCACACTATGGGGAATCACAAGTACAAGGGGGCACTCGGAGAAATTAAAAAGGGGCAGGTTTAGGAAGTTCTTTTTCACCCAGAGGGTGGTGGACACATGGAACGCGCTTCAGGAGGCCGTGATAGGCCAGAGCACGTTACAGGGCTTCAAAGAGGGTTTGGATAGGTTCCTAGAGGATAAGGGGATTGAGGGGTACAGATAGGAGTTGAGGTAGGTTATAGGAATAGTCAGGGACCATTGCACATGTGATGGGCCTGGAGAGCCGCCGCGGGAGCGGAGCTCTGGGCGTGATGGACCTCTGGTCTGACCCAGTGGAGGCAAATTCTTATATTCTTATGTTGGAACTCAGAGCGATCTTCATTGCTCTCAAAGATTTTCAACATCTTCACGACCAGGTAGTCCTCATTCGAATGGACAACCAAGTTGCCATGTACTATGTCAACAAACAGGGAGGAACAGGATCTCTCCCTCTTTGTCAAGAAGCTCTAAAGGTTTGGAATTGGGCAATCCTCCACAACACCTTCCTGAAAGTTGTCTACATTCAGGGAGAGCAAAACTGTCTGGCGGACAAGTTGAGTCATCTTATGCAACCTTACGAATGGACATTCAATTGCTCACCTCTTCATCACATTTTTTCTCAGTGGGAAACTCCTTAAATAGATCTCTTTGTATCTCCTCTCAACCACAAACTGCCTCAGTTCTGCTCCAGAATATACTCTCTATACGTTTCTGTTGGAATGGACGAATCTCTTCCTCTATGTGTTCCCTCCATTCCCTCTCAATCTCAAGACTCTTGTCAAGCTCAAGAACGATCATGCCACCATGAATCTGATAACTCCTCGGTGGCCCAGGCAACCTTGGTACTCCCTTCTACTTCAACTCAGCAGCAGGGAGCCATACCTTCTACCAGTTTTTCCGTCTCTGCTTACACAGAGTCAAGGATCTCTACTTCATCCCAACCAGTAGTCTCTACACTTTACGGCTTGGTACCTCTCAACATAACTTCTCTTTAGTTTTCTCAACCTGTTCGAGACATTTTAGAAGCTTCTAGGAAGCCTGCCACTTGACAATGCTACCACCAAAAATGAACTAGATATTCTTCGTGGTGCATTTCTCATAGTAAGGAACCTCGACATGCCTCCTTGTTTTCCGTCTTGGATTATCTTTTGTACTTATGTACCTCTGGCCTCAAGTCTACATCTATTCGAGTCCATCTCAGTGCAATTGCTGATTTCCATCAGCCTATTGAAGGGAAACCCCTCTGTGCTCATCCGGTCGTTTCCAAATTTATGAAAGGACTTTTCAATGTGAAACCTCCTCTCAAACTGCCCCCAGTGGTTTGGGATCTCAGTGTTGTTCTTGTTCAATTGAAGCCTCCTTTCAACCAATATCTATGGCTCATTTGAAATACCTCACTTGGAAACTGGTGTTTCTCATTGCCCTCACATGAGCTCGAAGAGTCAGTGAGCTACAATCTTTAGTTGCCGTTCCACCTTTCTCTGTTTTCCATCATGACAAGGTGGGCCTCCATACTCATCCTAAATTCCTACCTAAAATGGTTTCAGAATTTCATCTCAATCAATCCATTGTATTTCCAGTATTTTTTCCAAGGCCTCATTCTCATCCTGGAGAATCAGCTCTTTATACTCTTGGCTGTAAATGTGCTTTGACCTTCTACTGAGAATGCACAAAACCACACAGATCTGCTCCTCAACTTTTTGTCTCCTTCGATCCAAACAAGTTGGGACATCCAATTTCTAAGTGTACCATCTCCAACTGGATGGCTGCTTGTATTTCTTTCTGCTATGTCCAGGCTGGACTGCATCTACAGAGTCGAGTCATAGCCCACAAAGTCAGAACCATGGTGGCTTCAGTAGCTTTCCTCAAATCCACTCCCATTGAGGAAATTTGCAATGCTGCCACCTTGTCCTCGATTCATACTTTCATCTCTCATTATTGTCTGGATGCTTTCTCTAGACGGGATGGCCATTTTGGCCAGACAGTATTACAAAATTCATTCTCCTAAGTTGCCAACACTCCCACCATCCCATTCTGATTAGCTTGGAGGTCACCCACATGTGAGAATAGGCTGCCTGCTTGTCCTGTGATAAAGGACAGTTACTTACCGTAACAGTTGTTATCCTGGGACAGCAGGCAGCTATTCTCAGAACCCACCCACCTCCCCTGGTTGGCTTCTCTGCTAGCTATCTGAACTGATGAGACGCGCCCTTTGCTGGGCGTGAAGACATTCGCGCATTTGCGATGCGGCAGACTCAAAACTTCTAAGTTTTCTACAAGCAAGTATGTTTGCGAGGCTGTCCGCATCCAGGCTCCGTGGATGACGTCATCCATATGTGAGAATAGCTGGCTGCTGTCCCTGGTAAGTAACTGTGCTAGAGAGCAGAAACAAAGTGGAATTGTCCAATCAGAATGGTGCACAAAAAAAATGTGTCTTTCAACTCATCTGATAAATCCAAATGTCTTTATTCATCCAAAGTAGTGCAAATTCATGCAGTGACTCAATGACTCGACATGTACATGTTTCGGCCTACCCAGCCTGCATCAGGAGTCTATGAATTATGTATATAAACATGAACAAATCAGTAAACATATATATATCTCATCATAAAAAGAATGTTAGAAAACAGAAAATAATAAATTGATAAACTTTAATAAAAATCAACATATTATAATCAACCTATAAATAAGAATATAAATGTGTAGTGCATATAGTATATCCATCATTGCTTAAAGTACATTTCATGCAATTTAACCTAAAAAATTATAGATATACATGTCTCTATCTTCTAAATTATATAATTAGAAAAAAACCACAAAAATTCATAGAGCAAATAACTCATCGAACCAATTAAGTTCAAATTAATCAATAGTCAACGATCACAAAAGTCATTTAATGAGTAGTTGATAAATGCTTTAATAAAAATAATATGAATAGGCAATGTATGCATTAAAACCAATAAGAAAAAGGTGTGTGGAACACTAAAAAACTATGAAGTTTATAAAAATGTCTCTTTGCAATGATGTAAAAATATATCTATAATACTGAATTCATCCATAAAAACTATAACACCAAATACTTAAAACACATAAAAAACTTAATCTGATACATTGAATTGCTTTAAAACATTGATGGGGAAATAAATCAACAAAGCTAAATTCATTTAAAACAACTAAAGGTAACAATCAGTGTATAGGTCCAATGTTAATATCTAAAAATGGTTCAGAATTGAATAATAAATGCTCTTTGTATGTAATTTCATAAAACAACATGACAATGATGTAAAGGAGTATCTAGGAAACTATAATATTAAAAAACTTTGATGTTCAAAAATATATATACAGTGGTGCCTCGCATAACGAACGCCTCACACAACGAACGCTGCACACAACGAACTTCATGTCTTGATTCACACAACGAACTTCGTTTCACACAACGAACTTCACACAACGAACTTCGTTTCACACAACGAACTTCGTTTCACACAACGAACTTCGTTTCACACAACGAAGTCGCCCGAGCTGCCGATGTATTGCATCCTTCCGCGCAGGCACTGCATGCAGTCGTTAGTCACTGCGCTTAACTGCCCTCTCTCACTGTATACAGTCGTCCTTTTAAGATAAACTCAATATTTTTTATATATCATGGCTTCTAAAAAAAGCAGGAAGGTGATTTCTGTTGAAATGAAACGGGAAATAATTAGAAGGAGTGAATGTGGGGTAAAACAGTGTGACCTCGTCAAAGAGTTTGGCCTCAGCAAGACCACCATTTTCACCATTTTGACAAATTTATCTTTTTTTATGTCATCTTAGCATATTTTATGCTGCAGAATGAATTATTTTTTTTAACATGTATTGTTATGGGAAAACGCGTTTCACATAACGAACTTTTCGCATAACAAACTTGCTCCTGGAACGAATTAAGTTCGTTGTGTGAGGCACCACTGTATATGTATATAAGTGCCAAAATTCAATTTAATAAGACAGAGAAGGACATTAATTTTAAAAAGGATAAAAAATGCAAGATAAAAATACCTGAGGAGTCTTTGGGTGTGCAAAAAGGTGCAAAATCTAATGCCAGCCAACCAAAACGTAACTTCCGTACTGATGAAAAATAAAAACACAAAAAAAGAAATAAATACAACTGAAAAGTGCCACAAAAGTGGTGTAAGCATGCACAGAATTGACCAGAAAAACCTACAGCGTGACAATGGAAACAACCGCAGTGAAAAAGAAAAAAAGGGGGAACACCCAAAGAAACTGGGCAAGAACGCCGTTAAACAATCAAAGAAGGAAGCTGCTGAATTAAAAGACCCAGTTGAAGAAACAAAGAGGGAGGGTGCTAAAATAAAAGATACTGACAATAAACATGGCGAAGGAGATTGAAAAACAAAACTACAGAAGCAAGAGAGGGCTTACCGAATCTTCGTGGTACTGCAAAATGCCGTGGCCTTGCTGCGAGTAAAAAAATCGATCGAAAAATCACAGAGTTTAAAAGGGGGCCGCGTGTAAACGTGCTGACGTCAAGAATCGAAAACGAGGGTTGAAACGCAGAAAAGCTGGTGGCCATCATGCCGTGTGAATATGAACATCATAAAACTATATTGAAAAAGGGCAGAGGATCAAATCGTATAAATTATTAAAAAAACTATGTGTGAAATATAAAGATAGTCTCAAACAATGAGTCGATTAAAAGTAATAAAAGAGAGTAAAAAACTCCAATGGATAATAAGGAAAGAGGCACAGGGTTATCATCGGAATGAATTTCAATGAAACATATAAGAGAACTCTCATTTGAACAGCTCTCATATTAAAATATTAAAACACATAATAATGAATCACATAATAAAAACCTTATTTCAAAAGCTCTCATATTAAAATGTTAAAACACATATTAATAAATCACATAATTAAAAGATGTAATAAACAAACCATATTGATATTAAAAATAAAATTGGACATAAAAGGCAAATGAAGCATCAATATGAAATGTTAAGTTTACATAAAAGGTCTCAAATCCAATTCTATATTCAAACCATGTGGGCTAATGGTATTATAATTGTGAATAAAACGTTGTTCTTCTCTCATAAATAAAATATCTGGGTCACCTCCCCTCCATCTGGTCTTCACAACCCTTAATACGAAACATTTTAAATCATTGATACAATGACCTTTTTCGTACCAATGTTCAACAATTGGTGCTGACTGTACATTTCTACTGATACAACTCCTATGTTCAATTAATCTCGTCTTGATCATACGTTTGGTTTTACCAATGTACCATTTTTTTTACAGGGGCATATAATAGCATCAATGACTTGTGAAGTCTGACAATCACTATATTCCCTTAGTTGAATCTTAGTGCCAGTAACCAGATGTTCATAGCTCACAACAGTCATATTGTGCTTGCATATTGAGCAATGTCCACACGGTATATGTCATAGAAACATAGAAGATGACGGCAGAAAAGGGCTATAGCCCATCAAGTCTGCCCTCCCTACTGACCCATCCTCTTAAGTCTATACCTAGCGACCGATATTCCAGTTCGACCCTCGTAAGGATCCCACATAGGTATCCCATTTATTCTTAAAGTCCAGCACGCTGCTGGCCTTGATAACCTGCGCTGGAAGCTCATTCCAACGGTCAACCACTCTTTCTGTGAAGAAATACTTCCTGATGTCGCCATGAAATTTCCCGCCTCTGAGTTTGAGCGGATGCCCTCTAGTGGTAGAGGGTCCCCTGAGAAAGAAGATATCATCTTCCACCTCGATACGTCCTGTGATGTATTTAAATGTCACAATCATGTCTCCCCTCTCCCTACATTCTTCTAGAGTGTAGAGCTGTAGTTTGTTTAGTCTCTCCTCGTACGAGAGACCTTTGAGCCCCGAGATCCTCCTGGTGGCCATCCGTTGAACCGACTCGATTCTAAGCACATCTTTACGGTAATGTGGCCTCCAGAATTGTACACAGTATTCCAGATGAGGTCTCACCATGGCTCTGTACAATGGCATTATGACTTCAGGCTTCTTGCTGACAAAGCTTCTACTGATATATCCCATCATCTGCCTTGCTTTAGATGATGCCTTCTCCACTTGATTGGCAGTTTTCATGTCTACACTGATGATTACTCCTAGGTCTCGTTCCGCTGAAGTACTAGTTAAAGTTTCTCCATTCAAGGTGTAATTTCTGCATGGATTACCGCTACCGAGGTGCATAACCTTACATTTCCCAGCGTTAAAGCCCAGCTGCCAGGTCGAGGACCATCTTTCCAATGTAAGTAGGTCCTGTGCCATACTATCCTGTAAATTACATTCTCTTACTATATTGCATAGTTTAGCGTCGTCGGCGAATAATGTTATTTTACCCTGAAGCCCCTGAGTCAGATCCCCTATTGAAAAGGAGTGGGCCCAGGACTGAACCCTATGGTACTCCGCTGGTCACCTCCGATGTTTTAGAGAGGGTACCGTTAACCATTACCCTTTGAAGTCTTCCGCTTAGCCAATCATTGACCCAAGTAGTTAGTGTTTCTCCTAACCCCATCGATTTCATTTTGCTCAACAGCCTGTGGTGTGGGACGCTATCAAATGCTTTGCTGAAATCCAGGTATACGATGTCCATAGACTCTCCCAAGTCTAGCTTCCTTGTCACCCAGTCAAAGAAGCTGATGAGATTGGATTGGCAGGACCTACCCTTGGTGAATCCATGTTGATTGGGATCCCGTAGAGTCCCCTCATACAGGATCGTATCTAATTTGCGTTTAATTAAAGTTTCCATGAGTTTACACACTATTGATGTGAGACTCACCGGTCTGTAATTCGCAGCCTCTGCCCTGCAACCCTTTTTGTGCAGAGGAATGACGTTGGCTGTTTTCCAGTCCAAGGGTACTCTCCCCGTGCTTAGGGAGAGATTGAAGAGTGCGGCTAGCGGTATCGCCAGGACATTGCACAACTCTTTGAGCACTCTTGGGTGCAGATTGTCTGGTCCCATGGCTTTATTTACCTTTAGTCTTGACAGTTCGCTGTAAACTTCACCTGGTGTGAACTCAAAATTCTGAAACGGGTCGTCCGCACTTGACTTAGCCTCTTACTGAGGACCGTGTCCTGGTGCCTCGCAAGTGAAGACCGAGCAGAAGTATTCGTTCAGTAGTTCAGCTTTATCGGAATCTGCTTCCACGTAATTCCCATCCAGTTTGCTAAGGCGTACTATCCCGTCTGTGTTCTTTTTCCTATCACTAATATACCTGAAGAAGGATTTGTCCCCCTTCTTAATGTTCTTTGCTAGAGTTTCTTCCACACGAAGTTTGGCCTCCCTAATTGCTGTTCTGACCGCTGTAGATCTGGTCCTATATTCCATGATGGCTTCTCTTGTTTCCGTACGCTTGTAGGAAAGAAATGCTTTTTTCTTCTCCTTAACAAGGTGCGAGATCTCTGCGGTGAACCATTGGGGTTTATTGTTTCTTTGTCGTTTATTTACTGATTTTATGAAGCGGCTAGTTGCTTCATGTATGGTTGATTTCAGTGTTAACCACTTAGCTTCTACATCATCGGTCTCCACTTGATCCTGCAGCGTCCGATGGACGAAATCTGTGCGTTCGAAGTCTGTGCCGCGGAAATTGAGTACCTTTATTTTCGTGTTTGATCTAGGGAAGCCTTTCCTAAGGTTGAACCACACTATGTTGTGGTCGCTGGAGGCTAGCGTATCTCCTACTGAGACCTCTGAGACGCTTTCCCCATTGGTGAGTACCAGGTCGAGGATCGCCTGGGCCCTAGTGGGCTCCATTACCATTTGTTTGAGATGGGCTCCCTTTATGGAGTTTAATAGCCTCCTACTAGCACTTGTTGTCGCCGAAAGTGTGCTCCAGACTGCATCAGGCATATTGAAGTCCCCAAGTAGTACAGTGTCTCCCCTTAGAGTGATATTCTCAATGTCTTCAATTAAGTCTGTGTCCATGTCATCCTGTTGCCTAGGGGGTCTGTATACCACACCAAGATACAGGCACTTTTCTCTGCCTCTTGCCAGGTTTACCCAGAGGGATTCCCCTGTGTATTTGACATCTGTAATCCTGGTGGTTTTGATGTCCTCTTTAATATATAATGCTACCCCACCACCTAACCTGCCCTCTGTCCCGACGAAGTAAGTTGTAACCCGGTAAAGCCATATCCCACCCATGAGAGTCCGTTAGTTGGATATCGCCGCCACGTCTAGGTCAGCATTCCTTATTTCAGTTTCTAATTCTAGAAGTTTATTACCTAAACTGTGTACATTAACATACATAGCCCTCCACTCTTTACGTTTGCTAAATCCCTTTGATACTTTTTCTTTTTCTACCTGAGTTGGTGTGACCCCTAGAGAACTGTTTGCAGTGTGGGTACTTACCTCGAAGCTTTGACTCGTCTCATCAGGATAGTTCCTTACTGCGCTGGTATGTGAGTGGGTACCCTCCCCCGACTTACCTAGTTTAAAGCCCTGCGAAGACTTACTTACCTCTACTGGTCAGATGGAGTCCGTCTGGTCCCTGAAGTCCCTGTAGCGCCTCTCCATGGTTTAGGAATCCGAAGTTCATATCCCGGCACCATCCCTGTAGCCACTCGTTAGTCCTCAGGATACGCTCGTCCCTGGCTCTCCCCTTGCCTCTAACTGGGAGGATAGAGGAGAAGACCACCTGCGCTCCGGTCTGCTTCAGCCTCTCGCCCAGGACTCTAAAGTCTCTGGTGATGTTCTCCGGGGTGTTCCTTGCAGTGTCGTTTGTCCCCACATGGACGAGAAGCATGGGGAAGTTGTCCTGGGGTTTGAGTAGTCTATCAAGACAGGTGGTGACATCCCGTACTCTGGCTCCAGGCAGACAGCAGACCTCCCTCAACTCCACATCTGGTCTGCAAATTGGTCCCTCGGTGCCCCTCAGCATGGAGTCCCCAATAACTATTACTCTGCGCTTCTTCGTAGGGGGTTGGTCAGTTGTTCCCGGAGATGGAGCTGTGAGTTGGGCCCGCTCCTGTTCCCCTCATCAGTAGGTCCCTCCTGAAGAATCTGGAATCTGTTCCTCAGGGTGAGTTGAGGGGTTGGTGTAGAGCTGCCCTGTCGATGAGAGAAAGAAGAAGATGAAGAAGATGAGGAGATTGAAAAAGGTGTGTGTGTGGGGGGGGGGGGGGTTCCTGTGCTTGCCCGTGGAGGAGGTCACAAGCTGCCATGACTCAGCGTCGCCAGCCATTTCCTGTATCCCAATTGTTGGTCTCAATGCTGATGATTGGGGTGTCCCGAGGATGGACTTGTCATGGGTCTGCTCGGTGATTTGAGACAGCTCCTGGACGATTCCATCGATGTAATCCTCATCCTCCCGGATGCATCTCAGGCGTTTCACCTCCTCCCTGAGGTTCCTCAGTTCCAGCATTAGGTCACTATCCAGCTGGTCTACTTCCTGTGTCTGCGTAGAAGCTGTAGTGTAGTGCTGGGGGAAGGTCTCGGTCTGCACAGAGACAGAGGGAGAGCCTTCTGTCAACCGTTCTGGGTCCTCCTCCTTTCGCATGCAGTCTGTGTCCAACTGAATTGTTATTGATAGATGGTAATTCTGGTAAAGTAGATGGAACTAACATATCTCTAAGGTTTTTATTTCTAGAGAATGCTATTACTGGTGTAATTTTCTCAAAGCAACCATGAGATTGTAATATATGCCAGTTCTTTCTGATGATACCTTGTATGTCACTAGAGAGATGAGAGAACCTAAGAGTACATACTAATTCTGGTTTAGATCTAATAGCAACTGGATTCAATAATTCCTCTCTATGTTTCATCTGTGCTTTCTGGTTAGCACTCTTTGACACACTCCTCTGGATAGCCCCTTGCTATAAAGTTATTACTCACTAGTCTTTAAGCCCATTACATTAACGGGTGCTAGAATAGAGTGTCTGTCTGTCTGTCTGTGTTTAGTTATCTCTCTCTCCTTGGCTGTTGTCTGTGTCCTTCTGTCTCCCCCCCCCCCCGAGCAAAGCTGTCTGCCCCCAGCACACACCTCCCACCTAAAGCAGCTCCCTTTCCCTCTTCCTATCTCTCCATGGCCTCTTCTGTCTCCCCCCCAGCACACCCCTCCCCCAAAGCAGCCCCCTTTCCTTCTCCCTGTCTCTCCATGGCCCCTTCTGTCTTCCCCCCAGAGTAAAATGTCTGTCCCCAGCACACCTCCCCCCCAAAGCAGCCCCTTTTCCCTCTCCCTATCTCTCCATGGCCCCTTCTGTCTCCCCCTAGCACACCCCTCCCCCAAGCAGCCCCCTTTCCTTCTCCCTGTCTCTCCATGGCCCCTTTCCCTCTCCCTCTGGCCCCCTGAATTAATCCCCCTGCTTACCTGGCCTGCTCCTCTTCAAAGCAGGCCGCGATCGTGGTGGCCGGCCCCAGCGAACTTCGCAGGCCGCTCCCCAACCCGGAAGCACGCTCCCCCCGACGTGATCCCGTGCGTCAGAGGGAACGTGCCACCGAGGCCGGAAAGCGGCCCGCGAGGCCCGCCAAAGCCAGCCACGATCGCAGGCTGCCCCGAAGAGGAGGATAAATATTGCCTTTTCTATAATCCTCTAGATCAGTGTTTTTCAACCTTTTTTGGGCAAAGGCACACTTGTTTCATGAAAAAAATCACGAGGCACACCACCATTAGAAAATGTTAAAAAATTTAACTCTCTGCCTATATTGACTATATATAAAGTAATTCTCTTGAATAGGAATCAAATAAACACAAAGAAAGTATTTTATAATTACTTTATTACAAAATAAAAATTATAAAATACTTTATTCAGTGCGAAACCTGGGCCTGTTTGGCTGAACACAAAGCTGATATTCTGGCTGGAATCGAAGAAAGACACACACGTAGCTCTTCGTCAACAGCTCTCAGTCTCTCTCTGTATTTGGTTTTTATAGCATACAAAAATAGACAAATATACCCTCCATCCTTTTTATTAAACCACAATAGCAGTTTTTAGCGCAGGGAGCTGCGCTGAATGTCCAGCGCTGCTCTTGACGCTCATAGGCTCCCTGCGCTAAAAACCACTATTGCGGTTTAGTAAAAGGTGACCATATTGTAAAATATAGACAGCAGATATAAATTCAGAACTGTGCATAGTAAGTGAAGGGAAGTTTTCATCTCTGGGAATTTACCCAGTTAACTATTAAGTTATTTGGGCAAATTCCTTTGAAAACTGTGGTAATACTGCCTCCACTTTGCTAAATTTAAAATAAAATCATTTTTCCTACCTTGTCTGGTGATTTCTGGTTGCACTTTCTTCTTCTGACTGTGCATCCAATCTTTCTTCCCTTCTATCAGCCTGTATGCTTTCTCTCCTCCACACCTCATTCCTTCCCCCAACTTTTTCTTCCTCTCTCCCTGACCTTTCTTTCTTTTTTTCTGTTTCTCTTCTTTCCTTCTGTTTCCCTGCCTGCCCCCTTTCTTTCTTTCTCCCTGCTGTTCCCCAAGCCACTGCCACTGCCGCTGCCATCGGGGAACAGGACCCACCAATGGATAACAGGCCCCAAAGCCGACGCCGACGCATGCTCTCCCTGACGTCAATTCTGCAATCGGAGAGGAAGTTCCGCCCAGCCAGGCAGCGATTGGTTGGCCCGAACTTCCTCTCCGACTAAAGAATTGACGTCGGGGAGAATTAGACTTATCTGCTCGATAGATTAGATCGCCAAGACAAAGTGAGTCCTGGGTGATAGACTCACTTTGCCTTGGCGAGCTACTGGCGCCCCTGCCTCGGGCCCCCTGTCAGCTCCGGGCCCGGCGGCCCTGCGGCACACCAGGCAGCATCTCGCGGCACACTAGTGTGCCGCGGAACAGCGGTTGAAAAACACTGCTCTAGATCACGTTGCAACTTTGCATTCTTTGTTTTCTTAATCCCTAACTTAAAGGATTCTAATTTCTTTTCTACTCCATCCATGATACAATCAAAGTTACTATCATTCTCTTTTAACTGATTGCATTTCTCTTCTATCTTAATCTTTAAAAACTTGAAAGTGTACCTTGGACCCTTTCCCCTCCTACCTATTTGAGAATATCTCTACACAGGCCATCGCTTCCCTCACCAATCTTATAAACTCTGCCCTATCATCGGGCCTTTTCTCCTCCGAAATGGGACACACTGCTCTGACTCCCCTAGTGAAAAAGACCGACCTTGACCCCTCCATACCATCCAATTAGCGTCCAATAGCAAATATCCCTCTCCTAACCAAGATGTTAGAATCTATCATATCCACTCAACTCTCATCCTATCTAGAAAGATTCTCTATTCTCCTACCCCATCAATTCGGCTTCAGACCCAACTTCAGCAACGAATCCCTATTGGCCTCACTAATCTCTAAAGTGCAACAACTCCATTCTCGCAACAAATTCGCTGTGCTTCTACAATTCGACTTCTCCGCAGCTTTCGACGTCGTCCATCATGATATTCTAATTTTCCAACTCTCCGAAATAGGCATAAGCTCCACAGTCCTAGATTGGTTCTCGAAATTCCTACGCTCCCGCTCTTACACCGTTAACATAAACGGTACCTCATCCTCCCCCTGGAAGCTGATATGTGGAGTCCCGCAAGGCTCACCCCTCTCTCCTATCCTTTTCAACATCTACATGTCCTCTCTGAAACTGCTCCAGCTCTCCCCCCCCCTTGAAACTCTCTATACCTATTCCGACGACATCTCATCCTCCTCGAGACCGACTCGAACCTCACTAACCTCGCTGGAAACATATCCGCATGTATATTGAACCTCCAATCCTGGGCCCAATCTGTACAAATGAAACTAAACGAGTCCAAAACAAAATTACTTTGGCTTGGCCCAATATTAGATCATTTACCCACCTCCATCCCACTATCTTCCGGCCCCACTCTTCATCTTGAATTTTCAAGCAAAGTCCTGGGCATCATCATAGACTCTTCTCTCTCCTTCAATGACCACCTCAACTCCTTGATAAAAAAATGCTTCTTTAACCTTCATATGCTGAAGAAAGTGAGATCCTGCTTTCATCATTCTTACTTCGCCGTCCTTGTTCAATCCACCATCCTCTCTAGACTGGATTATTGCAACTCCATCTTTATAAGCCTAACTAAGAAAAACCTCTATAGACTTCAGCTAATTCAGAATGCCGCGGCTAAGCTCATTTTCACAAGAGGCAAGTTCGACCACGTCTCTCCACTTCTGTCCAAGCTTCACTGGCTTCCAGTACATTCCAGAATCCTCTTTAAATGTGCCTGCTTAGCGTTCAAGATCCTACACGGCATCCTTCCTCCCGTTATTCCACTACTTTGGAACTCCTCAAACCCTAACTCCTCCAGATCCTCCCAAAAACTGAAACTATCATTCCCTTCCACAAAAGGTATATCCCGCGCAGGAAAACTAGGGACATCTCTCCCCTTTAGAATCACAGAACTCTGGAACAACCTCACCTCCCCGCTCAGAAATTCAGACTCTCTCCAACTCTTCCACAAACACCTGAAAACTTGGCTCTTTTCAAAAATCTAACACCTCCCGCTCTCTGGTTCCTTGACCCCTCTCTACCCTCTTAGATCCTTTCCTATTACCCTTCTTTTTCTGGAGTTCCTTTCTATCCTAATTCTGTAAACCGTGCCGAGCTCTACGCATGCGGAGATGGCGCGGTATACAAACCTAAGGTTTAGTTTAGTTTAGTTTAAAAATTCAGTGGTGACTTCATTATGAGATCATCAAGGTACACCTACAAGGTAGAATGCCAAAATTAAAATATGTGCTGGGATTTGAACCTATGACCTCTGGAAGAGGAGCACAGGACTTTTATTTATTGAGCTATATAGCAGCTATATATAGCTATATAGCAGTTTCCAGGCAGGTGTCTCTGACTGCCTTGTGATATGATGGCTGAGAGATCTTCTAAGCCAGGGGTGCCCACACTTTTTGGTCTTGTAAGTACTTTTATAATGACCAAGTCAAAATGGTCCAACAATAAAATTAAAAGAAATACAAAGCACACTGTACGCAGAGAAAATGTTAATTATCATTTATATTCCGGGGTTTTTTTCCAAGAGGTCAAGGCAGATGACTTTATGCAATGTCACCTCCAGTAACTATACAGAAATAGACAAATATACCCCTTCCCTTTTTACTAATCCGCGATAGCGTTTTTTTAGCGTAGGGAGCTGCGCTGAATGCCCTGTGCTGCTCTCGATGCTGATAGGCTCCCTGCGCTATAAACCGCTATTACAAAATATAGACAGCAGATATAAATTCTCAAAATGGACACATTTTGATCACTAACTTGAAAATAAAACCATTTTTCCTACCTTTGTTGTCTGGTGATTTCATAAGTCTGGTTGCACTTTCTTTTTCTGACTGTCCAACTTTTTCTTCCTCCCTCCTTGCCACACTCCATTGCCACACTCAACTTTTTCTTCCTCTCTCCCTGCCCCCTTCCCTTTCTTTCTGTCTCCCTGACCCCCTTTCTTTCTGTCTCCCTGTCCCCCCTTTCTCCCTGTCTGTCTTTCTGTCTCTGTCCCTGTCTTTCTGTCTACCATTCTTTCTGTCTGTCCTTTCTTTTTCCCCAAGCCGAGGCTAAATGGAGCTTCCACCACAGTCATTTACAATAAACTTTTTTCCCTCCTTTTTATTCTTTCCAAACCAATAGAAGTTGGAAAGAATTGTACAAAATGGGTTAATAATAATAAGAGTTTATATACCGCAGGACCGTGAAGTTCTATGCGGTTTACAATGATTAAAAGTTACAGATTGAGTAGTACTAACAGAGTTAAGATTTAGCGGTCAATTATTTGTGGGGAAAGATTGTTCATTGTAGCTGCCTAAGTACTTTAGGAATAAATATGTTTTTAGATGTCTCCTAAATTCCCTATAAGTATTCGCAAACATGAGTAATTATTTCAGGTCTTTACCCTATAATGCTGCCTGATAAGAGAAGAGATGTTGGTGGTGTCTTTTAAATTTACATCTTTTAACCGGTAGAGAAACAAAATTCAAGTTTGAGCTTCTCTTAAGTTGATTGGTTGAGAAAGAGAAAAGGTCAGTTATATATTTGGGGGCTAGGCCGAAAAGTACCTTGAAGCAGAAACATCCGCATTTAAACTTCACACGTGCCTCCATCGGCAACCAATGCAGGAGTCGGTAGGAAGGGGTTATATAGTCAAACTTCATCAGACTCAAAATCAGCCTGATCGCTGCATTTTGCACCAGTTGTAATCGTTGGTAGTTCTTCTGGGAAATTGCCAGATAGACTATTACAATAGTCAAGTTGGCTCAGTATAAGGGATTGTACCAGAATTCTGAATGATGAAGCATCAAAATATGCTCTAATGGACCGAAGCTTCCAGAGAGCAAAAAAACCCTTTCTGACCTTAGAGTCCACCTGGTAGATTGGATAGGGTAACTGAGTTTGTTGATGCGTAGCAATGTTTTGGTGTCAAGTGGGTGTGGCGAGGCTACGAAGAATTTTGTTTTTTCTGAGTTTATTTCAATCTAAATTCATTCATCCATTGTTCCATCACATTTAGTACTTCTGTTGCCATAGGAGTGACTTCGGAGAGAGAGGTCGTGAATGGGATAATGATCGTGAAGTCATCTGCGTAACTGAATAATTTTATCCCCAGTTGGGACAGTTGTGTACCTAGTGATGACATGTAAACATTGAAAAGCAGTGGGGACAATGGAGACCCCTGCGGAACGCCGGATGGATTACTGCAGGTTTCAGATAGTTTGAAGTTAAAGCGTACTTGATAAGTGCGGGATGTAAGGAAACCTCGGAACCAGTCTAGTACCTTACCAATTGTGTCTAAGCATTGTAACAGTTTCCCATGGTCCACTAGGTCAAAGGCAGAACTCGTGTCAAATTGCATAATCAGTGTGTTAAGGCCCCTACTGAACAAGGAGCTTAAATTATCCAAGATGGCCGCGATTATTGTCTCAGTGCTAAATAGAGGTCTGAAACCAGATTGAGTTTCATGTAAAAGAGAGAACTGATCAAAGATATTCCATCAATTGGGTATGTACCAATGCTTCCATGATTTTTACAAAATGTGGAATGGATGCTACTGTTTTATAGTTGGTTACGACTGCTAGTGATTCTTTACGATTTTTTGGAATTGGGGTTATTATAATGTGACCATTATTAGTAAGGAAATTTCCATTTTTTAAATTATCGGTCAAATAATTCAACAAAGCTAGTTTAAAGCTTGATGGGGCTGCTTTCATAATTTCTGGGGAACAGGAGTCCAAGACGCAGTATGATTTAGTGTACTTGTTATATAATTAGATATAATTATTCCATTCTAAATTTTGAAAGAAGTTCCAAATCATATCCGCTGGTATTTCATTTCTTTGTACGTTAACTATTTGACAACAAATGGGACGTAGTACTGCCAGGGTACAAACCCTACAGGAGAGACAGGACTTACAAGAAGGGTGGAGGAATAGCACTGTACATTAAGGACACCATTCATTCGACCAGAATGGATACGGCAGCAAGGGCGGAAGGACTGGAATCATGGATTAAATTACCAAGAGGAAATGGAGCTGACATAAAATTGGGACTGTACTATCGCCCTCCTGGACAAACGGAAGCGAATGACAAAGAGCTGGAAGCAGAATTGAGGCGGGAATGCAAAAGCGGAAGGGTGATAGTGATGGGGGATTTCAACTACCCCGGGATAGACTGGAGCCTTGGAAACTCAAACTGCGCGAGGGAAACAGAATTCCTGGAGGCTGTGAGAGACTGCTTCATGGAACAGCTTGTCAAGGAATCAACGCGAGGGGAAGCCACTCTCAACCTAATCCTCAACGGGTTAGGGGGACCTGCAAAGGAAGTGGTGGTAGGAGGACCACTAGGAAACAGCGACCACGACATGATCCTGTACAAATTAGAGATAGGAACATCCAAAGTGAAGAGAACCACAGCAACGGCGTTCAATTTCAAGAAAGGGAACTACGATGCTATGAGAGCAATGGTGAGAAAGAAACTAAAAAACAGCTCAATACGGATGGAGACCGTCGAGAAAGCTTGGTCCCTATTCAAAGACACGGTGCAAGAAGCACAAAACCTGTACATCCCCAGGTTTAAGAAAGGATGCAAAAAAAATCGAACAAAGGACCCGGTATGGATAACAAATGAAGTGAAGAAGACGATAGGTGACAAGAAGAAATCTTTCCGAAAATGGAAAAAGGACCAAACCGAGGAAAACCGGAAGAAACATAAAACACACCAGAAAAACTGTCACCGAGTGGTTAGGAAAGCAAAAAGAGAATACGAAGAGAGGCTGGCTGGGGAAGCAAAAAACTTCAAAACGTTCTTCAGATACGTTAAAGGGAGCGAGGGAGGAAGTAGGATGATGGAGACAGAAAGGGAGTGGTAAAGGAAGAAAAAGAGGTAGCTGACAGGTTGAACAAATTCTTCTCGTCGGTCTTCATAAGCGAGGACACATCCTATGTACCAGAACCCGAAGAGATCATAAGTGGAAATCGAGAAGAAAAACTGGCACATATAGAGATAAGCCATGAGGATGTTCTCCAGCAGATAGATAGACTGAAAAGCGATAAATCGCCGGGCCCGGACGGAATCCACCCAAGGGTTCTAAAAGAGCTAAGAAACGAAATAGCGGAAACACTCCAACAAATTTGTGACCTATCCTTGAAAACTGGGGAGATCCCGGAGGACTGGAAAATAGCTAACGTCACACCTATTTTTAAAAAGGGATCAAGGGGTGACTCCGGGAACTACAGGCCGGTAAGCTTGACTTCAGTTCCGGGCAAGATGATGGAAGCACTGATAAAGGACAGCATCTGGAAGCACATAGAAACAAACGGACAACTGAAAGAGAGCCAACATGGCTTCTGCAAGGGAAGGTCGTGCCAAACAAACTGCACTTCTTTGAAGGAATACACAGCAAGATGGACAAAGGGGAATCCATAGACATCATTTACCTCGACTTCCAAAAAGCCTTTGACAAGGTACCCCATGAGCGACTACTTAGGAAACTGCAAAACCATGGGGTGGAAGGGGATATATACAGATGGATTAAACACTGGTTGGCAGGCAGAAAACAAAGGGTTGGGGTGAAGGGACAATACTCGGACAATACTCGGACAATACTCGGACTGGCGGAGGGTCACGAGCGGTGTTCCACAGGGGTCGGTGCTTGGACCGCTGCTGTTCAATGTATTTATAAACGACCTGGAAACAGGGACGAAGTGTGAAGTTATAAAATTTGCAGATGACACTAAACTCTGCAGCAGGGTTAGAACCGCGGAGGAATGCGAAGACCTAAACAAACTGGAAGAGTGGGCAAACAAATGGCAAATGCGATTTAATATAGAGAAATGCAAGGTCATGCATATAGGGAAAAAGAACCCGATGTTCAGCTACAAAATGGGGGGATCGGTGCTAGGGGAAAGCAACCTTGAAAAGGACTTGGGTGTGCTAGTGGATACAACAATGAAATCAACGGCACAATGTGCAGCAGCCTCAAAGAAAGCAAATAGAATGTTGGGTATTATTAAGAAGGGTATCACAACCAGGACGAAGGAAGTCATCATGCCGCTGTATCGAGCGATGGTGCGCCCGCACCTGGAGTACTGTGTCCAGTATTGGTCGCCGTACCTCAAGAAGGACATGGCGATGGTTGAGAGGGTCCAGAGAAGAGCGACGAAAATGATAAAAGGCATGGAAAACCTTTCATACGCAGACAAGTTAGAAAGGCTGGAGCTCTTCTCCCTGGAAAAGCGGAGACTCAGAGGAGACATGATAGTGACTTTCAAGATCATGAGAGGTATCGAGAAGGTAGACAGAGATAGATTCTTCAGACTAATGGGGACCACAAGTACAAGGGGGCACTCGGAGAAGCTGAAAAGGGACAGGTTTAGAACCAATGCTAGGAAGTTCTTTTTCACTCAGAGGGTGGTGGACACCTGGAACGCACTGCCGGAGGTTGTGATAGGACAGAGTACACTACAGGGTTTTAAAGAAGGATTGGATAAATTCCTGAAAGATAGGGGATTGAGGGATACAGATAGAGGTAGAGATGGGATATAGAGAGAGTATAGATAGAGACCAAGGGGGATTTAAGGGTTCAGACAATGATCACCGTACAGGTCATGGGCCTGATGGCCGCCGCGGGTGCGGACTGCTGGGCACGATGGACCTCTGGTCTGACCCAGCAAAGGCAACTTCTTATGTTCTTATGTTCATGTATATCATTTGTCAAGCAGTTATTTCTTAGGTTTTTAATTTTTGAATCAAAATGCTGTGCTAGATCGTTTGCTGAAGGTAGCTTACTGTTTTGCATGGATTGAGTGTAGCGTGTGGTGTTGAATAAGTTTGTAACTAGGTTGAACAGTTCTTTTGTATTGATTCCTTTCAAGCTAGTGTTGGATGAGTCAATTTTGGATGAGTAAAAAGCTTTGCGCTTTCATCAATTGTTTGTAGATTTTTATGTTGGATCTCCAGTTGTTCCGGTCTGACAATTTTCCCGTTTTTTTTTCCAGATCCTTTCCAATTGTCTTACTATTTGTTTTATTTTTAGAAGTTCAGTGTCGAACCATTTATTGTATTTATTTGAGCAGCTTTTGCTATTTCGTTTAGGGGCAATTTCGTCTAAAATGGATTCGCTTGTTTTCATCCAGTGATCCCAGAAGTCAACCCTTTCTTCTATCTCCTCTCGTAGTTCATATTGTGACCAATATTCCTCTGGATTGATATGGCCCCTTGTGAGATATTCTTTTTTCATCCTTGGGTGTGTTTTGGATTTTAGACGAGTCTAGATTAAAGTAAATAGTAAGTAAAGTGATCAGATCAGATATCATGACACCAAGTACGGTCAGATATAAAGATGGAAGGTTCTAGAATCTCCTTTGTGGACATAGCTACCCCATCTAAATGGCCTTTTTCATGTGTTTGTGTGGTTAGAGAGAGATTAAGATTAAGCAAAGATAGAAAGTTTTTAAAATCTTTCGCTTCTGGATTGTCTTCTTCGTCTAAGTGTAAGTTTATGTCTCCTGCAATGATATTATATGAAGGAGTAATTGAATTATGTAGAACAAATTCGTAGAAGTCCTCTTTAACTTTTGTCCAGATTTTTGGTGGGACATAAAATAATATGCAAGAAAGGGATTCTTCTAGTTCCTTATTGCTAATTTTACAGGCTAATATTTCTAACTGATTGGTCATTTTGGTATCCAATAGTTCAAATTCAAATCCTTCCTTAATAATCACTGCTAATCCTTCCCCTCTTCTGCCATCATGATTTAGCATGTGAATTTTAAAATTATCTTGTAGGAGGTCATTTATTATTGGATCATCTTCAGACAATAGCCATGTTTCTGTTAGAAAAAGACAGGCTATTTGTTTGCTGATGATCCAGTCTTTGATTAAAAAAGCTTTATTCCTTACTGATCTAGTATTAAGATATGCACAAGGAACAGAAGTGGATGTGATAGCTCTGGTAGATGTCGTGATTCTGATAGGTTTTACTTCCCTTGCCCTTTTTTTAAGGATATGTTGATGTCTTCCGTTGCTTGTAATTACTTTAATATGATTTGCTCTGTCTTCCTGTTGGTTGGTAATAAGCCTAATGGGTACCTCAGGATAATGGACTAAGTTTAGTTGTGGATAGAGTGAATTAACATCCTTAATGCTACTGTTTATTAGATAGATTAGTAGTATCAATAGGAGATTCATGTTTGCAGATTAATCTGTCTCCTTCCTGTCCCAGTAACCATATTTTTTTCCTTATCTCTCCCAGTTTCTAGGTCAAATTGACACTATTATAAATTGACACTATTATGAATCGACATTAGCACTCCCAGTTTCTAGGTTATAAATTGACCTTAATCAGATTGCTCGTTCCTTAACATAGTCAGTTCCAGATAGTACTGATTATGTTGAGGGAGATAGGTCTTAGGGTTAGGTCTCTCAATTCATCTTGGACAAGTCTTAATTAAGAGCTTTTACTTAGCAGTACAGTCCGGTCTTGGCGACAACCCTTAGGCCTATTAGTACCAACCCTACCCCTGAAGAGGCAGAAAGTTCAAAGTTAGAGCCGCAGGGGGCGTCGGGAGGTGGAGCTGGTCTCCCACGCCGGCCCGATGTCCTTCCCCTGCAGCGGAAGGGTTGAGAAAGTCTCTCTCTTTGCCTGTCTGACTGAGGGCAAAATAACTGAAACTTTAACAGAATAGGATGAAATTTGGCATGTGGGAAAAATGATTAAAAAATACATTGATTTTGAAAATGGGCCATAGCAGATTTAGGGTTCTAATGAAATAAGCCCTCCCCCCCCAAAAAAAAAAAGGTTCAGTGCATTTCAAAGGGAGAAGCAGTTCCAGGTCCTATAGCACATGCATGCATACTGTACATAGCAGTTAGGATAACATAGTAGATGACGGCAGATAAAGACCTGAATGGTCCATCCAGTCTGCCCAACCTGATTCAATTAAAAATTTTTTAATTTTTTCTTCTTAGTTATTTCTGGACAAGAATCCAAAGCTCTACCCGGTACTGTGCTTGGGTTTCAACTGCCGAAATCTCCGTCAAAACCTAGTCCAGCCCATCTACACCCTCCCAGCCATTGAAGCCCTCTCCAGCCCATACTCCCCCAAATGGCCATATACAGACACACAGACCGTGCAAGTCTGCCTAGTATTGGCCTTAGTTCAATATTTAATATTATTTTCTGATTCTAGATCCTCTGTGTTCATCCCACGCTTCTTTGAACTCAGTCACCGTCTTCCTCTCCACCACCTCTCTCGGGAGCGCATTCCAGGCATCTACCACCCTCTCCGTAAAGTAGAATTTCCTAACATTGCTCTTGAATCTATCAACCTCAAATTACGTCCTCTGGTTTTACCATTTTTCTTTCTCTGGAAAATATTTTGTTCTACATTAATACCTTTCAACATCTGAATCATATCTCCCCTGTCCCTCCTTTCCTCTAGGGCAGGGGTGTCTAACCTTTTGGCTTCCCTGGGCCGCATTGTCCGAAAATTTTTTTTCTGGGGCTGCACAAACACGCAAATGCCACAGCAAGACAGAGGAATGAGCCAGCAAGACGGTAAGCACCCGGAGGCAGCAGAGGAAAACACTGCATCGCCCTCGACTGCGGCTGCATAAAATACTTCACGGGGCTGCAGGTTGGACACCCCTGCTCTAGGGTATACATATTCAGGGCTTCTAGTCTCTCCTCATACGTCTTCTGGTGCAAGTCTCCTATCATTTTTGTCGCCCTCCTATGGACCGCTTCAAGTCTTCTTACGTCTCATCAGATACGGTCTCCAAAACTGAACACAATACTCCAAGTGGGGCCTCACCAATGACCTGTACAGGGGAATCAATACCTTCTTCCTTCTACTGGCTACTCTCTTTATACAGCCCAACATCCTTCCGGCAGCAGTCACCGCCTTGTCGCACTGTTTTTTCGCTTTTAGATCTTCAGACATTATCACTCCAAGGTCCCTCTCCCCGTCTGTGCATATCAGCTTCTCACCTCCCAGTATATACGGTTCCTTCCTATTATTAATCCCCAAATGCATTACTCTGCATTTCTTTGCATTGAATTTTAGTTGCCAGGCATTAGACCATTCCTCTAACTTTTGCAGATCCTTTTTCATATTTTCCACTCCCTCTTCGGTGTCTACTCTGTTACAAATCTTGGTATCATCTGCAAAAAGGCACACTTTTCCTTCTAACCCTTCAGCAATGTCACTCACAAACATATTGAACAGGATTGGCCCTAGCACTGATCCCTGAGGGACTCCACTACTCACCTTTCCTTCCTTCGAGCGACTTCCATTAACCACCACCCTCTGGCGTCTGTCCGACAGCCAGTTTCTAACCCAGTTCACCACTTTGGGTCCTAACTTCAGCCCTTCAAGTTTGTTCAACAGCCTCCTATGAGGAACCATATCAAAGGCTTTGCTGAAATCTAAGTAAATTATATCTAGCATATGTCCTCGATCCAGCTCTCCGATCACCCAATCAAAAAGTTCAATCAGGTTTGTTTGGCACGATTTACCTTTTGTAAAGCCATGTTGCCTCGGATCCTGTAACCCAGGGTTGTCCAATGTCGGTCCTCGAGGGCCGCAATCCAGTCGGGTTTTCAGGATTTCCCCCATGAATATGCATGAGATCTATTTGCATGCACTGCTTTCAATGCATATTCATTGGGGAAATCCTGAAAACCCGACTGGATTGCGGCCCTCGAGGACCGACATTGGACACCCCTGCTGTAACCCATTAGATTCAAGGAAGTACACTATCCTTTCTTTCAGCAACACTTCCATTATTTTTCCAACAACCGAAGTGAGGCTCACCGGCCTGTAGTTTCCCGCTTCATCCCTGTGACCACTTTTGTGAATAGGGACCACATCCACTCTCCTCCAATCCCCGGAAATCACTCCCGTCTCCAGAGATTTGTTGAATAAGTCTTTAATAGGACCCGCTAGAACCTCTCTGAGCTACCTCAGTATCCTGGGTTGGATCCCGTCTGGTCCCATCGCTTTGTCCACCTTCAGTTTTTCAAGTTGCTCATAAGCACTCTCCTCCGTGAATAGCGCAGAATCTACTCCATTTTCTTGTGTAACTTTGCCAGACAATCTCGGTTCTTCTCCAGGATTTACTTCTGTGAACACAGAACAGAAGTATTTGTTTAGCATATTTGCTTTTTCCTCATCACTCTCCACATTTCGGTTCCCAGCATTTTTTAGTTTAGCTATTCCATTTTTCATCTTCCTCCTTTCACTAATATATCAGAAAAAATTTTTGTCTCCTTTTTTTTACATTTTTAGCCATTTGTTCTTCCACCTGTGCTTTCGCCAGACATATTTCTCTTGGCTTCTTTCAGTTTCACCCTGTAGTCCTTTCTGCACTCCTCTTCTTGGGTTTTTTAATATTTCATGAACGCCAACTCTTTCTCCTTTATTTTCTCCGCCACTAGTTTGGAGAACCATATCGGCTTCCTTTTTCTCTAATTTTTATTTATTTTCTTCACATAAAGGTCTGTAGCCATTTTTATCGCTCCTTTCAGCTTAGACCACTGTCTTTCCACTTCTCTTATGTCCTCCCATCCTAACAGCTCTTTCTTCAGGTACTCTCTCATTTCATTAAAGTCCGTACTTTTGAAATCTAGGACTTTAAGTATTGTGCGGCCGCTCTCCACTTTAGCCGTTATATCAAACCAAACTGTTTGATGATCGCTACTCCCCGGTGAGCACCCACTAGAACATTAGAGATACTCTCTCCATTTCTGAGGACGAGATCCAATATAGCTTTTTCCCTTGTGGGTTCCGTCACCATTTGTCTGAGCAGAGCTTCTTGAAAGGTATCTACAATCTTCTTACTTCTTTCTGATTCCGCAGACGGAACGTTGCAGTCCGCATCCGGCAGGTTGAAATCTCCCAATAGCAGCACCTCCTCTTTCCTTCCAAACTTTTGGATATCCACAATCAGATCCTTATCAATTTGCTGTGATTAAGTCGGAGGTCTGTAGACTACACCCACGTAGATAGAAGTTCCATCTTCTCTTTTCAGAGCGATCCATATCGCTTTTTCCTCTCCCCAGGTCCCTTGCAAGTCCTCCTTTCTGCTGTTTTCCCCTGTTCTCTAATCTCCCCACCCTCCAAACTGCCCTTACTCTGAAATTATTCTCCACCACTGCCTTACCTCCATCAAAATGCCCCACCTGATAAAATGAAGCCCCAGTAACTGACTCATCACTCCCAAAACTTCCCTTTCAACCCAACAAATACCTCCCTCTACCACAGCCTCAAACACAAAAATATCCCCCACTGCCACTGCACTAACACTCAGCAACTTGAACTCAGCTCGCTAAACAACCTCCCCGCCATCGTCGTCTGGGAATAGACCCCCCTCCAAACCGCCATTGCTGCTGAGTTCTCCCTGCTCCCCAATGCTGTAACAGGCCAGCAGCCTTCCTCCCGACATCAATTCTGAAGTTCTCCCTGCTTCCCAATGCTGTAACAAGCCAGCAGCCTTCCTCCCGACATCGATTGGAGAGGAAGTTTCGGGCCAGCCATGCAGCGATTGGCTGGCCCAAAACTTCCTCTCTGACTTCAGAATTGATGTCGGGGGGGGGGGGTGGGGGGTGGGAAGGCTGGTCTGCCTGGCGTTTCTGCAGTCTGGACTGTTACAGTGTTAGGGAACAGGGAGAACCCAAAGGCAACAGATTGAAACTTCCTCTCCAAAGTCAGAATTGACGTCGGGGGGAGGGGAGAAGGCTGGTGTGCCTGGCATTTCTGCAGTCGGGACTGTTACAGTATCAGGGAATGGGGAGAACCCAAAGGCAACGTGAGTCTATCCGGGCTCCGCGATTGACTCGTGTTGCCTTTGTGATCTACTGGTCAATCATGATCAACCTTTTGGGCACCCCTGTTCTAAGCTATCATACCACAGGGCAGTCAGAGACACCTGCCTGGAAACTTCTATAGCTGAACGAATAAGTAAAAGCCCTGCTCTCCTCTTCCAGAGGTGATAAGTTCAAATCCCAACCAGCTCCCCAGCACATATTTTAATTGTGGCATTCTACCTTGTAGGTGCACTCTGATGATCTTACAATGAGGTCACCATTGTGCATCTGCAAACCTCTATTTGCAATGAAGTAGAAGCCATGCTAAGGTCTGTATCTGTTTTTTTCTGTTTTTAAGCTTTTGCAAATGAAGTTATGTATGCAATCTATATATTTTTGTCATGTGCTTTCTTTGCTTTCAAGAATGAGCTGATTGGAGCACTGTTTAGTCAGAGAAAAAGGGTAGCTTTTTAGCAAGAAAACTAAAGCTACGTTTTTCATTTGCTGTGCTTCAGTTAATGGATCTTTTCATCTAATTAGCAAATAACATTGCTGTTTGTCCACAAAAATAGGTTTTGCATCAATATATCTGTTTTGATGTGCCCTGTTTATGTGGTGCCTTATTAATGTATTTTGAGCTTAATAAAGCAAAAATAAAACCCCAGAGAGCTATATATAGCAGATTGCATTAAGGACATCCAAACTGTGCCTAAGTTCCGGAAGAACATTCAAAGAGTGCCTAAGTTCCGTCCATAGAACTCAGGTCTATCTGAAGCCTAAACTGTGCTCAAAAATAGACTTCCTTACAATGCCTATAAGACCCAGTTTTACAATAGCTATGCAGCTTGCTAGCTCACTCTGTAGCACACTGGTTAAACTATACCCTTCTATCCTAATGTTGCTGGTTCGAATCCCAGTCACTTTGTCTGATGGAAGAGAAATAAACAGATCCAACTCCTAGTATTACAATTATAATGAAAAACATTAAGGTCATTGTTTGGATGTCTAAATCTCGCCTAAATCCTGATTCTCTAAAGGACGCCTAAAAAGTTAGATGCCTAAACAGTGCTGAACTCTGCTGAGCGTGGTTCTACAAAGAACGCCTAACTTAGGCACCTAAACAGCACCTAACTTTAGACGCATTTTGCAGAATCAGGGCCCCTATATCTGACCCATAGTAGGGGCTCTATTAGAACTGATGATTTACAGTTATTTTTCTTTTCTTTTGTGGTTTCTCTGTAGGTGAACACCAGCAGCCTCATTTTCCTGGATTAACGAGGGGTCTAGTTGCTGTCCTCTTATATTGGGATGGGAAAAGATGTATCGCTAATTCACTGCGGACCCTCATCCAGTCTCGACGAGGGAAAACATGGACATTGGAACTCAGGTAAGGTTTTTTTTTTTGTTTGGATTGTAATAGGCAGAATTCAGCACAACATGATCTAGCAGTACTTGAACATTTTTCAGACAATATGGGACAGAGTTGGGGATGTTTTCTCTAATCCATATTAAAATCTGAACTTAATGCCTATTTTAAAGGGTGTTTAATCTTTTCTCCAAGGACAAGCAATACAGCCTATTACAGTTGGTGGGTAACATAATGCATTTGAGCCCTGGCATGAATACTGCCCAGGGTTTTAATTTTTTTAGAAGCATTTGGCAGTGCTGACTGTGCATACACATGTACCTTCCAACCTGCCTCAGGTATGCAGGACCAAGCATTTTTTTTTTTAGTTCTCTCTCCTCTTGAAAGGTCACTTTTGGTCAACCACAAAAACTCAGAGACGTGAAGAAAGAAACAGGTTTTATTCAGCATATGCAGAATAGACCTCTGAGCACCAATCTGGCAGCTTCAGAAGTGCCGAGAAACAAGATGTTCAGTGACTTTTAAACATTTCCTGTCTAAGCCAGGTGAATGCTAACTAATAATAATAATAACAACTTTATTTTTGTATACCGCCATACCCAGGGAGTTCTAGGCGGTTCACATCAATTAATCAAATTTACAAGCAACGAAGTCGTTGAGGTAAGCATGAAAGGAATGTACAAGTTATTGGAGTTAGCAGGTTGGGAATGAACAATAAGAAGGAGTAAGAGGAGAGTTCAGATCATTGGTGGAAAGGGTGAGAGAAGTGGAAGATGGGGGATTAGGGATTCTGTCCGTGGAATAAATGAGTTTTGAGTAGTTTTCTGAAGTCAAGGTAGGTGGGGGCCTCGAGCACAATTTGGGCTAGCCATGGGTTCTGTTTGGCCGCCTAGAAGGCGAAGGTTTTGTCAAAGAACCTTTTGAGGTGACATAGTTTTAGGGAGGGGAAGGCGACTAGATGGATTCTGCGGGAGTTCTTATTGTTGCAATTCAGGTTGAAGTGTGGGTTGAGGTAGCTCGGAGATAAACCAAATACAGTTTTGTAGCAGAAGCACGTAAACTTGAATAGGATTCTAGATTCAAATGGTAGCCAATGTAGTTTGTGGTAGAAAGGGGTGATGTGTTCCCATTTGTTCAAGCCAAATATAAGGCGGACGGCGGTGTTCTGGACCAGTTTCAGTGTCCTGATGGTTTTCTTCGTGGAGCCCAAGTAAATAATATTGCAGTAGTCTAGGATGCTGAGAATGGAGGATTGTACTAACAGGCGGAATGAGGTGTTGTTGAAGTATTTTTTTATGGTGCGGAGTTTCCAGAGCACCGAGATGCTTTTCCTGACTGTAATATCAGTATGTTTTTCTAGGGATAGATGTTTGTCTAGGGCAGTGTTTTTCAACCGCTGTTCCGCGGCACACTAGTGTGCCGCGAGATGTTGCCTGGTGTGCCGTACGGTCAGGGCCGCCATCAGGGCAGTACCACCAGTCCTGCATTCAGGGGCCCGGAGCTGACAGGGGGCCCGGGCTCCCCCAGGGTCCTAGGCCACAGTCTAGGGAGAGGGGCGGTCCGCCCCACGTGGACAGGAGAGAGCTGGACGTGGGACCCGCAGAGTTCAATACATCTCGAGCTGCGAGGCTCGTCTTCTGTTCCTGCCTGCCCTGCAGCTAACATATAGCCGATCGCAAGCGCTCCCCGATGTCAGCGCTGACGTCGGAGGGAGGGCTTAAGCAAAGCCTGCCCTCCGATGTCAGCGCTGACGTCGGAGAATACTTCCGTTCGGCTATTTGTGCGCGGCAGGGCAGGCAGGAAGCAGAAGACAAGCCTCGCGGCTTGAGCTTCGTTTTGCTGAGAAAGTTGCAAAGATGGGCTGGGAGGCAAACACGGAACACAAAAGGAGGGAGGGAGTGCGTTTTGGACACAAGGCATGAACTTGGGAGAGAGGAAGGGAGGGAAAGAGATGCTGAGGTGGGGGAGGGAATGGGTTTTTGGACACAGAAGGCATGGACTTGGGAGAGAGGAAGGGAGGGAAAGAGATGCTGAGGTGGGGGAGGGAATGCATTTTTGGACACAGAAGAAATGGACTTGGGAGAGAGGAAGGGAGAGAAAGAGATGCTGAGGTGGGGGAGGGAATGAGTGTTTGGACACAGAAGGCATGGACTTTGGAGAGAGGAAGGGAGGGAAAGAGATGGTTGTGTACACGGGGAATAGAAGAAAGGAGAATTTTTGGTCATAGGGAGGGAGTGAGGTACAGATAGTGGCATACCAGGGTGGGGGGGTGGTCTGCCCCACCCCGGGTTTACGTCCCAAGGGGGTGCACAGCTGGCCACCCTCCAGTGTTGTCCCTAGGCCGGCAAACTGCGGCTCTTTAGCCACTTGAGTGCCACCGCCGCCATCGGGAACAGGCCGGCGCCAAGTTCTCCCTGCTTTTCCCTGTGGGGCCGGCCAACTCTCGCCACTCGCGTCAATTCTGACGTCGGAGAGGACGTTCTGGGCCAGCCAATCGCTGCCTGGCTGGCCTAGAACGTCCTCTCCGACGTTAGAATTGACGACGGGTGGCGAGAGTTGGTCGGCCCCGCGGGGAAGAGAAGCAGGGAGAACTTGGCGCCGGCCTGTTCCCGATGGCGGCGGTGGCACTCAAGTGAATTACTTTATATATAGTCAATATAGGCACAGAGTTAAATTTTTTAACATTTTCTAATGGTGGTGTGCCTCGTGATTTTTTTCATGAAACAAGTGTGCCTTTGCCCAAAAAAGGTTGAAAAACACTGGTCTAGGGTGACTCCCAATACTTTTAAGGTTTGTTCGAGGGGGAAAACTGTTCCTTTCACTTGAATTGTGGTGTCTTTGATTTTGACGTTGGGGGTGGCTAGAAAGAATTTGGTTTTGTCAGGGTTTAATTTTAATCTGTAGGATAGCATCCAGAGTTCTATCTGAGTAAGTGAGCTTGAAAGAGAGGTGAGCAACTCTGGTGTGAAACTGGTTAGTGGGATGACTATTGTAATGTCATCTGCGTAGATGAAGAATTTGAGCTTGAGGCTTTGCAGGAGGTTTCCTAGGAAGGCGAGGTAGATGTTAAACAGGGTGGAGGAGAGGGGGGAGCCCTGCGGAACACTGCAGGAGTTGATCCAGCTATATGAGAAAGAGTAGTTCTTGAATACCCTGTATGATCTATTTCTTAGGAACCCGTGGAACCAATTGAGGACCTGGCCAGAGATACCGATGTAGGCAAGGCAGTCTAGGAGGATGGAGTGTTCGACAAAGTCAAATGCACTGCTCAGGTCAAGTTGTAAGATTAGGGCACTAGTGCCCTGGCTAAAGAGTGAGTGCAGGTGGTCGAGTAGAGAGGCTGTAATGGTTTTGGTGCTGTGGTCCGAGTGGAAGCCTGATTGGTTATCATTTAAGATATTGAATTTTTCTAGATATGTGGTAAGTTTGGCATTTACCACCGCTTCTGCTATTTTGGTGAACAGTGGGATGCTCACGATAGGTCTGTAGTTAGACGGGGCGTTGAGTGGTTCTTTTGTGTTTTTTATAATAGGAGTTATCATAATATGGCCTTGTTCTGCCGGGAAATTTCCTGTGGATAGTAAAAAGTTTACCCATGCCAACATATTGGCTTTGAAGTGAGTCGGTGCAGTTTTCATGATGTTTGGGGGGCAGGAGTCCAGTCTGCAGAAGGAGTTGGTATATTTATTGTAATATTTGCTGAAGGTTTGCCAGTCGATGGTTGTGAAGTGGTTCTAGCCTAGGTTCGTTCTGGACCCAGGGTCAGGTTTAGATGTGTCGGTGTCTGTGAGAATAGGAAAGTACCCGTGGGGATTGGCCGAGGCTGTTATCGATGATCTTAGTTTTTGTATTTTGGAGTTAAAGAAATCTGCTAGGGTGTTGGCGGATAATGTGGGTTCTTCATGGTTGTCAATGAGTGTCTCAAGGTTGTAGAAGTCGTTGACCAGTTTAAAAAGGTTTCTACTGTTAGTAGAGACGTTTCCAATTTTGTGGGCATAGAAGTTTTTTCGTTTTTCCTTGGTGAGGTTTTAGTAGATTTTGAGTTTTAGTCTCTAGGCAACTCTGTGCTCCTGAGTACCGGATTTAATCCATAGTCTTTCTGATTTTCTTAGGTCCCTTTTTATTAGTAGCAGCTCTGAGTCAAACCAGCCCTCTAGGTTTGTAGTTCTGATTCTGTGGGATTTTAAGGGGGCTATTTCATCTAGGATGTTAGTGCTGTCTTTAATCCAGGAGGTCATAAGTTGATCCGTTTCTTCGTTTTGTTTTGTGATAGTCTCATAATGGGACCAGAATTCTACAGGGTCAATCTTACCTCTAGTAGAGTGAATTTTATTGATTCTTGTTTTGTTGTTTTTGGAAGAGTGTTGTTGGCAGTCAATGGAGAAATTACAGAGTCTATGATCGGACCATAGGGAGTCTGTCCAGTTATCATGTTTCCAATAGAATTTGGGGTGGGTTGGCGTATTGGTGGAGAATGTCACCAGGTCTAGCTGATGGCCTCTTTGGTGGGTTTTGACTGGAGGGGGTTTGAAGTAACCGAGTTTGGAGATAAGTAACCAAAATTCAGATGTTTCTGGTTGGTCTGTTTGTTCTAGGTGAATGTTGATATCCCCACATAATAGGTTGTAAGGGCTTGCTAATGAGTTAGTCAGTAGGAATTCAGCAAAGTCCTCTTTGGCTAGGTTCCATTTTTTTGGTGGGACATAGAATAAAGTGATAGTAAGGGAGGAGGCTAGGGACTTTGACGTTAGTGAGATAGATAATATTTCTAAGTTAGGGGAGGATTTGGAGCTCAGTACAGTGCAATTTAGGTGGTCTCTAAATATTATTGCTAATCCTCCTCCCCTTCCCCAGGTTCTGGCAAGGGATAGAATCTTGAAACCTGGGGGAAGGCAGTCTTTGATAATTACCGTATTTTCGCGGATATAACGCGCACCATTGTAAAACGCGCACAGGGGTATAGCGCGCAGAAATCACGATGATATGTACAAAAACTTTTCTATACCGCGCTCAGGCATATAACGCGCATGCTGCCCGACTCTCCTTTCGCCCGCCCTGACTTTCCGTGCGCTGTCCCGACTCTCCGTTCACCCCCCCTGACTTCCGTGCACTGTCCTCCCTTGAAGTCCTGTCCCCCCTTGAAGGTCTGTCCCCATCCTGAAAGCCTGATGCCCCCCCAACGTCCGATACATCCCCCCCCCCCGGCAGGACCACTCGCACCCTCACCCCGAAGGACCGCCGACTCCCCAACAATATCGGGCCAGGAGGGAGCCCAAACCCTCCTGGCCACGGCGACCCCCTAACCCCCCCCCGCACTACATTACGGGCAGGAGGGATCCCAGGCCCTCCTGCCCTCGACGCAACCCCCCCCCCCCCAACGACCGCCCCCCCCCCAAGAACCTCCGCCCGTCCCCCAGCCGACCCGCGACCCCCCTGGCCGACCCCCACGACACCCCCACCCGCCTTCCCCGTACCTTTGTGTAGTTGGGCCAGAAGGGAGCCCAAACCCTCCTGGCCACGGCGACCCCCTAACCCCACCCCGCACTACATTACGGGCAGGAGGGATCCCAGGCCCTCCTGCCCTCGACGCAAACCCCCTTCCCCCCCCAGCCGACCCGCGACCCCCCTGGCCGACCCCCACGACCCCCCCACCCCCCTTCCCCATACCTTTGGAAGTTGGCCGGACAGACGGGAGCCAAACCCGCCTGGCCGGCAGGCAGCCAACGAAGGAATGAGGCCGGATTGGCCCATCCGTCCTAAAGCTCCGCCTACTGGTGGGGCCTAAGGCGCGTGGGCCAATCAGAATAGGCCCTGGAGCCTTAGGTCCCACCTGGGGGCGCGGCCTGAGACACATGGTCGGGTTTGGCCCATGTGCCTCAGGCCGCGCCCCCAGGTGGGACCTAAGGCTCCAGGGCCTATTCTGATTGGCCCACGCGCCTTAGGCCCCACCAGTAGGCGGAGTTTTAGGACGGATGGGCCAATCCGGCCTCATTCCTTCGTTGGCTGCCTGCCGGACAGGCGGGTTTGGCTCCCGTCTGTCCGGCCAACTTCCAAAGGTACGGGGAAGGGGGGTGGGGGGGTCGTGGGGGTCGGCCAGGGGGGTCGCGGGTCGGCTGGGGGGGAGGGGGGTTTGCGTCGAGGGCAGGAGGGCCTGGGATCCCTCCTGCCCGTAATGTAGTGCGGGGTGGGGTTAGGGGGTCGCCGTGGCCAGGAGGGTTTGGGCTCCCTTCTGGCCCAACTACACAAAGGTACGGGGAAGGGGGTGGGGGGGTCGTGGGGGTCGGCCAGGGGGGTCGCGGGTCGGCTGGGGGGGAGGGGGGTTTGCGTCGAGGGCAGGAGGGCCTGGGATCCCTCCTGCCCGTAATGTAGTGCGGGGTGGGGTTAGGGGGTCGCCGTGGCCAGGAGGGTTTGGGCTCCCTTCTGGCCCAACTACACAAAGGTACGGGGAAGGGGGGTGGGGGGGTCGTGGGGGTCGGCCAGGGGGGTCGCGGGTCGGCTGGGGGGGAGGGGGGGTTGCGTCGAGGGCAGGAGGGCCTGGGATCCCTCCTGCCCGTAATGTAGTGCGGGGTGGGGTTAGGGGGTCGCCATGGCCAGGAGGGTTTGGGCTCCCTTCTGGCCCAACTACACAAAGGTACGGGGAAGGCGGGTGGGGGTGTCGTGGGGGTCGGCCAGGGGGGTCGCGGGTCGGCTGGGGGATGGGCGGAGGTTCTTGGGGGGGGGGCGGTCGTTGGAGGGAGGGGGGTTTGCGTCGAGGGCAGGAGGGCCTGGGATCCCTCCTGCCCGTAATGTAGTGCGGGGTGGGGTTAGGGGGTCGCCGTGGCCAGGAGGGTTTGGGCTCCCTCCTGGCCCGATATTGTTGGGGAGTCGGCGGTCCTTCGGGGTGAGGGTGCGAGTGGTCCTGCCGGGGGGGGGGGATGTATCGGACGTCGGGGAGTCGGCCGGGCAGGAGGGCTTGGGCTCCCTCTTGCTCCGATCGTGGATGCGGGTGCGGGTGGGAGCGCGTGCGAGCGGTCGTTCGGGGTGGGGGTGCGAGCGGTCCTGCTGGGGGGGTGAATCGGGCGTCGGGCGGGGTGGGAACTATGTTTAAAAACTTTTGTATACCGCGCTCAGGCATATAACGCGCGAGGGGTATGCGCGGTACGTAAAATCACGTATAACGCGCGCGTTATATCCGCGAAAATACGGTATATCATTGTCTGATAGCAACCAGGTTTCTGTAAGTAGAACAAGGTCTGGGTTAGATTCATTCAGCCAATCTTTGATCAGTATGGATTTGTTCCTCATCGATCTTATGTTCAGGTAGTAGCCTTGTAGGTTCTGGTAGTTGGTGTGGTCAGTTGGAAAGTTGTGGGAGTAGGCTAGATTTTTTAGTGATCGTTGTTTATTAGTATGAGGCTTGGTAGATCTGTGGGGGGGAGGGGGAGGGTTTGGGGGTGGCCCTGTTGCTGTATGATCATATGGAGTATGGGGTCTGAATGTAGGGTGTTTGAGCTTTACCGTGCGGTATATGGTGTAGTGAACTGGGATAGGGGCCGAGTATAGAGAGTCGACTGTGCAGATTCTGATGCTGATTAGATAGAGTAAGAACAGAGATATGCATTGATGAAAGTTAGGCCGGGCCATGGTGCAGGCGAAGCGGGGCCTGTCTGGCTAAACAACACGCGGCTGGCTGTACAAAGATTATCAGGCTCTAAGGCTTCTCAGGCTACAGGATGTCTGGCTAATTATCAGTCACACAGTGATTTGCAAGGTTACAGGCTGCTAAAATGTTGCAAAGCTACAGATTGCTACAATGATTTTGCAGGGCTACAATAATTTTGCAAGGCTACAGATTGCTACAATGATTTTGCAGGGCTACAATAATTTTGCAAGGCTACAGATTGCTACAATGATTTTGCAAGGCTACAATGATTTTTCTAGGCTACAGATTGCTACAATGAGCTTGCTAGGCTATAGGCAGCTACAGCGTTGCAGGGCTGCAGACTGCTACAAAGATTTTTAAGGCTATTTGTTTGGCTATTTATCAGCTATTGCAATATTATGCAAGGCTACACAGAATTAATTATAGACTTTTTGAAATACTTATCCGACTAGTCCGTCATGTCTTGTATCGCAGTACAGGGTGTCCGGTTTGTAACAAGTCTGGACTGAGCGGTCTTGTCCTGCCGTGGAGGTCAGTTACTGTCGCTGCATAAGAGGATCAGTGAATTTGGTTTGATGGCTCCGGATTCAGGGCCCAAACGCTTCAGCGTAGATGCCTCATGCATACGTTTCGCAAAGGCGCGAGCTAAGGCGCACGCGTCTTTGTTGTGCGCCTTTGTCTGCACACCGAATGGCTGCACACCGTTGGTGGAGCTTGATTTAAAGCTGGTGGTCTCCTGCAGGCTCGGGAGGGGGGCGGAGCAGTACTCCCACGCTCCTCTCCGCTTGGGGCCGGAGGAAAAAGGTCTCGCGTCGGTGGTGGAGCTTGATTTAAACTTTTCATTTGCTACTTTTACTACAAATTCTTGATATACATTGGTCCTAAGCTCGCATTTACTATTGGTTCAGGGGGTAACCTTATAGTCCTATAGGGAGCAATTCTATTTTTCTAAGCCTTGCAGGCAGGAACCTGGGGGGGCCCAGGTGTAACCCCTAAAGCCGGCACCGTTCAGCCGGAAACCCCTGTCTCACTGAAGAGAAAATCTCAACAGGAGAAATAGCATTGCCAGCTCACTGAAGAGAAACCTCAACAGGAGAAACAGAATGGCAGTCTCACTGAAGAGAAACCTCAACAGGAGAAAATAAAGTTCCAGCCACAGCCAGAATTCAGGAGCTAGTTGAATAGCGACCTTTTCCTGCTGGAAGATAGAGAATACTGGATAAACAGGAGGAGTGCCAGCCAATAGGACCACCTGTTAATCAGTTTCTCTATCTCCGCCTGCTGGTAGATGTGGGCTATCCCATTGGTCTCTGGATTCATCTGCTGCGTCTAAGGGAAAGAAAATTAACAGGTAAGAACATAATTTTTCCTTTCTAAGCCTTGCAGTTTCATCATTTCATGTCCAGGAGGGCAAAGTACATATATGGTCATGTTTTTCAGCTTACACAGGATGCGGTTACTGCACATAGCTTGTAACTCAGGCAGAATGAAATGAGAGAAGTCTGATAAGTAAAACACAAAGCAGTCTTCAGGTTAAGGAGAAACTCAAGGTCATGTCAAAGTCCTTCACTCTGTGTTTGGTTTGGCAATCTTTCACTCCTTTTTGGTAGCCACCTCTTCTGTTACATCCTTTCCAGATTCAGTATGCTAGGTGTTCAATCCCTTCCTGCAATCCAGAAATTGCAGAAATCCAAACATTTTTCTGAGCTAGTGCTCCTCCTTTGTTAGAGCCCACTACTGTTCCAGTTTCTACTGTTTCAATTTCTACAAGCATTCCGTGCAGCAGTCTTCTGCTCTGCATCTTTTTCTTATGTTGTTTTCGCTTAAAGTTCATCTTTTTTTGGTGGCTTGAGTGCTGCGAGACCCCTTTGTGGTGGTTCTCTGTCGGAGGAAAGGGCACAGTCCCACAGAGGCCGGTCTGCTGCTTCACAGAGAAACTTTGATGGACCTGTGGAGCCAGCATGCTATGTGTCACCCTTCTTGGACTCTGGGTCAATTCCCATGGCAGTTAGCTTACCCTCTGACCTTGTCAAGGGGTTAAGCGCAGGCTGTATGCATCCTCAGTAAAAGCTTCTCTGGGTTTCAGGGTACAGGCTGCGTTTCCTGCCCCTGGTCATGTGGAGTGGTTTCGTAGGGGTGGAGGTTATAGTTGGAGTCCATCCGACTGGCAGTCCAAAGATCTTCAAGTTTGGTCATTTGAAGCAGTTTCTGAGACAAAAAAATATTTTCTTTCATTCAGCTGCAGTGTAACAGAGCTGACAGGCAGGCACTACACAGACTATAAGTACACCTCTATTATTTCTTATGGGAGCTTCAGGGGTAGTCTGTGGAATGCGGTAAAATCGATATTTTTTATTTTGGGATTTTCTTTTTTTGCTGTGAATTTGCTGGTGGTGGCCATCTTAAATTTTTTTTCTTCAAAGTTTTATTTCTGCCTCAAAACCCCTCAATTTTGTTAAAAATCATTTAGGTGGACGCCTCAATCCTTAATCTGTCACATGTGTGCATTGATTGTGCCATATTGTCTCTGGATCAGCGACTGTACTGCATGCTGCAGTGCACTGGAGGAGGGGGCGGGGAGCTTGGGCTTCACCTCCTCCATTGCTGGGGTGCCGGCCTGGGTCTGTGATTTAAAAAAAAAAAAGTCTCATCCAGAGGCCGTTCTGGAGTTTAGCGCCAAATGCTTGCATTCTGAGTCGGGGGACTACTTTGGTATGGGTGCCTCTGCAGGGTCCAGCAGTGGCCGTGGGGTGTGAATTTTCCCCGGACTTTATTTGGCTCCTCTGGAAAGTGTATGCTTTGGCCCCGGCAGTGGCCACAGGGTGTGAATTTTCCCCAGACTTTATCTGGCTCCTTTGGAAAGTGTATGCTTCGGACTGAGTTTGTTTGACGCAGCTGGTGGGTGTGTCAGTTTCTTCTAAGCCGGTTGCGCCAGTGGCAGAGATCCCTGTTCGAGAGCCCTCTCAACCGGCTATGATAGAGCTCGGTTGCTTTAGTTACCATACGGATTTTATGCTTCTGTCTCTTGATGCTGTTTCGAGGGCGAAATACTCACAAGGATTAAAAACTGGCTGGAGCATAGGAAACAGAGAGTGGGGGTAAATGGACAATACTCAGACAGGAAGAGCATCACCAGTGGGGTGCTGCAGGGCTCGGTGCTTGGACTTGTGTTATTCAACATCTTTATAAACGATCTGGACATTGGTACGACAAGTGAGGTGATTAAATTTGCTGACGATACAAAGTTATTCAGAGTAGTGAAAACACAGGGGGATCGCGAAGATCTGCAACGTGACATAATCAAGCTTGAGAAATGGGCATCGACATGGCAAATGAGGTTCAACATGGATAAGTGTAAAGTGATGCATGTCGGTAACAAAAATCTCATGCACGATTACAGGATGTCTGGGGCGGTACTTGGAGAGACCTCCCAGGAAAGAGACTTGGGAGTTCTGATCAACAAGTCGATGAAGCCGTCCGTGCAATGTGCAGCGGCAGCAAAAAAGGCAAACAGAATGCTAGGAATGATAAAGAAGGGGATCACAAACAGATCGGAGGAGGTTATCATGCCGCTGTACCGGGCCATGGTGTGCCATCACCTGGAGTACTGTGTCCAGCACTGGTCGCCATACATGAAGAAGGACATGGTACTACTCGAAAGGGTCCAGAGAAGAGCAACTAAAATGGTTAAGGGGTTGGAGGAGTTGCCGTACAGTGACAGATTAGAGAAACTGGGCCTCTTCTCCCTTGAAAAGAGGAGACTGAGAGGGGACATGATTGAAACATTCAAAATACTGAAGGAAATAGAAGTAGCAGATGAAAACAGATTGTTCACCTTCTCCAAGGTAGAGAAAACAAGAAGGCACTCTCTAAAGTTGAAAGGGGATAGATTCAGTACAAACGTAAGGAAGTTCTTCTTCACCCAGAGAGTGGTAGAAAACTGGAACGCTCTTCCGGAGTCTATTATTGGGGAAAACACCCTCCAGGGATTCAAGACAAAGTTGGACAAGTTTCTGGTAAAGTGGAACGTTCACAGGTGAGGCTGGACTCATTTAGAGCACTGGTCTTTGACCTGGGGGCCGCCGCGTGAGCAGACTGATGGGCATGATGGACCACTGGTCTGACCCAGCAGTGGCAATTCTTATGTTCTTATTTTGGATCCTGCTGCTGCCCTTGCCGGGATGAGTCAGCACGGTCGCCCTATGAGTCCGGATTTGGGTGAGGACCTCTCCGTCTGCAGACTTTTAAAGAATGTCTTTGTCCATCGTTTCTGATGTTCTGAAAGAGCTCAAATTGGAATTTCCACCTTCCATGTTAGTGTTCGGTCAGGGACCATTCTAATGTTCTGGCTTCCTTTTTTCCATGCAAATTCAAATCTTTATTGAATGTTAGAGGTTCACAATCTATCACTGTTGTTAGCAAAGACCAGCTTCTGAGTTTTTTAAAAAATTGCACATGGCACTCGAAATTAAATAATGGAGGTGAATATCAGTTTCTGGGGAATAGCCTCACTATTTTAGGTTTTCATCCGGGTATATCCCACAGATCAAGTGCACAAGAAGTACACTGTGGGTTTTACCCAAAAACATCATTTTAAATCACTAACATGTTTTATTTTTCAAAAAAGTGCTCTGTGCAATAAAAACATTTCATTTAAATGTCGCTGTGATAATTTAACTAAATAAATAGAAAAAATAGCAACTGTCTATTTAACACGTTGCTTAGACTTATCTGGAGATAATGGCAGCCATTCAAATCATCAAAAGTGCCTTAGCTGAATGCTCTACAGAGACCCCCTTGTTTCATGTCCTTCCTCAGGAGCATGCTCTAGCTCAACCTGCTGGCATCAAAAGTCTACCATCTCCAAAATATCGTGACTAAAAAATGACTGAAAAGCGCTACGTTTTAAAACCAGGAAGTAATTCTGGCCACGCCTCTTCCAACGTCAAACGTAATGATGTATCAGCGTAAAAATCTCCATAAATTATTTCTACAAGGGTTAGCACCTGATATATGTCGCTGTCAATCATGCCTCTGCCCCATCCCAAGCGTCGTGGGGGGAATCTCATGCTTTTCATCCTGATGAATTTTGCAGGGCGGCTTCTTCGTCCTTTCTTCATACTTTTGCCCAGTTTCACCGAGTTGTTGTGGCAGCATGTTCTGATGCTGTTTTTGGGACTCGGATTTGGGAGCAGGTTCTTCTTTCCCTCTGTAGCTACTGTGACTTTGGTACGTCACCTAGCTTATGGAATCCGGAAGGGACGTAACAGAATGGAAGATTAGGTTTAAACCTTCGATAATCTTCTTTTAGCCCCTGGAGGATTCCATATGACCCAGGTTTGAAGCTTTTCCAGCCAGTTGGCAGATCCTGTGGAGAGTTTCTGTGAGTATACTGTACACTTCACCAAAGGCCTTGTGCTCGTTGCACATTGCAGGTTAGTGCTACATGGTTCCTCAATGTTTTTTTTTCTGAGTTGCCTTTGTGCCTGTTATCACATGTTAATATTTTGCAGAGCAAACCAGTTCATAAATTACTTGTATTGATGGGGATTCTCCCTCGTACCCCTTTGTCCTGGATTTGCAAGTAGGTGCTTGACTTTGGGATTTAACTGGGATTGTTTATTTTCAGACTAAGAGGGTGGAGCATGTGTTCAGGAAAGATGCTGGATTTTTGCAGGATCCGGACTGTGGGTTGGGATTGAATACCTAGCATATGGAATCCTCCAGGGACTAACAGAAAGAGGATTATCGATGGTATAAACCTAATCTTCCATGATAGTACAGATCGGTGTACTAATCACTTAAGGGCTAGTCCTCTTCAGATGTTTGATTGGCACTGGTGTTGGAGTCTCCATCCCTGATGTTCCCAATGCCACAGCAAGGAGGGAGGGGTCTCTTTTCTTTCTCCACAGGGTCCCTCAATAGTTTTGCTTCTTGCAGCACCTCTTGAGCCTCTGTAGACTTTATTCTGTAAGGAGAAGGAAAGTTCAAACAAATTTTGACAACGATATTGCATGTTGTGGTTAATAAGACATTTGGCGACATCCCTGAAGTCTAACCATCTACATAGCTCCACTTTGGAGATTTCCCACTGAATATGTCTGATTTTTTTTTTGCTGTTGTCAAAATGCACTCTCTTACTGGAGAACAGAGGAAGCAAGCTGTTAAGTCTCTTGGGTGTTCTGAGGTAGGAGGGCCCAAGGCCAGATGGACTCTTTCAAAGTCAATTTAGGGAAGCTTTAGCTTGTGCAGCCTGAATCAATTCTGTCGGTGGGCAGTCTAATTTTTGGGAAGACCCTGTGCTTGCAGGTTATTGCATTGTGCTCTATTTTCACCATCCTCCAGTGAAGGTCATCTTGCCTAGTCGCTATCAGTTCCAGCACTTTTGGAATTTAGGGAAGCTTTAGCTTGTGCAGCCTGAATCAATTCTGTCGGTGGGCAGTCTAATTTTTGATCCGCCCTTCAAAATCACTGAGCCACAGGCCTGTATTTTCTACTGTTTTCCGGAGACCATTGACATTCTTGTGCATCTCATAATGCTTGGTCTGCATGTTTGCTTTCAGCTCATCAATCCAACCACTTCATTCCCTACGCGAAGCTGGCCTGGATTTAGTTTTCAGATCTTCATTTGTAGCAGCCTCTGTAGTGGGCTTCCCTCCCAGATCCTTATGCTGTAGCCCTATGCACTGGGCCCCGGAATCCATAGTTTGTGATTAATAGGTCTTTGTTTTTTGCTGGTCTTGATCCCCCAGTATAATCCTCTTTCTGGATGCCTTTAAACAAGGTAGGGGTGCAGAGTATCATTGCTAATGACTGCTAATTTCAGTGGGGTTGAGATAAGCTTGAGAGTAAGGTGTCCATCTTCCCATGGCATCACTTTTTCCCCAATCCCCTCCCTTTTCTCAGTGAAACACACATATTGGGAGAATATAGCTACATACCAAAGCATGTTCACAGAGATTGGAAAGAATTCCATTAGCTATATTATATATGCTATTCTTACTATTTTGATATATTTAGTTCTTTAGTTTTATGGTTTTATTGTTTTATATTATTGTGTGACACAAATTGGGTTTTATTGATAGAAAGCATTAAGTAGATCTGAGAGTAGTTTAAAATGTAGTAATCAATCATTGCCATGTAGGGGACTGAAATTTGATTCTCAGATCAGTTCTCTTATACTCTGGGCTAGGCTGTATTAGGTTTGCTGCAGAAGGAATATTCGTAGCCTCTCTGGTATGGGTCCCTAGTTATTCACACTTTGTTGATACCTACTGATTTATCTTATGACCCATGGTTGCAGTGTACTACCTTATTTGTTTCCCATGGTCAAGGAATGTTGCTGAGTGGTATTAAATGAGCCTGGGACTGGTTTTCCTGAAACTGGTTCTCCCTAAATCTGCACTTAGCTTTTCTTTACCAAAGATGCTGGTTTGTGTTTTAATCATATCATCTGCCTTATCTCACATCTTAGTCTGCCTGCACATTATCTTAGTTTGCCTGCACTATGTGCCTTAGCTTCTTCTTGTTTGTGCTGAAAATATGACCATATATGTATTTTGCCCTCCTGGACATGTAATAATGAAACTGCAATGCTTAGAAATATTAGAGTTGCTCCCTATAGGACTATAAGGTTACCCCCCCCTGAACCAATAGTAAATGCGGGCTTAGGACCAATGTATATCAAGAATTTGTAGCAAAATTAGCAAATGAAAAATTGTATCTAGCATCCACCTGGCTTAGACATGAAACATATAAATAGCATTGAACATCCTGTTTTTGAACACTTCTGAGGCAAAATCTTTAAGGCACTGAAGTCAAGTCTTTCGCATATATGCTGAATAAAATATACCTGTCACTTTCTTCACGTCTCTGATTATTGTGGCTGACCAAGTGACCTTTTATTTGGCGCCTGAACAGGGACTTGAAGGTCATTTGACCACCGGTCACATGTGTCTGGTCTAAGAGCCGATGCATCTGCCTAGCCGGCTGTTCCCTCTTTTGGGATTGGTGGACCTCGGGACACTTGGACCGCTCAATTGATTAATCTAGTCCTGGTTTAAAGTGCAGGACCTGGTAGCTGTCTGAATCTGAGGTGGCCACCAAACTGGTAAGTGCAGGAATTGATCATTTCTGTCCTGTTTCTTTTCCCTTTCCTTAGTAAACTACCTGATCCATCGGTGAAATAGCGGGGAGGGATTCTAGGAACTGTTATTTTCTGAATGGGTAACTGAGTTGAAGTTAATGTGTGTGTGTTTGAGAGTGTTTGAGACATCCTTGTGGACAAGGCGAGTGCGGATCTGTCAGTACTGCGTTTCCGTAGTCCGGAGACGGGCAGGGCCAGGAATACAGGGAAGCGTTTTTGTTCTCTATTGCATGATGGGAGGAAGCCAGTCTACCTATGGAGATCTCCTGGATACAGTGTTAGCTAATTTTAAGAAGGGATTTGGCTCCGATTATGGGACCACACTTAAGAAATCAACCCTCATTCATCTGTACCAGTTAGAATGGCCAACATTCGGTGTGGGCTGGCCCCCGTCTGGGTCTCTGGATGAGGCCTTAACCCTTCAGATTTTTATTGTAATAACCCACCCTAAGACTAGCCATCCTGACCAATTCCCTTATATAGATAGTTGGTTAGACCTAGTCCATAACAAGCCTTCTTGGCTTTTCTCTCCCGTACCCAAGAAACTCCTGTCTCAAGTCCTCGCCCTTAGGAAGACTGTCACTGACCATTGCCGTCCTGGTCAAGTTCTCGCCTCTGATCCCTAAACTGACATACTCTAAATACCCATCGCCCCACCTTCTTACTCGGAGATGCCACCGCCAGTACCCAATTCTAATCTTGGTCTCCCTGTTCAACAATCTGCAGTCTCCCAGCCAATACCTAATCCTGACCCCGCATCTCTTGTTTAAGCTGCAGTCCCCTTTGCTCAACCTCCGGCCAGTATCTCAGTTCATAAAAGTATTTATCCGAGGAGGAGGCGGAGCTTACCTAAGATGGCGGATTGGGAGTAGCTGCGGAGAAGCCATCGTGCTCATGGTGTGGATTTCCTGAGAGTGATGGTAAAAAGAAAGTCAAAACTTCGGGTGTTTCCCGTTGAGGCAGCGGCACCATTGGGTCCGATGGACATCTTTGTAGAGCGCGGCTCACGAACGCCACAACCGGAGGGTGCCACGGCTGGAGAGACTGCATAGGCTGAGGTGCAGGATCTCTCCTTTGAGGCTGTTATTCTGTCTCCGGACGAGCGAAGACCGCCTAGCTGTCCCGCTGCGACGGAGGAGTCGATTGCTGACTCACCAGCTCAAGATGCCCTCTTGCTGTCCTCTCCGTTTGGGGGGGAGGAAGTGTTTTTAAGATCACAGCAAGCCCAAGGAGACTCTTCAAGTTCTTTGGCGGCTTCAGGTATTTCAGTAGCCCAAGAAAATCTTTTGATAAATGAAGTGGTATCTGGCTCGATGGGCATTGCAGGGATTCCTGGAACTGAGATTGTTCCCTTGCAAAGGCCCAAGGTAATTACGATGGAATCCATATGGGAGTCCATATCCAATATGCAAACTTTACTGGGGAGTCAAATTCAACAATTATCTTTGAGTTGCACTACTGTTATATCGGAAAATTTGGAACTTAAAGATAAAGTTACAAGTCTGGAAAATAAAATGAGTGACATTGAGCCTAAAGTAAAAACTTTGGAAGTACAAGCCCAGACTTGGAATAAGGACAGTGCTAGTTTGCACTTTAAACAAGAAATGCTGGAAAATTCTGTTAGAAGATGTAATCTTCGGATCATTAACTTTCCAAAAGTACAAACAATAACTGCCCTAGTTATGTTTAAAAAATATTTGTCAGAAATTTTGAAGGTACCAGAAACTTCATACCCACCTCTCACAAAAATATATTACCAGCCAACGAGAGTTAAATCTCAAAATCCAAATCAACAGAATTTATCTGTTGATAGTTTGGATTTTAACACATTTTCTAGAGAGGTCGGATACGGAGAATCAGGTCCCTGCCACATTAATAGTACAGTTTGCAATTGACAGGATGTACCCTGATGTATCTCGCTCGACCCAGAAAAGAAGAAAACAATTCTTAATATTGAGACCACAGGCTGTTCAGCTAGGGGCGACCTTTGTCCTAAGATATCCCTGTAAATGCGTTTTGACATATGGGGGGAATAGATATGTATTTTATGATTCACAGCAGTTATCTAAATTTATTTCTGATAGAGTCTTCATGAGCTTCCTTGTTCTCTTGTTAAGCTCAAAAATATTGGTTCAAGAGCACTCAAAACGCCTATCTTTTTTGCCTTATACTAATTGCCTTGATGACTTATTTCAGTCTTTTTCATCAGCCTCGTCTCCAAAATTGTGGACTAATAATGCGATGTATATTTTGATATTCTTTAGCTGTTTGGAATTTTGATTTAATTTCAATTTACACTGCATGTTTTCTTTTATTGACCTGTAATTATTGTCAATTATTAAAATTATAAATAAAGAAATCAGAAAAAGTATTTATCCGTCTCTGGACACCCTCTCTATTTCTGATGATTCCCCCATTAGCCATCGCCTAAGAACTGATCCACCTGACAACACAAATGAAACAGGAGACCTCAAATACTGAGCATCTAGTCATGAACCTTCGCCAAATTCCTGTCGCCAACCCGCCAACGTCGCCGGGAATCCTAGACCACCCACCATCAGCCTTGTATACCAGCCCTTCAGCACCACTGATCTGTATAACTGGAAATCCCTCTGCCCCCCTTATTCTGAATGGCCCCAGGCCACTATTGACCTTATTACGTCTATCATTCGCACTCACCGCCCCACTTGGTCAGACTGTCAGGAGTTGCTCCTGTGCCTCTTAAACAATGAAGAATGTAAACGTGTCCTGCAAGAATCCCTTACACGGGCCCAGTCGGATGCAGACCCCAACTGGCTTAACAACCATTTCCCTTCTCAGGACCCTATCTGGGACCCCAATGATGCCACTCATAATACTGTACTGGCCTGTACCGCCAGTATATCCTTGAGGGTCTCCGTTTGGCTTCTCGGAAGCCCACCAACATTTTCAAAGTATCTGAGGTCCTCCAAAAGGCTGATGAATCTCCAGCCGCGTTCTATGAGCGTTTCTGCGTACCTTCACCCCTTTTGATCCAGAAAAACCTGAAAACCTCTGTATGGTTAACACCTCATTTGTGAGCCAGATGCAACCTGATATCCATAGAAAACTTCAGAAACGGGACGGTTTCACTGGCATGAATACCGTTCAGCTCTTGAAATAGCCCAGTGTGTTTTCATGAATCGGGACAGTGCCAAGCGGCAGGAGGCTGATAAACTCCTCCGACGTAAAGCTGACCTTCTTGCGGTAGCCCTCCAGAGTACGCCCCCAGCCTGAAACTCTGAGCCCCGATCCTCCAAACGTCCCCCTTATTCCACTGGTCCCTCAAAACCTGATAGGACAGGACCCCGCAAGGACTTGGAACAGGATCAGTGTGCCTATTGTAAGGAGATTGGTCATTGGAAGAACAAATGTCCAAACAGACCCTGTACCTGCCAGACTAAAACTAAGGACCAACCTACTATGTGGCATCCTTCCATTCTGACTCTTGAGACTGAATACTGAGACAGACCGGCTCGCAGTGAGTATCGGGGACTTTCTGGATTGTTCCCAACTTACTCGCTCGGCTCCCACGAGCCCTTGGTCAATGTCCGTAGAGGGGACCATTCCATCTCTATGCTGGTTGATACTGGTGCCCAGCATTCTGTTCTGACCCGCCCTCTCAGTAAACGTTCTTCCAAATCTATTATTGGTGCAACTGGCTCCTCTGATTCTGTTCCTATCCGTGAACCTGTCTCAGTCTGCATTGGTTGTCATTCGGTGCCACATTCTTTTGTATACATGCCCTCCTGCCCTGTCGCCCTGCTCGGTCAGGACCTGCTCCAGTGCTTAGGAGCTACTATTTTCTATCTTCCGGCGGTCTCACCATGGACCTCCTCTCCACAAACCTCACCTCCCCATCTGACCGTTCATTTGTCCCCTCACCAAGCCTTATATTTTTTTTTCTTCTGTATTTCTTTCCTATTGTACTGGGGGGGGAGGGGGGTCAGTCACTGTCCTTTACCCCTTGTAAACTGGGCCTTTCTCAGGTCCGTAATGGGGGTAAGGAAGAACTGGCCCTCCTATACCGTACCCAATTTAAGTGCCCCTTGGCCCCTTTGCTGATGTTTGTTTGCATGACGGAGTCAAATACATAAAGTGTCAAACATCAGAGGGTATTATCTGTTTCCAACCTACTGGTAATGAAGTTGAAAAGTGGGCAGAACTCCGCATTGATAATGCTGAGGGCCCACTCATCAACCAGACTTATTGTAGACCCTACTCGCCCGGTGTCCTTGTATTTTGATGCATGTGTGTTATTTGATGTTGCTCAATGTCATGGTACTGCCCCTAATACGGTTTTGACACCCAAGCTACTAGATTCTGGATAGATAATGTTTTATATACTTTAAGAAAGCCTCAGCCCCACCACTCCTCCGCTGTATAATCTCGCAACCGCAGGAAGCATTACGTGGTGCCTCATCATTGGCCAGCCATATTGTTATGCTTAGAATGTTCTTTAGTTGGTTTATATTTTTCAATAAATAAAGGAATAAATATCCAATATCAAAATGTATAAATGTAAAATGCTTGGTACTTAGCTTTAGATTAGCTTCATTGTCAGCCAAACCTGGGAGCCAGATCCGACATGTTTCGCTCAAAAGAGCTGTATCAAGGGTCTCCCTAAGTAAAACAGAACAGTTCAGAGAAGAAAATTATAGACAATCGTTCATGTCTCATCCTCCTCTCACAGTAAAAATTTTTTCAGTTATAATATAAATATTCAACCATCTTATGAAACAAATCTTACCGAGATTGCCGCTGTCATCAGACTCAAATTTCAATATATGAGAAAGATGGCCGTGGCGTTCTTACCTCAGGTTTAAATCCTCCCACTGCAATCAACAATGTGTACACCCCCTGTGCCTCATTCGCTCAGCCTTTCAACCAATCACCGTCATCCATTCTATCTCCGTGTTCAGACCCCTCGGTTCCACCGTATCCAATCTGAAAATATAGCGCTGTTCACTCATATTCAACCTTATTTGATCAAATAAGGTTGAATATGAGTGAACAGCGCTATATTTTCAGAAATACAGTAAAAAATTTTTATCAAATAAGGTTGAATATGAGTGAACAGCGCTATATTTTCAGAAATACAGTAAAAAATTTTTATCAAATAAGGTTGAATATGAGTGAACAGCGCTATATTTTCAGATTGGATACGGTGGAACCGAGGGGTCTGAACACGGAGATAGAATGGATGACGGTGATTGGTTGAAAGGCTGAGCGAATGAGGCACAGGGGGTGTACACATTGTTGATTGCAGCGGGAGGATTTAAACCTGAGGTAAGAACGCCGCAGCCATCTTTCTCATATATTGAAATTTGAGTCGGATGACAGCGGCAATCTCGGTAAGATTTGTTTCATAAGATGGTTGAATATTTATATTATAACTGAAAAAATTTTTACCGTGAGAGGAGGATGAGACATGAACGGTTGTCTATAATTTTCTTCTCTGAACTGTTCTGTTTTACTTAGGGAGACCCTTGATACAGCTCTTTTGAGCGAAACATGTCGGATCTGGCTCCCAGGTTTGGCTGACAATGAAGCTAATCTAAAGCTAAGTACCAAGCATTTTACATTTATACATTTTGATATTGGATATTTATTCCTTTATTTATTGAAAAATATAAACCAACTAAAGAACATTCTAAGCATAACAATATGGCTGGCCAATGATGAGGCACCACGTAATGCTTCCCGCGGTTGCGAGATTATACAGCGGAGGAGTGGTGGGGCTGAGGCTTTCTTAAAGTATATAAAACATTATCTATCCAGAATCTAGTAGCTTGGGTGTTTAAACGAATAGTGGCTGGATAAAAGAGACTATTTAATTTATTGCCATAGTTGGTGATCCTAATACGGTTTTGTGCAGCTCCCTGGATTGGCAATGTTATACCAAATGTGCTAAGGTATATGTGCCTGTATAACATAAAGCCCCACAAAAAATGCCCCTACGACGAATGGTTCTTGACCGGTGGAGCCTTTCCCAGTGTGGGAATGTGTCACGTGAGCCACCTTCAATAACACACACAGATATTTCCTATTCCTATATGTCCTATTCTCCCTCTCGCTGAGATTTTCGGAGATCTCCGAGAATCTTGGCGAGAGGGAGAATTAGAAGGTCTTGAGTATGCGCAGATGCATGCTCAAAGCCGGCAGAGGCAGGAAGATCTTCTAGTGGCACCAGCACGTCCTGTGGGCTGTGTGCCAGTGCCAGACCGGGGGGGGGGGGGGGGGGGGTAAGTTCAAGTTGTTCGGGCGGGGGGTGCCGGTTCGCGCGGGGGGGGAGGGAGGGGGTGGGTGGGAGGGAACGTATCAAAGCGAGTTTCCATTATTTCCTATGGGGAAACTCACTTTGATATACAAGTATTTTGGTTTAAGAGCATGCTTCTGGAACGAATTATGCTCGTAAACCAAGGTACCACTGTATCATAATATATCCTAATATACAATACAAATAAATAATAAAGTTACCCAAATATCACTATCAATATTTATTCTTTCTAGTGCAGAGTTGGTGTCCTTAACAACACGCTTCACAGATGAGTTGATGGACCAGGGCTTGACTCAGAAGATCCTGACTCTAGTATTGCAAATTAATGTGAATAATGAATTTGACAAGCTTCAGAGAGCACGAGGGTTGGGAAATGAAAAACATCGCAAGGAGGTAAGGCACATAACATTACATTACATTACATTAGGGATTTCTATTCTGCCATTACCTTGCGGTTCAAGGCAGATTACAAATGGATTGTCCGGAGATTAAAAGTACTTAGGGAGTAGTTTGTGCATTTCTTTGAGTTGATAAGGATTACATCTGAGTTGTCAAGATATTGGAGGTACATATGTAGTAGTTGTAGGTGATGCTTGGGACATTCCTGATTGTGTTAGTTGGGTTTTATGTGTTTTTTGAAAAGAAGGGTTTTTATTTCTTTCTTGAAGTTTTGTAGTCTCTGGTCATGGTCAGTAGGTTGTAGAGTTGTGAGTCAAGTGTTGCAGCTCGAGTGGCTTGGAGGTTGTCGTATAGTTTTTTTCTTCTGATGTTTTTGGTTGGAGGGTGTGTGAATGGTGCGTGGGGTCTCCTATGTCTGGTTGAGGTGGATTGAATTAGTCGATTGTTCCAATAGGCTGGGCTGTCTCCGTTTATTGCTTTAAATAGTAGGCAGTAAAATTTGAAGTGTATTCTTGCTTGTATTGGGAGCCAGTGTGAGTCGTGGTATGCCTCTGTGATGTGGTTGAATTTCTTCAGTGAGTATATCAGTCTTAGGGCTGTGTTTTGTATTGTTTGTAGTTGTTTTATCATGGTTGCTATGCATGGGAGATATAGTATGTTGCAGTAGTCTATTAGACCTAGTATTAGGGATTGTACCAAGAGTTGAAATTGTTTTCTGTCGAAGAATTTTCTGACTTGCCTCAGGTTTCTCATGACTGCGAATGATTTTTTTTTATTGTTGATTTGTGGCTGCATTGTACAGCCTCTGTCTATTAGCACTCCCAGGAGTTTTAAATTGGGTTGGAAGTAGTATGTTGTAGAGTTTATGACAAGGCTTGTTACGGTTGGGATTTTGTTATTTTCGAGTAGAATGAAGTTTGCTTTGTCCGGATTTAGTTTTAGTTTGTGGTCTTTCAACTATGTTGCTATTGTTTCAATTGTTCTGTGTATCGTGTCTGCCATGGATGGTGCTAGTTGATCAAATGGAAGGAGAATGATGATGTCGTTTGCATAACTGTAGGAGGTTAGACCTTGTTTGTCTAGGTAGGAGCCAAGGGAGGTAATGTATAGGTTGAAGAGTGTGGGGGAAAGAGGTGATCCTTGGGGTACTCCGCAGGGGTTAGACCATGACTTGGATTTTTCTTTGTTTGTTTTAACTCTGTATGTTCTGGATTGTAGGAATCCTTTAAACCATGATAGTACTTTTCCTCTGATTCCTATTGAGTCCAGTATTTGTAGAAGGATGTTGTGGTCTACTAGGTCAAAGGCTGCGGAGAGATTTAGTTGGATAATTAGCATTTTTTTGCCTGTGCTGTGGTGTTGTCTGGCGGTGTTTATGAGTGAGCCCAGTAGGGTTTCTGTGCTGCGGTTAGTTCTGAAGCCTGATTGTGTTGGGTGGAGTAGGTTGTGGTTTTCTAGGTATGAGTTTAGGACTTTGGCTACCAGGCCTTCCATTAGCTTGACATAAAGTGGTATTGAGGCTATGGGTCTGTAGTTGGACGGTTGGTCTATTTCTCTTTTGGGGTCTTTCAGGATTAGAGTGATGATGATTTTGCTGAGGTCTTGTGGGAAAAGGCCTTTAGTTAGTAGGATTTGTATCCATTGCAAGAGTAGAGTGCAAAATAGTGTACTGGAGGCTTTCAATAGGTATGGGGGGGGGGGGCAGAGGTTGAGGTTGCAAGTTGCGTGGCTGTATTTGTTGTAGAGTTTGTTGAAGTATGACCACGGTATTGGTAAGAAGTGGGACCATGTTCTGTCTGCGACAATTGCTTCTTTTTCTGTGGAGGGTGTTGTGATCTCTTCTAGGTGCATAGGTGTTCCATTGAAGGTGGATCTTATGGTTGCGATTTTATCTTTGAAGAATGTTAAGAGGGTGGTGGGGGTGTTGCTGCTTGCCAGGTAGGGTTTGGTGTCTGTGAGTTCTTTTAGTACCGTATTTGCCGGCGTATAAGACGACTTTTTAGTACCTTAAAATCCTCCCCAAAGTCGGGGGTCGTCTTATACGCCGGGTACAGTTTACATGCCCTTACTTGCGGGGCTGGATGTACTCAGTCGCGCGGCTCTTCTTCTCCCTACCTTCTCTGCTTGCAGCACAGAGCCGAACGGAAGTCTTCCCGACGTCAGCGCTGACGTCGGAGGGGAGGGAGGGCTTAAACAAAGCTTAAACAAAGCCCTCCCTCCCTCCGACGTCAGCGCTGACGTCGGGAAGACTTCCGTTCGGCTCTGTGCTGCAGACAAGGAGAAGGAGAGTAGCCTCGCGGTACCAAGAGAGAGGGGCGGCCGCCCCGCCCCGGTTGCAGCACAGCCGGCCAGGTCCCCTTACTTTTGTGGCACTTCCCCGACCGACCGATAACAGCCCGGGTCCGACAATCCTCCCTGCCCTGTAGCCGCGAATCTAAATTACCTTCTTACAGCAGCTGTAAGAAGGTAATTTAGATTCGCGGTTAAGGGCAGGGAAGTTTGTCGGACCCGGGCTGTTGTCGGTCGGTAGGGGAAGTGCCACAAAAGTAAGGGGACCTGGCTGGCTGTGCTGCACCCGGGGCGGTAGAGAAGGAGGGGGGGGGGAGAAAGACGCTGAAATGCCATGGTGAAGACAGAGGGGGGGGAAGGACTCTGAAAGCACTTGAAGACAGAGGAGGGAGAAGAACGCTGAAAGCACATGGGGGAATACAAAGGGGTGGAGAAGGAAGAAGGGGTCGTCTTATACGGCGAGTATAACACAAAACTCTATTTTTTAACTAAAAGTTGGGGGGTCGTCTTATACGCCCAGTCGTCCTATACGCCGGCAAATACGGTAGTTGGAATAGTTTTTTTGTGTCTTGAGATTCTTCTCCTATTTGCTTTGTGTAATATGTTTTTCGTTTTTCTTTTCGTTTTTGTTTGTATTAAATCAGGCTGAATTAGTTTTCTTGTGGAGTTCAAAACTTATGTTCTCTTTGGCATGAGGCAAGTAGTACATTGAGATATTAGAGACTGAGGTCATACTCCACAGTGTTCTCCCCAGAAATTTTTTTCAGCCGGGGGCACAAAAAAGTAGCCGGGTGGGGTGGGGCGGAACAGGGAAATTTGGTGGTGGAGAAAATTAAATGTGCACGATTTTTATTAGTTAATTATTATTAATTATTTTCCAGCGCTCAATATGACTTCCTTTTTTAAGGTTTGACACTTAGGCAGTGTTCCAGTAGCATTTAAGCCACCCTTGAATAAAAGTAATGCAGATCCTCTTATTCCGAGTAACTACTGGCCAGTATCAAACCTTCCATTTCTTTCAAAACTATCATACTTGAGAGAAAGGTATTCAACCAACTTCAAAGTCATGTTGAATCAGTTAATAATGCTTTGTATCCTGCGATAGCAATTCTGCCACAGCAAATGCACTGAATGAAGCCCATAGGAATTGAATGGACTATATAGTCCATTTTCCATGGGAGAAATTTTTTCCAGCTGGGTGGCATGAAAAAGTAGCCGGGCGGGACGGGGAAATTTGGTGGTGGGGAAAATTAAGGGCTCCTTTTACTAAGCTGCAATAGCGTTTTTAGCGCGTGCAGAATTGCCGTGCTACATGGCTAGAACTAACGCCAACTCAATCCTGGTGTTAGCGTCTAGCGCATGCGGCAATTCTGTATGAGCTAAGCGCGTGGTAAAACTGCTATCGCAGCTTGGTAAAAGGAGCCCTAAATGTGTACTATTTGTATTAGTTAATTATTATTAGTTATTTTCCAATGCTCAATATGACTGCCTTTCTTAAGGTTTGACACTTGTTCTATAATATTTTTATTAAATTTAAGAAGTATCCAATTCTAGAAATGAATAATTAGATATTTGCCCTCTTTCAAATGGTATAGAGCAGAGTGTCTCAAACTTTTTTAACTCCGGCACACTAAATGGAGCAAATGTTTTTTGTGGCACACTAAATGCAGCAAATGTTTTTCATGGCTGGAAAAAATTTCTGGGGAGAACACTGTTACCATTAGTTTTCAAGGTCCAATCACGTCAAAGAATGATGCTTATCTGGGCAGTTGTATAATAAAAAGAATGGCTAAAATAACATGAGAAGTGAAATTGTCATGAATCAGAGGGATACATGCCCTGTAGGTCCTTAAAGCAGGCTTGTGGATTAGATATAAACTATGAAGTGGTGTACCTAGCATATGTGACACCCGAGGCCCATCGTTTTTTTGACACCCCCTATCTGCATGAAAAACATGATTTTTAGTAACAATCCACACATCACACAAGAGTGTACCTAGGAAAAGACAGCATCTTACATATTGCAGTGAGCAGTACATCAATACACCCATTGTAAAACTAAACAAGCCAGACTAGTACAGACCAATCCTACACAGTCAAACCTAACTGAAAACCATGTCTTTCAAACAGAGAAAACACTTTCACCTAGTATGGAATATGTAATCACAAACTAACCCCTCTCCATTGGGAAACAGGCCCCCAAGCCGCCGCCGCTATCGGATAACATGCCCCAAAGCCGCTGCTGCCCCAAGCTCTCCCTGTGTCGTGCTGACCAGCATTCCTCTCCCCGACGTCAATTCTGCCGTCGGAGAGGAAGTTCTTGCTAGTCAATCGCTGCCTGGCTGGGCCGGAACTTCCTTTCCGACGGCAGAATTGACGTCGGGGAGAGGAAGGCTGATTGGCCCAAGATCGCGATCGACCTATTGGGTACCCCTGTTCTAGAGAAATGCTGCCTGGTCCTGCCTTCGCGGAAACAGAAAATAGGTAGAACCCGGCAGCAAGAACAGCAAATTGTAAGCTTCACTGACCTGTCTCCCGCTTTAGCCTGTAGCCGAACGCATGCTCCGGGGCTCTAACATGTGCATGTCAGTTTCACTTCTCTTCTCTCCCCCCCCCCCGGACATAACTTGCGGTTTCGAAGGGAAGCCGGCATGCAAACGTTAGAGTCCCAGAGCATAAGTTCTCTAAGCTGGTGTTTTTTTAATGTTGAGCAGCTGTGGCAGATGCAGAATTCACGATCGGATGATAGCTGGGTGGTCATCTAAATTAGCCAGGCGGAGCGCCCGGCTAAAAGGCCCTAGGGAGAACTCTGATCTCTCTATTTGGACTATTTCAACTCGCTATATTTTGGAATTACTGAGAGCGGATAGGATAACTGGTTTTAAGAAAGGTTTTGACAATGTCCTGGAGGAGAAGTCCATAATCTGTTATTGAGAGAGACATGGGGGAAGCCACTACTTTCCATGGATCGGTAGCATGGAATATTGCTGCTCCTTGGGTTTTGGCCAGGTACTTGTGAACTGGATTGACCATTGTGAGAACAGGCTAATGGGCTTGGTGGACCATTGGTCTGACCCACTATTCTATTCTTATGTTCCTTTGTTCTTAAAAAGAACAGAAAAGACTGGGGGTCACGTGATAACAGCCAGAATAAACAGACGCATGTGAGGAGAGCTCAGATCCCACACTGCTGAGATCAGCATGTTTTACCGATTTTTTTTATTTTTTTTATTTTTTTGTTGCATCTCAGCGGGCACATTCATGCTCTTGTGCTGGGGAAGAGTCTTTGCCTTTGCTGGGAGCCCTTTGTATTGAACAGAAACGCCAGGTATGCGTATAAAATCGGCATGGGGCCACAAGGATAAAATCCCTTCCACTCCTTCCAAGATGGCGGCAGACCAAGCAACGTTCCTGTTCCCCACTGGAGATGAATCACAGATATAACAAAATCTGTGTCAGCAGCCCTGGCGGATTGGGTAAATAAAATATAATCTGCGGTGATGAGATGAATGAGAAGTTGGATTCTCATAGCTGGAGGTTAGCAGAGGTGGAGCAGCGAGTGTCCAACCAGGAGGCACATGTACGAGCCAGGCAGCGCAGGTTTCTGAGGTCCAGAAACAGTTGTCCAATCTTGCCAAGAATCTGGAGGAATACAAAAACCGCTGCAGGCAAAACAATCTTCGGATAGTGGGGCTGCCGGAAGCGGTGACAGACTAGGACCTGTACAAGATCTTCAGCCAGTGGCTCCTGGAGCAGTTGGAACAGGCGGCAGGTGAGGTGCGCTTTGCCTGCAAACAGTCTCACCGCATTGGAGCATGACTATCAGGTAAGAGGCGAGCGTGCACCGCCGTTGTTCGCTATATCAACTGGAGAGAAAAGGAGCTTCTTAAAGCATTTCGGAAAGCGTGGGCCCTGGAGTATGACGGCTCTAAAGTACTGGTATTCAATGATTACTCTACACGTGTTGCAGCACAGCACTAACTTATGTCTCTGTTCTGCACCACCCTGCAAGTCTCCTTGGTGTATCCCGCGAAGTTGAGAGTCTGGCATGATGGTAAAACTGTCAACTTGGCCATGGTGGAGGAAGCCAGAGTTTTTTTGGAGCACCTCCCTGCCTGATTTCAGCACCCTTGCTCTGCTGGATCTGTGGGGTTTCCTGAGCATGCACGGCTCAGTTTTGTGATTGGCACGGAGGCCTGGTGTCTGACCCTGGGTTTTTTCCTGCCTGCTGGTACTTGAGGAAGTCTCTCCAGGTCTGCGGCCTTTTCTTCTGGGCTGATGTTGCAGCCCACCAAGAGTCTGTGTATGACTTCCTGACCTGGGGCTTCCTGGTGGAGGTTTATGGACTGCTTGTCTGAGATCCTGGAGACTCATGCCAGCATATTGGAGGCGCAGCAACTGGTAGGGTCCCAGGAAATTCACATAATGGCGAGACTGCTAACTTGGCCACAGTGGAGGGAGCATGAGTTTTTATACAATGCTGCCCTGCCTGATTTTAGCGCCCTTTCTCTGCTGGACCAGTCGGGTTTCCCGCTCATGCAAAGTTCAGTTTGGGGACAGGTCTGGAGGCCTGCTGCCTGGCCCTAGAGCCCTTGAGGATTTTTACTGCCTGCTGTTTCCGGGGGAAAGTCTCCCCTGGCTTGTTGCCTACTATCCTGAGCTAGTGATGCAGTCTTATCGGGAGGTGGTGCAGGCCTCCCTGCCCTGGGATGTTTTGATAGAGACCTCTGGAGATCTGTGACTTGGGAGACTCCTGCCAGCGTCTTGGAGGTGCAGTATTCGGAGGGGTCCTAGGATGTCTGCTATGAACTGGCTCCACTCTGCTGTCTGCTGGGACTGGTTGTTCTGTTTTGTTCTTGTTTTTCTGTTTTTGCTGTTCTGGTTCTGAAGGGATGTGAATTTTGGAATCTTCTTGGGGAGGGTTTTCCCTGGGTAGGCTGGGGGTTTCTATATGGGTTTGTATACTAGAGGGGAGAGCATGCTTTCAGGGAAGAGAGGAGGGTTTGGGAACGGTGTGGTGTGTATGGGTGTAAGTGTAAGTTCGGATGTTGCGAGTGGGTGCGACGGGAGGGCGGGGGTGGGTACAGGTACAATTGAACTTGCGGTGGAGCATCAATTTTCTGGCAGCTGCAGAGCCCAGCTGGGAGGCTCTGTTCATGCTGTATAGCCATAGCATTTGCTGTCCGAGGTTTTGGATGTTTGCTGATCATGGCTGACCTGGTGCTGGATCAGTTGCTAGGGGTGGGATTGCTCTTTCCCGCATCTTGGTCTTGTCTCCCTCCCTGCTGGTGGTATGGCTGACTTGAAGCTGCTTACTTTCAATGTGGATGGTATTAAGTCCTCCATTAAGAGATCTTCGATCCTGGCTAGTCTGCATGCCAAATTGAAGAGGAACTGGGTTGGGGAAGTCTACTCTTCCACTTTTAGTGGGAGGCAGAGGGATGTGGCGATCTTGCTGCACATCAAAAGGGTCGCCAACTAGATTTGGTCACCTTTTCGACGAAAGAAGTGACTTGGCCGAAAATTCAGTTTATTCAAGGTGTATGGAAGGAATGCATCTGGTCAGATCATTACTTATGCAATTTTGAACTTTGATGGCCGGAAAAACAGCCTCTTTCAAAATTGGATAATAAAAGTAAAATTGATTACCAATAGAGGAAGTATAAATCCAACAGAATTGTGGTCTCATTAAGAGCTAAATCCTAAAGGTGAGGAGAGCTCAAATTTTCCAACAAGATGGAAAAAGTTCAGTAAGCAAGTATTAGATCAGATAGCTCCATTAAAAACATATAAAAAGAGACAGAGATCCTCCAATGAATGGTTTGATACTGATCTATTGGTTTTTAAACAGGAATTAAGAAAACTGGAAAGGATTTGGTTGAAATCAAATAGGGAGGAGGACAAGGTAAATTGGAGACTTAAATTAAAGAACTATAAACTCCTGATTAAAGAGAAAACGTTCAAACTATTATGCACAGAAAATAGGGTTAGCCAAGATAAATAGTAGAAAATTATTTAAGAACATAAGAAGTTGCCACCACTGGATCAGACCAGAGATCCATCACGCCCAGCGGTCCGCTCCTGCAGCGGCCCATCAGGTCTGTGTCCTGTGAAGTGGTTCCTGACTATTTCTGTAACCTACCTCTACATCTATCTGTAACTTAACCGATACTACACTGGTTTTAAAAGAGGATAATAAATGCTCGCCCTCTCCTGATACTCTTGCAGAGTTCTTCAGTAATAAAATTTTAGATTTGAGAGCAACATTACAATCTCCTACTTGTAACTATGATGCTTCACAACTTAGAACATAAGAAGCGCCATCTCCTGAACAGACCCTAGGTCCATCAAGTCCGGCGATACGCACACGCGGAGGCCCTGCCAGGTGTACCCTGGCATAGTTTTGGTCCCCATATCGCTCCAAGCTTCTCGTAAAGAGAAGTGCATCTAGCCTACCCCTACCCATGTCACTTCATGCCACTCATAAGGAGATGTACATCTAACTTACCCTTAAATCCTAGAATGGTGGATTCCGCAATTACCTCTTCTGGGAGAGCATTCCAGGTGTCCACCACTCGTTGTGTGAAGCAGAACTTCCTGATATTTGTCTTGAACTTGTCCACCCCTTAGCTTCAGCCCTTGTCCTCTTGTCCGTGCCACATTGGACATTGTAAATAGTGTTTTTTTCTGCTCTATTTTGTCGATTCCTTTCAGTATTTTGAATGTCTCGATCATATCCCCTCGTAGTCTCCTTTTCTCAAGGGAGAACAACCCCAGTCTCTTAAGTCTTTCCTCGAAATCCAGGTTCTCCATACCTTTCACCAGCTTTGTTGCTCGTCTCTGCACCCTCTCTAGCAGTATGATATCCTTCTTTAGGTATGGAGACCAATGCTGGACGCAGTATTCCAAGTGTGGTCTGACCATCGCTATATAAAGCGGCATTATGACTTTCTCCGATCTACTCGTGATTCCCTTCTTTATCATGCCTAGCATTCTATTCGCGTTCTTCGCTGCCACCGCACATTGCACCGACGGCTTCAGTGTCCTATCGATTAATACTCCTAGGTCCTTTTCCTGTTCAGATTTTCCCAGAGTTGCACCTGACATACTATACTTGTGTTCCTTATTTTTTCTGCCTAAGTGCATCACTTTGCATTTTTCTACATTAAACTTCATCTGCCATTTATCTGCCCAATTCTCCAATCGGCTCAAGTCACTCTGGAGTTCTTCACTGTCCTTCTGCGATTTGATGGCCCGGCATAGCTTTGTGTCATCTGCAAACTTGATGATCTCACTGGATGTTCCATCCTCTAGGTCATTGATGAAGATATTAAATAAGATGGGCCCAAGTACCGAGCCCTGGGGCACACCGCTAGTCACATTTTCCCAGTCCGAGAACTTCCCATTTATGCCCACTCTCTGCCTTCTGTTCTCCAGCCATTTGCCTATCCATCTTAGTATATCTCCTTCTATTCCATGGCCCTGCAGTTTCCTGAGGAGTCTTACATGTGGAACTTTGTCGAACGCTTTCTGAAAATCCAAGTATATAATATCCACCGGTTCTCCATTATCAATTTGTCTGTTCACTGTCTCAAAAAATTGAAGTAGGTTCGTCAAGCATGACTTCCCTTTCCTGAATCCATGTTGGCTGGCTTTCATCAGGTCGTGTGTGTCTAGGTGCCGGGTTATGCTATCCTTGATCAGCGCCTCAACCATCTTCCCAGGGACCGACGTGAGACTCACAGGTCTATAGTTGCCCGGTACTCCTCTTGATCCTTTTTTGAATATCGGCGTGACGTTTGCTATCTTCCAGTCGTCTGGTATCTGCCCTGTTTTGATTGACAGATTGGCAAATTTTTGGAATAGTTCTCCGATTTCCACTTTTAACTCTTTCAAGACTCTCGGATGAATTCCATCCAGTCCAGGGGATTTGTCGCTTTTGAGTTTGTCGATCTGGCGGTATATCTGGTCCAAGTCCACGTCTACTGTGGTAAGGCTGTCCTCTGTTACTCCTTTGAACACTTTCACTGCTTCTGGAATTGTTGCAGTGTCTTCCTTTGTAAAGACAGACGCAAAGAATGAATTTAGTCTGTCTGCGATTTGTTTGTCTTCCTTGATGTACCCTTTCCTTCCCTGGTCGTCCAGCGGTCCCACCGCCTCATTTGCGGGTTTTCTCCCTTTCACGTACTTGAAGAAGGGCTTGAAGTTTTTGGCCTCCTACGCTATTTTCTCCTCATAGTCCTTTTTGGCATCCCTCACTGCCCTGTGACACTTCTTCTGATCACCCTTGTGTTTGTTCCAAGTTTCGATTGTTTTCGTGCGTTTCCATGCTTTGAAGGAGTCCTTCTTTTCTTTTATGGCTTCCTTCACCTCTTTAGTAAGCCACGCCGGCTCTCTTTTGCCTTTGGTTTTCTTTGCTTTGGATATCCTCGGAATGTAGAGGCTTTGTGCTTCCGTGATAGTATTTTTCAGAACGGACCATGCCTGTTCTACCGTTTTGACTTTGCCCATTTTTTTCTTGATCCGTTGTTTCACCATGGCTCTCATGCTATCATATCTTCCCCTTTTGAAGTTTAAAGTTGTGGTTGAGGTTTTGGTACTTTTCCCCTTCCCGACATCGAGTCTGAAGTTGATCATGTTGTGATCGCTTGTCCCCAGCGGGACCGTGACTTCTACTTCCTTTGCTGGCCCCGTAATGCCGTTTAGGACCAAGTCCAAGGTGACGTTTCCCCTTGTCGGCTCTCCCACCAATTGTTCCAGAAAGCAGTCCCCTAGCACTTCCAGGAACATTGCCTCCTTGCCACAATTTGAAATTCCCAGGTTCCAGTCTATTCCAGGAAAATTGAAATCCCCCAAGATTATAACATTACCTGTCTTACATTCGTGTTTAATTTCCTCTATCATTTCCATGTCTGTTTCTTCCATTTGTCCTGGCGGTCGATAGTAAAGGCCAATCTTTGTGTCAGCTCCGTTGTGTCTGGGAATCTTTATCCAGAGGGATTCCAGCTTCTCTTTTTCTTCTGTCATAGTCTCTCTCACAGATTCTATTTCTTCATGAACATATAGTGCAACACCTCCACCTTTCTGCCTCACTCTATCTCTTCTGTACAGTTTGTATCCCTGAAGTACTGTATCCCATTTGTTTTCGTCATTCCACCAGGTTTCTGTTATGCCTATGATTTCCAGTTCTTCGTTCTTTGCTATTGCTTCTAATTCTCCCATTTTGTTTCTCAAACTTCTAGCGTTTGTATACATACATTTGAGTTCCCTTTGTGTTGCCTTCTTAGACTCCTTAAGCTTAGCAGTCTCCCCTGGTTCCTTCACGGTATCCTTCCTTGCTCCTGTATTGTCTCTCTTAAATGCTTTGTGGTCGTCCCCTCCTGTGTCTGAGTAGTTGTCCATAGTTCCTTCTATGGGACATCCTGTCGGCTTTCCCCTGACCTTTAGGGCTTCTTTTACTAAGGTGCGCTAGTGGTTTTTTTTGTTTTAAAATCTATTTTATTAAGCAATAGGAAATATAAAATCAATGACAACCAAGATTTGCATTTTCATCAAACACCCGCGGAGGACTGGACTCTTATGCCCTCCCCGGACCCACCTCACCCCACCCCACAGCAAAGAAACCCCAACCCCCCGCCCTCCCCTCCCCATCCCCCCCCAGATACAAACAACAAATGCTTAGGCAGGGAACAGCGAGAACACATTAAAGCATTGAATCAGAGGTGAAGTCTATTCAAAACACGACTACGACTCTCAGGAGTCAAAATGTTCAAATACGGAGTCCACGTGTGAACAAAGTCTCTGCTCCGGCGTCGAGAAGAACAGGCCAAGCGGGCCTCCCAACCCAGAAGTTCATGAAGGCGATTCCTCCAATACCAGAAAGAGGGTGGTTCAGAAGAAAGCCAGCAACACAAGATACATTTCTTCCCCAAAATAAAACATTTGCTAAGAAACAATTTTTCATAAGAAGTGTACATATTCAAGAAAGAGAAATGAGCAAACAGCATAGACTGCACTGAGACTGGCACAGGGGTCTGCAACAAGCCCTGTAAAAAGGAGGCCAGCTCTGTCCAGAATACCTGAATCCTCTCACAACTCCAAATGCCATGAAAGTAGGAATTTACCTCCACCGAACAGCGGATGCATAATTGAGTATCAATACAGCCCATATGATAAGCCTGACTCTGGGAAGCATAGGCCCTCAGAACAGTGCGAAAATGACATTCACGTAATTCTGCACTGTATACCAAGCCCGTAGTGCGTCTCAGGACAGTTAACAAAAACATTTCCCCCAAGTCCCTACCCAAGTCCCGCTGCCATGCCTCCAGAATACCAGGGAAAACCCTCGGCAGGTAAAGAGCCAGGATCCGGCCATGCAGAACAGAGATAGATACCCTGGAATCAGGATCTGCAGTCAAAAAAGTATGGAGCCGGTCCCCAAAATCCCCATGCAAAGAAGTTCCCTGGAGGGAAGCCACGTAGTGACTGAGTTGACAATAAGCAAAAGGAAGTCCAAGCTCAGGAACCCCCCTCCCCGCTAATTCAGCACAAGTTAAGAGAGACCATCATCCCGCAGAACATGCCGCAACTGTTCCACCCCCCGAGCCCTCCAACGACCAAACACGGAAGGTCCAACCCCCGGAGGGAAAGCTAAGTTCCCCACCAGCGGGAGAAGTACACTAGTATGAGAGTCCTGATTCCACAACCGAAGGACTTGGTGCCACACCGTCCACAAGGACCGAAACAAGATACTACGCCTACAGGGCCGCGGCAGTTTAGACAACGGGGCATGGAGGAGATACAATAGATGAAGGGGATAGAAGTGATCCCTCTCCAGAGCAAGATCCGTATAAAAAGAGGTACCCAACACCCAGTCACTAATATGACGAAGCAAACAGGCCTGGTTATAAACCCTGATGTCAGGCACCCCCAAACCACCCCCGTAGGCAGGCCCCACTAACAGGGACCATTTCAATTTAGGTCTTCGGCCACCCCAACAAAACCGGATCAAGAGGGAGGTGAGGGAGGTGAGGGTGCGAATATCCCTCTGCAACAAAGAAAGGGGAAGAGTCTGAAGAACGTAAAGCCATCTCGGAAAGACAACCATACGAAATAAATGAATTCGTCCCAACAAAGACAGCGGCAACGCCTGCCATTTAGCTAGCAACCGTTTAGTATCCGCAAGGAGTTTATCTAAGTTAAGACGATACAGTTGGGCCACATCCATAGTCAGCATGATCCCCAGATATCTAAAAGAGGAGTCAGCCCAGCGCAACGGGAAACCAGCCCCCCCAATACCGCCGAAGATGAACCGAGGAAGCGAGCGCCTCGGATTTTGCAAAATTCAAGACGAAGCCAGAGAAATCTCCATATTCCCTAAGGCTTTCCAACAATATGGGCAAGGAACGCTGCGGGTCCGTTAAAAAGACCAAGAGGTCATCCGTAAACGCCGCCAGTTTAAAATGAGAATCTCCCAAGACCAATCCCCGAATATCCGCATTTACCTGAAGCTCCCGAAGGAGAGGGTCTAAAGAAAGCACAAACAGGAGCGGCGACAAGGGACAGCCCTGGCGAGTCCCTCGGCAAATAGGAAAAAAACCAGAACAAGTCCCATTAACCGAAATCCTCGCCTCTGGATCACTATACAGCGCCTGGATAGCACCAAAAAAGAAGGGGCCCAATCCGTACGCCCTCAGCACCGCAAAAAGGTAACCCCACCGCACCTTATCGAACGCCTTCTCGGCATCAAAACTAATGAGCATGGCGGGGCTACCTTCCTGTCCGTTCCAATGCTAACAAGATGCGCCTGATATTCTTAGCCACCGGCCTATTCTGCACAAACCCCACCTGAGAGTCAGAGATCACCGATGGCAAAATGCGCGCCAGGCGGGTAGCCAAAAGTTTAGCCAAAAGCTTTGCCTCATAGTTCAACAATGATATAGGACGGTACGATTCAGGCAAAAGATGGTCCTTACCAGGCTTTGGGAGAACTATAATAGACGCTAGATTTACGTAGCGTGGGAGAAAGCCCTTAGCAATACTCAGGTTATAAACCTCAGCCAGCACCGGCGCTACGTCCGTCACCAACAACTTATAGAACTCACTCCGAAACCCATCCGGGCCCGGCGCCTTTCCCAACGGACTGACCCCAATCGCCCCCTCCACCTCCTCTGCAGTAATGGGAAGATCCAAAACGGCTGCATCCTGCTGAGATAAACAAGGCAAATTGAGGCTGTCAAGGTAAAGTTGCCCATCCAAAAGCTCAGGGCCTGGATCTGTATACACCTCAGCAAAAAACTCTCGCAAGAGGTCACATATCTCCTCCGACCGATGATGCAGCACCCCAGAGGGGTCCTGAAGAGCCGATATGCTCTCAGGTCCGCCCCTCGGATGCGCCAGACGGGCCAACAATCGACTACTCTTATTCGCATACCGAAACAAATGAAACTTAAAGTACTCCCTTGTCCGCAGAGCCCGGAGATGCAACAATTCGTTCAGTTCCTGCTGGACCTCCAAAAGTTGTGCTCGAAGCTGGAATGAGGGCGCCCTGCCGTACTGGCGTCTCAACACAGTCGCCCTCCGCTCTAAAGCCAGAATCCGCCTATGCTTCAGCTTCGACTCCCTGGCCACATAGGAAATGATATCCCCCCGTAAAACAGCCTTAGCCGTCTCCCAGTAGAGAATGGGATCATCACGATGCTGCTGATTATTAAGTTGAAAATCCCGCCAGCACTGTAACAAAACTCGTGAAAACGGGAATCCTTATACAGGTAACAGGGAAACCGCCAGGACCCTCTGTTGTTCGGAGAGTCTCCCCAAGTCCACCGAAGTCCCACCCAGGCGTGGTCAGATATTTCAATGGGTCCCATATCAACCCCCAGTACCCGGGGAAGCAACGCTCGAGAAATGAGGATAAAATCAATTCGGGAAAGCGTCCCGTGCGCCCTGGACAAGTGGGAGTAATCCCTCTCCAACGGGTGCAGCTCCCGCCACACATCAAGCAACCCCAAGGTGGATTCTAAAAGTTGGCCACCCGTATAATTTTTGGAGGTCTCTCTACCCAACGAAGCAGAGCGATCCAACTTTGGATCCGGTACCTCATTAAAGTCCCCGCCCACCAGCATCGGAACATCTCCAAACTGTAAGAGTTGATTGCGAAGCCCCCTAAAAAACCTGGCCGATGGATTATTAGGAGCATAAACATTGCAGAGCAAAAGTGGCCGATTATCAAGCAACACTAAAGCAGCTATGTAACGCCCACTAGGGTTGCGGAGCACTTTCTGAGTGAGTAGGCGAAGACCCTTACGGATCAAAATAATAACACCTCCCTTTCCCCCCACGGCGGGCGCCTCCAAATAGGAACCCACCCACCAGGTACAGAGCTTGGCATGTTCCGCTGAGGTTAATCTGGTCTCCTGTAAAAAAGCAATAGAGGTTTTAGAACGATTCAAACGCTGCAATATTTTGGAACGCTTAATAGGGGAGTGGATCCCCCCAACATTCCAAGAAGTTAAAGTGTATTCAGAGTAAACCTCTCAATAGCCAAATCACACGAGAAGAGAAAACCAGTATAATGCCGGAGCAGCGTCCCAGCCACCGCTCCCCCGGCTTCTCGCCACCTCTGGCCCCAAGATTCAAGCTATACCTCTGCCACCAAGTCAGACCCCTAGCACTAAAACCCCCAACCCCCCAAAAAAAATTCCACGGAATCCCTGCAACCCTGCGAGGCTCACCCCCACCCCCCAACTCCCTCCATCCCCCCTCCACAACCAACCCTCACCCAATCTACACCCAAGACACCCCAAAAAGGGCATCACTTCCAGGAAACTAGGTACACCCTCCCACGGGAATAAGGACCAGTACCCCCCGACCCACAAACCCCAAAACACAGAGATTAGTAAAAGACGTCCTCCCTCATCCAAACCCCCAAAGACATTCAGCCCACCCCTCCCCTCCCCAAACACCACAGCCACAACACCCACCAATCCAAATTCCAATGCTCAAACCGGACAGAACAGGCACAGACCCAAACTAACAGAGGATAACCAGGTCAACCCCCCACCATCCTCACACACACCAACCAGGCAGTCCCTCAAGAAAACACAAAGACCCAACACAAAGGGAAAAGAGAGTGACCCCCAGTCCAAACTCAAACCACAGACCAGTCCCCAAAAATGGGTCCCCTCAGTCCACAGCAGCTCCCTGCGGTGGTTCTTCAGGCATCATCTCCGTCACAAATCGCTGAGCGGCCTCCAAGGTGTCGAAATGATGAGCTCTACCCTGATGTGTCAACCTCAGGCGAGCCGGGTATTGCAGAGAAAAAGCAATGTGGCGCTGGATGAGACGGGTGCAGAGGGGAGTAAACCTGCGCCGTGCCTGAGAGACCTCCGCCGAGTAGTCCAGGAAGCAAAGAATTGGCTTGTTGTCATACAAGAGCTTCTTGCCCTGCCGCAACGCTCGCAGGACCTCCATCTTATGATGATAATTCAGGATACGGCAAATAACCACTCGAGGTCTGTCGGCATTCTTTCTCCGCTGCCCCAAGCGATGCGCCCTCTCCACTCTCAAGGGACCCGAAGCAGATGATAAAGACAAAGACTCAGGCAGCCAGCGTTCCAAGAGCGCCCCCAGCTCCACGTCCCGCAGCGATTCAGGCAGGCCAACAAACCGAAGGTTGTTATGGCGGGACTGGTTCTCCAGGTCATCCACCTTGGCTTGCAATGCCGCCAACGCTGTAGTGTGGGCGGGCTGCTCCTGAGCAAGCTGCTGGACGTGATCCTCAGCAGCATTCACCCGCTGCTGAGTCTCCTTGACCTCTGAAGTGAGGGAGGCAAAGCGCTGGTCCAACGTGTCCAGTTTATCAAGGATGCGCTGCAGTTTGTCCCCCAGAGAGCTCTCCAAAGCAGCCTGAACCTCTGCTGTAACTGCGGTAACCCAGGATGAGTGAGGAGCCTCCGGCGACGGGGGCGCCACGGGGTCCGCCATCTTGGCCTCAGGCAGCTTACTCCGCTCCCGATCCTTCCGGACCGCCTTAGCTGCCATGGCGACCCTATCCTAGGCTCCCTGATTTCCACGCCACCAAAAAGCTTCCCGGTACAGGGAGGAGACCGAGCCCAAGTTAAATCCTGTGGAGGAAAAGCCACGCCGCGTGCCAGTGGGTAGCGTCGCAGCCACACTCTTCCTGCGGCGCCACGTGTCCGCCGGGAGACCCGGGACCAAAATTGCAGGGCTGCTAGGCAAAGCAGGTCTGAGTCGCGCCGCGCCTCTATCAAGCTCCCCAACACCGGACGAACACTGCTCCCGATCTCCGGCCTGCAGGAGAGGAGTCGCACCGCGATTCGGTGGGCAAAGTCGCAGCCGTTCCCTGACTGCGGCGCCATGTGGTCTCCGGGCGTCCCGCGACCGCAACTGCAGGGCTGCGAATAAAATGAAGTTCGAGTCTCACCGCGTCTCCAACACACTCCTCAGCGCCGCGGGAGACCCGAATCAGAGGGAGGAAGGCAGTTTAGTTGCCGCGCCTTGGTTAGGTGTAACGGAGCTGTAGCAACACGCTGTATACAGCTCCATGTTTCCGCCGGAAGTTCGGTGCGCTAGTGTTTTTAGCGCACGCAGGATTTTAGCGTGCACTAAACCCACGCTACGCTTATAGAACCAACGCCAGCTCAATGCTGGCATTAAGGTCTAGCGCGTGGCAATTTAGCATGTGCTATTCCGCGTGTTAAGGCCCTAACGCGCCTTTGTAATAGGAGCCCTTAGTTACTTGGAAGATGGCTCAAGGGCTGATATGTCCTGGGATCATTTCCGAGCCCCAGACTAGTTTTAAAGTTGTTCAATAAATATGGCAAATCGAACTGTTTGCTGGATAATTGTCCCCCAAACATAATGAAAAATGCTTCATCTACTTTTAAAGCGGATTTATTTAAATGGGCTACTTTTTCTTTGATTAAGGGACTGTTCCTGATGAATTGGGCCAAATTTTGGTTACCCCTTTTCTTAAAAGATCAGAAGGTATCAATTGCCACGAAATCTAATTATAGACCCATAGCAAGCATTCCTTTGTTTACCAAATTACTGGAAGGAGGTTTAGTTAATTTAGAATTAATAAGTTATTTGGATAAATTTAATATCATTAATGACCATCAGTTGGGATTGAGAAGAGGATATAGTATGGAGACCATCTTAACTTCAATACTTGATTATCTTCATGGTCTATTTAGCAAAGGCACTAGTACCTTAATTCTTCAGCTAGATTTTAGTAGTGCCTTTGATCTAGTGGATCATGAAATATTGTTGAGTTGTTTAGACACAATAGGACTTTCAGGAATGGTCTGGAACTGGTTTCAAAGTTTTTTGAACAAAAGATCTTATCAAGTGATTTGTGATGGTAACTATTCTTATTCATGGAGCAACCCATCTGGTGTTCCCCAAGGTTCTCCGCTATCGCCTACCTTATTCAACATCTACATTTCCCCTTTAGGACATTTATTACAGAGTTTAAATGTAAAATTTAATATATACACAGATGACATTTCTATTTTAATCCCTCGAAATAATTTTACCACTGAAATTTTAAACCAGATATCTTCTATTATAAGAACATAAGCATGGCCTCTGCCGAGTCAGACCATGGGCCCATTATGCCCAGCAGTTCGCTCCCGCGGCGGCCCCCCCAGGTCCATGACCTGTAAGTGATCTTATACCTAAAACATTCTATTCCTTAATCCTTTAATATCCTGTATGGTAACCCTCTAACTATACCCTTCAATCCCCTTTTCCTTCAGGAAATCATCTAATTCCATTATGAAAAACCCAAAATCGTACTCTGCCCTACCACCTCCTCTGGTAGCGCATTCCAGGTGTCCACTACCCTGTGAGTGAAGAAGAACTTCCTAGCATTTGTTTTGAATCTGTCTCCTTTCAATTTTTGCGAATGCTCTCTTGTTTTTGTTGCCCCCGCTAGTCTGAAGATTCTGTCCCTCCCTACCTTCTCCATACCCTTCATGATCTTATACGTTTCTATCATGTCCCCTTATAAGTGGACAATTAATTTCAAACTGAAACTCAATACGGAAAAGACCAACGACAAAATAACAAACTCATTGCTTCATCTTAACAGTCATGACTACCTGATTATTAAATCTATCAAAATTCTGGGAGTCACTCCAAACCGACATTTAACTCTAGCAGAACACACGAACTTAGTGGTACAAAAATGCTTTTTTACATTGTGGAAATTAAGAACCAATAAAAAAATATTTTGATCCTTTATCGTTCAGACTATTGGTGCAGGCTTTAGTTTTATTTATTATCCCAGGACAAGCAGGTAGCATATTCTCAACATGAGGGTGACATCACCTATGGAGCCCCCTAGTGGACGTTTTTGCAAGCAGACTTGCTTGAAGATCTACAAGCTTGCGAGTGGACCGTGCATGCGCGAGCGCCCCTCCCACCTGACCTAGGGCATGCGTCTCCTCAGCGTGTTCTCAGTTCTAAAGTTTCCACAGAGCCAGAAGCCCTGCTCCCTAGCTTCGCGCGAAATCGTTGTGCCTCTTTGCACCGGAGCTTGCTTTTTTTGTTTTTTAGGTTAGTCGCTGTGCTTGCGTCTTTTGTTTTTCACTTTGTGTCTTTGCGCCAGGTAACCGATCTTCAGTGTTCTCCCCAGAAATTTTTTCCAGCCGGGTGGCATGAAAAAGTAGCTGGGTGGGGTGGGATGGGGAAATTAACCCCCCTCTTTTACTAAGGTGTGCTAGCATTTTTAGCGCACGCAAACCCCTGCGCTAAGCGGGAAAACTAAAGCCAGCTCAATGCTGGCGTTAACGTCTAGTGCACTTGGTAATTCTGCGTGTGCTAAGCGCACGCTAAAACCACTATCACAACTTAGTAAAAGGAGCCCTAAATGTGTACTATTTTTTATTAGTTTATTATTATTTTCCAATGCTCAATATGACTTTCTTTTTTAAGGTTTGACACTTGTGCCAGAATATTTTTACTAAATTTAAGAAGTATCCAATTCTAGAAGGGAATAATTAGATATTTGCCCTCTTTCAAATGGTATAGAGCAGTTATTCCCAACCCTGTCCTGGAGGAACACCAGGCCAATCGGGTTTTCAGGCTAGCCCTAATGAATATGCATGAGAGAGATTTGCATATGATGGAAGTGATAGGCATGCAAATTTGCTTCATGCATATTCATTAGGGCTAGCCTGAAAACCCAATTGGCCTGGTGTTCCTCCAGGACAGGGTTGGGAACCACTGGTATAGAGGTTTAAAAAAGGGAAAGATGTTAATGAAGTCATTAGGTTCAATCTAGCCGTTTATTTCTGCATGAAGCTCATCCAGTCATACAAGAAATGGCTCTACAGCAGGGGTGCCCACACTTTTTTGGCTTGCGAGCTACTTTTAAAATGACCAAGTCAAAATGATCTACCAACAATAAAATTATAAAAAACACAAAGCACACAGTACGCAGAGAAAATGTCAGTAAGGAAGGAGGGAGGGGGCACAAACTTGGGATACAGAAGGAAGGGGCATGAACTTGGGACAAAGGAAGGAAGGAGGGTGGGAGCATGAACGTGGGACACAGAATGGAGAGAGGGACATGTTGGGATACAGAAGGAAGAGAGGGGACACAAACTTAAGACCAAAGTCTGTAAAGGAAGGAGGGAGGGGGCACAAACTTGGGATACAGAAGGAAGGGAGGGATTCATAAGGAAGGGAGGGAAGGGGCATGAACTTGGGACATAGGATGGAGGGATAGAAGGAAAGAGATGCTGAGGTGAAGGAGGGAATAGAAAGGGAAAATTGTTGAGCATGGGTGTGAGGGAAAGAGATGGTGTACAAGGGGAAAGGAAGAAAGAGGAGAATGTTGGGCATAGGAAGATAATTGTTGGACATGTTGGTGGGAGAGGAGTAAGGTAGAGAGAGATGAGAGGGAGAAATGTTGGATGTGATGTTGGAGAGGGAACAGTGGGACAATGCAAGAGGGAAGAATGTTGGACCTGGTGGTGGAGGGAATGGAGGAAGAGATGTCGCATGGTTCTGGAGAGGGGTAATAGAAGGAGAAATGTTGGGCATGGGGCTGGTGAGCAGGGGTAAAAGATGCTGCACACAGTCCGGGGGGGATTGAGAGAGGGAGAAATGTTGGATGTGGCAGTAGAAGGAGTTGGAGCGATATACCCTGGATCCCTCTATCTTTCTTTCCTCACTCCCTTTACAGCAAGGGAAGGAATGAGATGGTGGACGTAACACATGGGGGTGGAGGAGAGAGGAAGAAATGCTGTGCAAGGTGGGGAGGAGTAAAGAGCGTGCTTTGTGTAGTTTAATTTTGTGGTTACCATTATGTGTTATTAATAAGATTATATTGTGTGTATGTGAAAAATGAATGGAAGAAATGGCATTTACAATTAGTACTATTATTAGTATGGCGGCTGGGTCTTGGGTGGAGCCTGGGCAGTGCTTTTGGGCCCCCCCAAACAAAAAAGCATTCCACTGACTATGGATGTTGGACCTAGTGTGGGAGGAGAGATGGTAGACCTGCTGGGAGGAAGGGGGACGAATGACCATATCCCAGAAATTTTGGCATAATTTTGCATTTTCAATTTAAAAAATCCTTATCTCCAAGATGCAAACCGAGCTATTTTCTACACATAGCTATTTAAGTTTTTGCATACAGGCCCCTTATATTAGCTTTTTTCATTCCTTTATATTCATATGACACAAGTTCACCATTTTTTAAGTTTTCTCTTTTTTTTTTTTTTTGTGCACTCAGCATCTTGAACGTCCCTGTTTACTGAGTAGACATACAAATTTTGGTTAGAAATGATTCACAATTACTATCCTAACAAGAGCTAAACAAACTTTAAATAACTTTACAGTAACTTCAAATCCTGGGGGGGGGGGGGGGGGGAAATACCACAGTACTACTGTTCCTGCACATTTTTTCCAGTGACAAATTGCTAAATATAAAATAATATCAAAACATATCCACAAATGAATTTTGGCCCTTTGTCAACTAGTAATCAGTTATATCAATCATGGAGTTATATGTCACTCACACCCCTATAAGGTACAAGGCCAGTCCAGTCCACCTGACTTCTACTACCGGCAACCCCCCTCGCACAATGACGTCACGTATTCGAGCTCCCGGAGATTCATTGTTTGTTACGATGTAGGTGTGGCCTGGCAGGATGTAGTCCATGGTGCTCACGGGGTGGCCTCGCGCATCACCAACCCCTGAGGCACGGGCACGTGCCTAATCAACTCTGACAGGAAGGCGTCAAAAGTGGGCACATGCTTGCCATTGATCACCAATTTCCTGCCAACGAAAAAAGGGTCCCCGTTACGGTAGAAGACCTGCGTCGGGTAGCCATTGTATATCCTGTACATGATGATGATTCGGAGAACGGGAGAGGGGAAATTGGCGATGAAACAGGTGGTGACCACACTTTAAGCAACAAGGTTGCGAAGGACAGCGTGGTAGAGAGTGCGAGGTCCGTTGCCGGGTCCTGCCTTCGCAGAAACAGAAAGTAGGCAGGACCCAGCAGCGAGAAAAGCCCGAAGCAGGTTGTAAGCTTCCATCCGTCGTTAACCAGTCTCCTGCCTGTGTCCTGCCTTAGTCCGTAGCGAACTCATGCTTCGGGGCTCTAAGGTGTGCGTGCCGGCTTCCCTTCTCTTCTCCCCCCCCTCCTCCCCGGACGTAACTTCCGGTTTCGGAGGGAAGAGAAGGGAAGCCGGCTCGCACATCTTAGAGCCCCAAAGCATGAGTTGGCATCTCCAAGCTGGTGAGAGATGGTTTTTTGGGGGGATTTTTTAATGTTGAGCAGCGGCAGCAGCAGGATTCCTGATAGATGACAGCTGGGCGGTCATCTAAATTAGCTGGGCGGACCGCCCAGCTAAAAAGCCCTGGGGAGAACACTGGGTCTTAGTTAGGCCGCTCGGCCTTGCGGGGCCGTGGCTGTGCTTTTTGTTATGTCCCGGCCTCGTTCCGGGTTTAAAAACTGCACTCAGTGCAACTGGTTGATCTCCATCACTGACCCACATCGTTGGTGTGTGGAGTGCTTCAGTGCGGACCACCGTGCTGAGTCCTGCCCGCTTTGTGCGACCTTGCAACCACAGGTGCTTCGTCGGAGGGTGGCCAAAATTCTTCAACTGTTTGGCCCCATGGAACTGGCGGGACAGGCCTCGAGCTCGGCCTCGGTCTAAGCCTCGAAGTCCCCTCGGCCTCGAAGACCCCGGCTCGGCTCCTCCTGCTACCCCGGCCTCGGGTAAGTCTCCTCTTGCCTCCTCAGGTGTGCCGGAAAAGAAGACTACCTTGGAGTCTCATGTGAGTGCCGCTTCGTCGGCCTCTTTGAGACATCATTCAAAGCGTGCCTCCTCATGTAGGGAATACTCTTCCTCAAGGTCTCCTCCGAAGGAGCGCACTGCTGCAGCTCCGACCCAACAGCCTCTGGTCTCGGTGCCTATGTTCGAGGACATGCTTAAGGCTATCCTTACCACACAGCTTTCCTCGGTGGTGAGCCAACTGGTCCTGGCCTCGACCTCGACCTAGTCCCGGTCTGACCAGCCTGGGCGTTCTTCCCTTGTGTCTTGGGGCTCGGAATTCTCGCAGACTGCCCTCGAGTGACTCCTCCTCCCCGGAGTTGGGGCGTGTGTCCTTTCGGGTGTCCCGGAAGGGAACCCGCTCCTCGCTCTCGGCCTCGTTGAGGCTCACTCCTTCTAAGAAGCTTTGGTCTTCCCTGCCCCTCCGGGGCCGGTCTCTGACCTCGAGACCCATGGGGCTTCTGTTGTCTTCGGCTTTGGAGGCGGGTCTTCGTTTAACCCTGTCCTCCGCTTTCCCTTGGCAGCTGGATGGATGTTGCCCGAGTGGTTGCCCCGAGCCATGAGGGGGAGTTTTCCTTTGCTCCGTCCTCGCCGAGGCTTCGCAAACTGGTACCCCGGACGCCGGGGTCCTCCCTGAGCCACTTTCCGTGGGGCTATTCTTCCTCGCCCACGAGGCATTTCAGTAGAGCTTCCTCGATCTCTCGTTCTCGTGACTCCGAGGCTCCGGCTTATTATTCGAGGGAAGTTTCTCCCTCTTTCTCTGCTGCCCCCAGATCTCGTTCTAGGTCCCCTCTGGAGGATGAGTCTTCTCCTCGAAACTCCTCCTTCACTCGTTTTATTTCCGATATGGGTAAGGCCTTGCAGCTGGATCTCCAGTCTGAGTCCCGCTAAACCCAGTAAGGGAATACTTGGCGGAGATGGGGGTTCCTCATCCGCCCCGTGAGGCATTGCACTTGCCACTGCATCAGGTTCTTCGGCAGACCTTCCTCCGGAACCTGGAGACGCCATATGCTGTTACTGCCATTCCCTCCAAATTGGAGTTCCTTTACCGGACGGTCCTGGTCAACTGGTTTGAAAATGCTCAGTTTTCCCAGTTGGTGGAGTCGTCCTTGAAAAAGTCCAGTCCCTCGAAGGTGTACGCTGCGGTCCCTCCAGGTCGGGAAGGGCGTACCATGGACAAACTAAACTAAACTAAATTAAACCTTAAGTCTGTATACCACATCATCTCCACACTTGTAGAGCTCGGCACTGTTTACAGGGAATGGTACGGAGAAGGAATTCCAAAGAGGGATACAGGGCAGTATAGAGAAAGTTTAGAGGGACTTAGTATGATAAAGGGGAGTAAATATTACATTTTTGAGAATAGCCAAGTTTTTAGATGTTTTCGGAAAATTTGGAGGGCGCCCAGATTCCGAAGTGAGATAGAAAGGTTATTCCAAAGCTCTATAATTCTGAAGGAGAGGGATGTCCCTTGATTTCCTGGGTGGGATATGCCTTTTAGGATTCGAGGAATTCCAAGATAGTGGGAAGAGGGAAGGAAGAATGCTGTGAAGGATCTTGAAAGTTAGGCAGGCGCATTTAAAGTGGACTCTAGAGACTACTGGAAGCCAGTGAAGTTTGGACAGGAGTGTGGAGACATGGTCGAATTTACTTTTTGCGAAGATTAGTTTAGCCACGGTTTTCTGAATCCGCTGAAGTCTTTGAAGGCTTTTCTTTGTTAAGCATAAGTAGATGGAATTACAATGGTCTAGTCTGGAAAGGATGATGGATTGTACGAGGACAGCAAAGTGTTGTTGATGGAAGCAGAATCTCGCTTTCCTCAGCATGTGAAGGATGAAAAAGCATTTTTTTTTACCAAGGTGATCGTGGAAGGATAGTGTAGAGTCAATGATGATGCCCAGAACTTTGCTAGAGAACTCAAGCTGCAATGTGGTGCCAGAGGACAGTGGGATGAGGGTGGGTAGCTGATCTAATTTTGGGCCGAGCCAAAATAGTTTTGTTTTGGACTCGTTCAAATTCATTTGTATGGTGAGGGCCCAGGATTGGAGGTTTGTTTTACATGAGGATATGTTCTCAGAAAGGTTGGTGAGGTTCGAGTCGCCGCCTGTATCAAAATTCAATGATGGCGAACTGTGTTCTTAACTACACTTTTACCTTCACGTCCTATCTCAGGTACTGTGTGGACGTCCTCCACTCGTTCCAGGCGGACATGCCGGCTTCTCGCTTCTCGAGGATACCCTCTCCCAGCTCCATCTCTATATGTTCCAGGCGGCTTACGACGCCTTCGAGTTGTCCTTGAGGGTCACGGCCTTTGCGATTGCTATGCGGCACCTTGCCTGGCTCCGGATTGTGGATATGGACTCGAACCTCCATGATCGTCTGGCCAATCTCCCTTGTGTGGGGCATGAGCTCTTTGATGATTCCATTGAGGCTTCCACTAAGCGCCTCTTGGAGCATGAACAGTCTTTTGCCTGTCTGGTGCGGCTTAAACCAAAAACTCCTCTGGCTCGTCCGTACAAGATCCCTCCTTGGAGGTACCCGCAGAAATCTACACCTGCGTTCTCTGGGCTGCCTCCCAAGTGTCCGCAGCAGCAGCATCCTGCAAAGGCCCAGCTGCTGGCTCCGGTGAAGCCTGGGATGTCTTTTTGACAATTCCAGTCTGAGCCTCCTGGCTCCCTTCCTTCTGGAGCCTTCCCCCCTCCCCATCGGGGGTCATCTCCAGCATTTCTACACTCAGTGGGAAAGTCTTACCACCATCGTCCAGGAGGGGTACTCTCTTCACTTCTTGTCGCATACCCCCGGAACTTCTGCCAAAAGAGTTTCCTTCTGCAAGGTTTCAGCTATCTCTTCTTCTGCTGGAAGCTCATGCCCTCCTTCACCTCAGGGCAGTCAAGGAGGTTCCTCCGGATCAGTGGAATAAGGGGTTTTATTCCCGGTATTTTCTGGTTCCGAAAAAGATGGGAGATCTGCATCCGATCCTGGACCTCGGTGCTCTGAACAGGATTCTTGTCAAGGAAAAGTTCAGAATGCTCACCCTTCCTACGTTGTATCCCCTGATGGATGAGGGGGATTGGCTGTGCTCTTTGGACCTCAAGGAGGCTTACATGCACATACCGATTCGCCTCTTGCTGGTATCTAAGATTCCGGGTGGGGGATCTCCACCTCCAATATCGTGTTCTTCCCTTCGGCCTGGCGGCCTCACCAAGGGTTTTCATGAAATGCTTGGTAGTGGTGGTTGTGGCCCTGCGTCTCAGAGGGCTTCAGGTGTTTCCCTACTTCGACGACTGGTTGATCAAAGCGTCCTCCCGCCAGGAGGTACTGCAAGCGACGAATCTGACAATTTCGCTCCTTCAGAGTCTTGGCTTCGAGGTGAACTTTCCCAAGTCTCACTTCTGTCTGTCTCAGTCCCTCGAGTTTATCGGAGCGGTCCTGGACATGGTTCGCCTCCGCTCCTTCTTGCCCCTGCCTCGTCAGGAGGCACTTGTTCGTCTGTGCCAGAGAGTGGCCCTCCTGACCTCTGCCCCTACTTGGCTCCTGATGGTCCTGCTCGGCCACATAGCTTCTACGGTTCACGTAACTCCTTTTGCCAGACTTCACCTCCTTATACCTCAATGGACTCTGACGTTCCAATGGAAACAGGATTGGGATCCTGTCTCAATTCATTGTCGTGACTCCTTTGTTGAAGCGGTCTCTTCGCTGGTGGATGCTCTCTTCCAATCTTTCCAGAGGTTTTCTGTTTCATGCTCCTCCGCAGAAGGTCCTCACGACGGACTCGTGGACCTATGCTTGGGGAGTACACCTGGACGGTCTTCACACTTAGGGTCTTTGGTCCAGTGCTGACTGCCTTTGCCACATCAATCTGCTGGAGCTTCTGGCAGTTTTCTATGCTCTGAAGGCTTTTTTGTCACCTGCTTCGCGACCGTGTGGTGCTGGTTCGCACGGACAATCAGGTCGCCATGTATTATATTAACAAACAATGGGGCATGGGGTTCCTGTCCCTGTGCCAGGAGGCGATGCTGCTCTGGGATTGGACCATCCGCCACAACATCTTCCTTCATGCTGTCTACATTCAGGGTCAGCAGAACTGCCTGGCAGACAAGTTGAGCCGCCTTCTGCAGCCTCACAAATGGTCTCTCCATTCCTCGACCCTCCTCGGGTTGGCTTCTTTGCTAGCTATCTGAACTGAGAACACATTGAGGTGACGCATGTCCTAGGTCGGGCGGGAGGGGTGCTCGCGCATGCACGGTCCACTCGCAAGCTTGAAGGTCTTCAAGCAAGTCTGCTTGCTAGGGGGCTCCATAGGTGACGTCACCCACAAGTTGAGAATATCTGCCTGCTGTCCCTGGATAACACCTGTTATGGTAAGTATCTGTGCTTTTTAGACTATTGTAACATCATCTATTTAGGAGCACCCAAAAAATTTCTAAGGAAATTAAGGATAATTCAGAATACAGCTGTTCGATTGATTTTTTTGGTTTAAAAAAGAACAACCATATTAGTTCCTATTGTCGTTTACTGCATTGGCTGCCTTTGGAGGCAAGAGTATTATTCAAATTTTCCTGTACCTGGTTTAACGGGATTGTTTCCAGCTTACCTTTTTCCTCATTTTGTGTTGCATAGACCATCAAGAGAAACTAAAAACTTTTACTTTTTTGCGTATCCAAAAATTAATGGGTGTAGATATAAGACCTTCTTAGATAGGACTCTAGCATTTCAAGCTGGTAGGCAACAATCTTGGCTAGGTAAAAGTATTCAGCAAGCAATGTTATCCTATTGCAGTTTTCGGAAATTAATTAAGACCACTTTGTTTGATAAGTTTATTACTTAGTGAGTTTTATTATTGAAATTCTATTTTACAAATATTTTTATTTTTTACTGTATTATTGTATTTCGCTGATTGTCCAGCTCTTTTTAGTGTAAACTGCCTAGAACCTTTGGTTATGGAGGTATAAAAGAATAAAGTTATTATTATTTTACCTTGCATAAACAAACTCAGCACAAGGAGGGGCGGTTTATCATAGTCCTGGGGGAACTTTGGGGACTGAAATTACTCCTTTGTAACTTATATGCCCCAAATGTCTACTGTCATAAATCTTTTTTCCTCTATCCTATCCTTGGTATTGGGTTATCCTAACTATCAGCTGATCCTGGGGGAGATTTCAATATTACGGTGGATCCTGGAGTGGGTTGTAAACCTCCCAGGACCCGAATGAGGGCTTTTGATGACCCAGGGGTGGACTTCCTTACGCAACATTTAAACTTGGTGGATGTGTGGCATGCACTGCAACCCTACAACGCAAAATTATCTTTTACTCCCATGTTCACAAGGTGTATGCGCGGCTGGACTATCTTCTTCTTGATAGGCATCTGTTTTCTAGAGTGCTCAGGTCAGAGATTTTTGAGGCCACTGTTTCCGACCATGTGATTGTGGAACTTACTTTGACCCTGGTATCCACCCACAAAGCCCCTTCGTGGAAACTCTCTCCGCACTTGTACACTGATCCCGAGTTCTGGACTTTTTTGCGGGCCCAATAGACTGACTATCAGGTTATGGAAATCCACCCCTGAGGTGGGCCATATGCCCTTCTGGTATGCTTCCAAAGCTATCATGCGTGATCATATAATTGCTTATATGGCTGCTAAGCAAAAAGAAAAGATGGGGAGCTTTGACCAGGAAATTGCTTGCTTTCCGAAGAGCACATATTACCACTTTGTCTGATTCGGATCATTTGTAATGCAAGGGCATTAGAGGGAAAATAGAAACATTGCTCAACAAGCGCACGGAACAATCCCTTTATTACCAATGCTATCAACTCTATAGATGGGGGAGCAAGACAGGGAAGCTTTAAGCCAATTTGGTCTACCCCTTCAAGAACTGCCAAATCATTACAGCTATCCGAGACACACACGGGACACGATATGAGGGGGAGCAGCAGATAGTGAACCAGTTTGTCTATTATTACAAAACTTTGTATGGAGGGAAGCCTTTGGATAGGGATGTCCTTGAAGTATTTTTCCAGGGACTTGATGTGCCACAGCTGGATGATACACAGGTTGACTTTTGAATGCGCTGGTTACTGGGGCAGAGATGTTGGTCTCCATTAAGTCTCTTACCTTAGCTAAAGCACCTGGGCCTGATGGCTTTGGCCTGGAATATTACCGGCTTCTTCAGGACCTAGTGACAGAACTCCTTATTAAACTAAACTAAACTAAACTAAATCTTGGATTTATATACCGCATCATCTCCGCAGATGGAGCTCGACACGGTTTACATGGTTAGGGAAGGAACGGAACTCCAGTGGAATTATATAAGTAAGAGAGGAGAGAGGTTAGGTGTAAGAGTGACAGGAACGGGACGGGGTTACGTTTTGGAGAAGAGCCAGGTCTTCAGATGATTACGGAAAGGTAGAAGTGGGCTCAAATTGCGGAGAGGGGAAGGGAGACTGTTCCAGAGCTGAGCGATTCTGAAAGGGAGGGAAGAGCCAAGTTTACCAACAAGGGAGATGCCTTTTAAGGAGGGGTAGGATAGTTTTAATTTTTGCGTGGATCTAGTGGAGGTTGGATTTGAGGAATTCCAGGATAGAGGGATAAAAGGAGGGAGGATACCAAGGAGGATCTTGAAGGTTAGACAGGCACATTTAAAGTGGACCCTGGAAATAACGGGAAGCCAGTGGAGTTTGGATAGGAGCGGTGAGACATGATCAAACTTACTTTTTGAGAAGATAAGTTTGGCCGCGGTGTTCTGTATTAGTTGGAGTCTGTGAAGGCTTTTCTTTGTTACGCTTAGGTAAATGGAATTGCAATAGTCCAATCTGGAAAGGATGATGGATTGTACGAGGACGGCAAAGTGTTTTTGGTGGAAGCAGGACCTCACTTTCCTCAGCATGTGAAGGCTGCAAAAGCATTTTTTTATCAGGGAGTTGAGGTGGTCATTGAAGGATAATGATGAATCTATGGTGATGCCCAGAACTTTGCTAGAGAACTCCAGCTGTAGAGAGGAACCTGTGGGCAGTGGGATTGAAGTGGGTAATTGATCAAGTTTGGGGCCGAGCCATAGTAGTTTGGTTTTGGACTCATTCAATTTCATTTGTACAGTGTGAGCCCAGGATTGAAGGTTGGTTATGCAAGAAGAAATGTTAGCTGCGAGATTGGTGAGGTTTGCGTCGGTCTCGATGAGGACCAGGATATCGTCGGCGTAGGTGTAGAGTGTTTCTAGGGGGGATAGGTGGAGAAGGTTCAGGGAGGACATATAAATGTTGAAGAGGATGGGAGATAGGGGGGAGCCTTGTGGGACTCCACAAGTCGGTTTCCATGGGGAGGAGGAGGAACCATGTTTGGTGACGGTGTAAGAGCGAGAACGTAAGAAGTTCGAAAACCAGTCGAGGACTGTAGAACTGATGCCTATCTCAGAGAGTAGGAAGATTAGAATGTCATGGTGGACAACGTCAAAGGCAGCAGAGAGGTCGAATTGAAGGAGAACGGCAAATTTTTTATGAGAATGAAATTGTTGGATCTTCGAGATAAGGGAGGCCAGGAGGGTTTCGGTACTGAAGTTGGGTCTGAAGCCGTATTGATAGGGTAGGAGGATAGAGAATCTTTCCAGGTAGGCCGAAAGTTGGGAGGAGACGATGGACTCTAGCAATTTGGTTAGGAGCGGAATGTTTGCTATTGGGCGATAATTGGATGGGGAGGAGGGGTCTAGGTCAGCTTTCTTCAGTAGGGGGGTCAGTGCAATGCGTCCCATTTCAGGGGAGAAGAGGCCCGATAATAGGGCAGAATTTATGAGTCTAGTGAGAGAGGAGATGGCCTGTGCGGGTATTTTTTCAAATAGATAGGATGGGAATGGGTCCAAGGTGCAGTTGCAGGATTTCAGTTTCAGGCAGAGTTTGAGGACCTGAGAATCGGATACTTGCTCAAAGGTGGTCCAGGATCGATTGACTGGGATGGGGGTGGGGACCTTTGTAGTAGGATCGGGGGAGGCGGGCACCAGAGGATTGTAGGAGACTGCAGGAGGGAAGGAGCTTCTCAAGGCGGTGACCTTTCCGTTGAAGAAGTTTGCTAGTTGATCCACTGATGGGGAGGAGGGAAGAATAGAAGGGTTGGTGTTGGGGGTTAAGGAGCGCCAGATATTGAACAGCATACTATTCTGGTTTTTCGATCTGGAGATCTTGTCACCATAGAAGTCTTTCCTAGCTCTTTTGAGTGTATTGTTGTAAGATTTAATGTTGATTCTCCAGATTTGTTTATCTGCGGGGGATTTCGATTTTTTCCAGATGCGTTCCAGGGATCGACATTTTTGTTTTAGCGCCCTGTGTTGTGGGAGGAACCAGGGGGCCTTACGGGAGTAGGAGATGGTTTTGGTGGAAAGCGGGGCGAGAGATTGGTAGGTGGATTCTGAGAGAGTGGTCCAAGTGTGCCAGTTGGTTGCAGAATCTGATGGCTTAGGCTTGGATGGGAGATTGTCAAGAAATTTGGACCAGAACTGGTCACTTGAAATTTTCTTGCGGAAAGTAATGGACTTAGAGGACTGCGGAGAGGTTCCAAGGGGAGACATGAAGATGGGGAGACAGAAGGTTCCTAGGAAGTGGTCGGACCAGGGAACGTGGTCCCAGCGGATGTCATCGGTTGAGGTTTTGTAATCCGTGAGATCGAGGAAGCTGATGAGATCTAGTGAGTGGCCTTTTTCATGGGTTGGAGAGGAGGCGGGGGGGGGGAGAAGCCGAGAGAGATGAGGAAATTATTGGAATCGGATGCATCTTTGCTAGAGGTGTCATCAAGGTGGAGATTGATATCTCCGATGATCAGTAGTCTTTGGAACTTAAGGAATGCGTTAGATATGGTCTCGTAAACAAGTTCGGAGGAATTGCTCCAGGGGGTAGGCGGGCGATAAAGTAATAAGATACCTAGTGGGTGAAGATGGAGCTCATCATTGATAGAGGCTAACATATATTCTAGTGAATGGTGGCTGCCTTTTTCGAGGAGTTCAACATTAAAGAAAGATTTGTAGAGGAGTGCCAGTCCGCCTCCTTTACGGTTTAATCTAGGAGAAAAGAGGCCTTGGTAACCCTGGGGGCAAATCTCGTTTTGAGTATAATAATCATCTTTTTTGATCCAGGACTCTGTGATAAAGAAGAGTCCAGGATCAAAATCTGTGAGGAGGTCTTTCATAATTTGGGTCTTGTTGCATACGGATCTGGCGTTGCAGTACAGTATCGGGACTGGGGTTAGAGAGTCAGGGGCATGGTTGGGAAGGTTGGCAGGGGGCACAGGCTTTAAATAGGCGAGGTTGGCTTTGCGGGATTTATGTTTGTGAGAGTGACTTCTAGTGCGTAACAGCGTGGGGATTTTGAGGCTGGGGCAGGAATTAGTGACATTTGGGGAGTCTGGTAGATTGGGGGAAGAGGGTTTTAAGCAGAGGGTGATTTTAAGAGAAGAACAGAGAAGGAGAAATAAGAGCCAAAAGGGGGGCTTCATGTTTGACTTGGGGAGCCTTTTAAGCTGGGAGGCAGGGCTTGTTTGGATCGTGTGTGAAACAGTTTGCTAAGTGGAGGGAGTTTTTTTTTTTTTTTTTTTTTTTTTGGACAACACAGGAGGGAAAGAGTGGTTGAACCAGAATCCCAGCAGAGAGAGCGGATTTACCTCTGAAACTGTTTATCTTTTGGAACCTGAGCAATAGGGTGTTCCACGCGGAATCGTATGCAGAGGGGGCTTAATCGAAGGGATTTAGCAAGGAGAGGTTATACTGTCGGGAAGCCAGGACCGGGAGGGGACTTAAATGAGCTAGTGGGAGGAAGGGTGAACAGGGAGGGGGTTCAGGTACTGATCACGACAGGAGTACAGTTTAGCATCTAACAGTTTCCAATAAAATATAGTACAGTTTGGCATCTAACAATTTCCAGTAAAATACAGTACAGTTTAGCATCTAACAGTTTCCAGTTTGGCATCTGATAATTTCCAGTAAAATACAGTGAAATACAATGAGGTCCAATGAAATACAACTTTGGTGCTTGGACGGTATAGCGCTCAGGAACAAAGGTATGGCGCTCAGGAACAAAGGGAAGAATGCAGTTCAGAATAATGGCTAGCTATTACTGTGAAGGGGGCGGGCAAGGATCCCAGTAATGGATGCAATATAGGAACTGACGATTTGAGTCTAACAAAAATTCAAAGAGGGAGGGGGGGAGGAACTTAGAGCAATGAGGGGGGAGCAAGATGTTGGGAAAGCTACCTCTTTCCTCTGTTTTTGTGGAGTCGCTGGGGGAGGAGAGACTATTCGGCGGCCTCGAGGGCTGAAGGAAAGGTCAGGTGAAGAGGTAGGCAGATCCGCCCGAACCAGGACCTGAAAAGGCAGGAAGGCTTTCGGCGGTCACGTAGTGGGTTGAAAGGGCGTCTCACGAAGGCGCTCACAAAGGCGCATGCGCCTTTGTCGTGCGCCTTCGTCGGCACGCCGAACGGCTGCACGCCGTTCGGAGGGTTGGTTTTGTAGGTCCGAGGTCTCCCGGTGTTCAAGTGAGGGGCGGAGCAGAGCTCCCACGCACCTCACCTCGCAGGAAGCCTGGAAAACTGGCTGGTAAAGGCAGCAAAAGGCTGCACGCCGTTCGGAGGGTTGGTTTTGTAGGTCCGAGGTCTCCCGGTGTTCAAGTGAGGGGCGGAGCAGAGCTCCCACGCACCTCACCTCGCAGGAAGCCTGGAAAACTGGCTGGTAAAGGCAGCAAAAGGCTGCACGCCGTTCGGAGGGTTGGTTTTGTAGGTCCGAGGTCTCCCGGTGTTCAAGTGAGGGGCGGAGCAGAGCTCCCACGCACCTCACCTCGCAGGAAGCCTGGAAAACTGGCTGGTAAAGGCAGCAAAAGGCTGCACGCCGTTCGGAGGGTTGGTTTTGTAGGTCCGAGGTCTCCCGGTGTTCAAGTGAGGGGCGGAGCAGAGCTCCCACGCACCTCACCTCGCAGGAAGCCTGGAAAACTGGCTGGTAAAGGCAGCAAAAGGCTGCACGCCGTTCGGAGGGTTGGTTTTGTAGGTCCGAGGTCTCCCGGTGTTCAAGTGAGGGGCGGAGCAGAGCTCCCACGCACCTCACCTCGTAGGAAGCCTGGAAAACTGGCTGGTAAAGGCAGCAAAAGGCTGCACGCCGTTCGGAGGGTTGGTTTTGTAGGTCCGAGGTCTCCCGGTGTTCAAGTGAGGGGCGGAGCAGAGCTCCCACGCACCTCACCTCGCAGGAAGCCTGGAAAACTGGCTGGTAAAGGCAGCAAAAGGCTGTGTAATACTGTGGCAGAGGCGAGGGGTGCTTTCCCGGATAATCTAGCCCATGTGGTCTTGATCCCTAAACCTGACAAGGACCCGAACCTTGTTAGCTCTAATTCTGGGAGTGACTCTGGACCGACACCTTACCCTAAATGTACACACGGATTTATTGGTTAGGAAATGCTTCTCGATATTATGGAAACTCAGAACCATACAGGTCCATGGTGAGACCACATCTGGAATACTGTGTACAATTTTGAAGGCCACATTATCAGAAGGATGTGCTGAGAATAGAATCGGTTCAACGGTTGGCCACCAGGATGGTCTCAGGACTCAAGGATATCCCATATGAAGAACGTCTAGGTAAGTTGCAGCTATACTCTCTCGAGGAACGCAGAGAGAGGGGTGACATGATAGAGACGTTCAAATACGTTACTGGTCGTATTGAGGTGAAAGAAGACATCTTTTTCCTTACAGGACCTTCAGCGACAAGAGGGCATCTGCTAAAAATCAGGGGCAGGAGATTTCATGGTGACACAAGGAAGTACTTCTTCACCGAAAGGGTGGTTTATCGTTGGAAAGATCTTCCACTTCAGGTAGTAGAGGCCAATAACGTGACTGACTTTAAGAACAAATAGAATCAACATGTGGGTTCACTTCAAAGAAGAATCTAGGGGGTAGGGTTCTTTGAGTGGGCAGACTTGTTGGGCCGAAGGCCCTTTTTCTGCCGTCATATTCTATGTTTCTATCAGAAAATATTTTGATGCAGTATCTTTCCGCTTATTGGTTCAATCTTCCATTTTAAGCATACTTGACTACTGTAATGTCATTTATTTGGGAACTTTAAAAAAAACCCTCCAAAGACTCCGAGTTATTCAAAATTCGGCAGTTCGACTGATTTTTGGGTTGAGAAAATGGGAACACATAAGTCCCTATTATCAAATACTTTACTGGCTACCCCTGGAAGCACGAGTTTTGTTTACATTTTTTTGCCTTTGTTATAAATCAATATTTGGCCTGGCTCCTATGTACTTGGTTTCTTAATTTAATCTGGACTGTTCTATTAGGCCCACTCGCAGAATTCACATGTTCACCTATCCAACATTAAAGGACTGCCGCTACAAAAGATTCCTGGACAGAACTTTTGCCTTCCAGGCAGGTAAATGGAACGACTGGCTCAGTAACATTATCATGCATTCCTCATCCTACTTAAGTTTTAGAAAATCAGTAAAAACAAATTTGTTTAATCGATTTGTAACCTAAGTATCTTATAGTGTTTCACTACTTCCATTCTGTAACCATTTATTCGATGACTTTGTATTGTAACCACTTCGCTGATTGTCCATCACCTCTTGTTGTAAACCGCCTCGAACTATCATGGCTTACTTCGCTGATTGTCCATCACCTCTTGTTGTAAACCGCCTCGAACTATCATGGCTTTGGTGGTATATAAAAATAAAATTATTATTATTATTATAGGCCAATCTCCTTATTGGACCAGGATATTATGCAATTAGCCATGACCCTGGTGCGATGCCTGAATTGTTTTCTTCCTGATCTTATACATACTGATCAGGTCGGCTTTGTGCCAGGGCATTATGCCTCCATGAATTTGCTGAAGGTCTTGGGTGCTATCCATACCCATGCCAGCTGGGGAGGTCATTCTGCTGTTGCAGGGCTGGACATGGAGAAGGCCTTTCACAGCATTTCCTGGGAGTACCTTTTCTGGGTTTTGCAGAATGGTGGCTTTCGGGGCTTTTTCTTGACTTGGATAATGGCCTTGTACACTGATCCCAGGGCTCAGCTCTTGATTAATGGAGGGCTTACAGGGGCTTTTGGGTTGCAGCAGGGTACGCGGCAGGGGTGTCCCCTCTTCCCTCTCCTTTTTCTCTTGGCTATTGAACCCTTGGCTCTTAAGATTACATTACATTAAATTACGTTAGGGATTTCTATTCCGCCATTACCTTGCAGTTCAAGGCGGATTACAAAAGAATTATCCAAGATGTATTACAACAAGAACTTACCAAAAAAAAAATAAAAAATTGGTCATTTTCAAAAAGAGTAAGAAATGGGTAAGGTTATTTGTTTGGGGTAGTTGGCTTTAGTGAGAGGTGGAGTTTGAGACTTGCGGTATTAATTCTTTTTTCAGAGTTTTCTTGAAGAGTATGGTCTTTATTTCTTTTCTAAAAGTCTTGTAGTCGAGGGATGCCGTCAGTAGATTGGCGATTTGGTTGTCTAGTTTGGCTGCTTGAGTGGCCAGGAGGCCATCATATAGTTTTTTCCGTTTGACCTCCTTAATTGGGGGGTATGAGAATGGGGTGTGAGTTTTCCTATGTCTGGTTGCGGTGTTGTGGATGAGGCGGTTATTCAGGTAGTTTGGACTGTGTCCGTATAAAGTCTTAAATAGTAGGCAGTAGAATTTAAATTGTATTCTTGCTGGGATCGGAAGCCAGTGTGATTGGAGATATGCTTCTGTAATGTGATCATGTTTCTTTAATGAGTAGATGAGTCTTAGTGCTGTGTTTTGGATAGTTTGTAGTTGTTTTGTTATGGTTGTAGGGCATGGGAGGTAGAGGATATTACAGTAGTCAAGTAGTCAAGATCCGGCAAGCAGAGGATATTTGCGGGGTTTGGGTGGGGGGGGGGGGGACAAGAATGCAAGATAAGCTCATTTGCTGATGACATGCTGCTATATTTGGACCAGGTTGATCTCCATTTGCATAGGGTCTTGGAGGTGATTCAAGCCTTTAGTGCTTTATCTGGTTTAAAAGTCAATTGTAGTAAATCGGAACTTTTGCTGCTGTCAGGAGGCCCCCGGAACCTTGGCATGCTTTACTTCCTATTCCTCCTTTGATTAAACCTTTGCGCTATTTGGGCATCTATTTGAGCGTTGATAATGCTACTCTCTCTGCTACTAATGTTAAGCGACCTCTTGAGGCTATTGGGAAATTGTGTCGGGCATGGCAGGACCTTCCGCTGGGCTTTCTGGGGAGAGTGGCTCTTGTAAAAATGGTCCTGGTTCCTAAGCTGTTATATCCCATGCAAACTATGCATCTTTGGCTTCGCCGCCAAGATGAGTGTCAGTTTAAATCGGTTATTTCTCGGTTTATTTGGAGATCACAGGCACCCCGGATCGGCATCTCTAAACTGACTCTGGATAAGTTTTTAGGAGGCATTAATGTTCCTGATATCAGGTTGTATAACGTGGCGGCACTTATGCGCTGGATTCATGAGGTTTATACGGGACTTGCCTGATATTCCACCCCAGGTTGGATGGAGGGCTGGAGTTGCTCATTTCAATTTATTAATTTGCTCCATTCCCAAGTGAATTCCACTCGCTGATACCGAACCTGTTCCAGTTTATGCAGCCTTTCTGGTTAGCTTGGAGGTGGTGGCAGCGTAGGCAGGGCCTGAACCCTGGGGTGTCTGCTTTTCTGCGGATTGTGAGCAACTCCCAGTTCCTTCCGGGATGAGGGATGGTTGGTGTTCCGGGAATGGACGTCTCAGGGCTTTGTGGCCATGGAGAATCTGTTGGAGATTTCTTCAGCAGATTTTCCTTCTTTTCAACAGGTCCGGGATGCCTGGGGTCTACCTCATCGCCATTTTTTTTTCATACTTCCAACTCTGGCACTACTGGGATGCTGAGCGCCGGTGGCATGATGGGGCCTGGGTTAAGGGGCAGTTGAATACTGACTTCTTGGCCACGCCCGCTGCCCATAACACTTTGTCACACTGGTATAAACTGTTGAAGACCTGTATCCCTTTGTCGGTACTTGCGCCCTTAAGGTTACAATGGGAACAGGATCTTGGGCACAGTGTCTCTGAGCAGCAATTCTTGGCCTGCTTTCGGACCTTATACTCCTTTACTAAGTCTGCTGATTTTCAAGAACTTCAGTATAAAGTCCTCCATAGAGCTTATTTTACCAGACAACGTTCCTGGGACTTTGGGATAGTGATCTTTGTGTTAAGTGCAAATGTCTGGCAGGTACTTATATTCATTTCTTCCTTGAGTGCTCCAAACTGTTTATCTGGCAGGAGGAGCTTCCTCTTCTGGAGCGGGTTGTGAGTCATATGGTCGACTGGGACTATGGTACCCTTCTGCTGGGCTTTCAAGCTCTCCTTCAGGAACAGGGCTTTACAGTTCCCTAATGCCATTTCTTTTATAATGCCATTCTCCTAGTTAAGAAACTGATTCTGACTTAATTGATGTCAAAGGATGTGCCACCGGTGCCCCAGTGGAAGAGTAGACTCAGGGAGTTGGTTCAATTTGAAATTCGGTCTTATGCCAAGTCTCCGCATCTGGCTAAGCAGCATTATGTCACCCTTTGGAAGCAGTTAAGGGACCTGGTGCCTCCTTGACTGGGTGGGGGAGCTGTTTTCTTCCCCATCGTCTGCCTGATACTAGCTCTCTGCTGTGACTTGAAGTTTCTTTGGTACTTCGGGGTTGGGTTGGGGGGTTGGGGGGCTGGGGTTTTGGGGGGGGCTGGGTTCTCTGTTGGTGTGTGAGTTGTGCAGTTTGGTGTTTGCAAGTATGTGATTGGAGGTGTGAGGGAAGTGTGGCTGTCTTAGGGGTATTTACAAAAATGGTGGAAGGGCACTCTACTTTTTGTTGCTGATTCTTTCCCTTTCCTGTTCTTTTTGGGGATTAGCAATTGGTGCAGAGCCCTGTTTTTCTTCTGTCATACTGCCATTCTGGGTCTCTTGCATGGGAGGCTCTTTTTGCGGAACCCATTACTAGTGCTGCATATTTCCTGTATTTGGTTGCTTTTGTATTTTTTCTAAGTTTGAGTTTGTATCCTGAACGGTTGTGACCCTTTTCACTTTCAATAAATATATATAAAAAACAAAAAAGAACAGAAAAGACTACAAGTACTTTAGAATGGCTGCAAGACTAATTTTCAAAAGGAAGCAATTCGAGAGTGCAAGTCCACTATTAGAGCAATTGCACTGGCTGCTGGTGAAAAAGAGAATACAGTTCAAGATAGCCTGTATGGTTCACAAAGCAATCTATGGAGAAAACTTGAATGGATTAACTTCTGATATTAAAGTCCCACACTCCTCCTTTAATTCACACACTATGTAATGCTACAAACTATCCTTCCATCAACTCAACAAGTTTGGCAGATGAAGATATTTGAAACTACCTTTGAATACCAGGGACCTCTCATTTGGATCAAACTGCCAATCCATCTTAAGACAACCCACACCTACCTTGAATTCCAGAAGAAACTAAAGACATACATCTGCTCACTATAGCCACTTTCTAATCCTTCACCCCTTCTAAAACCAATTCTTCTGCTAACAGTGTAACTCAGGATCTTGATCCAAATCTTATCGTAAACTACAAAGATTCCTTGAAGAAAATTGCAGTATATAAGACACTGTATTGTATTGTTTCTACCACAGCTTGGAGTGCTAAATACAGTGGTACCTTGGATTACGAGCATAATCCGTTCCAGGAGCATGCTCGTAATCCAAAATGCTCGTTTATCAAAGCGAGTTTCCCCATAGGAAATAATGGAAACTCGCTTTGATAGGTTCCCACCTCCCACCCTCTTCCCCCCGAGGCCAGCAGCGCTGCTCCCCCCCCACGAGAACCGGCATTGCTCCCCCCGAAGGCCCTCCCACTCGCGAACTGGCACCCGCGATCCGCACCCCCCCGCCGCCATCGGGCACCTCCCCACCGCGACCTGAGGTCCCCCCAACCCACCCGAACCCTCTTCTTACTTTGCTGTAGCCTCCGCAGCAGCACCGGCACCAGCATGTCCTGTGCGTGGTGCCGGTGCCTGAAGATCTGCTTCCTGTGCTGTGCCTTGAGCATATGCGCATGCTCAAGGGCTGAGAGTTCACTATGGGGGGTGGGTTGGGGGGACCTCAGGTCGCGGCGGGGGGGGGGGGTGTGGATCGCGGGGGGGGGGAGGGTGCCGGTTCGTGGCGGTGGGGGGTGCTCGCAAATCGAAGCGCGCTCGGTTTCCTAGGTGCCGATTTTGCGAATGTTTTGCTCATCTTGCAAAACACTCGCAAACTGGTGCACTCGTAAACCGAGGTACCACTATACTCTGACATTCATATAATTCCTTTGAGCAATAGAGCAGTGTTTGAGCATTTAGCACTCCATGCCATGGTAGAAACATTTATTGCAGCTTAGTAAAAAAATAAATAAATAAAAGGGGGGGGGGGTATAAAACTTGCTGTGATGGTGAGGAAGGAATTTCTATTATAAATAAACGAGGGAAGAGAGCAGCGCATTTGTAATAAATTATAAATTGTGGAAAGACAAAAATCTAAAAAGTAAAAACTTTTGAAACCACATGTATATCTAAAAGTGCAAAGATATATAAGCTGAAAAAATAAAAGCTGAGGAAGCCTATAGAAAAAAACCCAAATGGAAATAGGAAATGAATCCGGCAGTATCAATGTTAAAGATTAAAGAGGGCTTGATTTATAGAAGAATTGCGCACTTGGAAATTATAGCAGCTACCTAGATAGTCTACATATGCCATTGACATAAAAAAATCCACAAAGGTGCTGGGGCATAGATAGAAATACAGGATAGAAAGGATCCAAATGAAGAAAAGAAGAAGAAATAAGCAAGTTAGATAATAATAATAACTTTATTTTTCTATACCACCATAATCTTGCGACTTCAAGGCGGTTCACAATGAAGAAAAGCTGTACAAACAGCGAATTACAGGGTATAGGTAGATAAGAGAACATTGAACGGTCAGTGAAAGTACAAGGTGAGTTACAGGGTCAGTGAATTACAAGGTTCACAATAAGTAAACATAGAAATAGACGGCAGATAAGGGCCACGGCCCATCTAGTCTGCCCACCCTAATGACCCTCCCCTACCTTTGCCTAGTGAATAGATCCCACGTGTCGATCCCATTTGGCCTTAAAATCAGGCACGCTGCTGGCCTCAATCACCTGCAGTGGAAGACTATTCCAACGATCAACCACCCTTTCAGTGAAAAAAAAGTTCCTGGTGTCACCTCGTAGTTTCCCGCCTCTGATTTTCCACGGATGCCCTCTTGTTACCATGGGTCCCTTGAAAAAGAAGATATCTTCTTCCGCTTTGATGCGGCCCGTGAGATACTTGAACGTCTTGATCATGTCCCCCCTCTCTCTGCGCTCCTCGAGCGAGTATAGCTGCAGTTTGTCTAACCGTTCTTCGTACGGGAGATCTTTGAGTCCCGAGACCATCCGGGTGGCCATTCTCTGAACCGACTCCAGTCTCAGCACATCTTTGCGATAATGTGGCCTCCAGAATTGCACACATTATTCCAGGTGAACACTATACAATCAGCGAATTGCAGAGCGGATGTAGATAAGAGAACACTGCGCGGTCAGAGAATTACAAAGTGCAAGATGATAATAATAATAACAGCTTATATACCGCAATACCGTGAAATTCTATGCAGTTTACAAAGATTAAGATTACAAATTGATTGACTTTAAGAGGGGAGGAAGAAAGAGGGTTAATAGGATAGGAAATCCATTTTTGAGGAGAGAGTGATCAATAGAACAAGTTAATAGCTATAGAGGGGAGAGAGAAGAGAGGATCAGTTGTCTAGATACTTTAGGAACAGGTGTGTTTTCATACGTTTCCTAAATTCCTCATAAGTAGTGGGTGAAAGCAATTGTTCTAGGTCTTTACCCCATGATGCTGCTTGGTGCGAGAGAAGATGTTCATGGTGTTTTTTCAGTTTACAACCTCTCACTGGGGGGGAAATGAAGTTGGAATGTGAGCTTCTCTTGTGTCTGTTGGCTGAGAAGACGAAAAGGTCAGTTATATATTTGGGGGCAAGTCCGTGTAGTGCTTTGAAGCAGAAGCAGGCAAATTTAAACTTTACACGCGCCTCCATTGGCAGCCAATGCAGCTGCCGGTAGTAGGGTGTCACGTGGTCAAACTTCCTCAGCCCAAAGATCAGTTTGACCGCTGCATTTTGCATCAATTGTAAACGCTGCATGTTCTTTTGGGAAATTGCTAAATAGGCGATGTTACAGTAGTCAAGTAGACTCAGTACAAGGGATTGGACTAGGGTTCTGAAGATGGATTAGAAGAAAATATACTTAGGTTGTTGAAGAATTTACTTGTTTCCATATTACATTAACATGATCGGGCACCAGCGGGAAGTTGGGTAACGATTGTGGGGAGGACGTTATGGCAGACAAAGAATAACGGGTTCCTATTATGGTGAAGAAGGAATTCGGGTGAGGTGAGGTGGCTCTAATTGTGGGGGGAAAAGTCTGGCTAAGGTATGAATTTCTTGAACAAGGTGGTTTTTAATTCTTTCCGAAAGACACTGTAGGTCTGTCTTGCGACATCAGTGAAAGCCTAGCCAAGTTTGCTGTTTACCGGCTTGGAACTTGAATGTTCTATCTAGAAAGGTTCGATATCTGCAGCCTGTGATTTTCGGGTAAGTAAAGAGGTTGCGATTTCTGGTAGACCTGGTGGAGGAGTAGAATTCAAAGTGAGGTAGCAGGTAGTTGGGGGCCATTCCCCAGATTAGTTTGTAGCAAAGGCAGGAGAATTTGAATTGAATTCGTGCTTCAATTGGTAACCAGTGCAACAGTTTGTAGAAGGGGCTAACATGATCGCTTTTCTTTAGTCTGAATATTAGGCGGATGGCCGTGTTTTGAACTATTCTCAATTTTCTCACATTTTTTTAGGTATCCTCAAGTAAATAATGTTACAGTAGTCCAGGGTGGATAGAATCAATGACTGTACCAATATTCTGAAGGATAGAGGGTCAAAGTATTTTTTTTATGGTTTTCAGTTTCCAAAGGTTGAAGAAGCATTTTTTTTGTCACTGAGTTTATATGATCGGTCAAAGTCAAGTGGGTATCCAGGGTGACTCCCAGTATTTTTATAGTTTTTAGTATTGGGTGGTCATGGCCATTTACATGTATTGTGGTTGTAGTGATTTTTTCATTTGGGCTTGCCAGGAAAATTTTTGTCTTTTCTGAGTTAAGTTTCAGTTTGAAATTTATAGTCCATTGTTCTATTTCGGTCATTTCGGTCATGCATTGATAAAGAAAGCTAATAAAAATGAAGAGAAACTTGCCAAAGAGACATAAACTCATAGTAACAATTTTGTTAGGTACATCAGAAGCAGAAAACCTATGAGGGAATCCATGGGGACTATTGGATGATCAAAGAGCAAAAAAGGGCACTCAGGGAAAGACTGATTGAATTCCATGCTTCGGTCTTTATGAAAGAAGATGTAAGAGATCTATCTGAACTGGAAATGGTTTTCAAAGGTGATGCGGAGGAATTGAAAGAAAGCTCATTGAACCTGGAAGATGTACTAAGCCAAATTGACAAGTTAAAGAGTGATAAATCATCTGTACTGGATGGTATACATCCCAGGGTACTGAAAGAACTCAGATATGAAATTGCTGATCTGCTGTTAGTGATCTGTAACCTGTTGCTAAAATTGTCTGCAGTACATGAAAATTGGAGGGTAGCAAATGTTAGGCTGATTTTTTTTTTTTTTTTTAAAGCGTTCACGGGGAGGTCTAGGAAATTACAGCGTGGTAAGCCTGACATCAGTGCTGGGCAAAATAGGGGAAACAATTAAACAAAAATTGTGGAATATGTAAATAAACATGATTTAATGGGATCGAGTCAGTATGGGTTCAACCAAGAAAGGTCTTGCCTCACCAATTTGCTTGAGAGGCTCCTGAGAAAATTAAAGAGTCATGAGATAGGAGGCAGTGTTCAGTTGTGGATTAGGAATTGGTTATCGGAGAGAAAACAGAAGTTAGGATTAAATAGCCATTTTTCTTAATGAAGGAGGTTAAATATTGGAGTGCAGAGATCTATACTGGGTCTGTGCTATTTAACCTATTTATAAATGATCTGGAAATTAGAACGATGAGTGAGGTGATTAAATTTGCAGATGACACTAAACTGTCCAAAGTTGTTAAAATTCAGGCGGACTATGAAAAATTGCAGGCAGACATTAGGAAATTGGAAGACTGGGCATCCAAGTGCTAGATAAAATCTAATGTGGACAAATGCAAAGTGATGTACACTGGGAAAAATAACCCATCACATAGTTACCAGATGCTAGGTATAGGGGGATAGACTAAGAAGTAACCTCAGAAAATACTTTTTCACAGAAAGGATGATGAATGTGTGGAATGGCCTCCCAGTGGAGGTGGTAGAGATGAAAATAATGTATCTGAATTCAAGAACGCTTGGAAAATAATGTATCTGAATTCAAGAACGCTTGGGATAAGTACATTGAATCTCTAAGGGAGAGGAAGGGGTAATAGATGGCATGAACATGTGGACTAGATATGACATGGTCTTGATCTGCCTTAATTTGTTTCTCTGTTTCTTAATGTTTAACTGCCATTTAATGCATTTTGTGATGGAAAGGAGGTGTTCTCCTTAGGTGCAGGAGGAGTCTGTGAAACTGTTTCACTTCCATACCTCAAACCAAAGGGGTTGCTGGGATAACTGGTTACTTTTGCAAATAATGAATTTTGGTTGAGGTAAAAAGATATTGTAGTGCATGAGGGATGGAGATGAACAGGCAGAAACCTTGCTTAAAGGATTGAACTAAAAATGGCCTTTTTTTTTCTATCAAATATAGGGCCTCTTTTACAAAACTTCGGTAGCGATTCCCATGCGCAAATGTGACGCAGTCCAATCATTTCTTATGGGCTGTGTCACATTTGCTGCACTGAGATTTGCTTCTGTGTTTTTGTAAAAGGGGCCCGTAGTCTAATATAATAAAACCCTTACCCGCGCATGTGCAGTTGAAACGGCGTGATCCCTGCCACCAAGATTGTGCCTCCATGGCCGTGTTCCATTTGCGGCGCGGGCGGCGGTTTCAGTGACGGCAAGAGCAACGGCAGGAGAGTGTCCTTTGGCCTGGACGAGGCCGACAGGGTGCGGATGCTGCGAGGCGTCGGGCTGCTACTGTTGCACAGGGAAGTGGAGGGGGAGAGGGAAAGGGGGCTGCTTTGGAGGGGTGTGCTGGGGGCAGGCAGAAATCTTGGTTTGCTTGGGGGGAGAAACAGAAGGGGGCAACAGAGAGAGACAGGCAGGCAGGGGGGCCAGGGAGAGAGACAGACAGAAAGACAGACAGACAGGGGGCCACAGTGACAAACAGACAGATTGCAATCGGCCAAAGAGAGAGAGAAACAAAGAAAAAAAGACAGACAGACAGTGGCCTAAGAGAGAGAGAAAAAAAGAAAGAAAGAAAGACAGATAGCGGCCAAGGAGAGAAAGAAAGAAAGACAGACAAGGGGCCAGGGAGAGACACAGACAGAAAGAATGACAGACAGACAGGGGGCCAGAGAGAGAGAGAAAAAGTAAAAAAGACAGACTGCGGCCAAGGAGAGAGAGAGAGAGAAAGAAAGAAAGACAGGGGGCCAGGGAGAGACATAGGCAGAAAGAATGACAGACAGATAGGGGGCATGGAGAGACACAGAAAGAATGACAGACAGACAGCGGCCAAGGAGAGAGAAAGACAGAAAGAAAGACAGACAGACAAAAAGAAGCCAAGGAGAGAGAGACAGACAGAAAGCAGCCAAGGAGAGAGAGAGACAGAAAGAAAGACAGACAGACAGAAAGTGGCCAAGGAGAGAGAGAGAGAGAGACAGAAAGAAAGAAACAAAGAAAGACAGACAGCGACCAAGAAGAGAGAGAGACAAAAAGAAAGACAGACACACACACACATCTATTCTAGCACCCATTAATGTAATGGGCTTAAAGACTAGTGTTTTAATATAAATGGATCCTCGAATGGTAAATAAGACTAACCTACTAACCTTTTTAGTCTACAAATTGCCTGATTCCTCCTTTACACAAACCAAGATTTTTTTTTTTCTTTTTTATCAAAAATATTCTCTCAATTTAATTCTTCTCTTAAATTTTCTCATGACATGAATCCATGTTTAGAAAAATAAATTGCATCAGGATCAAGGTACATGAAATAATATGCAAAATGAACATCCATTTCTTTATTCAATCATTAAACTGCAAACATATTTATATTTAAAATAGTGCTGAATGATGCAACAAAGAATTCATTCTATGTAGCTAATATTGGCAGTGGAGTTCTTTCCAATATTTAAAGAGAAGGGAGACTGCTTACTCAATATAGATTCATGACATAAACCTTTGTCTGTCAGACTAGTGTCATCCATTCTAATTCTTTCTTTAACCCTCTGGAGCCACTGTGTTAAGCTGAAAAATCAATTTCCATTCATTGTAGTTTTAAATTTGTTAAAAGTTCTCACCATCCCACTCAATTGTAACAGGTCACTGTGCCCTAAACTAATATGTTGTTAAAAGATGTCCAATGCATTGAAATAAATAATGATATCGGCTAGTCAAAATGTAAATGCTGACAGGACCGAAACTAAGCCGCCTAGAACTGAAAGGTATTGATGGGATAGAAGACACCAATGTAATGTAATGCAATGTAACTAGGTCATTATATTGTTGCTAGGGAAAAATTACTAATGAAGTAAGATTGACAAGAAATCATATGATCAAAACTAACCAAAAGAACATTGCTGGAGAATGCAATTTCTCATTGGATCTTAATGATTGGAAGATGTACTAATTTAGGCATGTTTAATGATAAATAAAGTGATGTCATAAACTTAATAAAATGAGCTGTCACCCATAGTTTAGGGAGATTCTTGGTTGGTATTCTACCAGTTAGTAGATCGCTAAGAACTCCCACGACATTGATGATTTACACTGCTATTCAAGAACTCCCAAGGCCTTGATATTTAAGCTACAATTTGTCTGGTTGTCATTCTTTGGTCTCTCTCAGAGATGGAAGAAAGGGTTGAGGAAGTAGGAAGTTTGCCAATGTAGGTTCTCAAATCAATCAGCTACATGTTGAAGTCACCATTAGCTTCCTATCTAGATATATTTTAAGATGTGTTTAATCATCTTTAGTCGCTTGTATGTATCAGTTGCCCAGAATGGAACCTGCATTTAGTCCTTCAGGCTCTAGGTGTAGCACGTTTTGAACTATTTCAGAGGGGACCCTTAAAAGTTTTTATGAAAGGTAGTTTTTCTGATAACTATTGCCTTGGCAAGGCAAATTTCAGAACTTTACCCTATTGAGCTCTCTTTATGCTTTACTGAACAGAAATATCAGTCCATATGACTCTTTCCATTTTACTGAAGGTTGGGTCTTTCACATGAGCTAATTTCTGATTCTACCATTGTTTAGAAGGGAGAAATGCAGAAAGGAGTTTCAGGTTGTCTGGCTTCTGGATGTTCTTTGGGTGCTGTTAATTAGAAGTAACCAATGGATTGAAAGTCAGAGAGGCTGTTAATCCTGTTTGGTGGTGGAGCTATGGAGAATATGGAAGCATCAAATGTCACAATTGCTTGAAAGCTTAAGAAAATTATTTTTTTCAGCTTATAGTCTTAAAGTTTTCGCCTGAGTCTATTCAATCAGAGGCACGGCAGCCCCTTGGTGGAGTTGTTTGCAGTATTTCCTGAGCAAATACCGTGTTTCCCTGAAAATAAGCCTTAGCTGGATTTTCGGGGTAGGTCTTAATATAAGCTCTACCCCTAAAATAAGCCCTAGTCCCGTGATTTGCTGGCAGTTTCCCTTCCCTCCTTCCCATCCCTTGTGCAGCAGAACCTTTGAGCAAGCCCCTCCCCTCCCCCTGAGCACGTGCCGCGCAGCTGAATCCCCATCCTTTGCTCCCTCCCATTGGAACCCTACCTCGAGCCTTACTTTCCTGCCTAAGCAGCATCGGGCATGCTGCTTCGGCCTTGTCCGCCCATGAATTCACTGTTGTATTACTGATGATGTCATCAGTAACGCGGCAGTGAATTCATGGGCGAAAAAGACCGAAGCAGGGAAGACTTCCAGTTGAGGCGTGGGATGCACGAGGAGCCGCTGCCCGCAGCTTTCTGTACTGCGGCAGTGAGTAAGAGGGAGCTGGCCTGAAGATAACACTGGGGGCAGCATAAAACGGCCAGGCGGGTGCAGGCCAGAAGGTAAGGAAGCATAATTTAATAAGCTATGTCAAATTTTAGATACTTAAGGTAGATATTCCATCATACAGTGCATCTACAAAAATTAAATAAATGCAAGCCGATATCTTTAGATGCGTAGACTGATATCTGATACTACTTGCAAAGCTGCTAAATAATTTATGCCATGAGATTAATACATACTTTTTGCAAAATTGCATAGCCATAATAAAACATTCAAAATGATTTTATTTTTGAATTTAGTGATTGAATTATGTCAATGTTGAGAATTTACATCTGCTGTCTATTTTGCACTGTTCAAGAAGACATGCATTTGTCTCTTTTTCTCTGGGGTTGTACTGCATACATAGTCTTGAATCTTAGGGTTTCCTTTGTATATATTAGTACTTTTAGTTTATCCCAGGACAAGCAGGCAGCATATTCTTGACTGATGGGTGACGGCACCGACGGAGCCCCGGTACGGACAATTTTAGAGTGATTGCACTCTAAGAACTTTAGAAAGTTCTAGCTAGGCCGCACCGCGCGTGCGCGAGTGCCTTCCCGCCCGACAGAGGCGCGCGGTCCCCAGTTTTCTTAATTCCGCGGAGCTAAGAAGACGCGTGTTTCCAACGGCTGTTGGAAGTTTTTTCCTTAACTGTTCACTTGCCTTCCCGCTCGCGCGTATTTTTCTCTTCATTTTATTTCTTTCTTGTTCTTTTACCGTTTGTAAAAAAAAAAAAAAAAAAAAATTGTTTTATTTTTTTCACTTTTTATTGACTACTCCGGCTTCGATTTTGCTACAGCGGTTTTTCCCTTCATGCCCCCGTCACCGGGTTTCAAAAAGTGTCAGCGGTGTGCGCGCCCTATATCTCTCTCCGACCCGCACAAGTGGTGCCTTCAGTGTCTGGGTCCGGACCATAGGGCTGACACCTGCACCCGCTGTAGTTCTTTACAAAAAAGAACTTTAAAAAACCGACAAATTCAACAACGAATTCTGTTCGGCACCGACATGGAAGTTGCACCAGTATCGACATCGGCAACTTCCTCCAAATCGACACCGACTGTCTCGGCACCGACAGATACATCGCCGACGTCGGTCCCTGTAGGTAAGCCGGCTAAGAAGCCTTCCCCTACTGTCCTAGGGCCACCAGTCGAGCATGCAGTGAGCCAAGTCCTGCAGACTGAGCGCCGGCCCCGTAAACGCTCCGCTCCCATTGAAGTCACTGCCTCGTCATCGGCATCGACTTCACCCGAGCGTCGAGCGGCACCGAAGGTACCGAGCAAGAAAAGACCGGTACCGGTGCAATCGGGACCTACGTTGGATGAGCGCATTGCCTCTATCCTCCAGGTCCAGCTTAAACAGCAACTACAACATTTGCTCCCGGCTCTGTTGACACCGAATCCTCCAGTGTCGGTACCCAGTGAGCCTTCGGTGCCGACCGTCGATCAACCCCTTTTATTGACATCGACTTTGTCGGCACCGCACAAATCCATGTCCATGCCTATTCTTTCAGCGGAGCCGAAACGACGTTCTGCTCCGGACACTTCTGAACCGGTACCGTTCTCTGAGCCCCGTACCGTTCTACACTCCCCTGGTACCGTCTCCAACCGTTCGGGGAAATCGGTACGCAAGACTAAACATGTTGGCACCTCGACTCCACTTTCTCAGGGCCGTCTCCAATCGGTACGGGACCCTGACTTGTGGGATGACTCGGATGATCACCTCGGTACCGAGGAAGATTATTCATCTGAAGAGGAGGATGTATCGGTGCAAGACCCTGCTACTAAGCCAGAGCACTCCTCATTTACCAAATTTTTAAGGGAAATGTCAGACACCCTTTCAATTCCTTTGGAGTCTGATTCTAAAAAGTCCAAGGCATTCTTAGATGCCTTGGACTTTGATCATCCTCCTAAGGAGTTCTTAAAGTTGCCCCTCCATGATATCTTGAGGGAAACTTTCTATAAGAACTTGGAAACTCCCTTAACCATCCCGGGAGCCCCAAGAAAATTGGAATCTCTTTATAAAGTCATTCCAATTCCAGGGTTCGATAAGCAACAACTTCCCCATGAATCCTTGTTGGTGGAATCAACCCTGAAGAAGTCTGTAGGTGCCAGTGTTTACGCCTCTGTTCCTCCTGGCAGAGAAGGAAAGGCCATGGATAAATTTGGAAAGCGCCTTTACCAAAACGCCATGCTGGCCAACCGTTCAGGTAATTACGCATTCCACTTCTCGTTTTACCTGAAGCATCTCATTCAACAGGTGACCTCTTTTCAAAAGTACATTCCGGACCGTAAACTTCCTGCTTTCCAGCAATGTACTTCTAGTCTTTTGCAACTAAGGAAGTTTATGGTCCGTTCCATTTATGATACTTTTGAACTGACGTCACGGGCCACTGCTATTTCTGTAGCAATGAGAAGGTTGGCATGGCTACGGGTCTCGGAACTGGATGTAAACCATCAAGACCGACTGGCCAATGCGCCTTGTCTTAGGGATGAGCTGTTTGGGGAGTCCATGGATACCGCCACACAAAAGCTCTCCGCGCATGAGACTAGGTGGGACTCCTTGTTGAAAAACAAGAAGAAGCCTCCTCCTCCTCGTCCATTCAGGCAACAACCTTCTTATCAAAGAAGGTTTTCTGCTCGCCCAGCTCAGACTCATCCTCCTCAACCTCGCAGGCAGCGTCAACAGCAGCAACAGGCTCGTCAACAACAACAGCCTGCTGTAAAACCGGCTGTTCAACCTAAGTCTACACAGCCCTTTTGACTCTCTTCTCGAGAACATTGCCAGTCTTCCTCCATCATGCCTTCAAACTCAGCCCATAGGAGGTCGACTCCAGGTTTTTCTGTCTCGATGGGAAGCAATTACCTCCGACCAGTGGGTACTTGCTATCATCGCTCACGGATATGCCCTGAACTTTCAGACTCCTCCACCGTTAAGTCTACCAAAAGAGTCTGCTTCCAACAAGGCTCAGTCCCTCCTTCTCGGTCAGGAGGTTCAATCCCTCCTCCTTCTCAATGCCATCGAACCAGTTCCTCTAGACCAGCAAGGCCTGGGATTTTATTCCCGGTACTTTCTTGTCCCCAAAAAAACCGGAGATCTCAGACCAATATTAGATCTCAGAGACCTCAACAAATGTCTGGTCAAGGAGAAGTTCAAGATGTTATCTCTTGCCACCCTATACCCTCTTCTCTCTCAGGAAGACTGGCTATGTTCCCTCGATCTCAAGGAGGCGTATACTCACATTCCAATTCATCTGATGTCCAGACAATACCTTCGCTTTCTTGTCAACCAACATCATTACCAATACAAGGTGCTACCCTTCGGCTTAGCCTCCTCTCCCAGGGTATTCACCAAATGTCTGATTGTGGTCGCAGCTTATCTCCGCTCCCACAATTTTCAAGTCTTCCCTTATCTGGACGACTGGCTCATCAAGGCTCCTTCTCCTCAGTCCGTTCACATAGCCACCAATCAGACCATTTCCTTCCTTCGACTGTTGGGGTTCGAGATCAATCTACCCAAGTCACACCTCATTCCAACTCAGCGACTTCAATTCATTGGAGCCATTCTGGATACTGTTCAAATGAGGGCGTTTCTTCCTCCAAACCGCCTTCACACCATCCTTCATCTCTGTTAGCAGGTTTTCCAGAGAACTTCCATCTCAGCAAATCAAATGATGGTACTTTTGGGGCACATGGCATCCACAGTGCATGTCACCCCCTTTGCACGTCTCCACCTGCGTACTCCTCAATGGACCCTAGCGACTCAGTGGTCACAAGCGACGGATCCTTGTTCACAACACATATCTGTGACCTCATCTCTTCGACAGTCGCTTCTTTGGTGGTTGAACTCATCAAATCTATCCAGAGGTCTACTGTTCCATCTACCTCCTCATCAACTAGTCATCACCACAGATTCCTCCCCCTATGCATGGGGAGCTCACTTGAACGAGTTCCAAACTCAGGGGTTTTGGACCACCCAGGAAAAGAAGCACCACATCAATTTCCTGGAACTCAGAGCGATATTTTACGCCCTCAAGGCTTTTCAACATCTCCTCTTTCCTCAGGTTCTTCTCATTTGCACAGACAACCAAGTTGCAATGTATTACCTCAACAAACAAGGAGGGACGGGATCCCGTCCTTTATGTCAGGAAGCTCAAAGGATTTGGACATGGGCGACTGCTCGTCACCTATTCCTGAAAGCAGTCTACATACAAGGGGAACAGAATTGCTTAGCAGACAATCTCAGCAGAATTCTTCAACCTCACGAATGGACTCTCGACCCCTCGACTCTCCAGTCCATTTTCTCCCAATGGGGCACTCCTCAGGTGGATCTCTTTGCAGCTCCCCACAACCATCAGCTGCCCCGGTTTTGCTCCAGACTTTACTCTCCTCACCGTCTGGAACCCGATGCATTTCTTCTGGATTGGACCAATCTCTTCCTTTATGCATTCCCTCCTCTTCCGCTCATGCTGCGCACCTTATTCAAGCTCAAGAGGGAACAAGCCACCATGATCCTCATCGCTCCACGGTGGCCCAGACAGCATTGGTTTTCCCTTCTACTTCAACTCAGTTCCAGGGAACCCATACCTCTTCCTCTGTTTCCTTCACTACTTACACAGCATCAGCAAACGCTTCTTCATCCCAACTTACAGTCTCTGCACCTGACAGCTTGGTATCTCTCGGGCTGACTGCACCTCATGCTCTCCTTTCTCAGCCTGTCCGTTCTATTATTGATGCCTCCAGGAAACCGTCTACTCTTCAGTGTTACCAGCAGAAGTGGTCTCGGTTTTCTTCCTGGTGCCTGTTACATCACCATAATCCCATATCTACAGCAGTGGGATTGGTATTGGACTATCTTTTGTCCTTATCTGACTCTGGTCTTAAATCCTCTTCGATAAGGGTCCACCTTAGTGCCATTGCAGCTTTTCATGAGCCGATCCATGGAAAACCCCTCTCAGCTCATCCCTTAGTCTCAAGGTTCATGAAAGGCCTTTTCAATGTACATACATAAGTACATAAGTAGTCGCCTCCGCCGGGGCAGACCAGAGGTCCATCCAGCCCAGCGGTCCGCTCACGCGGCGGCCCATCAGGCATATTGCCTGGTCAGCGGTCCCTGACTAATTTTATTGCCTACCTCTACAGTTATCTCTAAACCTTCCACTGCTCTTATCTGTACCCCTCAATCCCTTTGTCTTCCAGGAACCTATCCAGGTCATCCTTGAAACCCTGTACTGTGCTATTCCTTATCACGGCCTCCGGAAGGGTGTTCCATGTGTCCACCACCCTCTGTGTGAAAAAGTACTTCCTTGCGTTTGTTTTAAACCTGTCCCCCTTCAATTTCATCGAGTGACCCCTTGTTCTTGTGGTTTCTTTCAAATTGAAAAATCTGTCTTTGTCAACCTTTTCGATGCCCCTCAGGATCTTGAAGGTCTCTATCATATCTCCTCTGAGTCTCCGCTTTTCCAGGGAGAACAGCCCCAGCTTCTTCAGTCTGTCAGTGTATGTAAGGTTTTCCATACCCTTAATCAGTTTAGTTGCTCTTCTCTGGACTCCCTCAAGCATTGCCATGTCCTTTTTGAGGTACGGTGACCAGTACTGTACACAGTATTCCAGATGCGGGCGCACCATAGCCCGGTACAGTGGCAGGATGACTTCCTTCGTTCTGGTCGAGATACCCTTCTTAATGATACCTAACATTTGGTTTGCTTTCCTGGAGGCTGTGGCGCATTGTGCCGACGCCTTCAATGTCGTGTCTACCATCACTCCCAAGTCTCTTTCCAGATTACTGACCCCTAGCATTGATCCCCCCATTTTGTAAGTGAACATCGGGTTCCTTCTCCCTATATGCATGACCTTGCATTTCCCTACATTGAAGCTCATTTGCCACTTTTTCGCCCATTCTTCCAATGTCGTAAGATCCCTTTGGAGATTTTCGCAGTCAACCGTGGTTTCAACCTTGCTGAATAGTTTGGTGTCATCTGCAAATTTGATGACCTCGCATTTTGTTCCCGCCTCCAGGTCGTCAATGAATATGTTAAACAGGAGCGGTCCCAGCACCGATCCTTGAGGAACCCCGCTCGTGACCCCTTGCCAGTCCGAGTAATGGCCCTTTACACCAACCCTCTGCTTCCTGTCTGCCAGCCAGTTTTTGATCCATCGGTGGACCTCCCCGTGTACCCCATGGTTCCATAGCTTCCTGAGCAACCGCTCATGTGGTACCTTATCGAAGGCTTTCTGGAAGTCTAGGTAAATTATGTCTATGGGTTCTCCTTTGTCCACCTGGTTGTTTACCCCCTCAAAGAAGTACAACAGGTTTGTGAGGCACGACCTACCCTTGCAGAACCCATGCTGGCTCGACCTTAGCTGTCCATTTTTTTCGATATGGTCACAGATGCTGTCCTTAATCAGTGCCTCCATCATCTTTCCCGGGACCGATGTGAGGCTTACCGGCCTATAGTTTCCCGGGTCGCCCCTCGAACCCTTCTTGAAGATGGGCGTGACATTAGCTATTTTCCAGTCCTCCGGGATCTCTCCAGTTTTTAGGGATAGGTTGCATATTTGCTGGAGTGTCTCTGCTATTTCATTCCTTAATTCCTTGAGCACCCTTGGGTGAATGCTATCCGGACCTGGCGACTTGTCGCTCTTTAGCTTGTCTATCTGCCTGAGGACATCCTCCTGGCTCACCTCTAATTTGACCAGCTTGTTATCTTGATCTCCATTTTCTATTTCCTCTGGTTCCGGAATGTTGGATGTGTCCTCCCTCGTGAAGACCGACGTAAAGAAGTCATTTAACTTGTCAGCTATTTCTTTTTCCTCCCTCACTACTCCCTTTCTATCCCCATCATCCAAGGGCCCCACTTCCTCCCTCGCTGGTTGCTTCCCCTTTACGTACCTGAAGAATGATTTGAAATTTTTTGCCTCTCCCGCTAGTCTCTCTTCATATTCCCTCTTTGCTCTCCTAACCACTCGGTGGCACTCCTTCTGGCTTTCCTTGTGTTCCTTTTGGTTGGCCTGTGTTTGATCCTGTTTCCATTTTTTGAACGATGCTTTCTTGTTACTGATCGCCTTTTTTACAGCTGCCGTTATCCATGCTGGGTTCTTTATTCGATTTTTCTTGCACTCTTTTCTGAACCTGGGGACGTACAGGTTCTGTGCTTCGTGCACCGTACGCTTGAGCAGGGTCCAGGCGCTTTCTACGGACTCTACCTTCCTTGTGCTGCCGTTGAGTTTCTTCCCCACCATTTTCCTCATTGCATCATAATTCCCTTTTCTGAAGTTGAGCGCTGTTGTTGTGGTTCTTTTCACCCTGGATGATCCCAGTTCTAGTCTGCACTGGATCATGTTGTGATCGCTGTTTCCCAGTGGGTCTAATACCGCTACTTCCTTTGCAGGTCCCTCCAGTCCACTGAAGATTAGATCAAGAGTAGCTTCTCCTCGTGTAGGTTCCATGACCAGCTGTTCCAGGAAGCAGTCCCTCGTGGCTTCCAGGAATTTGGTCTCTCTCTCGCAACTCTCGCAATGTAAAACCACCTCTTAAGGCCCCTCCTGTTGTATGGGATCTTAATGTGGTTCTTTCTGCGTTAATGAAGCCTCCTTTCGAGCCTTTGGCCACAACGCATTTTAAATTTCTAACTTGGAAAGTGGTCTTTCTGATAGCTCTCACTTCTGCCAGGAGGGTCAGTGAGCTCCATGCACTGGTGGCTGATCCACCTTTCACTGTTTTTCACCATGATAAGGTTGTCCTTCGTACACATCCAAAATTCCTTCCTAAGGTTGTGTCTGAGTTTCACCTTAATCAATCCATCGTTCTACCTGTTTTTTTCCCAAAGCCTCATTCTAATCCAGGTGAACAGGCTTTGCATTCCTTGGATTGTAAACGTGCTCTGGCTTACTATCTTGATCGCACCAAACCTCACAGATCATCTCCTCAACTGTTTTTGTCCTTTGATCCTAACAAGCTGGGTCATCCTGTATCTAAACGCACTCTGTCCAATTGGCTTGCTGCTTGCGTTTCTTTTTGTTATGCTCAGTCGGGCCTGACACTGGAGGGTTCTGTCACGGGCCACAAAATTAGAGCTATGGCAGCATCTGTAGCTTTCCTCCGTTCCACTCCTATTGAGGAAATCTGCAAGGCTGCTACTTGGTCCTCAGTTCATACTTTTACATCTCATTATTGTCTGGATTCATTCTCCAGACGGGATGGACACTTCGGCCAATCTGTTTTGCAAAATTTATTTTCATAATGGCCAACCTTCCCTCCATCCCTCTTTTTGTTAGCTTGGAGGTCACCCATCAGTCAAGAATATGCTGCCTGCTTGTCCTGGGATAAAGCACAGTTACTTACCGTAACAGGTGTTATCCAGGGACAGCAGGCAGATATTCTTGCGTCCCTCCCACCTCCCCGGGTTGGCTTCTTAGCTGGCTTATCCTAACTGGGGACCGCGCGCCTCTGTCGGGCGGGAAGGCACTCGCGCACGCGCGGTGCGGCCTAGCTAGAACTTTCTAAAGTTCTTAGAGTGCAATCACTCTAAAATTGTCCGTACCGGGGCTCCGTCGGTGCCGTCACCCATCAGTCAAGAATATCTGCCTGCTGTCCCTGGATAACACCTGTTACGGTAAGTAACTGTGCTTTTTGGTCCCATATTTGCATAGGGGTTATCTGTGTTCTGGTAGGAATAAATGTTTGTGTAGTTTAATTTTGTGGTTAATCATTATGTGTTGTTAATAAGATTATATTGTGTGTATATGAAAAATGAATGGAAAAAATAGTGTTACAATTAGTACTATTATGGGGGTGGGGTTTGGGGCGGAGATGGTCCAGTGTCTGGTCCAGTGTTCTTCAGCCGTCGGTCCACAAAATAATTATTTTATTTCCGCCGGTCCATAGGTGTAAAAAGGTTGAAAAATACTGATTAAAACAAATATGAATTGGGTATTTAAGAAGCAAGATATAAGAACATAAGAAGTTGACCCCGCTGAGTCAGACCAGAGGTCCATCTTGCTCAGCGGTCCGCTCCCGCGGCGGCCCATCAGGCCTAGTGCCTGAACAGTGATCCCTGATTAATTTTATAACTTACCTCTAATCCCATCCCTATAATCTACCTCTACTCTTATCTGTACCCCTCAATCCCTTTGTCTTCCAAGTACCTATCCAAAGCTTCTTTGAACCCCTGTAGCGTGCTCCTGTTTATCACATCCTCTGGTAGCGCGTTCCATGTATCCACCACCCTCTGTGTGAAAAAAAACTTCCTAGCGTTTGTTCTAAACTTCTCCCCTTTCAATTTCTCTGAGTGTCCCCTTGTACTTATTGATCCCCTTAATTTGAAAAATCTGTCCCTGTCTATTTTTTCTATGCCCTTCATGATCTTGAAGGTTTCTATCATGTTTCCTCTAAGTCTCCGCTTTTCCAGGGAGAAAAGCCCTAGCCTTTTCAGTCTGTCAGTACATGAGAGGTCCTCCATACCCTTTATTAGCTTAGTTGCTCTTCTTTGAACTCTCTCAAGTACCTCCATGTCCTTCTTGAGGTACGGCGACCAGAATTGAACACAGTACTCCAGGTGTGGGCGCACCATAGCACGATACAGTGGCAGGATAACTTCCTTCTTTCTGGTTGTGATACCCTTCTTAATGATACCCAACATTTTGTTTGCTTTCCTTAAGGCTGTTGCACACTGCGCCGACGCCTTCAATGTTGTGTCTACCATCACTCCCAGGTCTCTTTCAAGGTCGCTCACCCCTAGCGCTGATCCCCCCCATTTTGTAAGTGAACATCGGGTTTTTTTTCCCTATATGTACGACTTTGCACTTCCCTATGTTGAAACTCATTTGCCATTTTTTGGCCCATTATTCCAGTGTTGTCAGATCTTTTTGGAGATCTTCGCAGTCCTCCATGTTATTTACCTTGCAATATAGTTTGGTGTCATCCGTAAATTTAATAACCTCACATTTTGTTCCTGCCTCCAGGTCGTTAATGAATATGTTGAAAAGTAGTGGTCCCAGCACCAACCCCTGTGGAACTCCGCTCGTGACCCATTGCCAGTCTGAGTAATGGCCCTTTACTCCAACCCTCTGTTTCCTGTCCGCCAACCAGGTTTTGATCCATCGGTGGACCTCCCCTTGCACCCCATGGTTCCATAGCTTCCTTAGTAGTCTTTCATATGGCACCTTGTCGAAGGCTTTTTGGAAGTCAAGGTAAATGATATCTATTGATTCCCCTTTATCCACCTGGCTGGTTACCCCCTCAAAGAAGTATAATAAGTTCGTGAGGCATGACCTGCCCTTGCAGAAGCCATGCTGGCTCGACTTTAGCTGCCCATAGTTGTCGATGTGTTCCCAGATGCTGTCTTTAATCAGTGCTTCCATCATCTTTCCCGGGACCGAGGTCAAGCTCACCGGCCTGTAGTTTCCTGGGTCTCCCCTTGAGCCTTTCTTGAAGATGAGTGTGACATTTGCTATTTTCCAGTCTTCCGGAATCTCTCCAGTTTTTAAGGATAGGTTGCATATTTGTCGAAGTGGTTCAGCTATTTTGTTCCTTAGTTCCTTGAGTACCCTTGGGTGAATGCCATCCGGACCTGGCGATTTGTCGCTCTTTAGCCTGTCTATCTGCCGGAGGACATCCACCTTGCTTACCTCTAGTTGGACCAGATTTTCATCCTGCTCCCCCTTTACGATCTCCTCAGGTTCCGGAATGTTGGTTGTGTCCTCCCTCGTGAAGACTGACGTGAAGAACTTATTTAGCCTGTCAGCTATCTCCTTTTCTTCTTTTACCACTCCCTTTCTGTCCCATCATCCAAGGATCCCACTTCCTCCCTTGCTGGTTGCTTCCCCTTAACGTACCTGAAGAATGATTTGAAGTTTGTTGCTTCCCCCGCCAGTCTCTCTTCATATTCTCTTTTTGCTTTCCTAACCACTCGGTGACACTCCTTTTGATGTTTTTTATGCTCCTTTTGGTTCTCCTCTGTTTTGTCCTTTTTCCATTTTTTGAATGATGCTTTCTTGTCACTTATCGCCTTTTTTACTGCATTTGTTATCCACACTGGGTTTTTTGTTCTATTTTTTTTGCACCCTTTCCTGTACTTGGGGATGCACAGGTTCTGTGCTTCGTGCACTGTGCCCTTGAGTAGGGCCCAGGCATTTTCTACGGAGTCCATCTTCCTTGCGCTGTCGTTGAGTTTCTTTCTCACCATTTTCCTCATGGCATCATAATTCCCTTTTTTGAAGTTAAGCGCAGTCGTTGTAGTTCTTTTTACCTTTGATGATCCAATCTCTAGCCTGTACTGGATGTTTAATGTATCTGATGGTGATAATTGTATAGTGCAGAATATAAGGGGGGGCCATAACTAATATGGCCCCCATAACCAATATGTATTAGATACACTTTTAGTTAGGGTTCTGAAAGACACTAATATTATAGCTGAATTATAGAAATCCTTCACACACAGTAAAGTATAAACAGAATTCACAGAGTACATATTTTTCCTTCTTAGAACAAAATATTATGGTTTAATGTCTGAAACAAGCTGCTGGAGCCATAACATAGCAAATAGCTAAAAGTCACACTGACATATTTGTCGCTTGAGGAGTTGGGGGAGGCCATTTGGCTATACCATGTGGTTGCAGAAATGTATTGTTTAGCAAATGAAAGAGTTTCTGGAAGACATATTTTTCTTCCCGTAGTTGTTTAGACGATTTAGAGAGAAAAACACATCTGTTTATAAGAACATAGTTTTCTTCCACTTACATAGTTATGGCAAATATTGATGAGCTGGTAGTTATAGAAAATCATGTGATTCTGTAAACAAGATATTTGCAATAAAGAGCAAGGGTCAGCGTGACCTCAGTCCACTTCCTTCTAAGACTGACAGATGTGAGACAATAGCATGTGATGAGTTAAGTCATTGTTGCTAAGGAACAAAGTAACCAGTACAGTGTTCTCCCCAGGGCCTTTCAGCTGGGCGCTCCGCCCAGCTAATTTAGATGAGCGCCCGACTGTAATCTCGATTGCAATCCTGCTGCTACTGCCGCCTTCTGCTCAACATTAAAAAAAACAACCCTTCTCACCAGCTTGGAGAATTACCGGGCTGACTCGGCACAGCCTGAATCGCAGGAGCCTGACTTTTTTTTTTTTGTTTTGTTTTTAACGCCAGCAAGCGACTTGAACCCATGCTCCGGGGCTCTAACATGTGCATGCCGCTTCTCTCCAAAACCGGAAGTCACGTCCTGAGGGAGGAAGAGAAGGGAAGTCGGCATGCACACGCCCCGGAGCAGGTCAGCTTACAACTTGCTCTTGCTTGCTTCGGGCTTTCTTCGCTGCCGGATCCTGCCTACTTGCTGTTTCCGAAATTTTTCAAATTTTTCAAATTTACATCTACTGTTTATATTTTGCACAGTATTAGGGGACATGTGTCACTGTTTCTGTGGTGTTGCATTGTATGCAGAGTTTGGTTTCTTGGTTCAGTTTAACTTTTGACTACATATTTCTATTTTTAGTTTGTGATTATTTCATATTGGGCGAGGGTGTATCTGTGTTCTGTGTGTATGAAAAGGACATGGCTTTCTGTTAGCATCGACTACAGGATCAATTGACTGTGTAGAATCTGGTTTGTTTAGTTTTACAATGCGTGTGTTGGTGTTCTAGTGCTCACTGCAGTGTTTAAGATGCTGCCTTTTCCTAGATGCACCCTTATTGTGTGACTCATGGATTATTACTAAAAATATATTTTTTTATATAGAGGAGGGGGTTGTTAAAAAAATGATTAGCACTGGCTGTCATATATACTAGGTACACCACTGGATTTAATGACTCTATTCTAACTTTACTGTTGACGTAGGTGTCCCCCCAACACACAGACACACATTATAAAGAATTAAATTAAAGTTGTATTATCATCAAGTAGCTTTCAAATGACATTATAAGCAAATAAAAATAAAATATTTTTAATACATTGCTAATTATTACCTGCATCTTTACCTATACTGTTTTGCCCTAGCTCTTACTTTGCACTATAGCAAAATAAAAAAGAAGCAGATAAAGATCAATCACACAGGTGCCCTTCAAGGCTCAGTAACACCTCTCCATAAATTATGTGGAAGAGGTCTGGAAGTGGGGATAGCATCTATTTCATATCCACAGTGAGACCTCAGGAAGGAACCTAGTGATCAAAACATTATTAGAGGTGTTGTACAGCCATTTCTTGTATGACTGGATGAGCTATATTTATCTTTTTTTTAATGCTGTTTAAATTCATGCAGAAATAAATGGTTAGATTGAACCTAATGACTTCATTAACGTATTTCCCTTTTTTAAACCTCTATACTATTTGAGAGAGGGTGAATATCTAATTATTCACTTCTAGAATTGGATACTTCTTAAATTTAGTAAAAATATTCTGGCACAAGTGTCAAACCTTAAAAAAGGAAGTCATATCGAGCATTGGAAAATAATAATAATTAACTAATAAAAATAGTATACATTTAATTTTCCCCACTACCAAATTTCCCCGCCCCGCCCGGCTACTTTTTCATGCCACCCGGCTGGAAAAAATTTCTGGGGAGAACACTGCAGTAGAATATTGCAATTTGTAAATGGATTGTAATTGGACGATGCACCAACTACATATGTTTAATAATGAATTAATTCCTGTCATTATTTCCAATAAAATGACCAGTCACCTTTAATGGGTAAGTCTTTATGACGTCCCATTATTTTAGAGGATGCAGAAACGCTTCTCAAAGCTTTGACTATTTTTAACCACACTTGTGCGAGAGATTTCTTTCCTGAACTCCCCAGAAAAATAATTAAGAACTGAGGAATATATATGGAAGTATTAGGAGGCAGGTAGATAGCCTGAGTAGATGGTTATTTCAACCAAACAGTTTGGTACCGTGCTCTGTTCTATCATTGGGAAAATCGTGTAAGACTGTAGGTATTTTTGGGAGTTTGTTTGTTTTTTTAAGCAGCTTGACTGTAAACAGCTGTGGGAGATGTTATGAGAAACTGAAGTTTGTTTAACGATATTAGGAGAAGCCACGGGGTTAGTATGGCTTTGACCGATCGGGGAATGTTACAGAGAATTATGGTGATTCTTATGCCCATCTCTTAATATTACTCATTGTTTTGTGTGAGGTTGCTCCTGGACTGCATCTGGGAGAGCTGTTACGGTATCAGTATGAGTCCTGGATAAAACATGGCTAGAGAAATTTCTGTTTTACATGCTGGTCTGTTTTGCGGAAGCACTGTGATTAGGACAAAAACCAACCTGGGTTGAGAGTCTAAAGTTTTCGTCGCTTATACCAGGAGGTTCTTTTCGTATATGGCCTGATGCAAATGAAGAACACATATAAGGGAATGTGATTGATTAGTGCACTATAATGATGCTGGATGTCCAGGGTTAACATTCCGTTGTCATGACAATATTTTTGTGTACTCCACTTAAATTTAGATTTTATTTCTCTTATCAATGCAGGTTATACAAGCAAAGTTCCGCAGTTGACAGGCATGAGGCTCTTGCTTTGTTTTGCTTGCTTTGCTCTTTTGAAAGAATGTGAACAATTTGAAACATAGAAAAGAAAGAGTCTGAACTGAAACTAGGTTATGTTTCTCTGTGATCCGACAGGATTGCATGTCAGAATTTATTATTGTATCAATTATAATAAAACCCTTATCGCGCATTTCTCACTTGAAGCTTCGTGCTTCTGTGCCACCGCATGCACAGTAGAATAATTTGCCTTCTGCCGCCGATCACCCCTACCTGCGTCAGCTGATTTCCTGCCTTCTTCCCCGATCGCCGATGCTGGCTGACTTCCTACCTTCTGTCTACGCTGCTGGGACTCCTCTCCTCACCCCTGGACCAGCAGCGGCAGCAGCCGCAGTTTCATCAAGCAGCCGCAGGGGCTTTGCTAGGCTGGCCCACTTCGATGATGTGAGGTGGGCCAGCCTAGCAAAAGCCCTGAGGCTGCCTGATGAAACCATGGCTAAAGCTAAACTAAAGCTAGTGGATGCTGGATCAGGGGAGTAGGGAAGGGAGAAGGGGTACTACTGGTCAGGGGGGAGGTAAAAGGAAGGGAGAAGAGGTGCTGCTGGACAGGGTGGGGGGGAGGTAAAAGGAAGGGAGAAGATGGGGGAGGGAAGGAGGACCATAGGAGAAGCATGCAGGAGGCCCTAGAAACATAATTAAAAGCACAGAAAAATAAAGTCACCAGACAACAAAGGTAGGGAAAATGATTTTATCAATAATAAACGTGCATGTTCACTTGAAACTCTGTGTGTCCGTGCCTTCGTGCTTTTGTGTCTCCGCATGCGCAGTACACTACTGTGCCTTCTGAGGGCAAAAGGAGAGGGTGAAGGAAGGGAGAGACAGCCATAGTCGGAAGGTGGGCATGACCATTTGGAAGGAGAACCGGTCATGTTCTGAGCGAACAGACTGTCTACGTTTGGGAGTGACAGAGGGGGTCGGAACGGTACAGGAGCAGAGGCGAACGAGACTGGCCCGGTGAGGGCGAAGTTGACTGAAACTGTCACAGTTTGAGTGAGAGAGTGCGCAAGGGGGAGAGAGAGAATCCCGGTGTGAAGGAGCAGAGAGAAAGAGGGTTTGCTTGCCTGGGAAGTCAAGGAGCTGGAGGTTAAAGGGAGGAGAGCTGTGATCGGACATCTTGCCTGCATTTCAGGGACGCATGCTATTTACCTCCGCAATTGCCCCAGCTGGAAAATGCAAAAAAAGCTGAATCCTCTCTCCCAACCGACTGGAAAGGAAATTAAATCTTTGCAGAGCAGGGGAGACAGAAAGACAGGGGACAGGGAGAGAGACAGAAAGAAAGACAGACAGACAGCTGGCTGGGAGAGAGACAGTAAGAAAGACACACAGAAAGACAGTGTGGCAGGGAGAGAGAGACAGATAGAAAGACACACAGAAAGACAGTGTGGCAGAGAGAGAGAGACATAGCAGGCAGGGAGAGAGAGACAGAAAGAAAGACATCTGGTTGGGAGAGAGAAAGAAAGAAAGACAGACAAAAAGCGGACAGGAAGAGAGACAGAAAAAAAGACAGACAGACAGAAAGAAAGGTGGGCGGGGAGAGAGAAAGAAAGACAGTCAGAAAGAAAGAAAGAAAGAAACGCCTTAGCGCCCCCTTGTGCTAAAAGTCTTCACATCTATTCTAGCATCCGTTAATGTAGCAGGCTTAAACACTAGTCTGTCTATAACTGTGTATATGATGTTTTTCGTTCTGTGCAGTATGCTTTCCTCTCTCTTTATTTTGCTCGAGAGGAAGTGAATGTCTGTGTGTGTTGTGGTGCTTAGGATTATGGGAAATGTAGTGCCTTCTTTCTTTAACTATACAGTACTTTGCAGTTTTCTTTTTCTCTCATTATTTTGGTTTTAATAATTAAATATTCTGTACATACAATCAGGCTGGCATAGGTTTGATGCAGTCTCTCTCTTTTTCAATTTACTACCGAAATAAAACGCAAGGAAAAGATATTACTTTAATCAACAGACCATGCAACAAGAGCATACATTCTCAAACAATGTAAGACCTAAATAATAAAGCCAAAAACAGGAAAGAAAAAAAAAAAAGCACAATCTAGACGTTTGTCTCCTGGATGTGGTATGTGGTCTATTTCTTCAGACGGTGATATTGGCAGACCTTACCATGTATTTATTGGCTGTATATAGGTGCAGACATGTAAAACAGCCAGAGCCTTTTGGCTTCTCTCGTTATTTTTTTTATATTTTCAACACTCAATGCACTGGGTTGCTTTTTTGCTAACAAAGCACTGTCTGTCATTAAACCAGCGTCCTGGTAATGCCTTTTCTGTGGCTACTATACAAAGCCAGGTAAATGGTAAATAACTTTTGATTTATGTTTATTTCCTTTTCCCTTCTGGATGCAGTCAGTTTTAATGAACCTCCTTGAAATGCCTGGTAGTGGAGGATAACGGCATTATCTCACTGAGTCTTTTTGGACAATGTTGACCTTTTCAGTGATTAACCCCTGTGTTATCTGATATGTTCTGATTTTTTTCTTTCCAGTGCTTTCCTGAATGTCATAGGGGATACTGTTACCCCTAAGTGGTTTACAGAGTTTATAGTAGCTTTAATTAAGAACATAGTGTGTGTGATCCCCTGGGGTGATCAGAGGCGGGAGAGGCCCCAATAGAGACGTCCTTGATTGTGTAAAAGTATAATTTTTTTTTTTTTACATTGATTAGGCATTTTCAGAAGGTTAAAGTGAATAAGGGTTATTGGTTATTAAAGCAGTATAAAAAGAGATGTGCCTTTAGAAATAGAGGCCTTTAGAAGCTTTTAGATACAGTTCAAGATTCAAAACAGGATGAAAAATACATACATGCTTTCTAAATGGTACATCTAGTAAATACATATTGCTCTCAATAGGTCTATCACTATCTTGTGTATTGCACATACTCAGTTACACATGTAAATCAGTACTTCAAAAGTCCATAAAAAATCTAAATCAAGTCCATAGTTGCAAAGAAAACAAATCAAACTAAAAGTTTAAAGTCCAGTCTTTGAATTTCACTCTGACATTTTAGGCTGACAATCCCGGTGGCAATAGTAAATCAGTCCTTTTCCGGTGGCCAATGAAGAAAAGTCTTGGTGTGTTGTGTCCATCCATGTTAAGCTGCAGTACTCTGCTGTGGACAGTCTTTGACAGAATTTAGGCATTCATTAAACTAATTTATGTGATAGAGGAATATATTTTACATTGTTAACCACTAAAAATGAAAAACAGAAAATTCTATATGTTTTAAAAAATTGTTTAAAAATATATTGTGACTCAAAATGATTTTCAGGTTTCAGATCTCATCAAGGAGTGTCGCCAGTCTTTGGCAGAAAGCCTATTTGCTTGGACCTGCCAATCACCCTTGAATAAGGATGATACCTTACTTTTAATCGACTTTCTTGAGAAAGTGAGCGTGGAAGCTAATGCATCATTGGATCCTGTGAATTTAGCTCTGCTCATGGCACTTTTATACTGTTTTGATGTCAGCTTTTTGGAACAAGGCACAGAGGACAGACAAGGTATTGAAGTATGCTATTTAGAGTTACTATTGTACTTTTTCTGTTTTTGCTTTTGGCACGCAATGTTAAAAATGTTTTATTATTAATATTTCTGGTATAAGATCTCCCTTGTGGTATAGTTATTTTATATAGACAATAATGTATGAATTTAAGAATGGTGGTTCGTAGGGCCAGCAATATCTGGGAGTACACATACAGTATTAATTAGCCCCTGAGTCTGGAAAGATGAAACAAGTGGGCATCCAAACAGATGCACCAGAAACAGCATTTCTGGTACATGACTGGTGATAGTGTTCTATGGCAGAGTTTCTCAACACACAATATGGTACGTGAGCCACTTGTTGGGAATGCATGGCACTACGCAGGTCTCCCGCCCCCTTCCTCCTTAATTGCCAGCCACCACTGCTGGGGATCCCATGCCCTGCTTCCTGCCCGCCCCCCTTCCCCCAAAGCAACAATGCTGGCGGGGATCCCAAACCCTCCTTCCTGCATTCCCCTGTCCGCTGAAGCCAACCTGAAAAGGCTTCCCTTTGCTGTCAGAGCTGACGTCAGAGGGAAGCCTTCTGGTCAGTGGAAGATTCCAGTTACCTCCTTCAGGGCTGCTCCTTCTGGCCTTCAGCCACACAGGGACGAGTCATGGGCAGCGTCATTTGTACGCTGCATGTGGCTGACCCAGAAACCTCTCCGACGTCAGGGGGCACGAATTTGGGACACAAAAGGAAGGGAGGGGGTATGAACATGGGACACAGAAGGGAGGTTGGGAGGAAGGAAGCACTAACTTAGGAGAATTGTTGGGCATGAGGGTGTGAATGAGAGGGAAAGAGATGGTGCACATGGGGAAAGGAAGCAAGAGGAAAATTGTTGGGCATAGAGATGAGAGAGGTAGAGATGCATGGGGAAGAGAAGGAGAAATGTTGGATATGGTGGAGAGGGAGCAGAGGGACAGATTGAAGGGGATGCAAGGGAGGAGGAATGTTGGACATAGTGATGGAGGGAGAGATGTGCATGGTGCTGGAGAGGAGTGATAGAAGAAGAAATGGGCATGGGGCTGGTGGGCAGTGGTGAAAAATGCTGCACATGATTTGGGGAATGAGAGAGGGAGAAATGTTGGATGTGGCAGTAGAGGGAGTAGGAGAGATGCACCCTGGATCTCTCTCTTTCCCCACTCCCTTTGCAGCAAGGGAGGGAATTAGAGAAAGACAGATGGACAGCGAAAAAGAGAAGGAGACATGTTGCCAATATAGGTGGAGGAGAGAGGAAGAAAAGTTGGACTCATGAAGGACAGAGAAATGTTGGTTGGGGAAGGAAATGAGATCCAGAGGAGAGGAAGCCCGCAGGAGGCAGAAAAAAAGAAATATTGGATGCAGTCTGAATTACATGCAACCAGAGACCCATGAAATCACAGGATAGCTTCTGTAGCAAAAAACATGCTCTTTCAAATGATATAAAAGAAAACCTACACATTAGAGATATTTGAATCTGAAAAACAGTGAAAATCTGCATAAATGCATAAAGCCTTATTTTTGGGATGGTCATATCTTCAGCTTCACTTGACTATAAAAGCTCATATTGAAAATCTTGGAAGTACCTCATGGTACATGTCTGCTGGTAAAATTGTACCCTCAGCCAAAAATTTTCATTCGTGCTGACCTGTAGAAATGGAAGCATGTTCGCAAAAGATTTCAAACTTGGCACAGAAACTTGCCCCAAGGTGTTGTACCAAACTGCAAAATTTCAGACTCCTTGGTAGTTTCTTTCTGCTGCAGTGATTAAGCAAATTTGGCATTTTAGGTCACACGAGGCATAGGAGTGGATCGATTGCTTTTGTTCAACCACCCCTAGCTCCTGACCAAATTGAGATAGATCCAAAAAATTTTGCAGAGTTTCATTTGAGACCCTAGACAACACCCCTGTAAAATTTAGTTGGATTTCAAGGGGGTCGAGTGTGGGTGGTTTTCACTAGTGCTGCCCGATTTAGGAAAAAAAAAAATTGATTCGATTCAGCCCATTGAATCGATTTTTCGATTCGATTTTCCTTCCCAATTGGGTGTTTTTTCCCCCCCCAACATCCTGGTGGGTTTATTTTATAGCCTCTTCACCTCCTTTGCCTTCTCCTAACCACACTGGCGCTGTGGTGTAAACAAAATAAACAAACAAAAAAGACTTTTCCTCTCTCTCTGTTAAATCCTAGCTCACGCTCGCGGTCTAATACCAGCTCTGGTAGGATACACGTTTCAAATCTGACATAGCATTCGATAGCGTACCACACCGCAGGTTGCTGGGCAAGATGAGTTCTATAGGATTAGGAGACACATTGACGAAATGGGTTGGGAACTGGCTTGGAGGTAGGCTTCAAAGGGTAGTGGTGAATGGCACCCCCTCCAAAATGACGGAGGTGATCAGTGGAGTGCCACAGGGCTCGGTCTTGGGCCCGATCCTATTCAACATCTTTATAAGGGACTTGACAGAAGGGCTTCGAGGGAAAATAACTTTATCCCAGGACAAGCAGGCATGATATTCTCACATGTGGGTGACGTCATCTACGGAGCCCCGATGCGGAAGCATTTTCAAGCAAACTTGATTGAAGATTTAAGTTTGCTCTGCTGCTCCACGCATGCGTGCCTTCCTGTTCCACTAGGGGGTGCATCCCCTCGTGGTCTCCAGTTCAAAATTTTCCGCGAGCCTAGAAGCCGTGTTTTTCAGGCTCTGCCCCAACTGCCTTCTAGCACCGCGATTTTTTCTTGTTTTTTCACGATTAAGTCGCTGTGCGCGAATTCTTTACCTTTTTACTTGATTCCTGCTTCGTTTTTGACGACCCGGAGGCTTCCGTGGCCGTGTGGCTAATCGAGCCGCGGCTACTTTCGATTTAATGTCCCGGCCTTTGACCGGCTTTAAAAAGTGCACCCGTTGCGAGCGGCTTCTTTCTCTCACAGATCCGCATCGCCGGTGCATCCTCTGTCTGGGGGCGGCTCATCCAACCGACTCCTGCCCCCAGTGCGCTAATTTCCAGAACCGGGCCCTCCGCCGAAGAAAAGCCCGCATGGCGGACCTCTTCACCCCGGACCAACCCTCCACCTCGGCCTCGAGGTCGGCCCCGGCCTCGGCCCCGGCCTTGACCTCGGCCCCGGATACCTCGGCATCGCCTCGAGACTCGAACCCGAAGTCCTTGGGACAACAGAAAGCCTCGGCCCCGGGTAAGTCCCCTCTTCCCTCTTCAGGTTCTATAACAGCGAAGAAGCCAGCCTTGGGGACAGCGTCGACGCATGGCGGAAGCCCCATGCTTACAGCCCCGACTAAGCCCTCCAAGCCTTCGAGCCGTGCCTCCACCACACGGGAATACTCTGATACGAGGTCGCCCCCGGTGGAGTGTACCGAGGCAGTGGACATGCCTTCGATGCTGTCCGTGCCCGTCTTCCAGGACCTACTCCGAGCGATGATCACGTCGGAGCTGTCCGCTGCAATGGCCCAGTTTCAATCGGCCTCAACCTCGAATGTGCCAGACCAGCCTGAGCCTCGCACCGAACAACCTCGAGGAAAGGTGCGCAATCCTCGCCGCATCCCATCCTCCTCGGACTCCTCGCCGAGGCGCCCGAGACGTTCCCCCTCCGCAGACCGCCGAGGGGCAAAACGTCGGGCTAAAACGACAGAAACCTCGAACCGCCGTACCTCCAAGAAGGCCCGAGGTTCACCAACTCTACGAGGCCGTTCTCCCACACCTCGTACGGGACCACTAAGGGTGGCTGAGTTATCACTCTCCAACCCGCGCATCCTCCGAACTCCCCCTCGGACGTATTCTCCGAGGGAGTCCGGATCGAGGTCACCAATCCGACATCGATCGGTACCCCTAACCCCGGCATCGTCTCCGAGGGGCTCCTCGAAACGCCGAAGATCGACAACCCCGGAACACTCTCACAGTGCTTCCCCAGTCTCGGAGCATGGATCAGAGCATGAACCTCGATACTCGAGGGAAGCCTCCCCATCCTTCTCCACCCGACGAAGGTCTCGTTCCCCGACCCCGCACGGGGCCCCGGGGACATCTCACCCATCCTTCACTCGCTTTGTCCAAGACATGGGCCACGCATTGGAATTAAACCTCCAGTCCGACTCCAGATACTCTAAGGAGTACCTGGCGGAGCTGGATATGCCATCACTGCCCAGAGAGTCCCTTCGTTTACCACCTAACCCGGTACTCAAACAGGCCTTCTTCAGGAACCTGGAGACCCCCTACATGGTCACGGCCGTACCCTCCAAAATGGAGGCCAAGTACCGCACAGTACCTTACCCGGGATTCGAGCAACCACAGCTCTCCCACCAATCGCTGCTAGTAGAATCTTCCTTGAAAAAGGCTCACCCGTCCCGGGTCTCATCAGCGGTCCCCCCAGGCCGAGAAGGCCGAACCCTGGACAAGTTCGGCAGGAGACTATACCAAAACGCAATGATGGCCTCTAGGGTGCAAAGCTACACTTTCACCTTCACATCCTACCTCAAACACCTCATTGGACTATTGAGAGCCTTTGAGACTGACCTACCGGCCTCCCGGCAAGGAACGTTAGGCCTGCTTTTAGAGTCCCTCTCCAACCTGCGCCTTCACCTATTCCACGCGGCCTACGATGGCTTCGAACTCTCCTCCAGAGAAGCAGCCTTCGCTATCGCCATGCGCCGACTAGCTTGGCTGCGCCTGGTCGACATGGACCCCAACTTACAGGACCTTTTGGCTAACCTCCCCTGCGTGGGAAAGGAATTGTTCGATGACACTATCGAGGCGGCTACAAAACGCCTCTCCGAACATGAACGCTCATTTGCCTCCCTTGTCCGGCAAAAGCCCAAACCGACAGCGTCCAGGCCGTATAGGGCCCCTCCGCGCCGCTACCCACAAAAGTCCACCCCTGTCTTCTCGCGGCCCCCACCCAGGCGTCCGCAAGCCCACCACAGGGCCATGCCCAAGTCCCAACCGCCTGCGACCACCAAACCATCCCCTTCCTTTTGACGGGACACGCGGAAGGGGGCGGGCCCCCTCCGCCATAGTCCCAGGCCTCCTTCCCATCGGGGGTCGACTCAAAGCCTTTTACCCTCGCTGGGAACAAGTCACGTCGGACGCATGGGTCCTTGGCGTGATCTCATCAGGGTACTCTCTCAACTTATGGGCCATTCCCCCGGACAACCCCCCAAGGAATTGCCCTCCCAACCGGACTCAGCTATCCCTACTCCTCTCCGAAGCTCGAGACCTGCTTCGCCTGAGAGCAGTGGAGAAGGTTCCCCCCGACCAACGGGGGAAGGGCTTCTACTCCCGTTACTTCCTGGTACCGAAAAAAACGGGAGACCTACGCCCAATACTAGACTTGAGACGCCTCAACAAATTCCTGGTACGGGAAAAATTTCGGATGCTCTCACTACCGACACTTTACCCCCTGATCGACGAGGGCGACTGGCTCTGCTCCCTCGATCTCAAGGAGGCGTACACACATGTCCCAGTGCACCCCGCTCACCGCAAGTTCTTGCGTTTCCAGGTAGGGGACTGGCACCTACAATACCGAGTCCTCCCCTTCGGACTAGCATCATCACCTCGGGTCTTCACCAAGTGCCTCGTGGTGGTAGCAGCAACCTTACGTTCCCAGGGCCTCCAGGTATTCCCCTACCTGGACGACTGGCTAATCAAAGCCCCGTCCAGGGAAGGGGTTATCTCAGCGACCCAACAGACTATTACCTACCTACAAAGTCTGGGGTTCGAAATAAACTTCCCAAAATCTCAACTACGCCCCTCGCAGTCCCTACAGTTCATCGGGGCCACGCTGGACACGGTTCGCCTCCGTTCCTTCCTCCCCCCTCCGCGCCTGGAGGCGTTAGTAAGTCTGAGCTGAAGGATCTCCCTGCTGACCTCTGTATCAGCTCGACAGATGATGACTCTCCTGGGCCACATGGCCTCCACCGTCCATGTCACACCCTTCGCCCGCCTCCATCTGAGAATCCCTCAATGGACCCTGGCGTCTCAATGGCGTCAAGACCGGGACCCGATCGACCGCCCCGTGACAGTGACTCCTTCATTGCAACGATCGCTCCGCTGGTGGGCCGACTCTTCAAATCTTTCCAAAGGTTTGCTCTTCCTCGCCCCACCCCACAGCAAGGTACTCACCACGGACTCATCGGAGTACGCTTGGGGAGCCCACCTGGATGGCCTACGCACCCAAGGAATGTGGTCAGCACAAGACCGTCGCTGCCACATCAACGTGCTAGAGCTTCTATCTCGCAGCTGTAGCTTTTCAACATCTGCTCCACGACCGAGTGGTTCTCATCCGAACCGACAACCAGGTAGCAATGTACTACGTAAACAAACAAGGGGGAACAGGGTCTTGGTCCCTTTGCCGGGAAGCCCTGCGCCTCTGGAAATGGGCAATCTCCAACAACACCTTCCTTCGAGCGGTGTACATACAAGGAGAACAAAACTGTCTGGCGGACAGACTCAGCCGCCTCCTCCAGCCACACGAGTGGTCACTGCACTCTCAGATCCTACGACAGGTGTTCGAAAAGTGGGGGACGCCTCAAATAGATCTATTCGCATCCCCCCTCAACCACAAGCTGCCTCTCTTCTGCTCCCGGATGTACTCCCCGGACCGGCTCGAGGCCGACGCCTTCCTCCTCGACTGGGAGGGAAGGTTCCTGTACGCGTTCCCGCCGTTTCCTCTGATACTACGGACGCTCGTCCACCTGAAAACAGTACAAGCCACCCTGATCCTGATTGCCCCTCGCTGGCCACGCTAGCCGTGGTTTTCCCTTCTACTTCAACTCAGTGTCAGAGATCCACTGCCTCTGCCTCTGTTTCCCTCTCTACTGTCACAGGGTCAGGGTTCATTGTTACATCCCAATCTTCAATCTCTTCATCTGAATGCTTGGTTTCTCTCCCCCTGACTGCTCTCCCCGTGTCTCAACCAGTCAAGGAGATATTGGAGGCCTCTAGAAAAACCTCGACGAGAACCTGCTACTCCCAAAAGGGGACCAGATTCTCAACCTGGTGCTCCTCCCACAGCCAGGACCCGGTGTCGGTCCCCGTCCCACTGGTCCTTGACTATCTACTTCAACTATCTCATTCCGGCCTAAAGACCAACTCCATTCGAGTACACCTCAGTGCGATTGCTGCCTTTCATCAGCCCCTGTAAGGGAAAGCCCTCTCGCTCCATCCCTTAGTCACTCGCTTCATGAAGGGTCTGCTGAACGTCCACCCCCCTCTCAAACCTCCCCCGGTGGTTTGGGACCTTAACGTGGTTCTGGCTCAACTAATGAAACCTCCATTTGAGCCACTAGACAAATGCCATCCAAAATTCCTCACTTGGAAGGTAACTTTCTTACTCGCGCTCACGTCCGCACGGCGGGTTAGTGAGCTACAAGCTCTGGTAGTGGACCCACCCTTCACGGTATTCCATCACGACAAGGTGGTACTCCGCACCCATCCAAAATTCCTACCTAAAGTAGTGTCTGATTTCCATCTCAATCAGTCCATCGTCTTACCCGTGTTTTTTCCCAAGCCCCACTCTCACCCCGGAGAAGTGGCGCTCCACACTCTTGACTGCAAAAGAGCGTTGGCCTTTTACCTCCAACGCACTCAGCCACACCGGAAAGTCCCACAACTGTTTCTGTCCTTTGACCCAAACCGGTTAGGCCACCCAGTTTCCAAACGCAGCTTGTCCAACTGGTTGGCCGATTGCATCTCCTTTTGCTACGCTCAGGCTGGTCTTGCGCTGCATGGTCGAGTAACGGGACACAAAGTCCGAGCGATGGCAGCCTCCGTAGCGTTCCTCAGGTCCACACCTATTGAGGAAATCTGCAAGGCTGCCACGTGGTCTTCGGTTCATACCTTCACCTCCCACTACTGTCTGGACTCCCTGTCCAGAAGCAATGGCCGGTTCGGCCAATCGGTATTGCGAAATCTATTCGCTTAAATTGCCAACTTCCCTCCATCCCTCTTCAGTAAGCTTGGAGGTCACCCACATGTGAGAATATCATACCTGCTTGTCCTGGGATAAAGCACAGTTACTTACCGTAACAGGTGTTATCCAGGGACAGCAGGCATATATTCTCACAACCCGCCCACCTCCCCGAGGTTGGCTTCTTGGCTAGTTAAGTGAACTGGAGACCACGAGGGGATGCACCCCCTAGTGGAGCAGGAAGGCACGCATGCGTGGAGCAGCAGAGCAAACTTAAATCTTCAATCAAGTTTGCTTGAAAATGCTTCCGCATCGGGGCTCCGTAGATGACGTCACCCACATGTGAGAATATATGCCTGCTGTCCCTGGATAACACCTGTTACGGTAAGTAACTGTGCTTTATTCGCTGATGACGCCAAACTAAGTAATGTAGTGGGCAAATGCACAACGGACGAAGATTCGACACCCGACAACATGATACACGACCTACTCTTACTGGAGCGCTGGTCTAGGACCTGGCAGCTCAGCTTCAATGCCAAAAAATGCAAAGTTATGCACCTGGGCAGCCAAAATCCATGCGAGATCCTAGCAAGAACGGTAGCAGAACGAGACTTGGGGGTGATCGTCGGTGAGGACATGAAGGCTGCCAATCAAGTGGAGCAAGCTTCATCCAAGGCAAGACAAATCATAGGTTGCATACGCAGGGGTTTCGTCAGCCGCAAGCCGGAAGTCATTATGCCATTGTACAGATCCATGGTGAGACCCCACCTGGAATACTGTGTGCAATTCTGGAGGCCGCATTATCGCAAGGATGTGCTGAGACTGGAGTCAGTTCAGAGAATGGCCACCCGGATGGTCTCGGGACTCAAGGATCTCCCGTACGAGGAACGGCTAGACAAATTGCGGCTGTACTCGCTCGAGGAGCACAGGGAGAGGGGGGACATGATTGAGACGTTCAAGTATCTAACGGGCCGCATCGAGACTGAAGAAGATATCTTCTTTTTCAGGGGTCCCGCAACAACAAGAGGGCATCCGTTGAAAATCAGAGGCGGAAAACTACGAGGTGACACCAGGAAATTATTTTTCACTGAAAGGGTGGTTGATCGCTTGAATAGTCTTCTACTGCAGGTGATTGAGGCTAGTAGTGTGCCTGATTTTAAAGGCAAATGGGATCGACACATGGGATCTATTTACAGGGCAAAGGGAGGGGAGGGACAGTAGGGTGGGCAGACTTGATGGGCCGTGGCCCTTATCTGCCGTCTATTTCTATGTTTCTATATTGTAATCACAAACAAATATAAAATTAGTTTTTCTACCTTTTGTTGTCTGGTCATTATTCAAATCTTGTCGGTCCCAGGCTCTGGTTGTCTTCTGATAACTCACTTGCCAGGGTCTCCTGCCCATTTGTTGTTTTTTTCTTTTTCCATGATAACCATTCATCTTCCATTTCAGTCCTCCCCTTCCATTTCCTTTCCCTCCCCCGGAGGTCTAGCATCTTTCCTTTTTTTTGTCTCCATCCCTGCAGCGATGGACCCCCACCATCCCCAGATCCACCAACTCTCCTTTTCTCAACTACCCTTTCATTCAGCATCTCTCCCTCCTTCTCTACCACCCTAGGGTCCACCATCTCTCCCTTTCTCTTCCCAACTACCCTCCTTATCCAGTGTCTCTATCCCCTCCTCCATACCATCCCTTGTGTCCAACTTCTCTCCCTTTCTGTTCCCTCCCTCTTCTCTGTTTTTAGACCCATTATTTCTTCCCCACCCCCCCTTAGTATAGCTAGAATTAAAAATGATAAAATATTGCAATCTACTGAAATATTAAGACATACCTTAAAAACTAACACTGATCAAAATATATTCCCTCTGGATAGGGGAATTTTGGCATACACGTATGAGTTTTTCAAGAATAGTATTCAAATATCACTTTATTTTATCCAGCTTTAAGTTATATTATAAAATGAGTACTTTTTTTGTTTAAATATCTCTTTCTATAAGTTGCTTTAGTATGTCTGGGCCATGCACAATCCCCTAGGAGCCTACGGCAACCTAACATTAGTGCGAATCACAAAGGAGGCCTCAAAGATAAAGTTGGACTTGTATCTGAAATAAAAGCCGTTAGTCAATGCTGAAAAATTCCATGTCTTGCATTTAGCCACTTCAGCCACCAGGTGCTGCTGCTTCTGGCGAGTCGACTTCACGGCCAGGATAGCATGGCTGCTCTTGTACTGCACCAGCTACAACATAATCTTGGCGTTCCAGCCCTGCTCCTACGTGCACCGAAAGTCGATCTCGGTCGATCTCGCGGCCCTCATCCATCACCACCATGAAGTAGATGTGCTTGCTCGTGCGCTCCACGCTATCAGCTGACAGTACCACGAAGGGCTGGGAGTGTGTTGGAGATCATTCCTCCCTGCCCCCACGCCTGTGAACAGACATCATGTACAAAGCCCGAACCGCCATTTTCTTGCAGTAGGCATTTTCCTTACCAGGACCTTCGGGCTACCCTAAGTGCTCGGTAACCTGCGGTGGCGTTGAGAGATAAAGGGGTGGGGGTGGTTCCTTACCTAAGCGGGTATCAGAAAATTGATGGTGAAGCGCACCCTTGGCCGTAAGCACTGCAGCACTGACCCTCTCCCACCAAATTGGCCAGGTCGATTTTTTTTTTTTTTAAACAAATCGATTTGAACCGATTCACCCAAAATGAATCGGTGAATTGATTCGAATTGTGAATCGGGCAGCACTACTGCTGTGTGTCCAGTCTCATGGCAAGTGTTGCAGGATCCTCCCTTCCTCCCCGCGAAGCCTGCCTTTCCCCAAGCTGACCTGCCACCGATTCCGCCTCCTGCCACTCACACCCTGCCCACCACCGCTGCTAGCCAACTCCATTTAACACCCCCCCTGCTGCTGACGCAACTCCAAAAGGGCCAGGCGTGTGCAGCGATTGCACCCACCGGTCCATAAGCCTTCCTCCGACATCAATTCTGATGGAGAGAAGGCTTATGGGCCTGGCTCTTTTGGAGTTGTGGCAGCGAGCGGAATTAAATGGAGCCGGCGGGCGGGTCGCAAGCAGGCAAGGACCAACAGCAGCATTGTCTATAGAGGCAAAAGATATACACAGAAACATCACTGCCGCCTGCAATCATTGTAGCAGCGCATCGGGCCCACCCTTTAATCCGGCCCTAGATGCGCGGGAGGCTAGGGGGGAAGCCAGAAACCAGCACTTCCCGACTGACCCTCCCCCTCTAAAGCAGTAGTGGCAGTGGCCGGCCAGCAAGAGGCAACACTGCCGCTCCTGCTTTAGGGGGCAAGTGGGGGAGGGTCAGTAAGCGAATTGGGAGGCCGATTTTTTTTAGTTGTTGTTGTTTGTTTGTTTTGAATAGATTCAAATCGATTCACCCAAACTGAATCGTGAATCGGGCAGCACTACACTTCTCCCTCCGTATTCGCGGGGGATACGTTCCAGATATAGCCGCGAATATAGAAAACCGCAAATAATCGTTTTTTTGTAAAAGATAGCGGTTTTGTTATTAAAACCGCGAATAACATAAAATTCATATTCGCGGTTTATGGAAAGAACTACAACTAAATACTATACAGTAAATATTCACAATGTTGGTGGAATAACGATACAGTACTGTATTTATTAACTGTATTGAATACTGTAACAATATTTATTGAACAATACAAGTACTGTAATAATCTCAGGGTAAACAAAAAAGTTCAGTACAGTACTGCTTTCCCAACAAGGAAAAAAAGAAATGTTCAATACTTAAAGTGTAATACTGGAATACCTTTACAGTACTGTACAGTAGTTAGGCAGTGTCTTTATCCTCATCGTCCTGTACAACTAACGCAGGAGAAGGAGACGAAGCAGATAATTGTGCAACAGGGGCAGTATCTTCATCCTCATCGTCCAGTACAAGCATTGCAGGAGGAGGAGACGAAGAGGATAAGCGAACACCAGGGGGCTCCTCAGGTAGTGGAAGTGAGTATGAGGAAGACGAAGAGACGAAGGTGATGCCTCCTCATGGGTGGAAGAGGTGGATTGTAAGGCAGGGATGGAGAGGCATTCCCTCTTGGTATCTTTTGAAAATACATTGTGATTTCCTTCTGGCTCTTTTCCTTAAGCATTTCTTTATATATATTTTTGTATGTCGAAATCGTCGCTTCTGCTAACTCCCTCACCTTTAACGCACATACCATGGATGGGTCGATGTCATAGAAACAGGAGCAGTCAGGTCACATAGTATTTCTTGAGATAAGATCTTATCTCAAATATGTGGATCGGGATGGTACAGACAAGCTTTAAAAGGGGGGACTTTCTTGAAGCAGCCTAAGGGTGAAACATGTCGAAATGACAAGTCCCTTCCTGACGAGATAAAGAACAAAGAAAAAGGACTAAACTAAGATAAGTTTTAAAATTTATATAAGGATTAGGTTATTAGTTTTACACAGAGCACTTTAAAAGTTTGGTAAAAAAGCAAAAACATGAAGAAAAAAAGAGTATAATGGGGCTAGTGAAGAAGCCATAGCCAAAAAAATATATGTGGTAACCATAGAAAATGTCTTGTAACCAATGGCATATCTGAAACCCTGATAGAATGAAATGAGGAGTTTAAGAGGCTAATGGACATTGAATGATATATATTAATGTGAATATTTTACCAATGTCTCACTTTTGACTGCGGGATATACTTCTTAAGTCAGATTAGAGAATGACACGGGGACCGTTTACCGTGGTAAACCGCGGGTCACCGCAGTAAATCCGCAGGAATGGAGACATTTGTAACTGGTTTACTGCAGGAATGGGTACAAGACCTTTTACCGCCCCGTGGGAGTGGTGAAAAGTCTTACTCCTGTGGTAAAAAAAATTGCACCTGTGTCAGACTCGGAATCTTCTCCCCATCTCCTCTTGCGCCTATTTTACCTTCAGGTGCCAGCCATGCCACGATGAAGACAGAAGAAACCTAAAACTAAAGCCTGAGACCAATGTGATTTGAAAAATAAAATTACCAGACAACAAAAAGATAAAAAATAAATTTATTTTATATTTTGTGATTTAGAATATTTCAGATTTGAAATATGTATCCTGCTAGAGCTGGTATTAGACATAACTGGGGACCGCAAAGTCCAGGCTGTGCTTCTTTAGCTTCCAGCTGGCTTAGGGCTCTCTCTCTGACCAGGGGGCATTTTCCCTAGTTGCACTCCCCTAACATTATTCTTGCCATGTGTGACTAAAGTATTCTGTTAGCTTGATTTTTCTATGTGGCATTCTGTTGTAATTTGGTTAGTTCAGTTTTCACAATAGTGAAAGGGAGGGGAGATGAGTTTTGTTGAACCTTACTCTGTTTTATTTGTGTTTATAAAATGACAATTGTCAGAGGAGAAGCTTCCACCCACATGAGTTTCTTTTCTAAAGCGCTGTGAAGGTAAGGGGGAGGGAGGGAGATAGATTTGGCCGGAGGGAGGGAAGGGGCCGCGGCGGAATCGGTGACCGCGCGCCTTCCTCCCTTAAGTTTCTTTACGCTGCGAAGGTAAGGGGGAGGGAGGGAGATTCTCGGGCTGTTGAAGGGCGGCGAGGTGGCGAGAGGGAAGGGTGGATGCTGCGGGGACGGGGTGGTGAAGGGGACGGTAGTCCGGTGACGGGGCAGTGACGGGGACAGATTTTTCCCCCATGTCATTCTCGACTTCAGATCCCTTGAAAGACTTCTCAACTTTAAGAAAGTAATAAAAACATACCTCTTCACCTAACTCCCTTGCCCAAGACTGATAGATTACAAAGAAATGTATTTTGGTACTAGATCATCGATATGTGTTGCATTAGGATAAAAACTTGTATTAAAAATCTTGGACTGTCTCTACCTGGTACAGATTGGGGAGGGATGAACAAACTTCCCCTCACCTTGCATCTCTGTCTTGGCGTTGGTCTCTGGACCTTGGGGAGAAGCACTCTGATAGTTTTATTCAAGAATGTTTTGCCAGCGCAGCCAAGAGGTCTCGCAATGCTCTGCTGCAGGAAATGCAGTTTAAGATATTGCACAGAACCTACATCATCAGGTGTTGGGGTTCGGGTGAGCCTGTGGGAGTCTGAGGAGTGTGTCCGATGTAAGCATGTTGGATACACATGTTGGTTAAATGTGCAGACCTGGGTCCCTATTGGGATAGTGTTCTGGAAACATTACAGGGAATGGTGCGCAGGCCTTTTCAATGGTCCTACAAAATCTTGGTGTTGGGTCATGGGGGGGATCTGTCTGATAAGGGTATCTGCCAGGACCAATGTCAGTTTCTTGCTATTGGTCTTTTATTGGCTAAGCGCCATATCCTCTGTGTTTGGATGGATGAGTGCTCGCTTGTCCTACGGGCCTGGGTGAGTTCCATGAGAGAGATGGCGGGATGGGAACTGCGGGGGGAGCGTAGGGATCAGAGAGCCTGGAGGAAGAATTATTGGGCCCTCTAGCATGAGTTTCTATCTCACCCGCTAGTGAGCATAGACTGAGTGAACATACCTCAGCTGGAAGTCTCAACTACAGAGTTGCGCGGGGACAGAAATCCCACCCGTCCGCGCCAAAGTTCCACCCATCCCCACCCTTCCCCATTCGGACTCCCACCCGTCCCTGCGAGGAATCCCATGTGTCCCCGCCCGTCCCTATAAACTACAGAAATAGTTATTTCATTTAATTATGCTACTGAATAAAATGCTCTGGTAGAAACCCATTTGAAAATAAGCAAAAAGACTTTATTAATTTGGAAATATTAATTGGGAAGAATACATACTTTGTAAACGGGTTTCTACCAGAGCCTCTAATGTTTATAAATTTTTATCAACACAACTAATATACTACTTTATCCTGAAGCAAAAAAAAAAAATAATTTTTTTCCTACCTGGTTTCTGCTTTCCTCATGTTCTCATTCAATTCCTTCCATCCACTGTCTCTCTTCTCTCTGCGTCTTCCATTTACTCTGTTACTGTGCCTCTCCCTTTCTCCCCCCCTCCCAAATTGGTCTGGCACCATCTTCTTCCCTCTGCTCCCCCCATAGTCTGACATCTCTGTCTTCTTCCCTGCCAGCGTCTTCTCCCCACTTTCTCTTCCCCATTTCCTTTTAGTGTCCTTCTCCTCCCCCATCTTTCCCATGTCCTGTCAGCATCCTTCTCCCCCCTCTGTCTTCCACATGTGCTTTCAGTGTCCTTCTCCCCCCTGTCTTCCCCATGCCCTTTCAGCGTCCTTCTCCACCCCTTTGTCTTCCCCATGTCCTTTCAGGGTCCTTCTCCCCCCTCTGTCTTCCCCATGTGCTTTCAGTGTCCTTCTCCCCCCTGTCTTCCCCATGTCCTTTCAGCGTCCTTCTCCTCCCCTCCCCATGTCCTTTCAGTGTCATAAGAACATAAGAAATGTCCTGCTGGGTCAGACCCAAGGTCCATCGTGCCCAGCAGTCTGCTCACGCGGTGGCCCAACAGGTCCAGGACCTGTGCAGTAATCTTCTATCTATACCCCTCTATCCCCTTTTCCAGTAGGAATTTGTCCAATCCTTTCTTGAACCCCAGTACCGTACTCTGCCCTATTACGTCCTCTGGAAGCGCATTCCAAGTGTCCACCACAAGTTGGGTAAAAAAGAACTTCCTAGTATTCGTTTTGAATCTGTCTCCTATCAACTTTTCCGAATGCCCTCTTGTTCTTTTACTATTCGAAAGTTTGAAGAATCTGTCCCTCTCTATTCTCTCTATGCCCTTCATGATCTTATAAGTCTCTATCATATCCCCTCTAAGTCTCCTTTTCTCCAAGGAAAAGAGACCCAGCTTCTCCAATCTCTTAGCATATGACAGGTTTTCCATACCTTTTATCAGACGTGTCGCTCTCCTCTGAACCCTCTCGACTATCCTTCTTAAGGTACGGCGACCAATATACAGCAGCTGTAAGAAGGTAATTTAGATTTGCGGTTAAGGGCAGGGAGGTTTGTCGGACCGGGGCTGTTGTCGGTCGGTCGGGGAAGCGCCACAAAAGTAAGGGGACCTGGCCGGCTGTGCTGCACCCGGGGCAGGAGAGAAGGAGGGGGGGAAGGACACTGAAAGCACTTGTGGAAGACAGAGGGGGGGGAGAAGGACGCTGACATGATATGGGGAAGATGGTGGTGGTGGGGGGGGGTGGAGAAGGACGCTGAAAGGCCATGGGGAAGACAGAGAGGGAGAAGGACCCTGAAAGGACATGGGGAAGACAGAGGGGGGAGAAGGACACTGAAAGCACATGTGAAAGACAGAGGGGGGAGAAGGACGCTGACAGGACATGGGGAAGATGGGGGGGAGAAGGACGCTGAAAAGAAATGGGGAAGAGAGAGTGGGGAGAAGACGCTGGCAGGGAAGAAGACAGAGATGCCAGACTATGGGAGGAGCGGAGGGAAGAAGATGGGTGCCAGACCAATTTGGAAGAGGGGAGAAAGGGAGAGGCACAGTGACAGAGCAAATGGAAGACGCAGAAGGAAGAGAGACAGTGGATGGAAGGAATTGAATGAGAACATGAGGAAAGCAGAAACCAGGCAACAAAGGTAGGAAAAGAATTCTATTTTTTTTTTTTTTTTCCTTCAGGATAAAATAGTATATTAGTTGTGTTGATAAAAATTTATAAACATTAGAGGCTCTGGTTGAAACCTGTTTACAAAGTATATATTCTTCCCAATTAATATTTCCAAATTAATAAAGTCTTTTTACTTATTTGTAAATGGGTTTCTACCAGAGCCTTTAATTCAGTAGCATATTTAAATGAAATAACTTTTTCTGAAATTTATAGGGACGGGCGGGGACGGAGGGGATTCCTCGCGGGGACGGGTGCGATTCCTCACGGGGACGGGTGGGACTTTGGCGGGGACGGGTGGGATTTCTGTCCCCGCGCAACTCTCTAGTCTCAACCCCTGGCAGGGACCACTTGGGGGGGGCAGGAAGGGATCCATGTGTCTAAATTCCTGCCCATAGGAAGGGCCCCAGGCAATTGGCCCAATTCCGGTTGGCTCAGTTGCCAGAGGCCCCTCCTATGGGCGGGCCTTAGGCATGTGGGCCAATCAGAACTTAGGTCACGCCCCAGTGCATCCCATAATGCATCGAGAAGGAGTAGGCCTGCCATTCCGAGGATGGCGGGCCTGCCGGTTGGACAGAGGACTTGTCTGGCCGGCCAAACTTCAGGTTAGTGGGGGGGGGGGGGTGTCCTGAGTAGTAGGGGTGGTGGGCATAGTGGGGGGGCGTTCAGGTTTTGGGATGGGTGTGCGCCTTCGGCAGGAGGACTTGGGCTCCGTCCTGCTGGTATTCGAGGGTGTCGGGGTGGGTGCGCCTTTGGCAGGAGGGCTTAGGATCCCTCCTGCTAGTTCGCGGGAGATCGGGGGGGGGGGGGGGTGAGAGGAGTGCCAGCAGGAGGCATTGGGCATCTCTCCTGCCGTGATCGTTGTGGTGGGGGGTGGGCAGGTTGCCGAGGTTACTGAGCTAATCGCGGCAGCCGCGATCAGCTCAATGGCCCCTATTTGGAACTTGTACCTGTTTGACTTGGTCTAAGTCAAAACGTGTAAGTTCCAACTGGGCAATCTCGTTAAACTTTTGGCTATACTTGCTGAACGACTAAGTCTAGGCCGGCCCACCTCCCGCCCTTTCCCCTCCTCCAAAAACGCCTCTTTTTGCTCTAGGCATTCAGAGGCAGGGTAAAGGCCTAAGCTTTGATTATCGGTACTTGGACAATCTGTCTTTTTGATCGTCCAAGTACTGATTTAGATCACTTTTTGAACTTTTTTATTATGAGCCCCTTAGTGTTTATGTAAACCGCTGAGAACTCTTGAGTAAGATTCAGAGGTATATCAAATCCAAATAAACATAAACCTACCCTTGCTTGTATTGGTATCCTTTTGAAGACATACTGAAAAAACAACTGTAATTCTGTCAAATTTTCAAGCTGAGTATATTCTGACCATAGTATTCTGGATTGTTTGTATCTTTTTCAAAATAGACTGTGAGTAACCCGTATGTACTTGGTCATAGTAACCTAACTTTAACAATAACAAAGTTCATTTTGGGTAGTTCAAATACTTCCTAATTTATGTTAGGAAAGCAGGAATATTTTTTTTGTCAGCAATGCTCTTTGACATGAAATTATTTCGATAATGCTGATAAAATCAAGTTATTGTAAATATCCTTGTATGTTAATGTGGATTTATTTCTTATGTTTGCTTTTTGAGATTTAATGCACCAGTTACCATTGTTAACAGAAAGGCAGTATGTTGCAACCATCCACTGCCGACTTCAGGAGACTCGGCCATGGAAATCACCAGGATTGCAAGCAACAGTGAGGTTGGCCTGGGCACTTTATTTGAGAATGATATCCCAACTACCAGTTGTTGCAGGTAAAAAACTGAATTATTTTGATGGCAAGGATTCCTTGAACTGCAGGGGATCATTAGTCTGTAGCATTAATACACATGTTATAAATTAATTATGCTTTTTTTTCCAATGCTTTGTCAATTCTGTACTGAAATATTCCATAAAGTAAACAGATCACATTGCACCAGTCATATATTCTGAGGGGTTTGTATTCTTATAACCCCATAATGCCAAAGAGCCTAAACCAAAATCCTCACTTCAGATTCCCCCTGGCCCCGGTAACAAATATCCAAGAGTCCAAACTTCCAGGATTCTATGTGCAAATCTTTTAGAACCCTACTTCTTCTATGATGCGGTAAGGATTGAAGATAGGGATTCCATACATTAAGAAAGGATCATCTGCGCCTCATTGTGTCTGAAGCATCTTGTGCCTCCAAAAACATCAGCTGGTGTAGCTGATTCCTGAGAGTGTGGTGTATTGGTTAGAGCTACAGACTCAGCACACTGAGGTTGTGGGTTGAAACCCCACACTGTTCCCTATGACCTGGGCAAGTCATTTAATCCTCCAATGCTTCAGGTACATTAGATAGATTGTGATTCCACGAGGACGAATAGGGAAAATGCTTGAAGTACTTGTATGTAAACTGCTTTGAGTGTGGTGGTATAACTACAAAAAGGCGGTATACAAATACCAATCCCTATCCCAGAAACCTGGTGGGACATCCTACATCAAATATTGCATAATACATTTGACCTACCATACAGGCTTTCTGAAAGAACAATTGTCGTTCCAGCCCAGAGATTCCAGAACTGATTGCCTTATTTATTTATTTAAAAAATTTATATTATCCCAGGACAAGCAGGCAGCATAATTATAGCGCTGCAGGTCGGGCAAGCCTAAACCCCTTGCCCCCCAACCACCCTGCAAACACACCTGCAACAACTTAGCTTTCTTACGTGCCCAAATAAACTTAGAAAATAGTCCTTGCACTCTCTGCAAATCCCTCCTAAGAAGACGCAGTGGGAGAGTCTGAAACATATAAAGCCATCTCGGCAAAATCATCATCCGAATCAACTGAATCCTCCCTGACAACGATATAGGCAACAATTGCCAACTCTCCAACCAACTACGCGTGGTCTGCAACATTCGCGGGACATTCAATTTATACAAGCCTTTGACATCCATAGTTATCCACACCCCAAGATAACAAAAAGCCCCCTTAGCCCACCGTAAAGGAAACTGAGTCCCCCACACCTCCTGAATATCCATCGAGGAAGCCAGTGCTTCCGACTTGGACAAATTAAGCCGCAAGCCGGTGTAATCACCATATTCTCTCAAAAGGTCCAATAAGACTAGCAGCGGACGTTCAGGTTCCACTATATGCGCCAATAAATTGCATAAGCAGCCAGCTTAAACTGATGGGTCCCTGCCACCATAGGCAGTGCATACACATCCCTAATCAAGGGGTCAAAGGTCAAAGTAAAAAGGAGTGGTGACATAGGACATCCCTGTCTCATCCCACAATAAATGGGAAAAAGACCGGACTCCATACCATTTGCCTACATACGAGCCTGCGGCAATGCGTATAGTGCATGTACTGCCGAGACAAAAAAAACTCCAAACCCATACGCTTCCAACGTGTCAAACAAAAAATCCCATCGCACCCAATCGAAAGGCTTTTCCGCATCAAAGCTCACCAATATCGACCATTGTTGCCGGTGAGCTCGCATTTCCAAAGATAGCAATAATTTGCGCATACTCCAAGCGATCGACCTTCCCTTCACAAACCCCACTTGTGCCTCATGCAAAATGTGGGGTAAGACCCTTGCCAATCTATTAGCCATAATTTTTGCTAGTAATTTAACCTCCGTGTTTAACAAGGAGATAGGTCGGTAAGCCTCTGGTACTGTAGGGTCCCGCCCTGGCTTAGGAAGAACCAAGATTTTGGGTTGGCCTACAGTTTTGCATTCTTTCCTATGCTGGACACTGACCTGCTTCTTATGGACTACAGGTGCTGTGCGTACCTACAGCCTGTGTCTGTATATGGCCGTTTGGGGGAGGATGGGCTGGAGTAGATTTTGACAGAGAACCCAAGCATAGTACCGGGAAGAGCTTTGTATTCTTGCCCAGAAATAGCAAAGAAGAAAAAATTTTAAAAATTTAAATTGAATCAGGTTGGGCAGACTGGATGGACCATTCGTGTCTTTATCTGCCGTCATCTACTATGTTACTATGTTACTATATGGGCTATATTCAAATGCTCTGGTAACGCCTCCGCCTGTATCATAACATTAAACGCTTTTGAACTAGCAGCTGCACTATACCCGCTCCCAAGATCTTATAAAACTCATTCTGAAACCCATCCTCCCCTGGAGCCTTCATCAGAGGGCTCTGTACAATCACTGCATAAACCTCCTCAGGCGTAACCAAAGCCTCCAATGTTGCTCGCTCCTGAGAAGTTATCCGCGAATGGGTTATATTCTGAAGATACAAGGAGCCACTCAAACCCCCTCCATCCGGGGTCCCATATAAGTGCGTATAATATTGCTGAAAGATGTCACAGATGCCCTGATCAGTATGGACCCTCTCCCCCCCCTTGTATCTGTTAACGTAACTATCGGTTTCGATCCCCGGTCCGGAGCTACCAAACGGGCCAACAATTTCCCACCTTTCTAGCGGTATCAGTACAACTGATATCTGTAATACGCCATATTTTTACGTGCCCGGTGATGTAACAACTCATTAAGAGTCACTTGTATTTCCAAGTACCGGGCCCTATCCACATCCCGATGAGTGCTTCCAACAATCCTACGCGCCTGATGTAAGTCCTTCTTCAATCGCAAAATTTCCCGGTCTCGCATCTTTCGCACATAACTAGTATAACTAATGATTGCCCCACGCAACACCGCTTTTGCTGCCTCCCAATATAGCACCGGATGATTTTTATGTTCTGCATTATTTTGGGTATAATTCCGCCATTGCTCGCTCAACATCTCCTGAAATCGGACATCCTTATAAAGATAAAGAAGAAACACCCAATGCCGCCGTCGATCCCGGCCACTATCCACTTCCAATTGCAACCACACCTAAGCATAATCAGAAATCACAGGCGCCCCGATTTCAGCATGACACACCGAACCAAACAGTGATCCAGACACTAAAAGATAATCAATTTGGGACTGTGTGTTGTGCTTTCTTGACAAGTGGGTATAATCCTGCCAAACATCAACCAGATGGAACAATTGGCCCAGGTTCTGCAACCCCTGTTCCCCAGGGTTCCGGTCCTGACTGGGCTCCCCAGAACAATCAATTTTAGGATCCCAAACAGCATTAAAATACCCCCAAGGAGCAACGGCTCCCCCTGATAGGGCAATAAGGCCGCCACCACCCGTTTCTGAAAGAGGGGATCATATACATTGGAAGCATACAAACATCCAAAGATCAATTTCTTTTTAGCTATCTTCCCTCTACAAATAACATAGTGCCCTCCCGGGTCAATTTCTAACACTTCCAAATTAGACACCACCCTCTTCTGAAATAATATGATTATCCCTTTTTTCTTGTCAACCCCATCTGCCGCCACATAGTCACCCACCCATCACCGTTTCAACTTACTATGTTCCGTCGCATCTAGGTATGTTTCCTGCAACAGGGCCACATCAACCTTATGTCTTTGTAAATGTTGCAGAATCTTGGAGCGCTTGATTGGTGAGTTAATACTCCCCACATTCCATGTCACCACCTTATCATGGCACTATCACTACCCCCCTCCCAAATCCCCATCACTCCAATCAGGGCTACAGCTGGCCCAGCCCCCAGCTGCAGTCCCCCTAATCAGTCGTGAAGCCCACAGGATGAGAATGACCCCCCCCTTCCCCCCATCCGCCCACCCCTCCCTTTCCATCCCCATAGACGGCCGAAGCTGACTAAACAAGGAAGACCCACCAATGGCAGGGCTGCAACTGGTTGCTCAATCTAACAATCCCCACTCATACAGCCCCAACCTCCCCCACACTCCCCCAAACCCCCTCACCCCAGCAAAAAGAATACATGATTTACCCAACACAACCATTCAAACATCTGCACAACCCCATTCACCACTCACCTCCACCAATTAACTGCTTACCCCCCTCTCCCCCCAGAGAGCGCTCGAAACGCTCACCCTAACTAATACCCAGGAACTGTAAGCCAGCAAATAGTCCAACTAATAGTCCACTCATCTTCTTCAGGGCGGACGCCCCCCTGATGTTCCCGTCTCTCCTCTCCTGAAGCCCTGCTGTCTCACTCGCTGCCACCGTGCAGGGCGATCCCCATCTGCTCTACCACCGGCCACGCCAGACAGCTCCGCAGGCAGCTTATCACCCAACAGCTCTTTCAGGGCAGTCCACGCCTCTTCTGATGTTTTCACCCTATTATGTACCGTTCCGACTGTCAGTACCATCGCAAAGGGGAACTGCCATCTGTATTTATAGCCAACCTGTCTCAAATAGCGGGTCACCCCCTGAAAATCTCTGTTTCCTCAGGGTAGCTGCAGCAAGATCCTGAAAGATAGTAATTGGATAGCCCATTCCACTGATAATCACTGCGTCGCCTGGCGGTTTGCAGAATAGTCTCTTTAACACCATAGGAGGACAGACAGATCACAATGTCTCTGGGATAATTCTCCTGTGCCTGACCCAATGCACAATATGCTCTTTCGATATGCACTGCAGGGCCTCCAGAAGCATCGCCTTGCGCCAGGCTCAACAGATCGTCACAAATATCCTAAGCGACCTTTCATACATCTTTATAGGTATCTGTCTCAGGCACTCCTCTCAACTGCAAATTACACCGTGGTGTATGATTTTCTAAATCCTCCATCTTCTCCAACAAGTCCGCCCCGTCTTTCTGGAGGGCCGCCCTCTCCTTGAGTGTCTATTGAATCCTCCGCCACCGCATCCACTCGCGTCTCCAATTCCTCCTGCCGATGGGTGATATCGTGCAAATCTTGTTTTATATCCATCACCGCTTATTTTATATCTGTGCGGATATAAAAGATATCCTCTTGAAGGCTCGCCAACATTTTGCCAAACCCTCCTTGAGTCCACGCACTCCTCCGGCAACCTCCATGTCCGTTACCTGCACTGCAGTCGGGTCCGCCGCCATCGTGGATCCACTCGGAGAAATCGGATGTTTATCGTGTCCCGTACCCGACTTGCCAGCCACTGCTCTGGAGGGGTCCAATTTGCGGCGAGTAGCAGTTGCCATAACACACCATACTGGTAGTGTGAGGGAGGGAAAATTGAAACCTAAATCACAGCACAATCATGCGATTTCACCTCGGCCCCGATGGAGCTTTAGCCTCTTGCGACCTGCCACATCGTTGACGTCACTTCCTCTCCCCATGACCCATCTTTAAAATAATTGGCACCTGTAGGGCTTCTTCATTTGCGACTATAGCCCCTACAAGTTGGAACTTGTTACCTTCACATTTAGGCCCCCATTCTGTAAACTGTGCCTAACTTTAGGTGTGCCTTAGGTGTCCTTGTGGCACAAGTGCCAATCAGTGTTACTTAGGCGCTACATAGGCATCATATAGACGTCTCTAGTGCACTAAGCGTATTTTAGGCGTGTATTAGGCACTAGTTCCCAAAAACCCCATATAGACACCAGATAGACATCCTTACGATGTTATATATAAAAAGGTGGTTTTTACTGATTTGTTATCATTATTTCAGGACTTTAAGCTTTAACATAATTAACCCAAAGTATACCATCATTAAAAGGATAATAAAAACAGTATACCATGTTTAAAAAGATATTTATAATATATTAGTTTCAGTGGGAGCTGATCTTGGAACATCAGCATGGAAGGGGAGAAGCTTCACTCCTGTGCTAAACAGAAACTTGTATAGCAATAGTATCATTAGCTTCTATAAGAAGTATAAAGCATAGGACTTTGAGCTCCGTATAGGCTTCCAATTGACGTGGTTTTAGCTCCAGAAAGGCTTTATCATGATACATGCTATTTAGGCCATCCAATCAGCTTTCTCTGGGCATCCCACAGACGTTATTTGAGATAGGTTTTTAGAAGCGATTCCTTGCTCTAAATAACACTGGCTTTGTCATGAAACATTGCTACAATCAGCTCATTCTTCAAAGGAAACAGAAAGCCCATAACTTCAATTGGCCAAGCTTAAAAAAAGAATAAAACACAAAACAGACCTGAATGTGGCTTCTAGTTCATTACAATTGAAGGTATGCAGCTGCACAATGATGACCTCATTGTGACATCATCAAAGTGCACCTGCAAAGTAGAATGCCACAAGTAAAAGACAGGCCGGGAGTTGAACTCACAACCTCTGAAAGATTAGTACAGCTCTTTTACTCATTGAGGTACAGCACCTTCCAATCCAGTTTTTCTGACTCCCCTGTCATATCATAGCTTAGTGATCTACTAAGGTAACATCTGCTTAGCTATCATCTCACAGTTAGCTGAGACAAAAGACTGGTAGCTCAATGGCTTAAAGCACTGCTTTCATTGTCCCAAAAGCCAGAATCTCAAGTCGGGTTCAATAAATGGAAAACAGCCAACGTCATTCCTCTGCATAAAAAGGGTTGCAAGGCTGAGGCTGCGAACTATAGACCGGTGAGTCTCACTTCAATGGTGTGTAAACTCATGGAAACACTAATTAAGCATAAATTAGATACGGTCTTGAAAGAGGGGAATCTCCGGGACCCAAGACAACATGGATTCACCAAGGGTAGGTCCTGCCAGTCCAATCTTATCAGCTTCTTTGACTGGGTAACAAGAAGGCTGGACTCGGGAGAGTCCTTAGACGTCGTATACCTTGACTTCAGCAAGGCTTTTGACAGCGTCCCACACCGCAGACTGCTGAACAAGATGGAATCGATGGGGTTGGGAGTAACACTAACTGCATGGGTTAAAGATTGGCTAAGTGGCAGACTTCAGAGGGTGATGGTTAACGGTACCCTCTCCAAAACATTGGAAGTGACCAGTGGAGTGCCGCAGGGCTCAGTCCTGGGTCCACTCCTCCAACATATTCATTTGGGATTTGACTCAAGGGCTTCAAGGTAAGGTAACCTTATTCGCTGATGACGCCAAACTATGCAATACTGTAAACGGCTACAATCTGAAGGATACTATGGAACAGGACCTCCGTACTTTAGAAAGTTGGTCCTCTGTCTGGCAGCTGGGCTTCAACGCCAAGAAATGTAAGGTCATGCATCTTGGACATGGAAATCCATGCAGAACTTACACCTTGAATGGTGAAACTTTAACGAAGACTACAGCAGAACGAGACTTGGGAGTGATCATCAGTGCAGACATGAAGACTGCTACTCAAGTGGAGAAGGCTTCATCTAAGGCACGGCAGATGATGGGTTGTATCAAGAGAAGTTTCGTCAACAGGAAACCTGAGGTCATGATGCCATTATACAGAGCCATGGCGAGACCTCATCTAGAATACTGTGTGCAATTTTGGAGGCCACATTACCGTAAAGATGTGCTCAGAATTGAGTCGGTTCAGCGGATGGCCACCAGGATGATCTCGGGGCTAAAGGGTCTCTCGTACGAAGAAAGACCGAACAAATTGTAGCTCTATACCCTCGAGGAGCGTAGGGAGAGGGGTGACATGATTGAGACATTTAAGTACATCGCGGGACGGGTTGAGGTGGAAGATGATATCTTTCTTCTCAAAGGACCCTCGAACACAAGAGGACATCCGCTCAAACTCAAGGGAGGGAAGTTTCGTGGAGACGTCAGGAAGTACTTCTTCACGGAACGAGTGATAGTACATTGGAACAAGCTTCCAGTACAGGTGATCGAAGCCCGCAGTATCCCAGACTTCAAGAATAAATGGGATATCTATGTGGGATCACTGCGAGAGTCATACCAATGAATAGGGTCGCTAGGATAGACTTAATGGAGCAGGTCAGTAGAGTTAAGGGGGCCAGTAGACTTAAAAGGGGGTCAATGGTATGGGCAGACTTGATGGGCTGTAGCCCTTATCTGCCGTCATCTTTCTATGTTTCTATGATTCTATGGATTAAAATACTGCTGTTTTGATCAAATGCAAACTCAACTTTTGGAATAGATTGTTTCTAGTACTGCTAATGTTGTGCTGTTTGAGATGAAAATTAGATGTGATTAGTCTGTAGCTTGTCATTTTTATTAAAATGAATATTTTGTCAGCTGAAGGACATGAGGGAGTTGAACCCAGACCAGGCTCACACCCCAATCTTCATTCTAACTGCTGTGCTACAGAATCAGCCATAAAAATCATAGCAATTGGATTATACTGTGCTGTTTAGGCATCCTTTGGGCAGTAGTATCGGCGTGCTTGCGGCGCAGTAATGGAGCACCCGAAGTATGCCAAATGGGCTGCAGTTCAGCATATCTCAAGCTGTCAGCGTAGGAAACTAACTAAAAGAAGCCACCAAGTTTAAGGCACCTGGTTCATCCTCTCTACCTCTCATCTAATCTTATGTTCTTAAATATGCTGGTTGCAGGCTGTGAGGCACGAGACATGCCAGCTACCCTGTTTGCCACCCCCATCCCCACCTCCTCTTTTGCAGCCTGGGCCTCATGGAACACTAGATAAGACAAAGGTCAATGTGACCAAGTAGCTGAAGTGGTGCTTATTAAGTAAACACTAATGCCCAGCTGTTACTCAATATAAAAAGCACAAGGTGAAAGATTTTTATTGCAGAGTCCAGGAAAGCAGCATGCAAGTGTAATATCAGCAGTTTGATGAGATGGATGACAGGTATGCATAGTAAGCCACTCCTAGGTCCAAGCTGTTACTCTAGTAGAATTGTTAAGGTCCCAGAATCTGCTCCTGGTAGGAGAAGGCAGGCTGAAGAAAAAGGAAGATGGATTGAGACAAATTAAAAATTGATTGGTGAGTTTTAGGCTAAATCCACGCATGCGCTAACTACTAACGCATTCATAGGATAACATGCACGCGTTAACCTTTAGCACACACCAACGGTGCCTACACGGTGCCGTTTCAGTGCAGGGTAAAACTTAACGTGTGCATGTTATCAAATGCACGAGTTAGTAGTTAGCGCATGTGTGGATTTAGTGCACCTTTGTAAAAAAACTCACCAATTGACTGTTTTCTCAGAAAATCTTCTATAAGTACACCCTTCTGAAGGGAAAAAAAAGTGTGAAACATGTTAGTATTGTGAAAATGTAGATAATTCATCACAAGGGCAAAGAAGGGTTGCAGTACATCATTCTCACCTTTTCTTTCTGTTTTGGAACTTGAGCTCTGTCTTCTGGGAAACACAAGGCCATTCTGGGAACCTGAAATCAGGAGGAAAGGGGGGGGGGGGAAAGTGAAGACATATATGGCAAAAATAAAAAGCAGCAGTCTCAGAATAACAGCTAGAATGGACAGAAGCAAAAAAATAAAAAAAAAATAAAAAAACCAACAAAAAAAAAAAAACCCAAAACAAAACACTGTTCCTTTTTTTTTTTTTTTTTTTTTTTAAATAATAAGGATACCTAACAATTATGACTCTAAAAAGATTTACCTTTAGCTCTATGAGGAAAAGCATTGGTTCCACATATTCATGTAACTTGCATATCCATTTGGCTGGCACCAAAGTTTCAAACAGCATGGAGTTGTTTTTTTTCAGCCAACACTCCTGGAACCAATTATTATCATCACTAATTCTCAAACCTGCTAATGACCTTGTGGAATGGAGAGAATTTTGGCAGATATCAGGGAGAGAAAAAGTTAATGGAGAATCACCATAAGCAGTAACACAGAATGGGAGGCCAAAAGAAGAAATCAGTTCTGCCTGAGCTTTTATCTAATAAAGACACCTAAGTAGCTAGCAATATATCATTTTCACCTAGATTTGTTCCTGGAAAGATGAAAAAGGTTAGACAAACATCAAAATTGCAAATAATGGTTCTATGAAATGGAGAGTTGTGGCAGATATAGGAATGAAAAGTTTAAAAGATAATCAAGAAAAGTAAAGTCTCAGAAATAAGCATTAACATAGAATAGGTGTCCTAAAAGAGAAAACACTGCTATGGGCCTTATACTAAGCATGCCTAAGTAGCGTCTGACATCGTAGGCACCGTTTGGACTTCCCACTAGAAAACTTTCAAATTTGATTGGGTGTGCTTTAGGTGTGGTTTGGGCAAACACATCTCTCCTGATTTTTAATCAGTTCCTTCCCTTCTCAAAGCTTTTACTAGAAGCCATTTGTCATCTGCTTAGTCTGTAGAGGCTCTGTTACTAAATTCTAAACAAAGTTCCCTTTAAAAGGCTCTATGCCTTATGGCGCAGCTTTTATTTTCCATATGTCAGGGGTTCAAGTCTTGAGGGCGGTAAGCAAATATTTGATATTCATTTTTCTACCAGAAAACCTTCAAACACTTTGGCCATTCCTTTGCTTAAATATATTTGAGTTGATCTTTAAAATGATCTCCAGCAATTCTCAGATGTCTAAAGCAGCCTGTTCTCTCATCCTAAACCCCCTCCTCCACCCCAACACACACTCCTGCAGCTTAAAACCACAAGCTGCCAAGCTGAATATACCAACAGGAATGTCTCTAGGTTACATCTGAAAAACATATACCTTCCTTCAATACCTGTCCAAGCCCTTTGAAGTTTTAGTAAACTCTTCTATCTGTTGCCCTGTGCAGATATTGCTTAGAAGGAAATCCATTCCTACCACAATGGCTTGTAGCAGAGAGAAGATGAATGTATCTGATGCACCTGTGCCTGCAAACTGCTGATGAAAAACAGCAAAGTCCACCACTTATGAGAGCTATTAGGATGCTGTTAAAATGAGTGAAGGTGGGATTGGAACCGGGGAGCTTCAGAAGATCAACAAGGTGCAACAAGGCGCATTTACCTGGTGAGCCACAAATGGCATCTTTCTGTCAAAAGAGAAGTTTCCTCCCATGACAGCTTAGGATGTCCTAGCCATGAGAAGGAGAAAATAAATTTGCCTGGAAAGGGAAATGTGCTGATAAAAACGGCAAACTCCACCATCTAGACCAGGGGTCTCAAAGTTCCTCCTGGAGGGCTGCAATCCAGTCGGGTTTTCAGGATTTCCCCAAAATTTGTTGAGGAAAAAAGAGGTTTCTTTTTAAGCAGGAAAAGCCAAAGGTGGTGTAATGAGTAAATCGTATTACTGTTTGGACAGAAAAGTACTATGTTTTCCATGCAATATATTTATATTGATGTGCTCTAATAATATGGTGGCTTATTAAATCTATTAGGAGGGAGAAAGAAGAAAAAAACCGTATTCAAACTCACTATAGGAAATATTGTGGAAGCTGAAAGCACGCCTAATCTGCGTCTATAGGAAGTCTCCAGCTATGAAAGCTGAAACTGCATTGAAATGAAGCACTTAGACCAGCTTTTCCTTTGCCTACATTTTCCATGCTGTTTAGACACGGTCTGCCGCCTAACTGGCATCTATGGTGCCTATCTTCAACTACGCCCATGTTACGGCCACGTCTACAAACTTAGATGTGACTATTCCCTAATCTGCTTCTATCTCACATCTGTGTTCTAAGGACGCCTAAAGGATGCTTAACTCTGTCTTAAGTCCCAATTAACGCTTGTTAAGACCCTTAAATCGCTCATTATCCACTTAAATCAGACACCTAAAGCACGCCTAAAGGTTGGTGCAGTTTACAGAATCGGGGCCGTAAGGTCTGGGATAAATTTAAGGGAAACCTTAATTTCCTCTTCAAAGACACATATGAATGCTAAATGATCTCTGGGTCCACCCTACCAAATTCTGTAGTAATCACATTTAACATTGAAATGATTTCTTCCATTGCCCTCTTGTTTTTAACCTTAATTGCACGCTTTTCTTTTTAAAAATTGTATTTTCCCCTACTATCCTTTTGTTTTCCTGTAAGTTATGCCTTGTCATTAACAAGTATGTTAATTGTTCCCCATTTTAATTTTTTTAATTGTTAAACATTTAGAATTTTGATTAGCATTTCATCAAATTTTAATAAACTTGAAACTTGATCCTGCAATTCTATGCAGAGCACAATAAGACATCCAGATGAGAAATAAAAAATTATAGTGTTCCCCCGGTTGTTCGCGTTTGGCGGTCCCGGTCATTCGCGGTATTTTCTGACTGCGAGCCGCTGACAAGGAGAGGACAGCTGGAGAGGCAGGAGAGAGCAGCCGGAGCGCCGGCGAGTGCAGGAAATCACTTGCTGTATGCTCCAACTGCCTCTTCCTGCACTAAGTCGGGCCTTATCTAATCAGGAGCTGCTTTGACATGCAGCTCCTGATTGGTAAGGCCCAACTTATTGCAGGAAGAGGCGGTCGGAGCATACAGCAAATGATTTCCTGCACTCGCTGGCACTCCGGTTGCTCTCTCCTGCCTCTCCTGCCCTCTCCAGTCTCCCCCATGAAAAACCTTATTTGCGGTTTTTCAAGATTCATGGGGGTTCCTGGAACGGAACCCCCGCGAATTTCGGGGGAGTACTGTACAACCATCACATACAACACATATTGCCTTACCATTGACCTTACCAACTAGGACTCCTACCAAGGAGGTCAAAAGGGGATGGTACCCAGAAGTCTGCACAAATACTGTAACATCTTAATCCAAAACTGTTTTATATGGGGACACAGCCAGAGGACATGAGCAAAAGAATTTGCTTGTTTCCCATACTTCCCTCAAGTCATAGTATTCAGCCGACCTGAATGAAAGGCATGCATTTCTGTAAAATAAGCCAGAGTAATTACTCTAAATGTACATTCCCACCAGATGGATCTACTACTACAGTATTTATGTGAATACAAACAGAGATTTTGGGGTCAAACAAATCACCCCAAAATGGGGGTCTCTGCTTATATTTGGGTCATTGCCTACCCACCCACCTCCCGTACTTGTTGCAGGCCTCCACCGGACCTGCCGTATGGCCTGGTGGGGTAGGCTGAGACAGGAGGGATCCCTCCCGTCTTCTGTCCCAGCCGACTCTGTCAATTTTTTTTTACCTCCCTTCTGCCTCTCCCCCCCTGCGTACTGGACAGGAGCGAACTTTCCGCGTTCCTGCCCCGAACTGAGCCCATCTGTGAATGGCCACCTCGAGTTCTTGCGGCCCAGTGGTGTACTGGGTATGAGCAATCTACCCTTCTACCCAGCGCTGAGTCACTCACTGAATGGTTGCTCTGAGTTCTCGCGGCAGCCATTCAGCAAGCGGCTCAGCGCTGGGCAGAAGCAAGGGTAGATCACTCTTACCTAGTATACTGCTGGGCTGTGAGAACTCGAGGTGGCCATTCAGGGAGGGGCGGAGTGTGGGGGCAGATGTACGGAAAGCTTGCTTCTGCCCAGTACACCGCTGGATCACCAGGAATTCAAAAAGGTACTTGGAGGGTGGAGGAAGGAAGCGAGAGGGAGGTAACAAAATTGACAGAGTTGGACAGGAAATGGGAGAGATCCTTCCTATTATCCCAGGACAAGCAGGCAGTAAGTATATTCTCTACATGTGGGTGACGTCATCCACGGAGCCCCGTCGTGGACAGTGTTTCAAGCAAACTTGATTGAAGATCTCAAGTTTTCTAGCACTGCCCACGCATGCGTGCTTTCCTGCTCCACTAGAGGGCGCATCCCCTCCTCGTGGTCTTCAGTTCTTAGTTTTCCGCGGAGCCAGAAAGCCCTGTCTGTCTCTCTTCTCTGCGTTCTCTAAGTGCCTTTCTAGCACCGCGGCTTTTTTCTTTTCTTAGGGAGTCGCTGATGGAACGCACTACTGCACCTACTCGGTCTTCTATGGTCACCTTGCCGATGTTTGAGGAGGTGTTGAAGGCAATCATTTCTTCGGAGCTCTCCTCGGCGTTGGCTCACCTTGCACCGGCCTCAACCTCGTGCACTGTTGACCAGCCTGAGCGCCCCGTCGAGGTTCCTCGGGAATGGGTGCGCAGGTCGGCGGCTCTCCTCGTCGTATTCCTCGCCTCTTCCCTCGAGGCAAGCTTCTCCCTCGGATCGACCTCGATCGAGGCATCCATCGAGGTGTTTTGCGAAGCATCCCCGGGCATCCCCCTCGAGGTGGGGTAGATCCCCGGGTCCTCGCACTACCGAGTCCATTAAAGCTTCGGACCTTACCATGTCCAACCCGAGTCTGCTGTGCTGTCCCGTTCGCGAGGCGCCGACCTCGGGGGATCCTGCCTCTTTCTCACGGGGCTTGTCCTCGGGATGGGGTTCCCCGCAGAGGGGTTGGGGGGCCTCGAGGGCCCGGACCCCGGGGTCCTCCCCTCAGGGGACCTCCAAACACCGGTTTTCGTCGACTCCCCCCCGCTTTTTTAGCGGGGCTTCTTCGGCGTCCCGGAGGGTGGATTCTGATGTCCCTCTGAAGTATTCCTGGGAGGCTGCCCCTCCTTTTCTGCTGCCTTGCGGTCTTGCTCGACTACCCCCCAGGGGAGCCAATCTGAGAGCAGACCTTCTTCCTTCTCCCATTTTGTTCTGGATATGGGGAAGGCATTGAACTTGAACCTCCAGTTGGATTCCAAGTATACTAAGGAGTATTTGTAGGAGTTGGAGCTTCCCTATTCTCCCCGGGAATCCCTGTGGCTTCCCTTGAACCCGGTGTTGCAACAGACTTTCTTTTGCAACTTGGAGACCCCATATGCTATTTCTGCCATTCCATCTAAAATGGAATCTCGATACCGTATGGTGCCCTGTAAGGGTTTTGAAAAGGCTCAGCTTTCCCATCAGTCTTTGGTGATGGAGTCTACCCTTAAGAAGTCTCATCCATCCAAGGTGTATGCGGCTGTCCCGCTGGGCAGAGAGGGCTGGACTATGGACAAATTCGGGAGACGCCTTTATCAGAACTCTATGATGGCGAACAGAGTCCTGAATAACAGCTTTACCTTTACATCCTATCTCAAGTTGTATGTTAAGGCTCTTCCCTCTTTCGAGGTGGATTTGCCTGCCGAGTGCCGTGCGGATTTTCGCCGGCTTGTGGATATTCTGGCACAACTGCGGCTGTACATGTTCCAGGCTTCCTATGATGCGTTTGAATTGTCATCTAGGGTGTCGGCTTTTGCGGCGCCTGGTGTGGATCTGCATTGTTGATATGGATCCTAATCTGCAGGACCAGTTGGCCAACCTTCCCTGCCTCGGGAATGAGTTGTTCGATGATTCCATTGAGGCCGCCACTAAGCGTCTTTCGGAACATGAACTCTCCTTTACTTCCTTGGTCCGAACTAAGGCGAAGCCCGCTCCGCCCAAGTCCTACCGCCCTCCGCAGCGGTACCTGCAAAAGTCTACGCCTGCCTTTTCTCGCCCTCCTCCTTGGAGGCCGCAACAGCAGCGGGCCCCTCCTAAACCTCCTACTCCTACGGCAACCAAATCCTCGTCGTCCTTTTGACTCGCCGGGCGGGCGGAGGCTCGCCTCCCCTGCCCTGGCGGTTTCCCCTTTGGCTATAGGGGGACGTCTGCGTGCCTTTGCGCATCGTTGGGAGAAGTTTATTATGCACTCTTGGGTCCTCTCCGTCATTCGGGGAGGATACTCCCTCAACTTCTGTTCTCTTCCTCCAGACAGGCCTCCGAGAGAGTCGCTTACGGAAGGAGATCAGCTGCCTCTGCTGCTTCAGGAAGCGCATGCCCTTCTTCATCTACGGGCGGTGGAACGGGTTCCCCCTTGTCAACGGGGCTCAGGATTGTATTCCAGGTACTTCCTGGTCCCCAAAAAGACCAGGGACCTTCGTCCTATCCTGGATCTCCAAAAGTTGAACAAGTTCCTGGTTCGGGAGAAGTTCCGCATGCTTTCGCTTCCCATCTTGTATCCTTTGGTGGATGAGGGGGACTGGTTGTGTTCCCTAGATCTGAAGGAAGCCTATACTCACGTTCCGATCCATCCGGCTTCATTAAGGTTTCTTCGCTTTCGGGTGGGGAACCTTCACTTGCAGTATCGGGTCCTCCCGTTCGGGCTCACTTCCTCCCCGCGAGTCTTTACGAAATGCCTCGTGGTGGTGGCGGCTGCCCTGCGGTCGCGGGGCCTTCAGGTTTTCCCGTACCTTGACGACTGGCTTATCAAGGCCCTGTCGAGGGAGGGGGTTATTTCAGCGACACGTCAGACTATTACCTTCCTCCAGAGTCTGGGGTTCGAGATCAACTTCCCCAAGTCCCAGTTGTGCCCCTCTCAGTCCCTGCAGTTCATCAGGGCGGTGCTGGACATGGTCCTTCTTGCCTCCGCTGCGGCAAGCCGTTATCCTGCGGCTGAGTCAGCTGGTGATTCAGAGTTCATCGGTTTCGTCCAGGCAGATGATGATCCTTCTGGGACACTTGGCCTCCACCATTCACGTCACGCTGTTTGCCAGGTTGCATCTGCGTGTTCCTCAGTGGACCCTGGCGCCTCAGTGGCGGCAGGATTGGGAGCACGCTTCCAAACTCGTTGCGGTAACTACCTCCTTGAAACGCTCACTCCTTTGGTGGACCAACTCGTCCAATCTGTCCAGAAGTTTGCTTTTTCTCACGCCTCCGCATCAGAAGGTTCTGACAACGAACTCCTCGGCGTACGCTTGGGGAGCGCATCTCGACGGCCTTTGGGCTCAGGGTCTGTGGTCGATTGTGGACCGTCGCTGCCATATCAACATTCTGGAGCTCTGGGCCATTTACTGCGCCATGTTGGCCTTTTGTCATTTGCTGCAGGATTGCGTCCTGGTGCGTACGGACAACCAGGTGGTGATGTATTACATGAACAAGCAAGGGGGTACGGGTTCCCTATCGTTCTGCAAGGAGGCCCTTCAACTTTGACGGTGAGCGGTGCGCCACAACATCTTTCTTCGGGCGGTGTATATCCAGGGTGAGCAGAATTGTCTGGCAGGCAAATTGAGTCGCCTTCTTCAACCGCACGAATGGTCGCTCCATTCTCGGACTCTGCGGCATATGTTTGTTCGGTGGGGAACTGCACAGGTAGATCTGTTCGCTTCGCCCCTCAATCGCAAGCTGCCTCGCTACTGCTCGAGGATGTTCTCCCGGGATTGTCTCGAGGCAGATGCTTTCCTTCTCGATTGGACAGGCGGGTTCCTCTATGCGTTCCCACCCTTTCCTCTGATTCTCAGGACTCTGGTACACCTCAAGTTGGTTCATGCCACTATGATCTTGATTGCTCCTTGGTGGCCCCGGCAACCGTGGTTTTCCCTGCTCCTCCAGCTCAGTGTCAGGGAGCCTCTGCTTCTGCCTGTGTTTCCTTCTCTGCTATCTCAGAGTCGGGGTTCGCTGTTGCATCCCAATCTGCAGTCTCTACACTTAACAGCTTGGTTCCTCTCCACATGTCTTCCGCCTTAGACTTTTCTCAGTCGGTGAGGGATGTTCTGGACGCCTCTCGGAAAAGCTCCACTCGTCGATGCTATTCCCAAAAATGATCCAGATTTGCTGCGTGGTGTGCTGAGCACCGCATGGAACTGCTCTTGGCTTCCTTGCCGTCAGTGCTAGATTATCTGTTCCACCTGTCTCGGCATGGCCTCAAATCGACATCTATTCGAGTCCACCTCAGTGCGATTGCTGCCTTTCATCGGCCGCTTGATGGGAAATCGCTTTCCGTCCATCCGACGGTTTCCCACTTTATGAAGGGTCTCTTCAATATTCATCCTCCACTCAAGCCCCTTCCGGTGGTTTGGGATCTTAATGTGGTTCTGGCTCAATTGATGAAACCTCCGTTTGAACCCATTGATAAGGCTCATTTGAAGTTCCTCACCTGAGTGATTTTCCTGGTTGCTCTCATGTCTGGTCGAAGAGTCAGTGAGCTGCAGGCTCTGGTTGCGGACCCACCTTTTACTGTATTCCATCATGACAAGGTAGTCCTCCGTACTCATCCAAAGTTCTTGCCCAAGATGGTTTCGGACTTTCATATCAATCAGTCCATTGTTATTCTGCTGTTTTTTCTGAAACCCCACTCTTATCCTGGGGAGGTGGCGCTTCACACTCTTGATTGTTAAAGGGCGTTGGCCTTTACCTGTGCGCACTGAGTCTCATCGGACGGCTCCTCAACTGTTCATCTCTTTTGATCCTAATTGTTTGGGCCGTCCGGTTTCCAAACACACCTTATCCAACTGGTTAGCCGATTGTATTTCTTTCTGCTACGCTCAGGCTGGTTTCTCGCTGCACGGTCGAGTCACATAAGGTCCGAGCGATGGCGGCCTCTGTCGCTTTCCTCAGCGCCACGCCTGTTGAGATCTGCAAGGCTGCCACTTGGTCTTCGGTTCATACCTTCACCTCTCACTACTGTCTGGATGCCTTTTCCAGGCGCGACGGACAGTTTGGCCAGTCGGTTTTACTTAATCAGTTTTCTTAACTTGCCAATTTTCTGTCCGTCCCTTTTTGGTTAGCTTGGAGGTCACCCACATGTAAAGAATATGCTGCCTGCTTGTCCTGGGATAAAGCACAGTTACTTACCGTAACAGGTGTTATCCAGAGACAGCAGGCAAATATTCTCGCAACCCTCCCACCTCCCTGAGGTTGGCTTCTTTGCTAGCTATCTGAACTGAAGATCACGAGGAGGGGATGTGCCCTCTAGTGGAGCAGGAAGGTACGCATGCGTGGGCAGTGCTAGCAAACTTGAGATCTTCAATCAAGTTTGCTTGAAACGTTGTCCGCGACGGGGCTCCGTGGATGACGTCACCCACATGTAGAGAATATCTGCCTGCTGTCTGTGGATAACACCTGTTACAGTAAGTAACTGTGCTTTCCGGCCCACCAGGTGTTAGCCAGCCTGCATAGTTTTCTCTAGAGCTCAGGGCAGACCCTGATGTGGTCTCACCTATTGTTAAGCAGGGGTCGAGTGCAGGCTGTTAGGTGCCTGTAGGAGTCTCGATGGTGTCTTGCAGGATGCCGGCTTCGTCTTTATGCCTTGTCCCGGTATGCATCCGTTGGTGTGCAGGGGTAGAGGTGTAGTCAGACATACGAGGCTGACCGGCAGACCGAAGATAAGCTTTAAAGAAGTATTCACAGCATTGTGGCAGTGAGTTTTCTCATCCAGCTACTGAGAGCGCTGAATGCAGGCTATAGCACAAATCCTGTCAGGGCACAGTGAGTACACAGGCTGACAGCCTATGAGAGGAATCGAGGGAATTTGGAAAGTGTTTTTTTTTTTTACTGTTTCTTGATGTTCCCCCTCTTGAAAATCACTATATTTAAAGTTTGAAAAGTGTGAAAAATATTATGATTTTGGCGCAAATTTTTGATGGTGGCGATCTTGGCGATTTGGATTTTTAGCGATCTTTTTTTCCTACAGCTCCCTGCTTCTTCAAAACTTCAAATTTCACCTGGGATGGAGTCCTTGGGCTCTCCTGATGTGGATTATTGCCAGGATTGTGCAAATTTAGCGTTTTTGGAGCATTTTGGATCACGTGTCACGGGGGGGGGGGGGGGGGGAGCAGTGTCCAGCTTAGCCTTTCCCTTGCTGAAAAAGGTGACCAAACACTCAGCTAGCCAGGCAAGGTGGCCTTCGTTGCTTTCGGGGCTCGGCATGGCTGGTAAATCTGTTCGCCAGGCGGTAGGGCCTCCGCAGCCTAAGAAACGCAAATTTAAGTCACCTTAGGGTAACTCTGTGCTCCAGGAAAAGGATACTTTTTCTGAACATATGAAATTTTTGTAGTCTGAATCTCAGGACCAGTGTTCTCCCCCTGCACAGTCCCAATCTGCCTCCTCAGCATCTCTGTGGTTTTGCTCCTTTGAACAAGTCCTTGACTCAGCTTGCTTCTGTTCTTGCGCTACCTGACCCTGATCTTGGGGGATCCTGAAATGGCTGACTTGCTTGCTGATCCCTTCTTTACAGGTGCAGTGTATCCCGGGGTTGGAAGTCAGGGACTGTGTGTTGGATCTGAGGATCCCTCTGGGGTTTTGGAGCCTGGGGATTATCCCATGGGCCTGCGCTTTTTTAAGTCTGCAGCTTTTACGGACCTTTGTAGGAGTTCTCTTTGGTCACACTGCCGGCTCCATCCATTTCTTCGTCCTGGCTTTGTGGTGTGCTCTTGTAGTTTGCTACCTTTCCCTGGCATCCTAATGCTTTGAAAATTGCTAGAGCTGTGTTACACTTGTATCCGCTGGCACAGGAGTGTCATCAGCTTTTGGGTCAGTCCAGGGTGGGTTCTTTGGTGGCATAGGTGACTAAACGCACCTTTTTCCCCAGTGAGGGATTGTAGTGTTAAAGAATATGCAAGACCGCCTTGTGGCTGTGGTCCTCAGGAAACTCTTTGACGCAGCTGCTTCAGGCATTAAAGCTGCTTCGATGTCTTTTGTCACACGCGCCTGTCTCTCTCTATTGGGCACACTGGAGAGTGCAGCATTAGTTTCACCTTCTCAACTTCTTTTGGCTGGGACAGATTCTTTGGCTGATACATTGTATGACCTATTGTGAGTTTTGGCAAAGGTGTCAGCGTTCTCCATTTCTGCCTGCAGAATGCTTTGGATCAGACAGTGTGCTGGCGATTCCACTCCCAGGATTACTTTGGCTAGACTGCCTTTGCAGGGGCAGTTGTTTTTTGTGGTTTTTATTTTTTTTGGGGGGGCAAAGATCTGGATGAACTTATGGATTCTGTGATGGACTATCACCCTAAGAAGCTGCCTAATAGCAGACCAAACCCTCCTGGGGTTCTGACCATTCTAATTTTCGTGGCTCATGGTGAACTGACCATATTTAAGTGCCACGTCTCAGAGATTTTCACAGGGCTCATGATGACGGTATACTGGCTACAGGCGTTCCCATCCTTCCACCTCCCGTTCTGTGCCCTCTGCCAAAGAGGCACAATGACGCCAGGCTAAGGAATTTCCCTCTTCAGATAGGGGGCCAGCTCTCAGCACTTCTTTCCACCTAGATGCACACTACATTCGACCAGTGGGTCTTGGACATTATTCAGTTGGGCTACAAGTTGGAATTTGCCCAGCCTCTGACAGATTGGTTTGTGGACTCTCCTATAGGTTGCCCAGACACAGCGCTCAAGATTCAAGCCACCGTTCAATGCTTGCTGGATATTCAAGCTATAGAGCCAGTGTTGCCTGAACTCTTGGGCTCAGGTAGATACGGTATCTATATATTTTTTATCCCAGGACAAGCAGGCAGGTATTCTCACTAGTGGGTGATGTCATCCGACAGAGCCCCGATGCGGACGTCTCACAAGCATACTTGCTTGAAGAAACTTCAGAAGTTTCGAGATGCCCGCACCGCACATGCGCGAGTGCCTTCCCGCCCGATGCTACGGGCGTGTCTCCTCAGTTCTTTTCTTTCCGCGGAGCTGAGAAGTTTTGCTTCAATTCTCTGCGTTGAGTGAACCCGTGTTCTTGCCTTCTAGTACCGCGGTTTTGAGTTATTTTGCTCTTTATCGTGTGTTTTATTCATTCGTTTCTTATTTAAAAAAAAAAAAAAAAAATTTTTTCCGGAGATTCGACCGGGTCGGCCGCGTGGCTGAGGCCCCGCTCCTTCAATCTCGCGGCAGAGCTTTTTCGGCCTATGTCCCGGCCGATTACCGGTTTTAAAAAGTGCAGCAAATGCCAGCGCGCAATTTTGTTGATGGACCCGCATCGACGCTGTCTGCAGTGTCTTGGTCCAGAACATCTTCCGAAATCGTGCCGGCCTTGTTCCACTCTCACAGCACGTGCTTTTAAGCGTCGCTGTTTCCTGTGGGAGTCGATGTTCAAGATGGAAGCTGCTAAGGAACCTTCGGCTTCAACTTCGACCAGCGCTTCGCCTGTACCTGCGAAGTCATCTTCTACTCCTGCTGCATCGGATCTTTTGAAGCCGGCCTCCTTCGTCCCGGATTCGACCCCGCCTCCTGCTCCGGTGCCTCCTTCGGTCTCCTCAGATCAGGTACCTCCTCAGACCATCCCCCCGGTGGTTATCAAAGTGCCGAAAGCTTCTAAGCCTAAGCACTCGACCACTCGGGACCGCGAAGACCGTTCAGGAGGTCCCACTTCGGGTGCGGCTCCCTCCTTGTCAGCTTCACTGCGGTCAATCATGGAGGCCCAATTTATTGATATTATGACTGGCCACGATCCAGGGTGGGCAAGCAGTCCCTCCTCGAGGGGGCGAGCCGCCCCCTCCTCCTCCCCCTCGCCGCTCGCTCTCGCTGCTCGGGGAGGAGGAGCGGCGCTTGGCAGCCAGTTCATCGAGGCGTGCTTCGTTTAGTGACATGCCGCCTCTAGAACCCATTCCCCCTCCGGGCGAAGAAATTTGGGATATTCCTTCGGGTAGTCGAAGCCCTGGGCATCACCAGAAAGAGTTCTTCCGCACTCCCTATCAAGCATGGAATGCGGCTCGAGAGGCATCGGGCCATCCTCCTCTTCGCTCTAGGGCCTCCAGCCCTATCTACTCCTTGGAGGCCTCTGGGGACCCATCTAAGCATCGCCGGTCCAGGTCTCCTTCGAGACACAGGGAGGGGCATCGTTCCAGGCATTCTTCGAGGCATTCCTCTAGGCATTCTACAGTCTCGCCTCAGAAGAAACTTCCTCGTGTGGGGTATTCATCTTCGGATGTCTCCCCTCCTCCGGGCCCGGAGTACGAGGATCCCTATGACTCTTTCTCGCCCTGCCGATCACAAGTCTCCTTGGATCCAGAGGCTTCGACTTCATCCAGTCCGTCCCGCCGTCCTGTGTTGACGGACCAATTGTCTTTTTTGTCTTTTCTCAGGCAGATGGTGGATGATCTCGACATCACCTTGGACTCCGGTTCCCGATACTCCAAGGAATACCTGGATACCATGCATCTGCCTCATCCTCCTGCCGAGTCTCTTCGTCTACCTCTGCACAAGCTCCTCGACCAAACCTTCATGCGATGTTTTGAAACACCGTACTCTATTCCGGCTGTTCCTGGCAATCTGGATGCCAGGTACTGCACGGTGCATCACAAGGGGTTTGAGGGCTCCCAGCTCTCTCATCAGTCCCTGTTGGTCGAGTCCTCCCTCAAAAGATCTCATCCGTCCCAGGTGTATGCCTCGGTGCCACCGGGCAGAGAGGGCCGGACCATGGATAAATTCGGGAGGCGCATCTACCAGAACTTGATGATGGCATCCAGAGTTCTCAATTACACTTTCCATTTTGCAACTTATTTGGAGTTCTTCCTGCCTGTGCTTCGGAAGTTTACACCTTACATTGAGTCTCAGGCTCGTTTTGAATTTGAGGAGGTGGTCGCCTCGCTATCCCAGCTGCGCCTTCAACTGATGCAATCCTCCTATGATGCCTTCGAACTCTCGGCACGAGCTGCTGCCTGCTCCATGGCCATGCGTCGTTTAGCCTGGCTTCGAACCATTGGCATGGACCCGAACCTCCAGGACAGGCTTGCCAACGTCCCCTGTGCGGGTGCTGATTTGTTTGATGAATCTATTGAGACCATGACGAAGAAGCTGTCGGACCATGAAAAATCTTTCCAGTCCATCCTTCGTCCCAAGCCTAAACCTGCTCAGTCTCGACCTTCTCGACCGCCCTTGATCTATCAGCGGTGTTATACTCCCAGGCAGGCTCCTGCTGCGAGACAACCATAGAAGAGACAGCCTCCACAGAAGGCTCAGCAAAAACCTCAGCCTTCTGCTGTCCCTAAGGCTCCTCAGCCTTTTTGATTCTCTGTTAGGGAGCATAACCAACACCGCTCTGCTATCCCCTGTCTTTCCAATTGGGGGTCGCCTCCATCATTTTTATCATCGATGGACAGCTATTACCACCGACCTTTGGGTCCTTACCATCATCAGGGAAGGATATTCTCTTCACTTCCATCGGGTCCCCCCAGACCACCCTCCAAGAGAGTATCCTTCCAAATTGACCCAGACCGCCCTTCAGGAAGCTCAGGCTTTGCTCCGGCTTCGGGCCGTCGAGCCGGTCCCTGTGGACCAACACAACCGGGGGTTTTACTCCCGGTATTTCCTTGTTTCGAAGAAGACGGGCGACCTGCGTCCAATTCTGGACCTCCGGGTCCTCAACAAGTTCCTGGTCAAGGAGAGATTTCGCATGCTGACCCTTGCTTCTCTCTATCCCCTCCTTGAGCAGAACGACTGGTTATGCTCTCTGGATCTCAAGGAGGCCTACACTCACATTCCCATTCATCCGGCCTCTAGCAAGTTCCTCAGATTTCGGGTGGGACATCTACATCTGCAGTATCGAGTGCTTCCATTCGGCCTGTCCTCGTCTCCCAGAGTCTTCACGAAGTGTCTGGTGGTAGTGGCCGCTGCACTCCGGAACCAGGGTCTTCAGGTATTTCCCTACCTCGACGACTGGCTCATCAAGGCCTCTTTGGCTCCTGGGGTCATCTCGGCGACCCTAACAACGATTTGGATCCTGCAGAGTTTGGGCTTCGAGATCAACTTCCCAAAATCTCATCTGCAGCCTACCCAGTCTCTTCCCTTCATTGGGGCGGTTCTGGATACTATTCAACTCAGAGCATTCCTTCCTCCACAGTGCCTGGATGCTCTTTTTCATCTCTGCCAGTCAGTGTCTTCTCGCCAGTCCGTCTCAGCGAGACACATGATGGTTCTCCTGGGCCACATGGCCTCTACAGTTCATGTGACTCCTTTTGCCAGACTTCACCTCAGGATTCCTCAGAGGACCCTGGCTTCTCAATGGACACAGGTGTCAGATCCTTTGATTCGTCACATCATAGTCACTCCTGCTCTTCAGCAGTCTCTACATTGGTGGATGACCTCTTCAAATCTATCCAGATGTTTGGTGTTTCACACTCCTCCCCACCAAAAAGTTCTCACGACCGATTCCTCGACCTTTGCATGGGGAGCTCATCTGGACGGTCTTCGTACTCAAGGCTTCTGGACCAGTGCGGACCGGCTGTGCCATATCAATCTTCTGGAACTCAGGGCGATCTTCAATGCTCTTCAAGCGTTTCAACATCTGCTTCACGACGTGGTGGTCCTCATTCGCACGGACAATCAGGTCGCCATGTATTATGTCAACAAGCAGGGGGGCACGGGCTCGGCCTCCCTCTGCCAGGAAGCTCTCAGAGTCTGGGATTGGACGATTCGCCACAACACCTTCCTCAAAGCTGTCTACATTCAGGGGAAGGACAATGCCTTGGCGGACAACTTAAGTCGTCTCGTCCAGCCTCACGAATGGACCCTCCATTCCAGGCCCCTTCATCAGATCTTCTCTCAGTGGGGGACGCCTCAGATAGACCTCTTTGCTGCCCCCCACAACTTCAAACTGCCTCAATTCTGCTGCAGGATCAACACTCCTCATCGCCTCGAGGCAGATGCCTTTCTGCTGGATTGCATTCTTTCTGTATGCGTTTCCTCCATTTCCTCTCATTCAAAAGACTCTGGTCAAATTGAAATCCGACCATGCCACCATGATTCTGATAGCTCCTCGGTGGCCCAGACAGCAGCAGGGAGCCGTTCCTTCTTCCAGTGTTTCCTTCACTGCTTACTCAGCAACAAGGATCTCTACTCCATCCCAACCTGCAGTCTCTCCACCTGACAGCTTGGTTCCTCTCAGCGTGACTCCCTGTTAGTTTTCCAAGGCGGTGAGGGATGTGTTTGAGCACAGGTGTCGAAGTCGGTCCTCGAGGGCCGCAATCCAGTCGGGTTTTCAGAATTTCCCCAATGAATATGCATTGAAAGCAGTGCATGCACATAGATCTCATGCATATTCATTGGGGAAATCTTGAAAACCCGACTGGATCGCGGCCCTCCAGGAGGGACTTTGACACCCCTGTGTTGGAGGCTTCCAGGAAGCCTGCTACTAGACAATGCTACTCCCAAAATGGACTAGATTTTCTACCTGGTGTGTTTCTAATCATAAGGAGCCTCAGCGAGCCTCCCTGTCTTCTGTTTTGGACTATCTTTTACATCTCTCTCACTCTGGCCTCAAGTCTACATCGATACGAGTCCATCTGAGTGCAATTGCGGCTTTCCATCAGCCTCTGCAAGGGAAACCTCTCTCTGCTCATCCTGTGGTTTCCAGATTTATGAAAGGACTTTTCCATGTCAATCCTCCTCTCAAACCTCCTCCAGTGGTTTGGGATCTCAACGTTGTCCTTTCTCAACGTATGAAACCTCCTTTTGAGCCTCTTAACAAGGCTCCGCTGAAGCTTCTCACTTGAAAAGTGGTTTTTCTGGTTGCCCTCACTTCTGCTCGCAGGGTCAGTGAGCTTCAGGCCTTAGTGGTGGGATCCACCTTTCACAGTATTCCATCATGACAAGGTGGTCTTTCGCACTCATCCGAAATTCCTGCCTAAAGTTGTCTCTGAATTTCATCTCAACCAACCCATAATTCTTCCTGTGTTTTTTCCAAAGCCTCATTCTCATCCTGGAGAATCAGCTCTTCACACTCTGGACTGTAAACGTGCTTTGGCTTTCTACCTGGATTGCACCAAACCACACAGAACTGCTCCTTAACTTTTCGTCTCCTTTGATCCGAACAAGTTGGGACGCCCTGTCTCGAAGCGTACCATCTCCAACTGGATGGCGGCTTGCATCTCTTTCTGCTATGCCCTGGCTGGATTACCCCTTCCCTGTAAAGTCACAGCCCATAAGGTCAGAGCAATGGCGGCCTCTGTAGCCTTCCTCTGATCGACACCGATTGAGGAGATTTGTAAGCTGCCACTTGGTCCTCAGTTCATACATTCACCTCTCATTATTGTCTGGATACTGTATCCAGACGGGATGGACAGTTTGGCCAAACGGTATTACAAAATTTATTCTCCTAAGTTGCCAACTCTCCCACCATCCCATTGAGGTTAGCTTGGAGGTCACTTTTATATGGAGAGATATAATTATTATACTGTGATGTTAGTTTAAACCAATATGTGCTATAATCACAGTATCTTTATTGATTCTTAATTAAATATAGTGAATATCTCAGAACCAACACCCGTGACTGGTGAGTTCACCAAACTGGGGTTAATTGGGGGACCATCATTGAAATTCACTGTCCCCTCACCATCCTACTTGATATTATTGAAAGTTTCAAAATGTGGTTACTTATCTGTGAATCGGATGGTTAGATCTTGATATTATTCCCCAGCGGTGAAGAAATAAACTTGTGTTAATAACGTGTTAAAACCCACTGTAGTAACTCCTCCAAACATTATCCGTGAGATATTCACTATATTTAATTAAGAATCAATAAAGACACTGTGATTATAGCACATATTAGCTTGGAGGTCACCCACTAGTAAGAATACCTGCCTGCTTGTCCTGGGATAAAGCAATGTTACTTACCGTAACAGTTGTTATCCAGGGACAGCAGGCAGCTATTCTCACGTCCCACCCACCTCCCCTGGGTTGGCTTCTCTGCTAGCTACCTGAACTGAGGAGATACGCCCGGAGCATCGGGCGGGAAGGCACTCGCGCATGCGCAGTGCGGGCATCTCGAAACTTCTGAAGTTTCTTCAAGCAAGTATGCTTGTGAGACGTCCGCATCGGGGCTCTGTCGGATGACATCACCCACTAGTGAGAATAGCTGCCTGCTGTCCCTGGATAACAACTGTTACGGTAAGTAACATTGCTTTTCGGGCAAATAGAGGCTCAGAAGATTGAAAACCTATTCTGGATCTTCAGCACATGAATACGGCTGTCATTGTTCCACACTTTAGAATGGAGTTCGTGTGTTCAGTTATTGCAGCAGTGGTCCAGGAGAGTTTCTTACCTCTTTGGATCTCATGGAGGCGTATTTGCAACTTTTTTCAGTCCACCACAATTTTTTGTGGTTTCCTGTTTTAGTCCAGCATTGCCGCTTCTTGGCTCTGTCTTTTGGGCTGGTGATAGCGCCCAAGATCTTCATCAATTTAGGAGATTACCTGCGAAAGATTGGTCTCCAGGTTCACCCTTCTTTGGATGGCTGGCAGAGCTCCCTCATTGGCCCATCAATGGCGGCTGGGCTGGATTGTCAACTTCAGAAAGAACCATTTGATGCCCATGCAGTCGCTGGAATACCTGGGAGTTCGCTTTGATAAGGCTGTGTGCCGTGTCCATCTACCAGAAGCCCGCAGGTATAAACTGTGTGCTCGTTTTTTTTTTTTTCCTTCTAGAGTGGCTGACTATCAGCATAGAATTGTCTTCAAGTTCTGGGATTGATAGTTGCCACGCTGGATGTGGCTCTTTGGGCGTCCTCTTTAGTATGCTTTACTCTCTCGCAGGGTCCACACTTTGGACTCTGGAAACGCCATCAAGCACAGACTGGTGGCTTCTCCCACAATTGTTCCACCAGTGCGTACTGCTACACATTGCCTCTTTAATGACAGTTGACAGCTTTCAGGGCTGGAGAGCCCATTGCAATTGTTCTCCTGTCCAGAGGAGTTGGACGCCCTCTCAGCGAAAATGGAAAATCAACCGGTTGGAGCTTAGAGCCATTCGGCTAGCTCTAATGAGATTGCAAAAGAATCTGGAGAGCCAAGTGGTCAGGGTCTACTCCGACAATGTAATGGCAGTAGCCTAAGTCAATCACCAGGGAGGGACCAAGAGCAATCATCTGGCTCAGGAAGCCCACCTTCTTTTCATTTAGATGGAACGTCACCTCCTAGTTCTGATGGCAGTGCATATGGAAGGAGTTGAGAATGTTCAAGCAGACTTCTTTAGTAGACAGATACTGGATCTGTGTAAAGGGACCCTGCCCACAGCGGCGTTCAGAACAGAAGTGTGGCACTGGTGTTGGGCCTGCTTCAACCTCATGGCCATGACAAGAAAGCGGATCACTTCTTTAGTTGAAGATCCGAGCCTGGAAACGACGGCTCGATACTCTGGTGCAGCTGTATCCTCAGGAGATTCTCTTGTATGACATTTCTCCTTGCCTGATGTTTGGCTGGGTCATTTGGTGGATCGTGGCCTATCCAGGGCACTTCATTCTTGTGGCTGCAGATTTGCCTTGCAGGCCGTATTCCGCAGATCTGATACGTCTGTTTAGGAGTTGCGATCTTTGGCTTAGCGCATATCCATATCTCCTCCCACTGAGTCCATTGTCCATGGAGGATCCCGGTTACTTTGCTCTTATGGCATGGCTCTTGAGTACATAGGATATTCTGCTATCGTTGTTCATATTCTTCTAAAGTCTAAGAAGTTGTCTATAGTTATCCCAGGACAAGCAGGCAGAATATTCTCACAGGTGATCTCATCCATGGTGCTCCAGTACAGACAGCTACTAAAGTGCTCTTGCACATTAAGAACTTTAGAAAGTTCGTGACTGACTGCACCACGCATGCGCGAGTGCCTTCCTGCCCGATGTAGGCACACGGCTCTTCAGTTCTCAGTTTTCTGTGGAGCTACGAAGTAATGTGTGAAATGGTCTGTTTTTATTTTGACTTCCCACTCATGCGTTTCTGATTCTTTCTTCTTTACTTCTTTTCTTGCTAAATTAAATTTAAAAAAAGGAAAGTTTACTTTTTTCTTTATTTTTTTCTGAAGCCAATTTTGATGGCGTGGCCTTTGCCTCTGCCTCTGCCTTTGGGTTTTGATTTGGCTAAGGCAGTTTTTCCTCCAATTGACTGGCTTCAAGAAGTGTGGTAGGTGCCAGTGCACTATTTCTTTAACTGATCCACAGAAGTGGTGTATTCAGTGCCTGGGCCTGGACAATCATGTGAAGTCTTGTACGCGCTGTTTGATCTTGCAGAAGTGCTCCATTAAGAACCGCCTTCTACAACAAAGACTTATCTTTGGTACCATGGATACATAGTAGATGACAGTAGATAAAGACCCGAATGGTCCATCCAGTCTGCCCAACTTGATTCAATTTAAATTTTTACATTTTTTTTTTCTTAGCTATTTCTGGGAAAGAATCCAAAGCTCTACCTGGTACTGTGCTTGGGTTCCAACTGCCGAAATCTCCGTTAAAACCTACTCCAGCCCATCTACACCCTCCCAGCCACTGAAGCCCTCCCCAGCCCATCCCCCACCAAACGGCCATACACAGACACAGACCGTGCAAGTCTGCCCAGTACTGGCCTTAGTTCAATATTTAATATTATTTTCTGATTCTAGATCCTCAGTGTTCATCTCATGCTTCTTTGAACTCAGTCACAGTTTTACTCTCCACCACCTCTCTCGGGAGCGCATTCCAGGCATCCACCACCCTCTCCGTAAAGTAGAATTTCCTAACATTGCCTTTGAATCTACCACCCCTCAACCTCAAATTATGTCCTCTGGTTTTACCATTTTCCTTTCTCTGGAAAAGATTTTGTTCTACGTTAATACCCTTCAAGTATTTGAAATGAATGTCTGAATCATATCTCCTCTGTCCCTTCTTTACTCTAAGGTATACATATTCAGGGCTTCCAGTCTCTCCTCATACGTTTTCTTGGGCAAGCCTCCTATCATTTTCGTCGCCCTCCTCTGGACCGCTTCAAGTGTTCTTATGTCCTTCTCCAGATACGGTCTCCAAAACTGAACACAATACTCCAAGTGGGGTCTTACCAATGACCTGTACAGGGGCATCAACACCTTCTTCCTTCTTCTGGCTACGCCTCTTTATACAGCCCAGCATCCTTCTGGCAGCAGCCACTGCCTTATCACACTGTTTTTTCGCCTTTAGATATACGGTTCCTTCCGATTATTAATCCCCAAATGCATTACTCTGCATTTCTTTGCATTGAATTTTAGTTGCCAGGCATTAGACCATTCCTCTAACTTTTGCAGATCCTTTTTCATATTTTCCACTCCCTCTTCGGTGTCTACTCTTACAAATTTTGGTATCATCTGCAAAAAGGCACTTTTCCTTCTAACCCTGCATCAATGTCACTCACAAACATATTGAACAGGATCGGCCCCAGTACTGAATCCTGAGGGACTCCACTACTCACCTTTCCTTCCTCCGAGCAACTTCCATTAACAACCACCTTCTGGCATCTGTCCGATAGCCAGTTTCTAACCCAGTTCACCACTTTGGGCCCTAACTTCAGCCCTTCAAGTTTGTTCAGTAGTCTCCTATGAGGAACTGTGAGAAGCCTATGAGGCTTTGCTGAAATCTAAGTAAATTACATCTAGCATATGTCCTTGATCCAGCTCTGTGGTCACCCAATCAAAAAATTCAATCAGGTTCGTTTGGCACGATTTATCTTTTGTAAAGCCATGTTGCCTCGGATCCTGTAACCCATTAGATTCAAGGAAGTACACTATCCTTTCTTTCAGCAACACTTCCATTATTTTTCCAACAACTGAAATGAGGCTCACCAGCCTGTAGTTTCTGGTCCCATTGCTTTGTCCACCTTCAGTTTTTCAAGTTGCTCATAAACACACTCCTCCGTGAACGGCGCAGAATCCACTCCATTTTCTCGTGTAACTTTGACAGATAATCTCATTCCTTCTCCAGGATTTTCTTCTGTGAACACAGAACAGAAGTATTTGTTTAGCACATTTGCTTTTTCCTCATCACTCTCCACATATCGGTTCCCAGCATCTTTTAGTTTAGCAATTCCATTTTTCATCTTCCTCCTTTCACTAATATTTCTGAAAAAATTTTTGTCTCCCTTTTTTACATTTTTAGCCATTTGTTCTTCTGCCTGTGCTTTTGCCAGACGTATCTCTTTCTTGGCTTCTTTCAGTTTCACCCTGTAGTCCTTTTTGCACTCCTCTTCTTGGGTTTTTTTATATTTCATGAACGCCAACTCTTTTGCCTTTATTTTCTCTGCTACTAGTTTGGAGAACCATATTGCTTCCTTTTTCTCTTGTTTTTATTGATTTTCTTCACATAAAGGTTCGTAGCCATTTTTATCGCTCCTTTCAGCTTAGACCACTGTCTTTCCACTTACCTTATTATGTCTTCCCATCCTAACAGCTCTTTCTTCAGGTACTCTCCTATTGCATTAAAGTCTGTACGTTTTAAATCTAGGACTTTAAGTATCATGCGGCCGTGCTCCACTTTAGCCGTTATATCAAACCAAACCGTTTGATGATTGCTACTTCCCAGGTGAGCACCCACTCGAACATTAGAGATACTCTCTCCATTTGTGAGGACCAGATCCAATATTGCTTTTTCCTTCACCATTTGTCTGAGCAGATCATCTTGAAAGGCATCCACAATCTCCCTACTTCTTTCCGATTCCGCAGATGGAACATTCCAGTTCGCATCCGGCAGGTTGAAATCTCCCAACAGCAGAACCTCCGCTTTCCTTCCAAACTTTTGGATATCCACAATCAGATCCTTATCAATTTGCTGCGATTGAGTCGGAGGTCTGTAGACTACACCCACGTAGATAGAAGTTCCATCTTCTCTTTTCAGAGCGATCCATATCTCTTCTTGCTCTCCCCAGGTCCCTTGCATTTCGGTCTCTTGGATATTGATCTTTACATAAAGGGCTACTCCTCCACCTTTTTGACCATCTCTGTCCTTCCTAAAATGATTATATCCCGGTATGTTAGCATTCCATCCATATGATTCACTGAACCATGTCTCTGTGATAGCGACAATATCTAGATCTGCCTCTAACATCAGGGCTTGCAGATCATGAACTTTGTTGCTTAGACTGCGAGCATTTGTGGTCATCGCTTTCCAGTTATTTTTCAGCGGTAATCTCCTTTTTCGTATGGATTTTTGTTTTGTTTCACTTTCCATTGCAATACTAAGAAATGAGTTGCTGATATTGTTTATGTTGCAATCTTTACTACTATCACATTTTTTCTTTTGTCGGGGATGGTCTCTATAATTGTCCTTCATTACATACACCACCCCCATCTTCTAGTTTAAATGCCTTGAAACATATTGTCTAAATTTCTCTGCAAGGTCTCTTTTTCCTGCTGTAGTAATATGTAGCCCATCAGTGCAATATAGCTTCTTGTCCTTCCATGTATTTCCCCATCCACCTATGTACCTGAAGTCTTTTTGATGACACCAGGCTTTGAGCCATCTATTAAAGTCCTCTGTGTTTTTCACTCTTTGCTCTCCCTTTCCATATGCAGGCAGTATTTCAGAAAAAGCTAAAGTCTTTACAAAAGGTTTCACGCTCTGACCAAACTCCCGAAAATCTTTCTATACTGCAAGTGTGGAGTTGTTGGCCAGGTCATTTGTTCCCAGATGGATAACAACATCAGTGTTAAAATCCTTAGTTTCTTCCTTAATTATAGTCTGTATTTGCCTGGAACTCCTGGTAGCTGAAGATCCTGGAAGACATTTCACTATTTTGGTCTCCTCACCTTGTTTCTGTTTTTGGCTTTTTTATTTGTGCTTAGGGTGCGCTTGTTCTCTTGAGTTACCTTAATTGGTTCCAGTCCCACCTCCCTTCTGTTTTCTTGAGTATCGCAGTGCACTAGTGGAGCGAAGGAATTCTGTAGAGGTAATATTAGTGAAGGTGGATATTTCTGTGTTACATGTCGCAGACTTCCTGAGCCTATTGTGACCCATTTATTCCTGGGCTGTTTTATTCTTTGAGGTAGAGGTGGTAAGTTGGTATGATTTAGTGGAGCGATGGAAGCTGCTTTAATTGTATTCAATTCCTGTTTAAGTTTGCAGAGCTCCTTCTTAATACTAGCAAGTTGAAGACAGATGGGGAAAGCCGTAAGCCTCCAAATAGTGTGTCTTGAATTAAAGCACCACAGTGATTGCATAGAATAAAGGTCATCTTGATTGGTTGTGAAGTGACTTGATTTTAGTAGTACTGATTATTTGGGTCTCTATATTAAAAAAAGTGGTCCCTGGGGTGGGTGGGACTATAAGTCTTACCCTTATTCCTATGAAGGGAAAGAGGAAATAAGATTTAACATAAGAAAGAGAAGGGTTTATTTTTTGTGGTTTTTATAAGTAAGAAACAGGAAGGAGGAGAAGAGAAATTAAGCAGATATAATGCTGAAAAACAGTAAAAAGAGCAGAATATGAAAAGCTGAGCAACTTAGCTTTTAGAAGTTCACAGGGCAGCCTTGTTCACAGCACTGTCCCAAAGATAATGCAGTTAACCTTAGTAATAAATCAGAGCCCCTCCCTTCTACACCTAATCAGCAGAAAACAATGGCTGAAAACTAGTAAGTCAGAAATACAGGCTCTATACCAGTGGTCTCAAACTCAAACCCTTTGCGGGGCCACATTTTGAATTTCTAGGTACTTGGAAGGCCGCAGAAAAAAATAGTTAATGTCTTAGTAAAGAAATGACAATTTTGTATGAGGTTAAACTCTTTATAGTTTATAAAACTTTCCTTTAATAGTTAAAAGGAAAGATATATAAACTATAAAGAGTTTTACCTTATGCAAAATTGTCATTTCTTTAATAAGACATTAACTATTTTTTCTGCGGCCCTCCAAGTACTCTATTTTTTCTGCAGCACTCACATTTAAAGTTTAATATCTTTTCTTTCTCAAAACTGGCACATTTCAATCACTAAATTGAAAATAAAATCATTTTCCTACCTTTGTTTGGTAATTTCATCAGTCTCTGGTTGCACTTTATTCTTCTGACTGTGCATTCAATATTTCTTCCCTTCTTTCAGCCTCCTGTATGCTCCCTCTCCTCCAGACCTCATTCCCTCCCCCAACTTTTTCTTTCTCTATGTCTGTCTTTCTCTGATTCCGTGTCCCATATTTTGCTTTGTTTCTGGCTCCCTGTCCCCCCCCTTCTTTCTTTCTTCCTTCCTGCCCTCCCCCATGCCACCGCCGCTGGGGAATAAGCTGCTGCTGCCGCCATCGGGAACAGGCTGGGATCTCCATGCTTCTCTTTTCCATTGGGGCCGACCAACTCTCACCGCCCGACATCAATTCTAACATTGGAAAGGACGTTCCGGGCAGCCAGGCAGCGATTGGCTAGCCAGAACGTCCTCTTGACGTCAGAATTGATGTTGGGGAGCGAGAGAAGCAGGGAGATCAAAGAACACAATGCCGGTCTGTTCCCCGATGGCAGCGGTGAGAAGGGAAGGGAAGCAGGTTGGGCACCACTGCTCTAGACCAGCCGCACTCTAGGGAGAACAGTGGAGGGTGGCCAGCTGTGCGGACCGCCCCCCCCTTGGTACGCCACTGGAGCAGCAGCATGTCTGGCTGGCTCGTTCCGTTCAAAGCCGCGGGTGGCGGCTCCTTGCGAGATCCGCGCCTGCGACTGAAGCCTTTCTAATATTGTGATGTCAGAAAGGCTTTCGATGCAGGAGTGGATAGCGCAAGGAGCCGCCAACCCGCGGCTTTGAACGGAACGAGCCGGCCAGACATGCTGCTGCTCCAAAAAGAAGAGAATGATCCAGTTCAGACCGCGGGCCGCAAATAAAACCTGAAGAGCCACATGCGGCCCGCGTGTTTGAGACCGCTGTTCTATACCACCCTAAAACACTGGATTTTAAACAAAAATGCAGGCTCTATACCAAATCAGTGGCTACCCTAAAACACAGGATTTTAAACAAAAATGCAGGCTCTATACCAAATCAGTGGCTACCCTAAAACACAGGATTTTAAACAAAAATGCAGGCTCTATACTAGATTAGTGGCTACCCTAAAACACAGGATTTTAAACAAAAATGCAGGCTCTATACCAAATCAGTGGCTACCCTAAAACACAGGATTTTAAACAGAAATGCAGGCTCTATACCAAATCAGTGGCTACCCTAAAACACAGGCTTTATAACAGGATTTTCCCTATTTTAGTCACCCTGTGCCTTAGGCACCAGGATTTAATTAGAGTTAATATAAGTCTTACCCTTTTTCCTATGAAAAGGAAGAGGAAATAAGATTTAACAGAGGAAAGAGAAGGGTTTATTTTTTTGTGTTTTTTGTTTTTTTTAAGTAAGAAACAGGGAGAAGAGAAATTAAGCAGATATAATGCTGAAAAACAGTGAAAAGGGCAGAATATGAAATGCTGAGCAACTTAGCTTTTTGAAGTTCACAGGGCAGTTTTGCGCAGGTACTATAGACACTGTCCAAGCCATCGACATCGAAGGCATCACCATTGGCTGAGGTAGCAGCTTCCATGCTGGTGTTGCAGGCTATAACTCCGTCAGGTAAGCGAGTGAAGAAGTCCCCAGCTTCCCAGACGGGGTCTTGGGCCTCTAAGGTATTGAGCCTAGTCTTACTGGCCAAGCAGAGACCATTAATGCGGCTCGCTTCAACTTCGAGGGGTGCATCTTCATACTCTCCGGAGCGAGCCATGGCACCATTGATACCGGCATCCAAGCCACAGGTGTCGATACAGGCTTTTAAAAAGAAGCTCGATGCTCTCTTTCAATTGGAGTTCGGGGATATGTTCCTGCTTGTCGCCCCCATTTCGGCTCCTCCAGTACCAGTCCAACTTGAGCGTCGCCCCATGCGAAATGCAGGTACTACTACTGCCTCCTCAGTACCGTGCCTTTCTCGACACCGATCATCATCATCATCATCAAGCCATGCTTCTCAACACTGTTCTTCAAGGTATTGATCTTCTTCACCAAAACGTTCACATAAGAAGCCTCATTCTTCTGAGACTCGTTCCAGTCATTCCAGGCATTCGTCTCCACATCTTGGATCTTCTAAATCCGGAAAGCATTCTTCAAAATCCAAACATATTTCTCCCAAATGCTCAGATAAGCGTAAGAAGTCTGTATCGCCTGTTTCATTGGACTGGTACCTAATCAATCGCCGGTACCATTCTCTTTCCATTCCAATAGATTCAGATCTTTGTCTGGATTCTAACCAGGGAGCATCTCCATCTTCTACAAAGGCTTATGATTCTTAGGCAGAGTACTCTCCTCATACTACTTCTCACAGAGAACCTTCTCCTTCTGAGCTGGTTTCATTTACTCGCTTTATCAGACAGATGAGTAAACACATGGCTGTAAAATTAGGGGCAGATTCCAAGTATTCAGCGGAGTTTCTTGAAACCATGGATTACAAACATCCTCCTAAGGAGCTCCTAAAAGAAACTTTTTGTAAGAATTGGGAGTCCCCTTATTCTGTTCCAGCTGCTCCTAGGAAACTGGACTCTCAATACAAGATCATTCCAGAAACGGACCATTCCTGGTTAGGTAATTACATCAGTGGAGCCAGGCTGTCCTACGGCGCATTTCGGAAAGAAATTAAGACTGTACTGTTTGATAAATTCATTTCCTAAATAGAAGTTATATTGGAGATCAAGATGGCAGCGGAGACGGACGCTTGAACAGGAGCAGCACTCTGAATCGATAGTGATCAACGCTGCACATTCTTTCTCCCCCGACGGAATGGGGAAGAGGAAAGGGATCTCATAGAAACATAGAAACATAGAAGATGACGGCAGAAAAGGGCCACAGCCCATCAAGTCTGCCCACTCCAACAACCCTACCCCCTTGAATTTACCCCCCTAGAGATCCCACATGTGTATCCCATTTCCTTTTAAAATCTCTCGCCCTAACCCTCCGGCGTTTGGGACCCCGCAGCGCCTGGTTCAAACCTTGATAACGAGTGCTTTTTCCCGTCCATCTGAAGGAACCCTTCCTACCTCAGGGGCGAGCCCGGATTCATCGTGGGAGCTCGGCGCAGGTGCTGCACGGGCGATTCTGAGCCCGGAGCAGAGGTCGGTCCCTCCCCAACCCGGAAGTGCTCAAGTGCAGGGAGACACAGTTCAGCTGTCCGAAGAGGAAGGGCTGTGCTCCAGTGAAGGAGGGACGCCAGCACGGGAGACTCGGGAGGAAGGTGCAGGTGGAATATGTCAGCTATCTCCCAGCACCATGGAAGGAGAGGTGAGAGGTGCTCCGGGAGGGAATGCCATCTGTTTTGGGGAATTAAAAAGACCGCAGAAAATAGATATGGAGGCGCTCTGGCAGGCCATATCTATCATGGACGCCAACCTTAAGTTGAGTCTTTCGGCTATTAAAACTGATTATAGGACTATTTACTCCAAAGTAGAATAGCAAGGAGTGTGTCTGTTTGATTTAACCAAAAAATTGGAGAAATAAGAAGAAAATTTAAAGGAAATTAAAACTGTACAAATGGAAATGGTTAAAGAAAGATCATTTATTTTTCCATAAGTTGGAGAACTTTGAAAATTCTTTGAGAGAGATTAATTTAAGATTTTTTAATTTTCCTAAGTGTCCCGTCATTTCACCTGTTGAAATGGCGAGAAAATATTTTCAAGAGGTTCTTTCCATTCCATTGGAAAATTTACCTCCAATTGTGAGGGCTTATAAAGAAACCTCAAGGGGAATCTACAGCTGTTGAAGATCCGAAAGAAAGAAAATTTGGACATGAACTTGTCTTCATTTCTAGAAAGCTCGCTTGAGGTGATAACCGACAGAACTACTTTGTTGCTGACATTGGCTTTGGAAAGTGATAGGGAATATATTCTTCGTTTGTATTTCCGACATATTAATGACAAATTTTGGGGCTCTAATGTTAGAATTTTCCCAGATTTGGCTCAGAAAACCCTTAAGCGAAGGAAAGAATTCTTGGCCCTGAGGCCAAGAGTCCTAGCTCTTGGGGCTACTTTTTTGGTTAAATTTCCAGCAAAATTTTATATTACCTATCAGAGTAAGAATTTTCTTTTCCTTGAGCCCAAACAGCTTTTAGATTTTATTGGACCAAAAGAAAGTTTGGAATCTCAGTCCAATGATAAATGACCTACAATCCGGCTGTAGCTTGGGTTACCTATTGCCGTTACTCTAGTATAGAATTGTATTTCTAATTGTGAAAATTTCCTTTCTTGATCTCTGTAATTGTGGACTAAATATTAGTTAATGTTTTCATTACATCTGATTGTATAATTAGGTGATTTCCCTTTTTTTTTTTTGTTGTTTGTTTCTGATCTTTTTCAAGTCATGTATGCTTGATTAAATTTAAAAGGCTATAAATAAAAAAATAAAATTAAAAAAAGAAGTTATATTAATAACAATAATTCTACTCTGACTACTCTTAGGAAATTGTTGTACTCTTTGCTATTTGTATTTTGTACTTAGCTGATTGTCCAGCTCTCTTCAGTGTAAACTGCCCAGAAATCGTCTGATTGTGGTGGTATAGAAGAATAAAGTTATGCTATGCGGAGTTCTTCCCAGAAATTTTTTCCAGCCGGGTGGCATGAAAAAGTAGCCGGGGGGGGGGGGGGGGGGGGGGGGACGGGGAAATTTGGTGGTGGGGAAAATTAAGGGCTCCTTTTACTAAGCTGCAATAGCGTTTTTAGCGCGTGCAAAATTGCCGCGCTACACGGCTAGAACTAACACCAGCTCAATGCTGGCATTAGCATCTAGCACGTGCAGCAATTCTGCGCGAGCTAAGTGCGTGGTAAAACCGCTAGCGCAGCTTAGTAAAAGGAGCCTTACATGTGTACTGTTTGTATTAGTCAATTATTATTACCGTATTTTCACGTAGATAACGTGCACCCGTGTAAAACACGCACACGGGTATAGTGCGCGGAAAACACAAATTTATGTACAGAAATTTTTATATACCGCGCACACCCGTATACCACGCATGCTGCCCGACTCTCCCGTCGCCGCCTGACTCTCCTTTCGCCCGCCCCGACTCTCCTCTGGCCACCCCGACTCTCCTTTCGCCCGCCCCGACTCTCCTTTCCCCCTTGAAGTCCTGTCCCCACCCTGAAAACTTGATGCCCCACCAGACGTCCGTTTCACCCCCCCCCCCGCAGGACCGCTCGCACCCCCACCCCAAAGGACTGCTCGCACGCACCCGCACCCCCACCCTGAAGGACCGCTCGCACCCCCACAGCCTCCCGACCCCCCCCATCATGTAGAAGCTCCTACCGGTGTCCTGCTGCTTCCTCTTGGTGGTCCCGCCGTTTCTCTGACGTCAAGCCCTCTTGCCCCACCGACTCCCCGACACAATCGGGGCAAGAGGGAGCTCAAGCCCTCTTGCCCCAGCCAACCGCGGCACCCCCGACACGATCGGGGCAAGAGGGAGCTCAAGCCCTCTTGCCCCCCCGACTCCCAGACACGATCGGGGCAAAAGGGAGCCCAAGCCCTCTTGCCCCGCCGACTCCCCAACTCCCCGACAATATCGGGCCAGGAGGGAGCCCAAGCCCTCCTGGCTCTGGTGACCCCACCCCCCGCTAGTTGTTCGGGCCAGGAGGGAGCCCAAACCCTCCTGGCCACGGCGACCCCCTACCCCCACCCTGCACTACATTACGGGCAGGAGGGATCCCAGGCCATCCTGCCCTCGACGCAAACCCCCCTCCCCCCAACGACTGCCCCCCCCAAGAACCTCCGACTGCCCCCCCAGCTGACCCGCGACTCCCCTGGCCGACCCCCCCACCCCCCTTCCCCGTACCTTTGTGTAGTTGGCCGGACAGACGGGAGCCAAACCTGCCTGTCCGGCAGGCAGCCAACGACGGAATGAGGCCGGATTGGCCCATCCGTCCCAAAGCTCCGCCTACTGGTGGAGCCTAAGGCGCCTGGGCCAATCAGAATAGGCCCGGGAGCCTTAGGTCCCTCCTGGGGGCGGGGCCTGAGGCACATGGGCCCAACCCGACCATGTGTCCAAGGCCCCGCCCATTGTAAAACTAAACAAGCCAGTCTAGTACAGATCAATCCTACACAGTCAATCCTAACTGAAAACCATGTCTTTCGAACACACAGAACACAGAAAACACCTTCGCCTAGTATGGAATATGTAATCACAAACTAACCTTTCTCCCTTTTACAAAACTATAATGTGATTTTTAGCCATGATGGTAACAGCTCAGACTCTCATAGAATTCTGAGCAATTACCACCATGGCCGGTGCTAAAAAAAACACTCTACAGTTTTGTAAAAGGGGGAATAAAATAGAAAAACGTTGACAAAGGTTAAATTGAACCACCAAAAAGCTGGACTCTGTATACAATGCAACACCACAGAAACAGCGATGCATCTCCCCTAAAGCAAAAAAATAAAATATAATTTTTTTCTACATTGTCTTCTCTGGTTTCTGCTTTCCTCATAGTCTTGTCACTCTCTTCCTTTCATCCACTGTCTACCCTCTCTGTCCCTTCTATATGGCATCTTCTCTCCTTGTATTCCCCTTCCATCTCTCCCTTCACCCCTAATATTCTGGCATCCATCTTCTTCCCTTCCCTGCTCCAATGGTCTGGCATCTCTCTCCTGTTCTTCCCTTCCCTCTCCCACACGCCCATGGTCTGGCATTCACTCTCTCCTCTCCCTTCCCCCCCCACTTCCATCAGCTTCTGCCCCCTTTCTTTCCCTCCAACCCAATTCCATCCAGTATCCTTCCCCCCTTATGTCTCTCTCTCCTTTCCCTGCACACCAATTCCATCAGCATCTGCCCCCTTTCTCTCCCTCCACCACCATTCCATACCACCCTGACCCCCTTTTTCTCCCTCTACCACCCTTCTATGCTCCTCTCTCCCTCCAAACCAGCAAGGTCCCATGATGACTGCTGTTACCTCTGGAACATGTAAGTGATGTTGGAGGGGGTGGGCCGGCAGACGCAGGGAGTTGTGGCAAGGATTCCGCAATTAGTGCAGCTGTCAGTCCATCCCTTCCGACGCCACTTACGTCTTCCGGAGGCAGAAGCGGCAAATGCAGTCATCGCAGGAACTTCCTGCACTTCAGTGTGGCTGCCAACTCTGGTTCGGAATAAGTACGGCAGCCACGCTGAGCTGCAGGTGCCATTTAGAGCAGCTCGGAAGGTTCTGGATCCAGCCGGCTGTGTACCCTCCTAAGGCTGGCACCTGGGGCGGTCTGCCACTGTATGAGGGGACAAAAAATAATAAAAAGAATGGATAACTTGACCGATTTAGACATGTCCTACAATTATAACCACAAAAATATGTCATAAAATGTAATTCTAAACTCAAGACTCCAGACGAAAAGTAGACTATAGAAAGGAAACCAGAAAAGACCGGGTAGATGAAAAGTGTACCCCCCTAAGGCTGGCACCCGGGGCGGTCTGCCACTGTATGAGGGGACAAAAAATAATAAAAAGAATGGATAACTTGACCGATTTAAACATGTCATACAATTATAACCACAAAAATATGTCATAAAATGTAATTCTAAACTCAAAAGACTCCAGACGAAAAGCAGACTATGGAAAGGAAACCAGAAAAGACCGGGTATATGAAAAGTGAAACCTGGGAAAGATCTAAATTATTGTTCAAATGAGCTTCTATTAAAACCAAAGAATAAAACCACAGCACTCGGGAGAGTAAAATGGACTTAACGAAAAGGTCTCTGCACTGATGAGATAAACTCGTACGCAGAATAAATGTGAACCCACGACAGTGGGGCTATGATATTTGATTTGTTGAAAGAGGCGCCAAAAAAGTATAGGCAGTGGATTGAATGCACACTGATAGGGGAGGGGCATCAGGCTGTTAAAAAAGGCTGCTTTAATAAATAAATGAAAATACTGGTGAAAAACTAAATAAAAAACCAAAACCATGATAAAATGCCGAACCTGACTGCAAGTGGTAGTGAAAGTAGCATAAGGCACCCGTAGTACTGTTAGTGCCAGAGCTGCTTAGAATAAAGAACCGTGCTGTACATGAGGAGAAAAAAAGAAAGAATGAGGTGATAAGATGTAAAGTGCTGGCCCCTGCACCACTTGATAAAACTAAGGAACGATGTTCTAGAGCAGGGGTGCTCACACTTTTTGGGCTTGCGAGCTACTTTTAAAATGACCAAGTCAAAATGATCTACCAACAATAAAATTAAAAAAAAAACACAAAGCACACTGTACGCATAGAAAATGTTAATTATCATTCCTATTCCAGGGTTTTTCAAAGAGGTCAAAGCAGATGACTCTATGCACTGTCACCTCAGTAACAACCATACAAAAATAGACAAATATACCCCCTCCCTTTTTACTAAACCACGATAGCAGTTTTTAGCGCAGGGAGCTGCGCTGAATTCCCAGCGCTGCTCTCGACGCTCATAGGCTCCCTGCGCTAAAAACCTCTATTGCGGTTTAGTAAAAGGGGACCTTAGTGTAAAATATAGACAGCAGATATAAATTCAGACATATTTTGATCACTAAATTTGAAATAAAATAATTTTTCCTACCTTGTCTGGTGATTTCATGAGTCTCTGGTTTCACTTTCTTTTTCTGACTGTTCATACATTCTTTCTTCCCTTCTTTTAGCCTGTATGCTTCCTCTCCTCCAGATCTCTTTTCCTTCCTCTCTCCCTGCCCTTTCTTTCTCTCTGCCTCCCTTTCTTTTTTTTTCTGTTTCTCTTCTTTCCTTCTGTCTCCCTGCCTGCCCTTTTTCTTTCTTTCTCCCTTCCCTCCCCCAAGCCACTGGCACTGCCATCGGGGACCAGGACCCAAACCGCCACCAATAACAGGCCCGAAAGCCGACGCCGCCCCAAACTCTCCCTGCTTCGGCCGACCAGCATTCCTCTCCCCAATGTCAATTCTGCCGTCGGGGAGAAGAAGGCTGATCATCCCAAGATCGCGATCGACCTATTGGGGGAAATACTGCTGGGTCCTGCCTTCCGGAAACAGAAAGTAGGCAGGACCCGGCAGCAAGAAGAGCAAATGCTTCACTAACCTGTCTTCCTCCTTAGCCCGTAGCGATCGCTTGCTTCAGGGCTCTCAACTTGTGTGTGCCGGCTTCCCTTCTCTTCCCCCCCCCCCCCCGGAGATAACTTCCGGTTTCGGAGGGAAGAGAAGGGAAGCCGGCACGCACACGTTAGAGCCCTGGAGCATAAGTTCGCTACGGGCTGAAATCTCCAAGCTGGTTTTTTTGTGTTTTTTTAATGTTCAGCAGCGGCGGCAGCAGCAGATGATAGCCGGGCGCTCGTCTAAATTAACTGGGCAGACCGCCCAGCTAAAAGGCCCTAGGGAGAACACTGCTATGTTATGATAAGCCTCAACTTTCACATCAATCTCTTGTAGTTGAATCCACTCTTAAAAAATGTGCTCCTTCTAAGGTCTATGCCACAGTTCCCCCAGGTCAGGAAGGTCGAAAAATGGACAGATTTGGGAGAAGTCTATATCAGAATTCCATGCTGGCTAATAAGAGTCATGAATTATTATTTTTATTTTACATGTTTTCTCAAGTATTTGGTAAAACAAATGCCAAACTATTTCAAGTATCTTCCATCTCATAAGAAGTCAGAGTTCCAGCACATGTACAATACTCTCACTCAACTCGGGAAGCATATGGTGCAATCATCAACGAATGCCTTTGAGCTGTCTTCTAGAGTTTCTACAATGTCTATGGCTATGAGGAGGCTGGCATGGTTAAGGATAGTGGATATGGATGCTAACCTCCAGGATTGGTTAGCTAATATTCCCTGCCTTGGAGATGAGCTTTTCAAAATGTAACCAAAAAACTTCAGGGCATGAAAAGACATTTAACTCACTGCTCAGGCCTAAATCTAAATCCTCTGCCTCCAAGTCCTTCAAACCATCTGCTCTATATCAGAGGCATTATACAACAAAGTCTACTCCCCTCTCCAGGCCACAATAAAAAAGCAGCATCCACAGTGTCCTCAAAAGCCTCAGATCTCTGCTGTTCCCAAGTCGAATCAGCATTTTTGACCGATTACTCGAGAGCATAATCTCAATCTACATAATGCTGCCTTTCCCTCTCCCCATTGGAGGTCATCTAACACATTACCATGCTCGTTGGCAGCTAATCACCTCCAATCTCTGGGTTCTCAATATCATTTTGAGAAGGTTATTCTTTTCATTTCCTTGACATTCCTCCAGATCATCCTCCAAGAGAGTTTCCTTCCAACCCTCTCTTCTTCACCAAGAAGTTAATCTCTGCTCATTCTCAATGCCATCGAGAAGGTTCCTTTGGACCAGCAGAACACGGGGTTTTATTCCCGGTATTTCCTCGTCCTGAAGAAGATGGGCGGTCTTAGCCCGATGTTAAACCTCGGAGCTCTCAACAAATTTCTTGTTAAAGAGAAATTTTGGATGCTATCTCTGGTGTCCTTGTTACCCCCTCTTGGAGCCAAACGTTTGGTTATGTTCTTTGGATCTCAAGGAGCCTTTCACTCACATTTCCATTCATCCAGCCTTGCAAGTTTCTCAGATTTCAGGTGGGAAATCTTCATTACCAATACAAGGTTCTGCCTTTGAGTCTCGCATCATCTCTCTGAGTTTTCACCAAGGGCGTGGTGGTGGTGGCGGCAGCAACCTTGAGAACTCACGGTTTGCAAGTCTTTCCCTATCTAGACGATTGGCTCATCAAAGATCCTTCATCTCAAGGAGTTACTGTAGCGACATAACAGACTATATTGTTCCTGCAAAATTTAGGATTTTTAATTGACTTCTCCAAATCTCAGTTAAACTAAACTAAACCTTAGGTTTGTATACCGCGCCATCTCCGCAAGCGTAGAGCTCGGCACGGTTTACAGAGCTAGGATGGAAAGGAACTCCAATGAAGGGTTATAGGATAGGAACTAAGAGGGTAAGGAGGGGCCAGGGTAGCAGAGAGGGGGGAGGTGTTACTTTTTAGAAAAGAGCCAAGTTTTCAGGTGTTTGCCGAAATGTTGGAGGGAGCTTGAATTTCTAAGCGGGGATGTAAGGTTGTTCCAGATTTCTGTGGTTCTAAAGGAGAGGGATGTTTCTTCAAACTTCGACAGATTAGATCTATTTCTAAATTTCTCTATCCTTCCTCTTTAAAGATTTTAATCCATTCATTCATCATAGCCAAAATCGACTACTGTAACGCCCTATTTTTAAATATTAGCCAAAAAGAAAAGAGAAGACTTCAAATCATTCAGAACACGGCCATAAAATTAATTTACAATGCAAAAAAATTCGATCACGTCTCCCCATTATTAATGGACGCGCATTGGTTACCAGTTAACCATAGGATTCTCTTCAAACTGATGTTCCTAATCTTTAAGTCCCTCACATTTAGTGAAGCACAATTTATTTTAAAATCACTTATCCCATACAAACCCCAAAGATCTTTGCGCTCATCTAATCAAAATTTATTAACAGTGCCTTCTTTAAAAATCATTGGAACGAGAAGAGCTGACATGTTTACTGTTGCAGGTCCACAATGGTGGAATTCCCTTCCCCATTATATTAGAATAGAAAGTGATATCTTAGTATTCAAAAAGCTTTTAAAATCTCATTTATTTAAGGACGCCTTTGATCTATAATTAAACTTATGGACGTCTTTAACTAATTTTCTTCTCTAAATTGTTGATTTGGCTCTAACAAATATACAAGAAACGCTTTGAAAAATTTTTATCCTACCTTTCGTTTTTCCCTGTTTTTTTGTTTTTTTTCCTCTTCCCCATTGTAACTTTACCCTCCTTCCCTATCTTTCATGTTAGTCATAATTGATTTTATTGTAATTAGGTTAAAGTTTCTTTATTATAATATGTACATCGCCTAGAATTCTGAAATAGGCGATTCATCAAATGTGAAATAAAACTTGAAAACTTGAAACTTCCTGCACGGGATATACCTCTTGTAGAAGGGAATGATAGTTTCAATTTTTGGGAGGATCTGGTGGAATTATGGTTTGAGGAATTCCAAAAGAGTGGGATAACGGGAGGAAGGATGCCGTGTAGGATCTTGAAGGCTAAGCAAGCACATTTAAAGAGGATCCTGGAGGGTACAGGAAGCCAGTGAAGCTTGGACAGGAGTGGTGAGACATGAACAAATTAGCTTTTTGTGAAAATAAGCTTAGCCGCGGCATTCTGAATCTGCTGACATCTATGGAGGTTTTTCTTAGTTAGGCTTAAGTAGATGGAGTTGCAATAATCCAATCTGGAGAGGATGATGGATTGTACAAGGACGGTGAATTGATTTTGATGAAAGCAGGATCTTACTTTCCTCAGCATATGAAGGCTAAAAAAGCATTTTTTTACCAAGGAGTTGAGGTGGTCATTGAAGGAAAGAGAAGAATCTATGATGATGTCCAGGACTTTACTTGAAAACTCGAGCTGAAGAGTGGGGCCGGAAGGCAATGGGATGGAGGTGGGTAATTGGTCTAATATTGGGCCGAGCCAAAGTAATTTTGTTTTGGACTCATTCAGTTTCATTTGTACAGAGTGGGCCCAGGATTGGAGGTTCATTATACATGCGGATATGTTCTCAGCGAAGTGAGGTTTGAGTCGGTCTCGAGGAGGATAAGGATGTCGTCGGCATAGGTATAGAGAGTTTCTAGGGGGGATAGATGGAGGAGTTTCAGAGAGGACATGTAGATGTTGAAAAGAATAGGAGAGAGGGGTGAGCCTTGCGGGACTCCACATATCAGCTTCCAGGGAGAGGATGAGGTACCGTTTATGTTAACGGTGTAAGAGCGGGAGCGTAGAAATTTCGAGAACCAATCTAGGACTGTGGAGCTTATGCCTATTTCGGAGAGTTGGAAAATTAGAATATAATGATGGACGACGTCAAAAGCTGCGGAGAGGTCGAATTGTAGGAGGACGGCGAATTTGTTGCGAGAATGGAATTGTTGAACCTTAGAGATTAGTGAGGCCAGTTGGGTCTGAAGCCGAATTGGTGGGGTAGGAGAATAGAGAATCTTTCTAAATAGGATGAGAGTTGGGTGGATATGATAGATTCTAACATCTTGGTTAGGAGAGGGATATTTGTTATTAGACGAGAATTGGATGGTATGGAGGGATCAAGGTCGGTCTTTTTCAGTAGAGGGGTCAGAGCAATGTGTCCCATTTCAGAGGAGAAGAGGCCCGATGTTAGGGCAGAATTTATAAGTTTGGTAAGGGAAGCGATGGCCTGTGCAGGGATTTTCTCAAGAAACCAGGGTCGAAATCATCGAGAAGGTCCTTCAAGATTTGGGTACACTTGCAAGATTTTAGTTTGAGGCAGAGTTTGAAGACTTGCGATTCAGAAACAAGCTCAAAGACAGTCCAGGATCTGTCGGCTGGAATGGGGATGGAGACACGTAGGGTAGGGTTGAGGTCAGTGGAAGCCAGGGAGTTGTAGGAGACTGTAGGCGGGAAGGAGCATCTTAGGGTGGTAACCTTTCCATTGAAGAAATTTGCTAGAGCGTAGCTGACGGAGCCGAGGGGAGCAAGGTAGGGTCCTTTTTTGTAGTTAAGGAGCACCAAATGTTAAATAACGTACTGTTCTGGTTGTTGGATCTGGAAGTCTTATCACCGAATAAATTCTTCCTGGCTTTTTTTAGTGTTGAATTGTAAAGCTTAATATTGACCCTCCAGGTCTGTCTATCTGAGGGGGATTTAGATTTTTTTCCATTTGTGCTCCAAAGCGCGACATTTCTGTTTTAGTTCTCTGTGGATTGGGAGGTACCAGGGGGCCTTTCGGGGTTAGGAGATGGTTTTAGTGGATAGCGGAGCAAGGGAGTGGTATGTGTATTCGGAGAGGGAGGTCCAGTTGCGCCAATTGGATTCTGAATCTGTAGGCTTAGGATTGGAGGAGAGTTGATTGAGGAATTTGGTCCAGAAAAGATTGCTTGTAGTTTTTTTGTGGAAGGTTATGGAGTGGGAGGAACGGGATGGGAGCTCAAGGTGTGCCATGAAAATGGGGAGACAGGTAGCCCCTAAGAAGTGATCAGACCAAGGGACTTGTTCCCAACGAGTGTCGTCGGTTGAGGTTTTGAAAGTGGTAAGATCAAGGAAACTGGTGAAGTCTAGTGTGTGCCCCTTTTCATGGGTTGGAGAAGAGGCAGGTGGGGGAAAACCTAGAGAGGTAAGAAAATTGTTAAATTCGATCGTGTCCTTGCTGATGATATCGTCAAGGTGGAGATTAATATCCCCAACGATCAGAAGTCTTTGAAATTTAAGGAAGGCGTTTGTTATGGCCTCGAAGACGAGATCAGAGGAGTTGATCCAAGGGGTAGGTGGGCGGTATTGTAACAAGATACCCAGTGGGTGAGGGCGGAGTTCATTGTTAACTGAGGCTAGCATATATTCTAGAGAGACGTGACTGCCCTTCTCAAGGAGCTGGACATCAAAGAAAGATTTATAGAGGAGTGCCAGTCCGCCTCCTTTTCGATTAGATCTGGCAGAGAAAAGGCCTTGGTAACCGTGGGGGAGGAGTTCGTTTTGTGTAAATAGGTCGTCTTTGGCGATCCATGATTCCGTGATGCACAAGAAACCAGGGTCGAAATCATCGAGAAGGTCCTTCAAGATTTGGGTCTTGTTGCATGCCGATCTGGCATTGCAATAAAGTGTCGACTGGGGTGAGAGAGTCAGAGGCAATGTTGGGAAGTTTGGCAGGGGGCAAGGGCTTTAGAGAATCGTGGTTGACTTTTCAGGGGTTTTTCTTGAAAGGATGGCTTCTGGTGCGTATCAATGTAGGGATTCTGAGGCCAGGGCAGATGTTACTGGTGTTTGCGGGGTCGAGTAGGTTGGGAGAGGGAGATTTCAGATGGAGGGAAGTATAGAGAGGTGAGCAGAGTAGGAGGAGAAGGAACCCGGGGGTCACGTGATGCTAGCGTGCTGATCAGACGTCGGTAGTTCGATCTCCGCTCTAACCCTAAGAAATTACCCCCGAATCTGCTTATAGTTGGCATGTACCGTTCTGAATTTGTTTCCTGCCGCATCGGGTTCTCTCCTGCTTCTCTGGGGGCGCCTAGGAGGAGTGCAGATCAGCTGCGGGCGGCTGGTATGCTGATAAAGACCCTGAGGCCTGGAAAGGAGAGGTCTGCTAAGCCCATGAAAATGGCGGCCACTAGCCCGATCTCGGCTGTTACGCCACAGCACGATGCAGACATGCAGGTGTCGGTCTGCCATCTATCCAAATTGCTGGATGAAAAACTGTCCAAACTGCATGCCGTGCTGGAGGAAGAGAAGGACAACATTGCGGGCCACGCCGCGCACTTCCAGCAGGCGGAGGAGTGGATATCGGCGCAGGAAGACCGGGCACAGACAGCAGACGGGCGTCTGGCGGCCTTGGAAGCAAAACTTCAGCAGCTGGACGATCGAGCTGAGGAGGCAGAAAACCGCAGCCATCGAAATAACTTACGGCTCATGGGGTGCCGGAGTCTGTCCGCGACTCTGAGCTTGGAGACCTGGTGGCCACGTGGTTGCCTCAAACCCTCGGACTTCCATCTTCCTTGGGCCCAGTGCATGTGGAAAGGGTACATCGTATAGGGGCGCCATGTGCTGAGGGAGCCCGACCACGTCCAGTTATAGCCCGTTTCCTCAACTTTGCTGTTAAGGCTCGCATTCTGGAGGCATACAGGCGAACCCGCTCCTTGGATTACAATGGCACCAAGCTCCTGCTCTTTCAAGATTTTTCCATCTGGCTCTCGGAGAAGCGAAGGGCTTTGGCGCCCTACTGCACGCAGCTTCATGCCAGAGGGATTAAATTCACTCTTCAATATCCTTCTAAGGTGCGCATTCAAAACAACACCGGTGTAGTCCTGATGGATACTCCAGCAGCGCTCCGTTCTTACCTGGAAGGATTGCCAGCTCCTTGAGGGGACTGGAGTTGCTGAAGGCCTGATTGAGATATCGCCTTGAACTCCTGGGAGGCAGCGGGCTCTCTCCCTGCTGTTGGGGCAGGGATGGACTTCTTTGGATCATGCTTGAGGAGTGATGGCCGATAGAGGTTTCTTGATTCTGGCTTCTGGACATATAAGTGAAAAAATAGAGAACTAAATTAACCATTATCTGAGATCATTTTCCTTCATGTAGACTAAAACATATTGGTCAATTAATATTATGACCTTCTAGTCTTTTGGCTTTTCTGGACATATACACACCATTGACTATCTTCCTCCACCTGTACCTGTTGAGCCCTTTCTGTGGGATCCGAGTCTGTTTACACACTGCAGGGGGTCTGACTCTCTTGCTATGAAGCCTGCTGCGGAGTCCTTGTTGGGCATTATGTTTCTACCCATAGATGACGGAGCGAGTTTGTTTACATTTGTTGCTCCTGTGCTGACTATATGGATATCATGCTGCACTTTGTTTTCTGGGGGGAGGGGTTGTTCGGGGTATTGGTTACGTCTTGGTTTCCCGGTTGGGTTGAGTAATGGAAGGCTGGAATGTTTCGAGGGGGGGTGGATGGGGGGAGGGGGGTGGGGGTGAGTTTGTCAGGGGGGGTATGCATGGGGAAGTATGTGTGGAGTCTCGAGAGCACAGGCTTTTTTTCTTTTGCCGGTGCATGACGCCTTTGGTGGTCTGCGGGGGGAGGGCCTAGCTGGGGGGCTCTTTTCCCTCTCTCATTTGAATGACCTTTCTGCTCCTATTGATCCATGGAGGGTGGACAATGGTTAATTTAAAATTTTCCTCCCTTAATGTGGATGGGATCCATTCTCCGGTCAAACGGAAGAAAATACTTTCCTGGTTTCGCAATGATCAGGATAATTGCACACAAGCGTACTTATAGCTATTCTAGGGTTGTAAAATGAAATGACAAAAAATAATGATGCAAAATATTTTAATAAAATCCAAAATCTTATTTTTTATTAGATATCGATATTAGATCATAAGATTACTCAATTAATTTTAAATTGAGTATCATTTGCATCAGAGAATTATTACAGAAGCCAAAAGCTGGCCTTGCTCATAAAAAATTCCAACGTTTTACCAGTTACACGTCCATATATATCCTAAATGACGACATTCCTTCGTTACAATCCATCTGCAGTCTAATTGGTTCACATTATTTATTCCCATATAAGGCTAGCTTCATACAGGCGTGTCACAAATTACATTCTTATATCTAAAAAGTTATATTCTCACATTAAGCTTACATATTTTATAAAAAGAAGAAATACATAGACAAATATTATAATATACTTACAAAACTCCTCAGCTTCTACATCCCTTCCTGTAAATATCAGTGTGTCTTTTCTATTCTGAGATCTTTGTCTCACTAAGACTGCATAAAGAAAAGATGGAAAAGAGCAGGTACCCCTCCCATCAAGGTTCTACGAAGTATAAAAAAGTTGTTCAAGGTCAGAGGTCAAACACCATCTGTTGTCTTATCAGGATTTCAGATATATGAAAATCAAAATAACCTATATTCCTAATCTATATTGGTTGTTAACATATTACCTATAGCTACCTAAGAAAATTTCTATTATGTAATTTTTCCTAACTTTCTGACACTTAATTTTGGATCAATTCATACCATGATACACATGTAGTTTAGATTTGTCCTTAGCAAACTCAAGTCATGGCAAACCAGGGCCCCCTGGTATGTGGATACCAGGTCAAAAGCCAACTCCTGTCTGCCTACATTTCCCTGAGGATTGGCCTAGTTCAGGCTGGTCACTTTTTAACACAAAGAAGCTCTATAAGAAACTTAAGCTTTCCCATCTGGGGTACATTTGGTATGGTAGTCATCAATCACAAAATGTCTTAGCCTGCCTCCCTATATCCGTCAAGCACATGACATATATCAAATCCATATGTTAACTTAAAATCCCTGTTTTTAAACTTTTTGTATTTCTGATCATTTTATTCCAGCTTATCCAATTTTCATTTATGCATTTATAGCTACTAATCCACATTCTCACTTGCTCTTGGATTAGGCCCTATCTATCAACAGTTTTTTTTCTAGCAAGTAAATCCTGGTGCAATGTGAGAAAGTGTAATAGCTGAATTTTTTTTATTTCATGTTTGCTCACTCATACCTGTCCAGGTAAACTAAGCTGGCCCACCTCAGAACTACTTAAGGCATAGGACAAGGTCCTGAGCAGGGAACGTATTGATATTGCTTTCTTACAAGAGACCCATCTCACATCTGTAGAACATGAGAAACTTAGGAGGGACTAGGTGGGTGAGGTGTACTATTCCTCTTATAACACTCGTCAAAGGGGGGTAGCAATTTTGGTCCATAAGCAACTCCCGTTTCAATTTTTATAAGGTTATACAGGACAAAGAGGGCCGATATGTCCTAGTGTTGGGCGAGCTTTGGGGACGGCTTTACTTACTTTGTAATGTATACGCCCCTAATATCTATAATCACTGTTTTTTTTCGGGGATGATGTCTCGGCTGGCACAGTACCCGGGTTACCACGTCCTTAAGGGGGGCGACTTTAACATCACGGCAGATCTCTCTCAAGATTGCGCTCCCGCCAAGCGCTTCCCTAAAGATCACATGGGTAAGGGAGTTAACTTTCTGACCACGCAGTTAGGGCTCTTAGATATTTGGCGCCTATTCCACCCTACGGAATGTACTTACACGTTTTACTCCAATCCCCATAATCTTTATACACGTCTTGACTACTTCTTGCTCTCTCCCACGCTGCTGCCCATAGTCAGTGCTGTAGAGATAGTGGAAGTTCCTCTTTCTGATCATTCCCCTGTGACATTATCTCTTCAAATCATTGTTGACTGTTCGGCTCGGACGTGGCGTTTCCCGGGATACCGCTTTAAAGATCTTGCTTTTCGTAGATACCTTAGGGAAAAATGGCTGGATTACTATAGTACCAATTATGTCCCTGACATTGATCCAGGGCTATTCTGGGAGGCTTCCAAGGCAGTACTGCGTGGTTTCGTTATCGCTTATGTCGCGGGGAAGAAAAAGAAAATGGAAGCGGAATTGCTGCTGCTATCGGGCGAGTTCCAACAGCTGCGGAGGCGCCACCAGGGGACCTTGCAGGAGGCCGATCGTATCCGCTTACGTATCCGCTTAAGGAGGAAGATGAAAAATGGAATTGCTAGGCTAAAAGATGCTGTGAACCAATATGTGGAAAATGATGAGGAGAAAGCGAATGTGCTAAACAAATACTTCTGTTCTGTATTCACAGAAGAAAATCCTGGAGAAGGACCGAGATTGTCTAGCAAAGTTACACGAGAAAATTGAGTAGATTCTGCGCCGTTCACGGAGGAGGGTGTTTATGAGCAACTTGAAAAACTGAAGGTGGACAAAGCGATGGGACCAGACGGGATCCATCCCAGGATACTAAGGGAGCTCAGAGAGGTTCTGGCGAGTCCTATTAAAGACTTGTTCAACAAATCTCTGGAGATTGGAGTGATTCCTGGGGATTGGAGGAGAGCGGATGTGGTCCCTATTCATAAAAGTGGTCACAGGGATGAAGCAGGAAACTACAGGCCAGTGAGCCTCACTTCAGTTGTTGGAAAAATAATGGAAATTTTGCTGAAAGAAAGGATAGTGTACTTCCTTGAATCTAATGGGTTACAAGATCCGAGGCAACATGGCTTTACAAAAGGTAAATCGTGCCAAACGAACCTGATTTAATTTTTTGATTGGGTGACCACAGAGCTGGATCGAGGACATATGCTAGATGTAATTTACTTGGATTTCAGCAAAGCCTTTGATACAGTTCCTCATAGGAGGCTGTTGAACAAACTTGAAGGGCTGAAGTTAGGACCCAAAGTGGTGAACTGGGTCAGAAACTGGCTGTCGGACAGATGCCAGAGGGTGGTGGTTAATGGAAGTCGCTCGAAGGAAGGAAAGGTGACTAGTGGAGTCCCTCAGGGTTCGGTGCTGGGGCCAATCCTGTTCAATATGTTTGTGAGTGACATTGCTGAAGGGTTAGAAGGAAAAGTGTGCCTTTTTGCAGATGATTCCAAGATTTGTAACAGAGTAGACACCGAAGAGGGAGTGGAAAATATGAAAAAGGATCTGCAAAAGTTAGAAGAATGGTCTAATGCCTGGCACCTAAAATTCAATGCAAAGAAATGCAGAGTAATGCATTTGGGGATTAATAATAGGAAGGAAACGTATGCTGATATGCACGGACGGGGAGAGGGACCTTGGGGTGATAGTGTCCGAAGATCTAAAGGTGAAAACACAGTGTGACAAGGCAGTGGCTGCTGCCAGAAGGATGCTGGGCTGTATAAAGAGAGGCGTAATCAGTAGAAGGAAGAAGGTGTTGATGCCCCTGTACAGGTAAGGCCCCACTTAGAGTATTGTGTTCAATTTTGGAGACCGTATCTGGCGAAGGACGTAAGAAGACTTGAGGCGGTCCAGAGGAGGGCGACGAAAATGATAGGAGGCTTGCGCCAGAAGACGTATGAGGAGAGACTGGAAGCCCTGAATATGTATACCCTAGAGCAGGGGTGTCAAAGTGCCTCCTCGAGGGCCGCAATCCAGTTGGGTTTTCAGGATTTCCCCAATGAATATGCATGAGATATATTATCTTACAATGAAAGCAGTGCATGCAAATTGATCTCATGCATATTCATTGGGGAAATCCTGAAAACCCGACTGGATTGCGGCCCTCGAGGAGGGACTTTGACACGCCTGCCCTAGAGGAAAGGAGAGACAGGGGAGATATGATTCAGACGTTTAAATACTTGAAGGGTATTAACGTAGAACAAAATCTTTTTCAGAGAAAGGAAAATGGTAAAACCAGAGGACATAATTTGAGGTTGAGGGGTGGTAGATTCAAAGGCAATGTTAGGAAATTCTACTTTACGGAGAGGGTGGTGGATGCCTGGAATGCGCTCCTGAGAGAGGTGGTGGAGAGTAAAACTGTGACTGAGTTCAAAGAAGCGTGGGATGAACACAAAGGATCTAGAATCAGAAAATAATATTAAATATTGAACTAAGGCCAGTAGTGGGCAGATTTACACGGTCTGTGTCTGTATATGGCCGTTTGGTGGAGGATGGGCTGGGGAGGGCTTCAATGGCGGGGAGGGTGTAGATGGGCTAGAGTAAGTCTTAACAGAGATTTCGGCAGTTGGAACCCAAGCACAGTACAGGGTAAAGCTTTGGATTGTTGCCCAGAAATAGCTAAGAAGAAAAAATTTAAATTGAATCAGGTTGGGCAGACTGGATGGACCATTCGGGTCTTTATGTAATGTAATGTAATGTAATTTATTTCTTATATACCGCTACATCCGTTAGGTTCTAAGCGGTTTACAGAAAATATACATTAAGATTAGAAATAAGAAAGGTACTTGAAAAATTCCCTTACTGTCCCGAAGGCTCACAATCTAACTAAAGTACCTGGAGGGTAATAGAGAAGTGAAAAGTAGAGTTAGAGGAAAAATAAAAATAAAATAAACATTTTAACAAGACAGCATTGATCTAAATACTTTGGAAGGTAGAAGAGAGGAGAGAAAGGAATAGAAGCAGAAGGGGGAGCCGTTGAACAGTAGAATTCTGGTGAAATTTAAATGATAGAAATAGAACAAAACAAAGACAAAAGGCAAAACAATAGATAAGATTAAAGATAAATCATAAGCTGGAAAGAAAAATAAAATAAAACTTTGTCTTCAATCCACGGTTTCAGCGTCAGTGATGAAGTGAAGCAAGTAAGTTTAGGAGGAGCGATTGACGTTTCCAGAAAGGGCTTCTTCAGGGAAGAGACTTGGCAGACAGTCCCAGGATGCCTATGTCTCCTCCCCTGCGATGTTCTCCCATCCATGCATTCCCTCCCAGACACACTGCCCGTGCCCCAGCCGCTCCAAGGAGGCTGCCCCAGATGAGGCCCACGGTGAATGCAGGATTCTCTCCTCTGCGGGAAAGCCACCCGGAGCCGACAGTCGATCTTCTTAGCGGATTGCATGGGGGGAAGAGTTCACACTCTTGGTAGAATCGGGTCTGTGTGCTCTCGGTGGTTGTGGCTGGTTTCGTTGCTGCTTAGGTGTAAAAGCAGTTGATCTCCACTGCTGCTGATATTTAAAAGCAGGCAGATTGATCTCTCCAATGGACTGCAGGGGGAGGAGTTCACACTCCTGGCAGGATCGGGTCTGTGGGTTCTTGGTGGTTGCGGTAGGTCTCGCTGCTGCTTGTATGTAAAAGCAGTTGATTTTCTACTGCTGCTGATATTTAAAGCAGGTAGATTGATCTCTTAAACGGGATATCGGGGGAGGAGCTCACATGCCTGGTTGGATCGGGGCAAGGGCTCCTATTATAGGCAGCTGGTCTTGCTGCTACTTAGGTGTTAAAGCAGTTGATCTTCCTAGCGGACTGCAGGAGGTGTGGAGCTCACACTCCTGTCATGATCTGGTCTATGGGCTCTTGGTAGTTGCGGTTGGTCCCAATGCTGCTTAGGTGTAAAAGCAGTTGTTCTCCCACTGCTGCTGATATTTAAAAGCAGGTAGATTGATCTATCTAATGGAATGCTGGGGGAAGATCTTATATGTCTGGCTGGATCGTGGCAAAGGGTTCCCGGTAGTGGCGGCTGGTCCTATTGCTGCTTAGGTGTAAAAACAGTTGATCTTCTTATCGAATTGTAGGGGGGGCGGATCTCACATTCCTGGCAGGTTCGGGTCTGTGGGTTCTTGGTGGTTGCGGATGGACCCGCTGCTGCTTAGGTGTAAAAGCAGTTGTTTTCCCAATGCTGCTGATATTTAAAAGCAGGCAGATTGATCTCTCCAACAAATTGTATGGTGAAGAGCATACACGTCTGGCTGGATTGGGACAAAAGCTCTCGATAGTGGCGGCTGGTCTTGGTGCTGCTTAGGTGTAAAAGCAGTTGATCTCCTACTTCTGATAATATTTAAAAGCAAGCATATTGATTTTTCCAACGGAATGCTGGGGGAAGAACTTACTTGTTTGGCTGGATCAGGGCAAAGGGCTCTCGGTAGTGGTGGCTGGTCCTGTTGCTGCTTAGGAGTAAAAAACAGTTGATCTTCCTAGTGGACTGCAGGGGGAGGTGGAGCTCACACTCTTGGTTGGATCGGGTCTGTGTGCTCTTGGTAGTTGCGGATAGTTCCGCTGCTGCTGAGGTGTAAAAGCAGTTGATTTCCCACTGTTGCTGATATTTAAAAGCAGGTAGATTGATCTCTCCAATGGACTGCAGAGGGAGGAGCTCACATGCCTGGCTGGATCGGGGCAAAGGGCTCTTGGTAGTGGTGGCTGGTCCTGCTGCTGCTTAGGTGTAAAAGCAGTTGATTTTCCTAGCGAACTGCAGGGAGGGTGGAGCTCATATTTTTGCAGGACCGGGACTGTGGGTTTTTGGTGGGTTGGTCCCGTTGCTGCTTAGGTGTAAAAGCAATTGATCTCCCACTGCTGCTGATATTTAAAAGCAGGCAGATTGTCCAGGGAGAGGAGCTCTGCACTCAAACTGCCATCCTCCTCGCCTCCAAGTTCCGGAATTATCTGCCGTCATCTACTATCTACAACAGATAGATGCGATTCTCACACAGCGAGCGGAGAGGGATTTGTATTTTCATCGTTATAAGCGTCAAGTCATCACAGCTATTACCGACACACAGGGTCACACTCATACGTCAGAAGCACAAATCCATCAACAATTTGTGACGTATTATAAGGACCTGTATGCTGGGCGGCCCTTGACGGTTACGGATCGAGAACACTTTTTTAGTGATGTCATCCTCCCGAAGCTCCATCCGAGCCAGATTCAAGCTCTGAATGCTCCCATTAATCGTCTTGAGGTGGAACTGGGTATAAAAGAGCTTAAATTGACTAAATCACCTGGGCCAGAAGGTTATGGGCCAGAATACTACAAGATTTTTTCTGACGTTATATCCAACCCTCTAGCGGATGCTTTTAATTCATTGCACTCCCAAAAGGGTGTGGACCGCTACAATCTGGCACATGTTGTTTTGTTACCCAAGCCGGGCAAGGACCCGTCTCAGGTGGGCTCTTACAGGCCCATATCACTTCTTAATCAAGACGCAAAATTGCTCGCAGCGTTACTTGCTAAACGCCTGAACGTATACCTCCACCTTCTTATTCATGAAGATCAGGTGGGATTCGTACCTGGCAGATATGCCTCAATGAATCTTACGAGAGCTTTGATGGCCATTTATTCTCGCAGAGGGGGAGATAACCAGGCGGCTATAGTGGGCCTTGATATGGAGAAGGCGTTCGATAGCATCTCTTGGTCTTACCTTTTTTGGATTATGGGGCAATATGGGTTGGAAGGCACATTTTTGGACTGGGTGCGTAGTCTTTATTTTTTGCCTCAGGCTAAGCTTTTTATTAATGGACAACATACTTCATCCTTTCCGCTTGAACGAGGTACTCGCCAGGGGTGCCCCTTGTCCCCGCTACTATTTCTCCTGGCTATTGAACCTTTGGCGGTTAAGATTCGATCTCACCCTTTTATTCTTGGTATCAAAGTTGGAGCCAAAGAAAGTCGCATTAATCTCCTTGCGGACGATATTCTGTTATATTTGGAAAAAGCGCCTTTACACTTACCAGAGGCTCTTTCTCTTGTTCGAGACTTTGGGACAGTCTCGGGTCTTCGAGTTAATTGCGCCAAATCGGAACTCCTGCCCCTGGCTTCTCATAGACATGAGCTCTGGCATGACGCTCTACTGATTCCCCCGGTTCGGAAACCCATGCGCTATCTTGGCGTTTATTTGAGCACCCAATCTCATCTCCTCTATCAGTATAATGTTCTCCATCATATTGAGGCTATCCGTAAACTTTGCGAGAAGTGGAAGGATTTGCCCCTTTCCCTTTGGGGTCGAGCGGCGTTATTCAAAATGGTTCTCCTGCCAAAACTTTTATATCCACTTCAAACAATTCCGCTCTGGATCCTGAATAGAGATGTCCAAGTCTTTCTGTCTATTCTTCTTTCTTTTCTGTGGCGTAACAAACGGGCACGAATCAGTTTTGATACCTTATCCTTGGACACTAGGCAAGGAGGCCTGAATCTTCCTGATATTCGCATGTACAACATTGCTTCCTTGATGCGCTTTGTTCATGAGGGCATCTCAGGCCATTATAGGTATTCCCCTTTGGGCTGGATCCATGCATGGTGCGCTCCTCATTCCTTTGTATTAGAGAATGACACGGGGAAAAAATCTGTCCCCGTCACTGCACCGTCCCCGGCCCACCATCCTCTGCACTGCCCCGTCACCGCCGTTCCCTTCACCACCCCATCACCGCCATCCCTTTCACCGCCCCGTCACCGCCACTGCCATCCCATTCACCGCTCCGTCACCGTCCCCGCAGCATCCATATAAGCCTCAGTACTGTGAAACACCATGAAGACAGAGCCACTACTATTACTGCACTGAGAATCTGTTTCAGTGCCTCTGCCCTGTAGTAAAAACAGAACATAAAATAAATCAATTGACATGTCCTCCCTTGCAATGACGTGTCCCCCATGTTCACCTATAGCTCGAATCAGGTCAATTGTGCACACCAAAAATGCAGGTGGATCTGGAACGTGAGCGCAGGCAGGCAGTGATACAAAAACAGCAGACACCCGACCGATTGCAGTGTTCCGCTATCTCCCTCCCTCCATCTCACCTTAGATGTAGAGTATGCCGGCTTTCTTTTTCGCCCAGCCGCACGTGCGGGTGCTCATTTGTTCAATATTCTCCTCTGATGCAACCGGAAACAGGAAGTTGTAAGAGAGGAGAAGATTGATCAACTCGAGCAGCCGCGCAAGCGCGGCTTTTTGAACGCGTGCAGCTGGGCGAAAAAGAAAGCCGGCATACTCTACATCAGTGTTTTTCAACCTTTTTACACCTGTGAACCGGCAGAAATAAAAGAATTATTTTGTGGACCGGCAAACTACTAGGACTAAAATTTTAAAACCCTGTTTCCACCCCATCTCCGCAAGCTCGGTCACCTCAGTAACTATAGAAAAATAGACAAATATGGTGCAAAATGTAGACAGCAGATATAACTTCTCAAAACTGACACATTTTGATCACTAAATTGAAAATAAAATCATTTTTCCTACCTTTGCTATCTGGTGATTGATTTCATGAGTCTCTGGTTGCGTTTCCTTCTGTCTGTGTATCCTTTCTTTCATTTCTTTCTTTCTGCACTTAGGCCCAAGAATTGCCCCTTTCTATTCCCTCCCTCTTTCCTTCCTATGTCCTTAGTGCCCCCGGTGCCTCCTTCCCATGTCTTTAGTGCCCCCAGTGCCTCCTTCCCATGTCCTTAGTGCCCCTTCCTGTCTTTAGTGCCCCCAGTGCCTCCTTCCCATGTCCTTAGAGCCCCTTCCTGTCTTTAGTGCCCCCAGTGCCTCCTCCCCATGTCTTTAGTGCCCCAGTGCCTCCTTCCCATGTCCTTAGTGCCCCTTCCTGTCTTTAGTGCCCCAGTGCCTCCTTCCCATGTCTTTAGTACCCCTAGTGCCTCCTTCCTATGTCCCTCTCACTGCCTTCTACACTTTGTCCCACCCCACCCCCACCCCCGAATCCTGCCTGCCTACCTTTCTCCCTCCCTAGCCAAAGCCAGCCTGCTGCCTCCCTGCTGCTAAAAAAAAAAAAAAAGCCTCCTTCCTTTTCCCCTGCTCTTACCGCCATGCTCATGCTGTAGCTACTAAAGCCGACAGGAAGTCTTTCCGACTCAATTCTGAAGTCGGAGAGGACGTTCTGGGCCAGCCAGGCAGTGATTGGCTGGCCCAGAACGTCCTCTCTGACGTCAGAATTGACGTCGGAAAGACTTCCTGTCGGCTTTAGTAGCTGCAGCATGAGCATGTCGGTAAGAGCAGGGGAAAAGGAAGGAGGCTTTTTTTTTTTTTTTTTTTGGCGCGGACCGGCAGAAATTCAACCGGCTTGCTAAGACTTCCAAGTTGAAGCACATTTCCACTGCTTCTATGGAACCTCCAGCTGTAGCTGGTGGTCTGGTTTCAGACTCGGATCCATCCTTGCCGGCTTCCTTCCAGACCTGTTAGAGCAGCAATTTATGCAGTTCCTAACCAAAATGGGACCGAAGCTAGCAACTCTAATCCAGCCTGGGCATTCTGCAGACTTCCGTGAGGTCGAGCCTCTTCTCACACTCTATGCAGGGAGCAGAATCTTTGCGAGTGTCTGGTCTGGCATCTATGCACTATCAGCAAGGAGTAGATTCTTTGCAAGTGTCTCGACAGGAATTCTCACACTCCATACAAACAGCAGAGTCTTTGGGAGTGCCTCAAGATTCCTCCACCAAGCCTCCTGAGCTTCGATGTACAGCTTCTAGCCCTCCCCATTCCTTGTTGGCTACATCTGCTTCCATCTCCAAGGCGAAGTCTCCTCGATTCTCGAGACCTGCTTCTAGGCACCACTCTCGCCATCGATAGAGACCTACCTCAAGGCATACCTGCAGGCATAGCTCTTCTTCCAAGGAGCGTCCTTCTTCAACTAAACCTCAATCTACACCTTCCAGCTCTACTAGACCTCCGACTCCTCGATCAAGGTCTCCGCTTCCAGACCTCGAGGACTCAGCGGCTTCTATTGCTTCGTCCAACTCTCCTTATTCTTTTGATGCCTATTTTCCTGCCGAAGCTTCATCTTCGACCCAGGCTGCCTCGAGGTCCTCAATTCCCTCTCGAGGCAAGGCATTAACAGATCAGCTATCTTTCTGTTCTTTTCTTCGTCAAATGGCTGCTGACTTGGACCTTCAGTTGGATGCTGGTTCTAAATACTCTAAGGAGTACCTCGAAGTCATGAATCTTCCTCAACCTCCTGCAGAGTCACTTAAGCTTCCCCTTCATAAGCTTTTGTCTCAGACTTTTACACGATGCCTGGAGACTCCTTATGCAATTCTTGCTGTTCCAGGCAAGTTGTACTCCAGGTATAAAACTCTACATTGCAAAGGATTTGAGAATTTGCAGTTGTCTCATCAGTCCCTGCTTGTGGAGTCCTCCTTGAAAAGATCACATCCTTCCAGAGTTTATGCTACCGTTCTTCCTGGAAGGGACGGGGAAAACCATGAACTAGTTTGGACGTCGCCTTTACCAAAATGCCATGATGTCCTCCAAGGTCCTCAATTATAATTTTCATTTTGTCACTTATTTCTTTTTTATTTTTATTTATAATTTTAATAGTTACAATATCAAACGATACCAAACCATAGAAAAAAAGATGTTTCCACAAGTTTACAATAATCATACTTTCATACATTATTCCTTTCAAAGCTCACAAGAAAAGGGAGACATGATACCATTTCAAGTATACACATTTATAGGAAAGAACTAAAGAAATGATTAACGACTCACGATTTATCCTCGCGAGTCTTAAGCCATTTCCTACTCTATCTTGGATCTTAATCTTATCCTCATGTTTCTCAGTGTGAAACTAAAAAGCCACTTTATTATTAATTCACTTTTGTTCTCTAGCACTCAGAAATTGTTGTAGTTGAATGGGATCCCAAAATACATATTCAATGTCTTGTAACTTGACAAGACATTTACATGGAAATTTTAGATAAAAAGATACCTCTAGAGCTAAAACTCTAACTTTTAATTTCAAAAATTCTTTCCTTCGCAATTGCGTAGCTCTAGAGACATCTGGAAAAATTCTAACCACATCTCCACAAAATTTTGTTAATCTATTTTTAAAATAAAGTTTCATAATTAACATTTTATCCATCTCACTCATGCATGTTATCACCAGGGTGGACCTACTCTGGATCACATCCTGACTGTCTTCAAGAAATTCAGTCAAGTTAATCTCATGTGTCACTAAGTGGTCCTCCGCCTGGGCGGATTCTTTTTTTTTTTTTTTGAGGAATGTAATAATAATTATTAATTGGGAAATTTTCCGCATTGGGTAACCCCAGTATTTCTTTAAAAAATTTTCTTAGCAAAATTTCTGAAGATAACAAATGAGTTACTGGGAAGTTAACCAAGCGAAGATTCCTCCCTCTATACATATTTTCCATAATTTCCATTTTTGAATATATGACCATAGAATCCTTAACAGCAGATACCGAGACAGATTGGAGTGTATTACATTGAGCTTCTACCACATTTAACCTTTTATTCAAACAACCTAAATTGGTATCCACATTATCAAGCTTTTGAGAAACAGACTGTGAAAAATCCACTGTTTGTTTCATGGTTAACCTGAGAAATCCTTGAACTCTAGAGATACCTAACCACAAATCTTTAAGGGTAATATCTTGTGTTTCCTCCGATGGTGGTTGATCCTCCACTACTACAAAATCCAAGTGGTTTAGGTATCCCAGTATAAGCTAGTTTATTGGGGGATAGCACTTGTTCGGGGGAAATAATGGGATTTATATTCCCATTATCACTTGATATTGGATGAAGGGGAGGAGTCCTCTGAAGGGGACTAATTGAAGCACCTGAGCAAGGAGAGTCCATGTTAAGTGGTATCTGAGAGGAATTAACAGTTGATATTTTCAAATGTCTGTCCATAGGACCAGAAACAGCTGGGGTAGAACTTTTAGGTTTAATTTTCCTTTTCCCCATATCCTAAGTATATAAAACACAAAAACATAGAAATAACAATACGACCTTGTCTACAGCTCCTCAGGGCTCCAAGGGGCACCCAAGGGGCAGAACATGCCCCTTTGGGCACGCCCCATCGGCCACACCCTGCGGTCGTGCGCCTGCGGCCGCAACCATGTCAGCGGCTTCAATTTAAGGAAATTAGTGGAGACGGACCCAATGACGTCAGGGGTCCGTCTCTTGTAGTGTCTGCCTGTAGGGCCGCCAAAGAATCGCTGTCACTGCTGCAGGAAGCTCGGTGCCTCAAGACAAAGTCTCCTGCACTCGATCCCAGAAGATATCTGCTCCGAAAAGCCGCGGCAGTGGCTTCAATTTAAGGAAATTGGTGGAGACGGACCCAGTGATGTCAGGGGTCCGTCTCTTGTAGTGCCTGCCCGTGGGGCCGCCAAAGAATCGCTGTCGCTGCTGCAGGAAGCTCGGTGCCTCAAGACAAAGTATCCTGCACTCAATCCCAGAAGATATCTGCTCCCCATTTTGTCACTTATTTCAAGTTCCTCATTGATCTTCCTAAATTTCTCAACTATTTAGATATACAAAAGCACTTCGAATTTCAAGAAGTCATAGCTACTCTGTCACAACTCAGATTTCATCTTCTCCAGTCTTCTTATGATGCCTTTGAGTTGTCCGCCAGGGCGACTGCTTGTTCTGTTGCAATGCACCATCTAGCCTGGCTTCGCACCATTGACATGGACCCTAATCTTCAGGACCGCTTGGCTAATATTCCTTGTGCAGGCAATGACCTCTTCGATGAATCTATCGAGGCAGCCACCAAGAAATTGTCTGAACATGTCAGACCAAAGCCTAATGCCTCTATTGTCAGATCAATGCCTAATCCAGCTCCTCCCAAGCCTGTACGCCCTCCTCCAATTTTCCAGAGGTGTTTTGCTCTGAGAGTGGTTCCTTACACTCGTCCGCCTCCCAAAAAACAGCAGAATCAGAAGCAACAGAAATCTCAACCTTCTGCACCTAAGGCTGCGCAGCCTTTTTGACTGTTTAAAACAGAGCATAACCTCCACCGATCTGTCTCTGTCCTCTCTTTGCCTCATTGGAGGTCATCTCCATCATTTTTATCACCGATGGGAGATAATTACATCCGACTTCTAGGTGCTGTCAATCATCAGGGAGGATACTCTCTTCATTTCACTCAGGTTCCACCAGAGCTTTCTCCAAGAGAGTATCCTTCCAGTCCATCCCAGAGCGCTCTTCTTCAGGAAGCTCAAGCTCTGCTTTGTCTCCGTGCCATCGAACCAGCTCCTTTGGAACTGCAGATCAGGGGTTTTTAGTCCCGTTACTTCCTTGTTCCGAAGAAGACGGGCGATCTGCGACCCATTCTGGATCTCAGGGCTCTCAACAAATTTTTAGTCAAAGAAAAATTTTGTATGTTGTCCCTGGCGTCCCTTTATCCCATTCTAGATCAGAACGACTGGTTATGCTCTCTGGATCTCAAGGAGGCTTATACTCATATTCCCATTCTTCCGGCTTCCCATCAATATCTCAGATTTCGAGTGGAGAATTTGCATTATCCCAGGACAAGCAGGCAGCATATTCTCAACATGCGGATGACGTCACCTATGGAGCCCCCTAGTGGACGTTTTTGCAAACAGATTTGGTTGAAGACCTTCAAGCTTGCGAGTAGACCGCGCATGTGCGAGCGCCCATCCCGCCCTACCTAGGGCATGCATCTCTTCAGTGTGTCCTCAGTTCTAAAGTTTCTGCGGAGCCAGAAGCCCTGCTCCCTTGCTTCGCGCGAAATCGTTGTGCCTCTTTGCACCGCAGCTTGCTTTTTTTATATTCAGGTTAGTCGCTGTGCTTGTGTCTTGTTTTTCACTTCGTGTCTTTGCGCTGGGGAATCGGACTTATTTTGCTTGGCCTTCCCGGGCCGCTGTTTTGCATTTTCTTATGTCCCGGCCTCGTTCTGGGTTTAAAAACTGCACCCAGTGCAACTGGGTGAACTCTATCACTGACCCACATTGTTGGTGTGTGGAGTGCCTTGGTGTGGAACACCGTGCTGAGTCCTGCCCGCGTTGTGAAACCTTGCAATCGCGGGCGCTTTGTTGGAGGGTGGCCAAAATTCTTCAACTGTTTGGTCCCATGGAACCTGCGGGACAGGCCTCGAGCTCAGCCTCGGCCGGGGGCCTTAGCCTCGAAGTCCTCGGCCTCAAAGTCCCCCTCAGCCTCGGCTCCTCCTGCTACTCTGGCATCAGGTAAGTCTCCTCCTGCTTCCTTAGGTGTGCCGGCAAAGAAGCCTACCTCGGAGTCTTGTGAGTGCCGCTTTGTTGACCTCTTCGAGACATCATTCCAAGTGTGCCTCACGTAGGGAATACTCTTCCTCGAGGTCGCCCCCGAAGGAGCGCACTGCTGCACCTCCGACCCAACAGTTTCTGGTCTTGGTGCCTATGTTCGAGTACATGCTTAAGGCTATCATTATGCAGCTTTCCTCAGTGGTGAGCCAACTGGGCCCAGTCTCGAGTTAACTGAACTCAACCTAGTCCCAGTCTGACCAGCCTGGGCGTTCTTCCCTTGTGTCTCGGGGCCGTACTCGGAAGTCTCGCAGACTGCCCTTGAGTGACTCCTCCTCCCCGGAGTCGGGGCGTGTGTCCTTTTGGGTGGCCCGGAAGGGAACTCGCTCCTCGCCCTCATTGAGGCTCGCTCCTTGTAAGAAGCTTTGGTCTTCTCCGCCCCTCCGGGGCTGGTCTCCGACCTCGAGACCCATGGGGCCTCTGTTGTCTTCGGCTTTGGAGGTGGGTCTTCGTTTGACCCCTTCCTTTCCGCTTTCCCCGGGCAGCCGGATGGATGTTGCCTGAGTGGTTGCCTTGAGCTATGAGGAGGAGTTTTCCTTTGCTCCGTCCTCGCCGAGGCTTCGGAAACTGGTGCCCCGGACGCCGGAGTCCTTCCCGAGTCACTTTCCGTGGGGCTGCTCTTCCTCGCCCACGAGGCGTTTCAATAGAGCTTCCTCGTTCTCGTGACTCCGAGGCTCCGGCTTATTATTCGAGGGAAGTTTCTCCCTCTTTCTCTGCTACCCCCAGATCTCGTTCTGGGTCCCCTCTAGAGGATGAGTCTTCTCCTCAAAACTGCTCCTTCACTCGTTTTATTTCCGATATGGGTAAGGCCTTGCAGCTGGATCTCCAGTCTGAGTCCCGCTATACCCAGGAATACTTGGCGGAGATGGGGGTCCTCATCCGCCCCGTGAGGCATTGCGCTTGCCGCTGCATCAGGTTCTTTGGCAGACCTTTCTCTGGAACCTGGAGATGCCGTATGCTGTTACAGCCATCACCTCCAAATTGGAGTCCCGTTACTGGACGGTCCCGGTCAATGAGTTTGAGAATGCTCAGCTTTCCCACCAGTCCTTGGTGGTGGAGTCATCCTTGAAAAAGTCCAACCCCTCGAAAGTATACGCTGTGGTCCCTCTGGGCCGAGAAGGGCATGCCATGGACAAGTTTGGTCGCCGCCTGTATCAAAATTCAATGATGGCAAACCGTGTCCTTAACTACACTTTTACCTTCACGTCCTATCTCAGGTACTGTGTGAACGCCCTCCACTTGTTCCAGGCGGACATGCCGGCTTCTCGGCGTCAGGAGTTTCATCTTCTTGAGAATATCCTCTCCCAGCTTTGTCTCTATATGTTCCAGGCGGCTTACGACGCCTTTGAGTTGTCCTCGAGGGTCATAGCCTTTGTGATTGCCATGCGGCGCCTCGCCTGGCTCCAGATTGTGGATATGGACCCGAACCTCCAGAATCGTCTGGCCAATCTCCCTTCTGTGGGGCATGAGCTCTTTGATTATTCCATTGAGGCTGTTACTAAGTGCCTCTGAGCATGAACGGTCTTTTGCCTCTCTGGTACAGCTTAAACCAAAAACTCCTCCGGCACGGCTGTACAAGATCCCTCCTCGGAGGTACCTGCAGAAATCGACTCCTGTGTTTGCTCGGCCGCCTCCCAAGCGTCCGTAGCAGCAGTGAAGCCTGGGCCGTCTTTTTGACAATTTCAGTCTGAGCCTCCTGCCTCCCTTCCTCCTGGAGTCTTCCCCCCTCACCCCTCCCCATCGGGGGTCATCTCCAGCATTTCTACACTCAGTGGGAAAGTCTTACCACCGACAGCTGGGTGCTTACCATCGTCCGGGAGGGGTACTCTATTCACTTCTGTCGCGTAGCCCCTGGACCTTCCGCCAAGAGAGTTTCCTTCTGCCTGGTCTCAGCTACTTCTTCTACAGGAAGTTAACGCCCTCCTTCGCCTAAGGGCGGTCGAGGAGTTTCCTCCGGATCAGTGCAATACAGGGTTTTATTCCCGGTATTTTCTGGTTCTGAAGAAGACGGGAGATCTGCATCCGATCCTGGACCTCAGGGCTCTGAACAGGTTTCTGGTCAAGGAAAAGTTCAGAATGCTCACCCTTCCTACTTTGTATCACCTGATGGATGAGAGGGATTGGCTGTGCTCTTTGGACCTCAAGGAGGCTTACACGCACATACCAATTCATCCGGCTTCTCGCCAGTATGTGAGATTCCAGGTGGGGGATCTCCACCTCCAATATCGTGTTCTTCCCTTCGGCCTGGCTGCCTCACCAAGGGTTTTCACAAAATGCCTGGTAGTGGTGGCTGCGGCCCTGCGTCTCCGAGGTCTTCAGGTGTTTCCCTACCTCAACGACTGGTTGATCAAAGCGTCCTCCCGCCAGGAGGTTCTGTGAGCGACGAATCTGACAATTTCGCTCCTTCAGAGTCTCGGCTTCGAGGTGAACTTTCCCAAGTCTCAACACTGTCCATCTCAGTCCCTCGAGTTTATCGGAGTGGTCCCGGACATGGTTCGCCTTCGCTCCTTCTTGCCCCTTCCTCATTAGGAGGCCCTTGTTCGTCTGTGTCAGCGGGTGGCTCTCCTGTCTTCGGACCCGGCTCGGCTCCTGATGGTCCTGCTTGGCCACATGGCTTCTACAGTTCACGTGACTCCTTTTGCCAGACTTCACCTCCGTATTCCTCAATGGACTCTGGGGTCCCAATGGAACCAAGATTGGGAACCTGTCTCTCAACTCATTGTCGTGACTCCTTTGTTGAAGCGGTCTCTTCGCTGATGGATGCTCTCTTCCAATCTTTCCAGAGGTTTTCTGTTTCATGATCCTCCGCAGAAGGTCCTCATGACAGATTCGTTGGCCTATGCTTGGGGAGCGCACTTGGATGGTCTTCGCACTCAGGGTCTTTTGTCCATTGCCACCGCCTTTGTTACATGAATCTGCTGGAGCTTCGGGCGGTTTTCTATGCTCTGAAGGCTTTTTGCCACCTGCTTTGCAACCATGTGGTGCTGGTTCGCACGGACAACTAGGTCGCTATGTATTATATCAACAAACAAGGGGGAACGGGGTCCCTGTCCCTGTGCCAGGAGGCGATGCGGCTCTGGGATTGAGCCATCCGCTGCAACATCTTCCTTCGTGCTGTCTACATTCAGGGTCAACAGAACTGCCTGGCAGAGAAGTTGAGCCGCCTTCTGCAGCCTCACGAGTAATCTCTCCATTCCTCGATCCTGCGTCAGGTGTTCGCTTGGTGGGGGACTCCGGAAATCGATCTGTTCGCATCCCCTCTCAATCACAAGTTGCGCTGTTTCTGCTCCAGGGTTTACACCCCTCACAGGATCGAGGCGGATGCCTTTCTTCTGGATTGGACGAACCTGTTTCTGTACGCGTTTCTTCTTTTCCCTCTGATTCTGAAGACTCTCGCCATGCTCAATTCCACTCATGCCTCCATGATTCTGATAGCTCCTCGGTGGCCCCGACAACCATGGTTCTCCCTGCTGTTACAACTCAGTTCCAGGGAGCCTCTTCTACTGCCTGTTTTTCCTTCTCTGCTTTTTCCCCTATCTGTGCTTCATCTCAACCTGCAGTCTCTGCATTTAACAGTTTAGTTCCTCGAGATTAAATGCCCTCATTCCAGTTTTCTCAGTCTGTGCTGGATGTCCTGGAGGCATCTGGGAAGGAGTCCACTCGCCAATGTTACTATCAGAAGTGGACCCGCTTTTCTTCCTGGTGTGCTTTACAGCGACAGGATCCGCAGTCCGCCTCCTTGTCTTCTTTCCTGGATTATCTGTTGCACTTGTCTGGGGCTGGCTTCAAATCCACCTCGATTAGAGTCCATCTTAGTGCCATTGCTGCTTTTCATCTGCTGATTGACTGGAAGCGTCTCTCTGTTCATCCTGTGGTTTCCCGCTTCATGAAGGGCCTTTTTCACGTTCATCCGCCCTTTAAACCTCCTCCCATGGTTCTTGCTCAATTGATGAAACCGCCTTTTGATCCGCTGGTGTGGGCTCACTTGAAGTTTCTCACGTGGAAAGTTGTGTTTCTTATTGTGCTCACTTCTGCTCGTAGGTCAGTGAGCTGCAGGGCTTGGTTGCGGACCCTCCTTTCACTGTTTTCCATCATGATAAGGTGGTTCTCCGTACCCATCCTAAATTCTTGCCTAAAGTTGTTTCGGATTTTCATATCGACCAATCCATTGTTCTTCCTGTGTTTTTTCCTAAGCCTCATTCTCACCCAGGAGAAGTGGTTCTGCATTCTCTTGACTGTAAGTGTGCGCTGGCCTTCTAATTGAAGCGCACTGCTCCTCATCGTTCTGCTCCCCAGCTGTTCCTCTCTTTCGATCCTAACCGCTTGGGGCGCTCTGTTTCTAAGCGAACCATTTCAAACTGGTTTGCCGCTTGTATCTCTTTCTGTTACGCTCAGACTGGTCTCTCCCTGTCGGGTCGGGTCATTGGCCACCTGGTCAGAGCGATGGCGGCGTCTGTTGCTTTTCTCTGCTTGAGGAAATCTACAAGGCTGCCACTTGGTCCTCGGTTCATACATTCACCTCTCACTACTGTCTAGATGCTTTCTCCAGGCGTGACGGCCATTTTGGCCAGTCAGTTTTGCAACATCTGTTCTCGTAAATTGCCAACTCTCCCACCATCCCTTTCCAGTTAGCTTGGAGGTCTCCCACATGTTGAGAATATGCTGCCTGCTTGTCCTGGGATAAAGCACAGTTACTTACCGTAACAGGTGTTATCCAAGGACAGCAGGCAGATATTCTCGCAACCCACCCACCTCCCCGGGTTAGCTTCTTTGCTAGCTTTCTGAACTGAGGACACGCTGAGGAGACGCTAGGTCGGGCGGGAGGGGCGCTCGCGCAAGCACGGTCCACTCGCAAGCTTGAAGGTCTTCAAGGAAGTCTGCTTGTGAAAACGTCCGCTAGAGGGCTTTGTCGGTGATGTCACCCACATGTTGAGAATATCTGCCTGCTGTCCCTGGATAACACCTGTTACGATAAGTAACTGTGCTTTATCAATACAGAGTGCTACCCTTTGGCCTTGCTTCATCTCCTAGAGCAGGGATAGGGAACTCCGGTCCTCGATAGCCGTATTCCAGTCGGGTTTTCAGGATTTCCCCAATGAATATGCATGAGATCTATTTGCATGCACTGCTTTCAATGCATAGTCATTGGGGAAATCCTGAAAACCCGACTGGAAAACGGCTCTCAAGGACCGGAGTTCCCTACCCCTGTCCTAGAGGGTTAACCAAGTGTCTGGTAGTGGTAGCAGCAGCACTAAGGCTCATCAACGATTCCACATTTCAGGGGGCTATTGTAGCGAGCCAACGGACTACGTGGTTCCTACAAAGTTTGGGATTCGAAATCAACTTTCCCAAATCCCAACTTCAGCCCTCTCAGAATCTACAGTTCATCGGAGCTTTTCTGGCCACTATCGAACTCAGAGCATTCCTTCCGCAGCAACGTCTGGAAGCTCTCCTTCATCTCTGTCACGCAGTGTCTTCCCGTTCTTCAATCTCAGCGAGACACATGATGGTTCTCCTAGGTCACATGGCCTCCACAGTACACGTGACTCCTTTTGCCAGACTTCACCTCAGAATTCCTCAGTGGACCCTGGCATCTCAATGGATGTAGGCTTGCGACCCACTTTCTCAACCCATTTTATCACTCATAAGTACATAAGTACATAAGTAGTCGCCTCCGCCGGGGCAGACCAGAGGTCCATCCTGCCCAGCGGTCCGCTCACGCGGCGGCCCATCAGGCATATTGCCTGAGCAGCAGTCCCTGACTAATTTTATGCCTACCTCTACACTTATCTCTAAACCTTCCACTGCTCTTATCTGTACCCCTCAATCCCTTTGTCCTCCAGGAACCTATCCAGGTCTTCCTTGAAACCCTGTACTGTGCTATTTCCTATCACGGCTTCCGGAAGGGTGTTCCATGTGTCCACCACCCTCTGTGTGAAAAAGAATTTCCTTGCGTTTGTTCTAAACCTGTCCCCCTTCAATTTCATTGAGTGACCCCTTGTTCTTGTGGTTTCTTTCAAATTGAAAAATCTGTCCATGTCAACCTTTTCGATGCCCCTCAGGATCTTGAAGGTCTCTATCATATCTCCTCTGAGTCTCCGCTTCTCCAGGGAGAACAGCCCCAGCCTCTTCAGTCTGTCAGTGTATGTAAGGTTTTCCATACCCTTAATCAGTTTAGTTGCTCTTCTCTGGACTCCCTCAAGCATTGTCATGTCCTTTTTGAGGTACGGTGACCAGTACTGTACACAGTATTCCAGATGCGGGCGCACCATAGCCCGGTACAGTGGCAGGATGACTTCCTTCGTTCTGGTCGAGATACCCTTCTTAATGATACCTAACATTTGGTTTGCTTTCCTCGAGGCTGTGGCGCACTGTGCCGATGCCTTCAATGTCGTGTCTACCATCACTCCCAGGTCTCTTTCCAGCTTACTGACCCCTAGCGTTGATCCCCCCATTTTGTAAGTGAACATCGGGTTCCTTCTCCCTATATGCATGACCTTGCATTTCCCCACGTTGAAGCTCATTTGCCACTTTTTCGCCCATTCTTCCAGTGTCGTAAGATCCCTTTGGAGATCCTCGCAATCTACCGTGGTTTCAACCTTGCTGAATAGTTTGGTGTCATCTGCGAATTTGATGACCTCACATTTTGTTCCCGCCTCCAGGTCGTCGATGAATATGTTAAACAGGAGCGGTCCCAGCACTGACCCTTGAGGAACCCTGCTCGTGACCCCTTGCCAGTCTGAGTAGTGGCCCTTTACACCAACCCTCTGCTTCCTGTCTGACAGCCAGTTTTTGATCCATCGGTGGACCTCCCCTCGCACCCCGTGATTCCATAGTTTCCTGAGCAACCGCTCATGTGGTACCTTATCGAAGGTACCTTCCTTGAGACAGTCTCCTTCCTTGAGACAGTCTCTCCGCTGGTGGATGCTCTCCATTCTCTTTAGAGGCTTACTGTTTCAAACGCACCCCCATCAGAAGGTCCTCACAACAGATTCCTCAACCTACGCTTGGGGTGCTCATCTCGATGGTCTCCGTACTCAAGGCCACTGGACCAGTATGAATCGTCAGTGTCATATCAACCTGTTGGAACTCAGAGCGATCTTCAACGCTCTCAAAGCTTTTCAACATCTTCTTCACAACAAGGTAGTCCTCATTTGAACGGACAACCAAGTCGTCATGTAGTATGTCAACAAACAGGGAGGGACGGGATCTTCCTCCCTTTGTTAAGAAGCACTAAAGGTTTGAGACTGGGCAATCCGCCACACCACCTTCCTCAAAGCTGTCTACATCTAAGGGGCGAAAAATTGCTTAGCGGACAACTTGAATCGTCTTCTGCAACCTCACGAATGGACACTCAATTCCTCGCCTCTTCATCACATTTTTTCACAGTGGGGAACACCTCAAATAGATCTCTTTGCAGCTCCCCATAACCACAGACTGCCTCAGTTGTGCTCCAGGAAATATTCTCCTCATTGCCTCGAGGCAGATGCTTTCCTACTGGAATGGATGAATCTCTTCCTGTATGCATTCCCTCTGTTCCCTCTGATTCTCAAAACTCTTGTCAAGTTGAATAACGCTCATGCCAGCATGATTCTGATTGCTCCTCGGTGGCCGAGACAATTGACCCTTCTACTTCAACTCAGCAGCAGGGAGCCATATCTTCTACCAGATTTTCCATCTCTGCTTACACAGAGTCAGGGATCATTGCTTCATCCTAACCTGCAGTCTCTACACCTGAAAGCTTGATACCTCTCAACATAACTCCTCTTCAGTTTTCTCAACCTGTAAGAGACATTTTAGAGGCTTCTAGGAAGCCTACCAATAGACAGTGCTACCACCAAAAATGGACTAGATTTTTTTATGTGGTGCATCTCTCGTGATAGGGAGCCTCAACATACCTCCTTATCTTCTGTGTTAGATTATCTCTTGCACTTATCCACCTCTGGCCTCATGTCTACATCGATCTGAGTCCATCTTAGTGCAATTGCTGCTTTCTATCAGCCTATTGAAGGGAGACCCCTCTCTGCTCATCTGGTGGTTACCAGATTCACGAAAGGTCTTTTCAATGTCAAACCTCCTCTCAAACTGCCTCCAGTGGTTTGGGATCTCAATGTTGTTCTTGCTCAATTGATGAAGTCTCCATTTGAACCAATGTCTACAGTTCATCTGAAGTATCTCGCTTGGAAAATGGTGTTTTTCATTGCCCTCACATCTGCTCAAAGAGTCAGTGAGCTGCAAGCTTAAGTTGCTGATTCACCTTTCACTGTGTTCCATCATAACAAGGTGGTCCTCCGTACTCATCCTAAATTCCTACCTAAAGTGGTTCCAGAATTTCATCTCAACCAATCCATTGTTCTTCCAGTGTTCTTTCCAAAGCCTCATTCTCACCCTGGAGAATCAGCTCTTCATACTCTGGACTGTAAACGTGCTTTGGCCTTCTATTTGGAATGCACCAACCATACAGAACTGCTCCTCAACTTTTTGACTCCTTCGATCCGAACAAGTTGGGACATCCAATCTCCAAGCGTACCATCTCCAACTGGATGGCTGCTTGTATTTCTTTCTGCTACGCCCAGGCTGGATTACAACTACAGAGTCAAGTCACAGCCCATAAAGTCAGAGCAATGGCAGCTTCAGTAGCTTTCCTCAGATCTACACCTTTTGAGGAAATTTGCAAAGCTGCTACTTGGTCCTCAGTTCATACTTTCACTTCTCACTATTGTCTGGATGTTTTTTCCAGATGGGATGGCCATTTTGGCCAGAGAGTATTACAAAAGTTATTCTAAGTTGCCAACGCTCCCACCATCCCATTCTGGTTAGCTTGGAGGTCACCCATATGTGAGAATAGGCTGCCTGCTTGTCCTGGGATAAAGCACAGTTACTTAACCATAACAGTTGTTATCCAGGGACAGCAGGCAGCTGTTTTCACAACCCACCCACTTCCCCTGGTTGACTTTCTCTGCTAGCTATCATAACTGATGAGACTCGCCCTGCGCTGGGCGGGAAGGCACTCGTGCATGTGCGGTGCGGCTGACTCGAAACTTCTAAGTTTCTACAAGCAAGTCTGCTTGCGAGGCTTCCGCATCCAGGCTCCGTCGATGACGTCACCCATTTGGGAGAATAGCTGCCTGCTGTCCCTGTATAACAACTGTTACGGGAAGTAATTGTGCTATATCGCCACAGCACTGTAATTCTAGGCGGTTCACAAAAGAGACAACTGAACAATTGGTGGAAAATAGTGCTGCCCAATTCACGATTCGAATCGATTCAATTATAAAAAAAAAAATCGGCCTCCTGATTCGATGACCGACCCTCCCCCCTGCTTTCCTAAAGCAGGTGCGGCAGTGCTGCCTCTTGTTGGCCGTCTGCTGCCGCTCCTGCTTGAGGTGGGAGGGTCAGTCGTAAAGGCCTGCATATTCCCTCAACTTCCCCGCTCTTACGTTAAGCTAATGCTGCAGCCTGCAGGATCGCTGGTGCTATAGCGATCCCTACAGCTGCCCTTCGTCCTCAGCGGCACATTCTCTCTGCTACGGTCCTGCTCCTGCTCTGACATCGGGGGCAGGATCATGGTAGATAGAACGTGCCACTGAGAATGACGGGCAACTGCTGAAATCACTATAGCACCACCGATCCTGCAGACTGCTGTATTAGCTTCTTAAGGTAAATGCGGGGAAGCTGGGGAAACATGCAGGCTTGCGGGAGGAGCTGGCCTTTATGGTGTGGAGGAGAAGGAAGAGTGCCTTCATGGCAGGGGGACAGGCCTTCGTGGGGGGAGCAGGCCTTCACAGCGGGGAGGCAGACCTGGCAGAGGGAGAAGAAGGAAGAGTGCCTTTGCAGTGGGGAGGCAGGTCTGTGCAGAGGGAGGAGGAGGAAGAAGTAAGCTAGGGGAGGGGAGTTGCCAGACCTTGGGTGAAGTGAAGGTAAGATAGAGACCAAACCAAAAAGAGGGGGAGGAAAGCAGAGTAGAGGTGCTGGACTAATGGAGATAGAAATGCAAGACCACAAGTGGGAGGGTACAAGAGGGAGAGATACTGCTCCAAGGTAGGTGGGCAGGGTGCAGGATGGCAGGAGAGATAGTAGGAGGAAACCTTTACCTGGGGAAGGGGATACAGGAGTTAAGGAAGAGAGAAAGAAGAAGCTGGATATGGGGAGAGACATGAATCGGAGATAAGATGCTGGGCATGGAGGGAGCATAGGAACAGGGACCCAAGGGGGACACTACTGGAGAGGAGAATAGGGACTGGATAGAGGGCTAGTATACAGGTCCTGGACCTGATGGGCCGCCGCGTGAGTGGACTGCTGGACATGATGGACCTCAGGTCTGATCCAGCAGAGGCATGGCTTATGTTCTTATGACTGGGACACAGAAGAGAGATGCTGGATGAAAGGGTAGTTGAGAAAAGGAGAGATGGTGGATCTGTGGATGGTGGGGTCCATCTCTGCAGCTGCTGGGGGATGGAGATAAAAAAAGGAAAGATGCCAGACCTCCGGGGGAGGAAAGGGATACAGAAGGGGAGGACAGAGATGGAAGATGGATGGTTAGCACAGAGAAAGAAGAAGAAGGAGAGCCTGATCAGAAGACAACCAGAGCCTGGGACCAACATGATTTGAAAAATAATTTTATTTTCTGTTTTGTGATTACACTATGTCAGATTTGAAATGTATATCCTTCCAGAGGTGGTGTTAAATCGTGAACATGAGCTAGGATTTAACAGAGAGAGGAAAAGTATTTTTTTTGTTTGTTTACACCACAGCGTCAATATGTGTAGGAGAGGTCAAAAGGGGTGAAGAGGTTATAAAATAAACCCACCAGGATGTTTGAAACAAAACCACCCAATTGGTCAGGAAAATCGAATTGAATCAAAACATCGATTCAATAGGCTGAATCGAATCAAAATTTTTTTCCTGAATCAGGCAGTACTAGTGGAAATACAAGCAATAGGGAAATATAGCAGTGGGAAAAGCAAAGAAGTATCAAGTGACAAATTTATCAAAAAGATAAGTCTTTATTAGTTTTCTAAAGGAGTAATAGGAGTAAAGCTTGTAAAATAGTTTCACCAGGCGTGCTATCCATATTATACTGTGTCTCAACTCTCTGAAGCATTTATATCATTCAGGTACATCTTTATATCTTGCTTAATACAATTAAAATAATCAGCCATATTCAAATCCAAACTAAAAGCTCATTTTTTCAAGGCTGTTTTTAACTCCCAACACCCACTCACTGCAAGATACCTATGCCCATCCTATCATTTTCTCTGCAAGAAACTCCCTAACCTCTGTTTGTTCTGTTTTCAATATATTATAACTCTCCCATCTTGATTCTTAGTCTTTTATTTATTTAGTTAGTTTTCTATCCCGTTGTCCTCAAAGAGCTCAGAACGGGTTACAGGCTAAACATACATAATTTCAGTACAAGTTTACGATACTAGTTTTTATCCTAATTTGATACATACTAGCATCTAATATTATGTTTGAATGTATTTATTTATTGAAAAAGTGCAATACAATATACCAAACAAAATATAACAGTTTTCTTTTATATACGAACCAGATATAACCCTCCCCCCTGAAAAGGATTCAGGTCCCAATTCCTGCCCCATACTTTCTCTGTCTCTGTCATTTGGAAGTCAGGTACCTGGGGACACATCTTAAAGACCAGAAATCGTCTTCCAAAACATGTCCAAAGTTTATTATGAGTTTCACATCTTTTATATGAATCAGGTTTGTCAGCATGTGACGGCATGTGACGTAAATGCAAACCATATATGGAAGGTCACATGAAACTTTAAACACATCAGCATTTTTCCTATCTGGAGATTGAAGTCCACTGAGGGTCAGAAAAAGCCTTGACCAGCAGAGCTTCTAATCTAAATCTGTCTGTAAATACGGCTTAACAAAACAATTGAATTCACTTCACTACATCTCTGTTTAAACATACCTGTCCTTGTACCATCTTCAAAGAAGGGAAAGATAAACAGGGCCTACCTTTGCATCTTTAAACAACATATGCCTAAGGACACTTACTAAAGTTCTGATACGTGTCCGTTCAATTCCCCTCTTACGTCATGTAAATGACGTCACAAATACACAGCATGAGCTGGAAGGGAGTGATACTCTAGATATGTCTCTCAAGGAGGGGTATTTTAGGAGCTGTAATACGAATAACACAGTACATGAGCAGTCAAGATAAGAGTGCAAATAATAAGAGATTATAACAATTACCCAACCCTGCATTCAACTAAAGTGCTGATCCCAAGAATTAGATAAATCAGAGTTACATTTAAGCTCAGCAAAGAGGTCTGCTAATTTCTGAATGTCCATAGGAGGACCTATATTGTCAGAAAGAAAAGTACAACAGCATAAAATACTGGGAAGAATTTTTCAGCTAGAATCCTAGCTAGGGCCATATGATTTTGAGAACCATCTGAGAAGTGGAGCCTAATTGATCAGTAATACCTTGCAAGGCGTCCCTAGAATAGTTCACAAAGCGTTGCTGATTATAATAATTTTAACTAATCCGATCAACATTCTTATTAATAATAATAAAGGGAATAAGGAATTCAAACCCAGCCTTAACCTGAGCTCGGGCCTTAAATTCATCTGGGACCCCTCTTGGGACCCCTATAGCATCTATGTATACATGTGATCAGATTTATATCGAGACAAATAAAAGGAAAAACCATGTGAATAGGAAGGATGCCTTTCAGAAAGAATATGCAGAAGCATAGTAACCTTAACCAAAGAGCACTGACCTATCCACTGGCTGGGTAGCTTAACAGGGAGCCAAAAGTCTCCATAAAGCCAGTAAATATCAAATCTGATGCAGCAACGATAGGGCATACCTATGAGCCAAGACAGAACAATAACCTGGGGGTAAATTACCTACAAAACTACCCTGTGTCAGATTAGAAACATGACATGTGTAATTGCCCTTATAGATGGTAACGGCAATATCAAGCTTTTGCTGTCCTGGCAACAAAGGGTATTTAGAACACTACAGTGCACAAAGAGGATAGGTAAAATTAGAGGAGATACTGATAAATAACCCAAAAAAGCATGGTTGGATCCCAGGAGGGAGGTCCAGAGGTACGGTTCCTAGATGGGGTCCAGCTTGAGCACATATGTAACAATTACTCTTATTATGTTGATCAGCAGTGAATTTCATCCATTCTAACCAAAGGTTACGTTCTGAAAACCCTACCTCAACAGCCACAATATCTTCAAAAGTGGGATTGGCAATAGCCATCATGTCAGTAAGTTTATTGAATGTAGGGGCCAGTGGGTTAGTATTTTTTGGGACCCCCACAAAATGGCGGGAGAAGATGAGTGGAGGTAGATAGATCCCATAAGAAAACTGATGGGTCGGATAGCTAGACCCACCCTTAAACCTCATGTCCATAATGTACATACCTTCATCAGTAGGTCTAGGGTTGTCAATAGTAAGAGAAAGCTTAATAATTTGTGCAGGAACACTTTTCCTATAACAGTGTCCAACCTTATGAAGGGTCATACAAGTAAGCAGTGATTTACCATTTTGGTCCACTGTTTTTCAGGGTATTTTCTAGTTTATAAGCCCAGTCAGTATCAATATTCCACCTTACCACTCCCCAGAATGCACACTTAACCCCCAACGTGAGTCAGTAACATATATATATATGTCCTTAGTTTTAGGAATCTCTGAGGACCAATGGCACAGCCTTGAGATATCAATTGATGAACAGTCCACAATGTCACAATACTCAAAGGAGAAGGTGGCAACTTGCACACTGCTGGAATTATACCAAAGGGTAGCATCGGTCTTTTCTGGATTCCAATTGAAGGACAGCCTTTGCGAGGGAGTAGTCCAGCTTGACGTCGTGTTCGCAAAGAGGTGTCGGGGGTGCTGTTTACAGCAGGAGTGTCATTTACAGATGGGTATGGGCAGAAAGTGTCGTGGACCCAGAACACATCATCCCTGTAGACCCAGTTAGAAATGATCCATACAGGGAGAAAAACTAGCAGCAGCGGTGCCAGTAAGAGAATGATAAAGTTGGTAGAATGCTGCAATGAGATCATTATGTTGTTCCACTGGAGGAGGTGAAATCTGCGCAGGGAAGACTTGCTTCTGGGGTTTTAGGTTAACCCTCTTCAAGCGACTTGCGTGGATCCAAACAGGAAACTCCTCAGTGAGTGCAGCGGGCCTGGTCACAGCGATCACAGTAGTGGGAAGGCCAAAGGGGAAATCCGTCTGCTTCCGAACCTTGGAAAGCTTCTGGACAATCACCAGGCTGGAAAAAATGGGTAGGAATCTGTGGAGAGAAAGGAGAAGTGCAAGACACGTTTCTTTGAACAAGCCCTAATATTTCAATTAGCTTTTGGACGTATTTCTCCTGTATCAAGGGAAAATCTACCCATGGGGCGGGGAAAGGTCATCCCGTGAGAATCTCAAAGGGAGAGCAGCCAGATGTCTGTGCATACAGAAAGAGATACTTGAAAAGAGATGCTTGAAAAGCATTCCAAATATCATTCAGCAGCTGTACTCCAATGTGATCCAAATAAGAGATAGAAAACAAGAGAAACCATGTTGCCTGTACTGAATGTGGCAACATGTAACAATACCAATTCATTCACTTAGCATAGCCATGGCAAAAGAGCGACAATACTCAGTTACTTAAGGTTCTTAATTGAACAAGCCAAAAGGATATGTTTTTTATCGTGCTGCATATAACTATTATGCACCTCAGAGAGACCATACTGATGTACTGAATGTATTCAGAAATGTATGGATCATATGTAGGGAACACCATGAAATAAATGCTGTATAAAATAAAGCTTTTTCTTATAACCCCTAACTAAACTATATTCAGAATATAAAAGCTAAAAGTAAAAGAACATTGCGCAGTTAGGCTAGTAAGAAGTGGAAAAAGAGTTCTAGAAGTGGCCAATATTATGTATCCTGGGGTACCCACTAAACTAAAACAAGTAGACATGACACAGACAAAACATAGAGTTTTAAGCGTGGAGCTATTACTCCATCTGTCAAGTGTGCAGGGCTGAATTTAACTCTGCAAATAAACACATTGATATAAAAAAACCAAAACTACAAATAATGTATATCATAACCATCTCATATTTAGAAAAAGGCATAAAGCTAATGTCTCTTTGGAGCGTCTCCATCTCTGCAGTGATAAAGAGGACCCATGGAAAACATTAGAAATATCTGTGCCAAAACTGATCTGGGATGGCTATGTATAAATCCGGAAAAAACATTTTAAATTAGCAACATCCTAATTTCAGCTAAAACAATAGAAAGGAATTGTATTTTCCAATGTATTTTCAATTCACAACCGTGCCAGCTGTAATTATTGAGCTATATATATCTGTATCAAGGAGCAAAAGGTCAAGAATGAAAATATCACTAGCAAGAAGTTAAAATGTCGAGCGAGCACTACGATAACCAATACCATGATATTGGGCAATGAATAAGGAAGAGCTAGCAGCTGGTATCCAGGGTTTCCCCTCTTTGCACCAAAGTCCGTCCAAAAGGGCGGCTTTGGGCACCTGCCAAACGCCAGGCATCAAATTCAGAGGAAGCTGTGAAAAAAGAGAGGAAGAGAATCCTGTTCACCCATGAGACCCAAAAGCCCATTTAAAAGAAGGGCTTGAACATCGTGAAGAGTGTGAAGGGTAATGAGGTGACCAAGGGTCAAAGAAGTAACCATCTCTACCACCATAGCACAAGCAGCCAGGGAACTTGAACAGGAGTGACTATAAAAAAAAGGCAACAGAGCGTAACTTACCGCCATGTTCTCCCTTCATGGTGTTACAATAGTCCCAAACAAAGAGATAAAACATGTGGGCATAAGCAGGAAAACCCAAACTTGAGCTAGAAACCAAAGCACATCTTAGTATAAACTTTTTTATTCACCAACATGAAAGATATACACAGAACAGAGAGAACACAATTATTTTCTCAGTACAATACCACAATGCAGATTAACATGATAACTCCCAACTAGAAATCTCAGATATCAGCGAGAGTCCAGGCCTGTACTCTGATAGCCTGGAGCCCTCCAAATCCATACTAGACCCAACCCCCCAACCGCTCCATCCCAACACCCCCCACCCCCAACACCCCACCCTCAACCCACTGGCAAGACGGGGGCAACTGGCTTCCGCAAGCGATTGACCACCTGGCTCTTTATCACAGGGGGCAGAGTATCCAAATAAGAAGCCCAAACAGACAGAAAAAGCTTGCTCCGAGATCCAGAGAACCGAGCGGACATGGACTCCCAGACCATTAAAAGATGCAATTTATTGCGCCAATACCAGATGGTGGGCGGGGAGTCCTGAAGCCAATGAGTAAGAATACATTTCATTCCCACAATATATCCCTTACGAATGAGCTGGCTATCCCCTGCAGAAAGGCCGCCTAAATAGCCCTCCGCCAAAAAAATAGTCCCTTCCACCGATGAGGGGAGCCGATAACCTACCAAAGATTCCAAATAACAGCGGACCTCCATCCAAAAGGCAGAAATTGAAGTACACAGCCACACCCCATGTGCCAAAGAATTATCAACCCGGTGACATTTCAGACATATAGCCGTAGGGGCACATCCGAAATAAAAGGCCCGCTGCTGAGAGACATATCCCCGATGCAAAACCCGAAAGTGACATTCCCGGAGCTCGGCGCTCTGCACCACCCGAGGTATCCGGCGCACCAGAGGAGCCAAGGACGCCACCCGCGGGCGACATCCCAGGTCCCGGGCCCAAGATGCCAAAAGCCGCTGATAATCCCGCCGAGGCTGCAGAGCCACCAATCTGCGATGATATTGAGAGATAGAAAGCCAATCCCACTGAGCATCAAAGAAAAAGTCGCGTACAGTGATAGCAAAAGACTGGGTCAATGAGTCCCTGGACAAGGAGGCTGCATAATGGGAGAGCTGCATATAAGCAAACCGATCCGTCGCCCCCAAAGACCAGGACGCCTGGAGAGTCAAAAAAGGAACAGCGCTACCATCCATCTGTAGAAACTGCTCCAAAGTTCGGAGTCCCTTCCTCGCCCACCATTTGAAGACAACATTGTCCTGACCCGGACTGAAGGCCGCATTGCCCACTATGGGCAGCAGAACAGAACTAAAAGGCGAGTGACCCCACATCCGCGAAACACATCTCCAAGCCCGACGAAGCGGCTCCACCAAGCAGCTACGGGCCCCCGGCCCCAATCGCACCTTCCCGTCCCACTGTAAAAGATAAGGCAGAGCCCACGGAAAAAAATAATCAACCTCCAACTCCCGATCAGTATGCTGAGAGCCAAGAAAAAGCCAATCCCGGACATGCCGAAGCAAGCATGCCAAATTATACAAACGAATCGAGGGAAGACCCAATCCTCCCTGTGCCCAGGACCCCTGAAGGAAAGAACGATGCATTTTACCTTTCTTACCCCCCCAGCAAAATGAAATCACCAGTCTCTGAAGACCCAAGATATCTTTTTCCAAAAGAAAGAATGGAAGCGTTTGCAGGACAAATAACCATTTCGGGAAGATAATCATGCGAAAAAGATGAACACGGCCCATCAAGGAAAGAGGGAGATTCAACCAGCGCCGTAAAAGCCCCTTAGTTCCCTGCAACAAATGATCAACATTCAAACGGTAAAGCGCGGAGACATCCATAGACAACAAAATACCAAGGTATCGAAAAGAGGATCCCGCCCAGCGCAAAGGAAAATCCGGCCCCCATTCCACCCGCAGAGATTCCGGAGACGCCATAGCCTCCGACTTCTGCTTATTTAATCGGAAACCAGAAAAATCCCCATACTCACGAAAACACTCCAAAAGAGCAGGGAGGGAGGCCCGAGGATCCGTCAAATAAACCAAGAGGTCATCGGCAAAAGCCGCCAGTTTAAAATGATGAGCCCCCACGACCATTCCCATAATATCCGGGTTACCCTGCACATCCCGAATGAGAGGATCCAGAGTCAGGACAAACAACAAAGGAGAAAGGGGGCATCCCTGGCGAGTACCCCTACAAATTGGAAAAGGATCAGAAAGGGTATCATTGGCCCACACACGGGCCACCGGGTTTTCATAAAGAGTCCGCACCGCCTGAATGAACCAGGGGCCAAGACCGTACACTCGCAGGACCTCAAACATAAAGCCCCAATCTACCTGGTCAAAGGCCTTCTCGGCGTCAAAGCTGATCATCAAAGAAGGCACCTGATCCTGTGCAGTCCGCTCCAAAGCCGCCAATATACGGCGGACATTTTTAGCAATCGCACGGCCCTTCACAAAACCCACTTGCTGATCGGAAATAAGACTCGGGAGTACCAAGGCAAGACGAGTGGCCAAAACTTTAGCAAAAAGCTTAGCCTCAAAATTCAATAAAGAGATCGGTCTGTACGACTCGGGTCTTGTCGACTCCTTCCCAGGTTTCAACAGAACAATAATCTGTGCTACATTCAAGTGGCGAGGGAGCTCCCCCAAGCCGACCGCCTCGTTAAACACCGAAGCCAACAAAGGCGCCACCTCAGCTCGCAATATCTTATAAAACTCGCTACGCAGCCCATCCGGGCCAGGAGACTTACCCAAAGCGCTAGCCTGGATCTCCCGCTCAATCTCCCCTGCAGTAACCTCCGCCTCCAACTGCTCCCGAGAGGAAGCTGAGAGAGTCGGGAGATCCCGACCAGCCAAATATACCTCCCCATCTAGCAGAGGGTCAGAGGGAGCAGAATACAAGTTCTCAAAGAAATCCCGCAACTCCCTGTTGATGTCTCCATCAGTATGCACTATCTCCGAGTTCCGCGTCTGCAGAGAAGCAATACGCGAACTACCCCTCTGCTGTCGAACTAGCTTTGCAAGCAACGTACTACTCTTATTCGCAAAGCGGTAAAGATGATACCTATAATGCTCCATAGACCGACGAGCGTGTTGGTGTAACAGAGAGTTAAGCGAACACTGAGCCTCCAGCAATCTAGCCCTATCCGGGAGTGCCCGAGTGGTGCCGTAGCGTCGACGGAGAGAAGAAACCAGTCTCTCCAGCCGAAGCAGCTCTCGCGTGCGCGCTTTCCGCTGAAAACTAGCATAGGAAATAATCTCACCCCGAAGGACCGCCTTTGCCGTCTCCCAAGCCAACGAAGGAGTACCAAAATGAGCTGCATTGGTATCCTGAAAAGAGCGCCACCGGGCTACCAGATGTTCGTGAAATTTACTATCACGATAAAGGTGGCAAGGAAAGCGCCAACCCTGAGGGGTCCCCGGCGTCCGAGATACCTGCCATACCAACGCCACCCAAGCATGGTCCGATACCTCAATAGGCCCCAGCGTAGACTCTACAATCTCTGCAAACACAGAGCGGGAACAGAGAATATAGTCTATACGAGATAAGGAAGCATGGGCCCTAGAAACGTGAGTGAAGTCCTTCTCCAAGGGATGCAAGACCCTCCAGGCGTCCACCAAGTCAAGGGAAGCACAAAGAATCTCAATTCCAGTAGCAGATTTCCGAGATTCCCTCCCCACCCCCGACGATCTATCCCAAAGAGGATCCGCCACCTCATTGAAATCCCCCCCCACCAACAGAGGAACATCTCCATAGACCGACAAAAGGTCTGCTAAATGATGAAAAAAACCCACGCCCGGGCTATTGGGAGCATAAAGGTTGCAGAGAATGTAAGGTTTAGAGTTCAAACTAACCGAGGCTATCACATACCTACCCTCCGGGTCCCTAAGGACAGTCTGTATCTCCAATTGAAGATGTTTACCCACCAAAATAGCCACTCCAGCCCTCTTACCCAACGCCGGGGAATCCAGGACATCCCCCACCCACCAGGTTCGCAGTTTGGCATGCTCCGCAGCTGTCAAATGCGTCTCCTGCAAAAAGGCCACGTCCGCCCGGCCCCTCCGCAGCTGTCGAAGCACCTTCTGTCGCTTTATTGGGGAATGAATGCCCCCCACATTCCAAGATAATAACTTAAGGGACATAAAAATGAAACAAAAATACCCAACAAGGAATCAAAAAATTCAAAAGCCTAGGAAGAGGCGTCCCAGCAAGCCCCCCTCCTAAGGCCACAGTCCTGCGGAAGCCAGTGCCTGCGGTCACCATGGAACAAGAACAACAACCCTCCCCACCCCACCCCCCCCTCCCCCCCAACACCAACCCACCCCCACCCACCACCCACCCCAACCCAACCCCCAAACCCAACCAGACCAATCCTACCCCACTAAACTCCTCCCATCCCATCCACCCCAACCCTTCTGGTCCCCACAGGAACCCAATCACTACAGACGCCCCCTCCACAGAAACCCCCCCCAAAATAACGAAGAGAACTGAACAAACCCCCAAGAGCAGCCTTGCAGAATCAGAACCCATCTCCCAATCTCAAGACAGCCTCATATACTGCCGCAGTGTCCCAGGAAGGGCCCCCCGACCCAAAGGAACCTAATCCCAGACCCTATCCACCCCCTAATATCCCTCGGAAATGAAAACCAAGAACCCCAAAACCCATACTCAACAGGAACCCCAAAACCCCCACTCTAACTCTCCTCCCCCCCTCCGCACCCATCGCATCAGACACGCCGCCAACCACTCGTCCCCATGCACGCCCCTCACCCCAGTCAACAAGCTCAACAACACCCGCTCCAAAAGATGAATCCAGGCCACCGTCCACCCAACACAGCCTGGGCCGCGTATGGGTAGAGAGAGGCCCCGGCCACCCGTAATAAACAAAAAAAGCCCCACACATCCAAGGGCCTGGAGACCGCTGAAAGTCAAAAGCACAGAAGCTGAGCAGCGCCCCAGTCAAAGACCGAAGTCCAACCAAGGTCCCAGCCAAATCCAAGAAGGAGTCCCAAGTTGTAGTCGAGCCAGAAGAAGGAGGAGCTCCGAAGAGAGAAATCCAGCAAAAGTCCAGGGACACCGTGGCATCTGGAAGCACAAAATCCGAGCGGCGCCACCATCAAAGACATAGTCGCACAGGGCCATCCAAGGACCTGACAAAGATCCAAGAAGGAGACCAGAGTTGCACCAACACCAGAAGAAAAAAGTGTCTCTGAAGACCGGCAGCCATCAAGCCGGACCAGCAGTAGAGGAGATCACACCAGCGGCACTAGTAGAAGGCAGGTCCACATTCCACGCATCCAACATGCTCTGCGCCTCCGCTACGGTAGAACAAAACTGAGTAGTGCCATTGTGATGGACCCTCAACCTCGCCGGGTAGAGGAGGGCGAAGCGAACATGGCGAGCCGCCAGCGTAGAGCACACCGGAGCAAATGCCCGCCGTTGCTGAGCCACTTTCGTAGAATAGTCCTGAAAACAGAGCACCCTGCCGTTTTGATAGGTGAGAACGCGCTCGCCCCGAGCCGCCTGAAGAATAGACTGTTTGTGAGCATAGTTCAAGATCTTTGCTATTACCACCCGTGGCCGGGCCTGATGGGCTGAACTGAGACCCAGGCGATGCGCCCTCTCGATACGAAGCGGGCCGAGATCCGCAGGAAAGGTAACGGAGGCAGCTAACCAAGCTTCCAGCGTGCCTCTCAAGTCCCGCTCCGCTACAGCCTCTGGAAATCCGATAAAACGCAAATTGGACCGGCGTGATCTATTTTCCAGGTCCTCAATGCGATCCTCGAGAGCAGAAATAAGGCGCTGCTGTGTTGTCTGGACATCCTCCACGTGCTGCAGGCTATCCTCCACATCGCTCACCCGCTGCCGGAACGCCGCCGTCTCCTGGCCCATAGCATCCAGCGAAGCCTGGACCACCGCCAGCTTGTGATCCAACGGCAGGAGCTTTTGTTCCAACACGAGCTCCATCGCCGCCGTAACTCCGGCCGTGATTTCAGCAATCCAAGCCGGCCCCCCCGTAGCTGCTCCAGGACTCGGCGGCGCCGCCATCTTGAGTTCCCCTTGCTTGCCGCGGTCCTTTTCTCTGCGGGCCGACTTCAGCGACATACCACCGCAAAAGCGGCCCAAGACTCACTCACAGAGTCTGGAGGGGGGGAGATATCGGAGGGTCCGGTCCAAAGGCTCAACAGCCGGAGAATGCCCAAAAAGGGAGGGGCAGCTGTGTAGGGCCGCGGGAGAGAGAGACACAGACTAGCGTCCGTCTCGCTGCACAACTTCACGGATCCAAGACTGCTCAATGGATAGGCGATTAAATTCTGTGATCCTAGCTCTCTGTGACCAAGCACGAGCTCTCTCAGAAGTACACTTGGAAATCCTTACCAGCGAGTCCAACCCCAGTGCAGCACCCCTCTCCACGTGGCTCCTGTTAGTTTTCGTTTTAGTAAAGCTGGATGCAGCTGCAAACCTCCCCTCTCCTAAGTACCCCTCGGTTCAGGGACGGACATGCTTCCTTACAGCCAGCCGCAGACAGGATTCCGTAGCTGTTCCAGGGCACGGCAGCGCCGCCATCTTGACCTCCCCCTGCATGCCGCGGTCCGTTTCTTTGCGGGCCGATTCCTGCTACACGCCGCGACGAAATTGGCCCGAAACTCGCCCACCGCGTCCGGAGGAGGGGAGGTATCGGAGGGTCCGGGCCGGCGCCTCACAATCCAAAAAGTGCCCGAAGAGGGAGGGGAATCTGCGGAGGGCCGCGGGAGAGACACAGACTAGCGTCTGTCCCGCAGCATGGCGTCACGTGATGCAAAGCACATCTTAAATGTCCAACATTTCATAAGTCCATCTGATAAGAGCAGTCATTTCAGAAACCAGGGTCTGTCTCAAAATCTGGTCATAGAAGGAACAAGCAGAGATCCATTGGCGGCAGTGACCAATCATAGCAAGAAAAGTAAGCATGTCTTTCTTGGTAGCTGGGCGGGGCAGACCCAGAATAGCAGCAATGCAGAAAGTGCAGATTTTCCTCTGACCATGAGACAGGACAAAACCCAGGTATTTCACTTCAGATGTACACCAGTGCAGTTTATTTCGTGACACCTTGTGACCACACACAGACAACCATTATAAAAGGTGCAAACTATCAGCCTGACAGGTCTCCTGAATTATGGAACACAAAAAATTATACAAAATGAGAATATGACCATGAAGGGCAGTGCATGACTTTGTAGAATAACCTGAAGGGCAATTCTACACTAAGTATACTGTTGCTTAAAGGTGAAGGCAGCCTCACCAAAGGGACTAAAAATAAAACATTCTTTAGGACAATGACAGAAAAAAATCATTGGCTGCCGATGGAATGGTGGAAGAAACATAAGTGCAATGAGAATTACCAAAACACTAACAGCCCTAAATCTAGGACGAAACAGGGAATGCCATCAGCTTTAACAACAAGAGCGATGGGCGTATTATAAGAAGAGATGGTGGCTTTGATAATGTCGGAGAAAAGTCAAGAGACAAGCAGTGGAATCTCACCTTACTGCTTGATAAAACCAAGAATGAGTAACTTCAAAGAAGCACTATAGGGGGTCAGTGGAAGCCCAAACAGAGAAGTCGGGGGGAAGGGACAAAAACATTCATGCACAGACCCTGATAATGAAAGCAAAGAACAGATTAGCTTTGCTCTGCACAAGAAAGAAAACCTCTAAAACGGAATTTTTTCTTTTTCTTTTTTCTTTTTTTTTTTTTTTATGATCCAGCACAGAACGCAAAGGAAGCAGCCGTAGAAGAAACGCACAAAATTAGTCAGGATCAAAAGGAAGACAAGAAATAGTGCTTGTGTACAAACTACAAGGGAAAGATCTTAGACTGATTCAAACAGCGCTTTCAATTCATTCCACATAACAGCATGTCCTACCTCAGTATTAAACATTGGTGACACAGAAAGATGGGAGCTGAAGGAAAAATGTCATACATACACACAGCCGTACAAGTCTCATTTGTCTAGGAGTAACCAATATTCGCTTATCTTACCTTATAAGCGAGGTACAGTAATAAGAGACAATAAAATCTTATACTCTATAAAAGTTTTAACCTTACAAATGACAGAGTGGGCAGGGGGGGTTCTATAAATAATTTCATTCTTCCCGAAAGAATGGCAGCTGCTTATATATACGAGGGGCGCTTACCGAAAGTACCCCGAGATTTTTCCCAAAAAAACTCCATAATAGAACCCAAAGCTTGAACTTAAAATAAAGGGTGGGTACAGGTCACCACTACCCAGTGAGTATTAAAGAACAGAAAAAATTCAGAAATACTCACAAAATATTGGTGATATCATCTGCCCATCGCGGACGTGCCCCCAACTGAAAAGGATTCAGGTCCCAATTCCTGCCCCATACTTTCTCTGTCTCTGTCATTTGGAAGTCAGGTACCTGGGGACACATCTTAAAGACCAGAAATCGTCTTCCAAAACATGTCCAAAGTTTATTATGAGTTTCACATCTTTTATATGAATCAGGTTTGTCAGCATGTGACGGCATGTGACGTAAATGCAAACCATATATGGAAGGTCACACGAAACTTTAAACACATCAGCATTTTTCCTATCTGGAGATTGAAGTCCACTGAGGGTCAGAAAAAGCCTTGACCAGCAGAGCTTCTAATCTAAATCTGTCTGTAAATACGGCTTAACAAAACAATTGAATTCACTTCACTACATCTCTGTTTAAACATACCTGTCCTTGTACCATCTTCAAAGAAGGGAAAGATAAACAGGGCCTACCTTTGCATCTTTAAACAACATATGCCTAAGGACACTTACTAAAGTTCTGATACGTGTCCGTTCACCCCCCACCCACCCACCCCCTCCCAATCAAACAATATTGAGCACGTAGAGAAAAAAAAGAAAATATATAGCTGCAAATGTTCAAGTAATCTGCTGCGAGCATGAGGAAGGAGATGTGAAAGCCAGTCCGCTAAAAGCTTAGCTAATATTTTAACATCCACATCAAAGAGCGAGATAGGGCGGTATGACTCAAGAGAGGAGGCTTCCTTCCCAGGTTTCAATATTAAGATGATCAGGGCCGCATTAGTTCCCTGGGGCAGGCTCCCGTTCTCCATAATGTAAGTATAATAATCCCGTAAAGGTGCACAAATATGTGAGGATAGGAGCTTATAAAGCTTTGCTGTGAAGCTGCCCAGAGCCGAATAGTTATGCTGCACTTGAATCATCTTCTGCAATTCCCGAATAGTAAGTGGCACGTTCAAAGACTCTTTATCCAAATCCGTCAACTTATGCAAGCCCAAGTCTTCCAAAAAATCAGCAACAAGAGGACCAGAGCATAAATCCTGAGCTGCATAAAAGTCCTGAAAATAATCAAGAAACAATTTTTCTATATTTTCTGTTTTATGTTGGAGCACCCCCGCGCCATCTTTAATGCCCAAAATAAACTGCTGTCCCTGCGCCTTTTCTTCAAAGTAGCCAAAAGTGTGCCAGCATGATTATCATAGCAATGATATTTAAATTTCTGATAAAACAACATTTTTTTTGTGTGTTCATTATGTGGGAATTTAAAGCTCTCTCCGTAGAAATCAACGTTTCCTTGGTGGTAGGAGAGGGATGATGAGTGTAGTTATGTTTGGCCACCGCCAATTCTCACTATAAGCGCAGAATGCCCCTAAATAACCTACGATTTCTAGCTATAACATAAGCAGTGCAGTCTCCCCTAAGCACCACCTTAGCCGTACTCCAAAACAATGTGGGCTCCTGTAAATGTTGGCCATTAAAATCCAAAAATTCTTCCCATTTCTTCTGAAGATAATCCTTGAAGGGAGCATCCTGAAACAAATAACTAGGGAAACGCCAGAGAGCCGGACCCCACAAACCAAAACCCACATTCACATCTACCCAAATCAAAGAATGATCAGAAATTACGGAGGGGCCTATGGTTGCTGAATCTATATTGAGGAAGGAATGTTTTGTGGTAAGTATATAGTCAATTTTAGAGAGTGTGCCATGCGCGTGAGATCGATGTGTATAATCTCTCTCATTAGAGTTCAACAGCCATCATAAATCCACCAGATCCAAGGCAGCACAAAGATATGGAATCTCTCATTTATTGGTTCCCCCTGGTATACCCCCAGGTGAGACCGATCTCTACTCAGATCCATGACCTGATTGAAATCCCCTGCTAAAAATAAGGGTTCATTAACTCGTTCCAGTACCAAAGCAATAAGGTATTCAAAGAATGCATGGTCATATACATTAGGTGCATATATATTAAGTAGATGAAAAGAGTATGTACCAACCAAAATGTATAAGAGCAGATAATGGCCCTGTGGGTCCTGATCCACTACAAGCACTGTATGAGGTAATGATTTTTTAATCAACACTGCAACACCCGCCCGTTTATGTGGAGAAGAGGCCGCATAGACTGGTCCCACCCATGATCTACCAAGTTTAGTGTGCTCTTCAGCCATCAAGCATGTTTCTTGTAGACAAACTATGTCGGCCTTATGGTGCTTCAATTGATTAAGGATTTTGGTTCTCTTAATAGGGGATGATATACTGGACACATTCCATGTCATCAATCTCAAAGTTTGTGTAAGTGGCATAACAGCATGAAACTAGAATACAAATGCAGTAAGGTTCTTACATAGAGTTGATCGTCTTGGGCTCCCAGCCCTACCTAAGACAATCGAAAGAATCTAGGGTCTAATATTAATTAATTAATAAATGTATTTGTTTATTTATTTTCAACATTTATATACCGCCTGGAGTCTCAGCAGTTTCCAAGTAACAACATACATAATAATAAACATGAATCATACAGTTGACATATACACATCAGAGAAGAAAAAAATGGTAAAACTAGAGGGCTTAATTTGAGGTTACAGGGAGGAAGACTTAGAAGCAATGTTAGGAAATTCTTCATGAAGAGAATGGTAGATGCCTGGAATGCCCTCCCAAGGGAAGTGGTGGAGAGGAAAGTGGTGATGGAATTCAAAAAAGTGTGGGATAAAAATAGAGGATCACTAATTAGAAAATGAAGGATGTAAATTAAAGAACTAAAGGCCGGTATTGGACAGACTTGCACGGTCTGTGTCCCGTAAATGGTGTTTCGGTGTAGGATGGGCTGGGATGGGCATCAATGGGAACTCTTAATTTGGAACATGAGGATGTTACTGGCCAGACTTAAAGTAGATATCCTGCAAACAACAGGATAGTTGGATAGGCTGATGTGAGCTTGGATGCCAACTTCAGCATTTGGAACCTAGGATAATACCAGACTTTACAGTCTATGGCCCAGAAATATAAAAAAAGAGACAAGTTAATTTAATCATATATTTTTTAATGGGTATAACTTATGGTGTTATGCCTATGGCCAGGGGGTAACTGAAACTCAGCATACTATGTGATATGTCTCCTCAAGTCTGCTTATCTGCTATCCTGACCTCAGTGTCCTGGGTGCTGCCAAAACAACGAACAAAAGGACAGTAAAACCAGATGGAAAGCTGGTTTCTGCAACAAGTCTGCTTATCTGCTATCCTGACCTCAGTGACCTGGGTGCTGCCAAAACAATGAACAAAAGGACAGTAAAACCAGATGGAAAGCTGGTTTCTGCAACAAGCCTGCTTATCTGCTATCCTGACCTTAGTGACCTCAGTGACCTGGGTGTTGTGTGCCTGAGTCGTAGTGAAGGAAACTGATTACTGCAGAATCAGCTTGGATAACTATGAACTCAGCAGTTTTCACCCTATATAAGAACAGGACTTTGCCCCTAACATTAGAATCCAAGACGTTGCAACCATGGGACAGTCTCCTTTGGTCCACCCACCTATCAATTGCAGGGATTCCCAATTGTGAAGGATGGTAGTTGCCTGGGATCACGGTGAAGCTATTTTATTCTTCCAGGTCAAGGCACTGCAAGCACCAACTGTGGGGGTTGGTGATGGAAATTTTCCTTTGGCACCTGCAGCACATTTTTTAAACCCATTAACGGCAGGGACATTGATGGAAAGACCGCCTCAGCCAAATTGAACTCAATGGCTGAGGAAAAAATAAAGGCCTCGTTGAGTAAAGCCTACAAGGAAAAAAAGGAGAGGAAAAGTTTCCCTGGTTTTTGGATTTTTTTTAAGAAAATTAAGGAAACTTAAAAGCAAGTAAAAAAAGAAGAAAAAATATGTGAGCGGGAAGGCAAATGCAAAAAAATTTTGAACAGAGTTCAAAAACACAACTTCTTAGGTCAGCAGAAAACTAAGAACTAAGGAGCAGCGAGCAGCATTGGGCTGAAAGGCACTCTCACATGCGCACTGCAGGCAGTTAATGAACTTTCTTGAGTTCTTAAATTGGTGATGCACTTTTAAAGCTCTCCATACTGGGGCTCCATGGATGATGTCACCCACATGTGAGAATATGCTGCCTGCTTGTCCTGGGATAAAGACCTGAACGGTCCATCCAGTCTGCCCATATGTTCCGCCACTTATTTCTGTCAGATGGGATGATCAGTGACACTCAGAAAAGCACACAGACAATATAAAAGCATAGACAATAACCCTTTTATATATATATATTGAGTAAAGCCTACAAGGAAAAAAAGGAGAGGAAAAGTTTCCCTGGTTTTTGGATTTTTTTTAAGAAAATTAAGGAAACTTAAAAGCAAGTAAAAAAAGAAGAAAAAATATGTGAGCGGGAAGGCAAATGCAAAAAAATTTTGAACAGAGTTCAAAAACACAACTTCTTAGGTCAGCAGAAAACTAAGAACTAAGGAGCAGCGAGCAGCATCGGGCTGAAAGGCACTCTCACATGCGCACTGCAGGCAGTTAATGAACTTTCTTGAGTTCTTAAATTGGTGATGCACTTTTAAAGCTCTCCATACTGGGGCTCCATGGATGATGTCACCCACATGTGAGAATATGCTGCCTGCTTGTCCTGGGATAAAGACCTGAACGGTCCATCCAGTCTGCCCATATGTTCCGCCACTTATTTCTGTCAGATGGGATGATCAGTGACACTCAGAAAAGCACACAGACAATATAAAAGCATAGACAATAACCCTTTTATATATATATAAAAGGGTTATTGTCTATGCTTTTATATTGTCTGTGTGCTTTTCTGAGTGTCACTGATCATCCCATCTGACAGAAATAAGTGGCGGAACATATGGGCAGACTGGATGGACCGTTCAGGTCTTTATCCCAGGACAAGCAGGCAGCATATTCTCACATGTGGGTGACATCATCCAAGACCTGAACGGTCCATCCAGTCTGCCCATATGTTCCGCCACTTATTTCTGTCAGATGGGATGATCAGTGACACTCAAAAAAGCACACAGACAATATAAAAGCATAGACAATAACCCTTTTATATATATATAAAAGGGTTATTGTCTATGCTTTTATATTGTCTGTGTGCTTTTCTGAGTGTCACTGATCATCCCATCTGACAGAAATAAGTGGCGGAACATATGGGCAGACTGGATGGACCGTTCAGGTCTTTATCCCAGGACAAGCAGGCAGCATATTCTCACATGTGGGTGACATCATCCATGGAGCCCCAGTATGGAGAGCTTTAAAAGTGCATCACCAATTTAAGAACTCAAGAAAGTTCATTAACTGCCTGCAGTGCGCATGTGAGAGTGCCTTTCAGCCCGATGCTGCTCGCTGCTCCTTAGTTCTTAGTTTTCTGCTGACCTAAGAAGTTGTGTTTTTGAACTCTGTTCAAAATTTTTTTGCATTTGCCTTCCCGCTCACATATTTTTTCTTCTTTTTTTACTTGCTTTTAAGTTTCCTTAATTTTCTTAAAAAAAATCCAAAAACCAGGGAAACTTTTCCTCTCCTTTTTTTCCTTGTAGGCTTTACTCAACGAGGCCTTTATTTTTTCCTCAGCCATTGAGTTCAATTTGGCTGAGGCGGTCTTTCCATCAATGTCCCTGCCGTTAATGGGTTTAAAAAATGTGCTGCAGGTGCCAAAGGAAAATTTCCATCACCAACCCCCACAGTTGGTGCTTGCAGTGCCTTGACCTGGAACACTGTGTAGAATCTTGTGCTCCGTGTTTTACCCTGCAGAAACATTCCATCAAAAGCTGGAAACTTCAACGAGAAAAACTGTTCGGCACCTGCATGGACACAGAGATGTCGCAACCTTTGACATTGAAGGCATTGACATTGACACTGGCATCGGGAGACATCGCTTCATCTGGTAAGCCAGTTAAGAAGCTGCCAGCTTCTCAACAGGTGTTGCAGGTCACCTTTGCATCGAGTCCCTTGATGCCGACCAAGTGATTACCTCTCTTGCGCCCTGCCTCTCCAAGGCAAGGTGCGGCACTGATGTTACTGTGAAAAGCTCGATGTGCTTTTCCAAGTGAATAATATGTTTGAACTTCCGCAAGGTAATGGCGGAATAGAAATCCCTAATGTAATGTAATGTAATGTAATATCTCAACATTAACTCCCTTGGAAAATCTCATCACAGATCCAGCTCTCCATTGAGGCCCCGCTCCAGTTCATCGAGACATCATCATTCTTCCTCCTCATTTCGACGCTACAAGTCCAGTAAACATCATTCCTCGTCAGAAGCTTCGAAGAGAAAACATCGCTCTCCTTAACGGTTTTCAAAGCGTAAGAGAATGTCACATCATGTATCATTATTGGCATCGGATCGACACCGGGCTTGACGTCAACATTGATCTTCCCGATGCACTCTTTCACCAAAGCCCTTTTATGACTGACTTACAGTCTGATTCAGCTGAGGACTTACCTAGTCTACAATATGACACTACCTTGGAAAAGTTTCCACAAGGGCTAAATCTCCTACTGAAAGGCTTTCATTCACTAAATTTATTAGGCAGTTGGGCAAAGAGCTACCAGTCAAGCTAGAAGCTGATTCTGCCTACAGTGCTGAATACTTAAAGGCCTTAAATCATGATGAGCCTCCTAAAGAACTTCTTAGACTGCCTTTGCATGGTATTCTCAAAGAGAGTTTCAAGTTTATTTTGTATTTGATTAAATCACTTTTTTCAAAGATTACAAAGCGATGAACAATAAACAATTTTTTAAATGAGGGAGACATATAATTTTGGGCTAGACAGACATATAATCCATAGGGAAATCGGGAAGAACTACAATTTGATATAGGAAAGAGAACAAATAAGGATAAAACATTAGGAGTTATATTAGATCAGTACTTGCCTACTTGAAATGGAAGTGGTAACTCAGCTAAAAAGGCAAAAAGTTAATTAAAAGCTTCGCTGTACAAGAAACTTTTTTGATTTAAATTTTTTGAGATTCTTTTTATTCTCTTACATTACATTACTGACTTCTATTCCGCCCGTACCTTGCAGTTCTGGGCGGATTACAAAAGAAACAACTGGACATTTCCAGGAGAATTACAATTTAGGGTTTTGGATTACCTGAGCTGGTAGCAAGTTCCAAGTTTGGGGAGCAGTGACGGAGAAAAGTGTGGTAGTCTAGTATTTATGATTTGTAGGAATGGAGTAGTAAGTAGATTTTTGTCCTCAGATCGTAAGGAGCAGAAAGGAGAATACGGAATAATGACTCGGACTAGAAATAGCTGCGCATTGGATTGTAAAACTTTTAATGTGATGAGCGCCTGTTTATAAGTTATTCTATGTTTAAGAACATAAAATTTTGCTGCTGCTGGATCAGACCAGTGGTCCATCATGCCCAGCAGTCCGCTCACGCTGCAGCCCTCTGGTCAAAGACCATTGCCCTAACTGAGACTAACCCTACCTGCGTACGTTCGATTCAGCAGGAACTTGTCTAACTTTGTCTTGAATCCCTGGAGGATGTTTCCCCTATGACAGACTCCGGAAGAGCGTTCCAGTTTTCTACCACTCTCTGGGTGAAGAAGAACTTCCTTTTGTTCGTACGGAATCTATCCCCTTTCAATTTTAGAGAATGTCCTATCGTTCTCCCTACCTTGGAGAGGGTGAACAATCTGTCCTTATCTACTAAGTCTATTCCCTTCAGTACCTTGAATGTTTCGATCATGTCCCCTCTCAATCTCCTCTGCTCGAGGGAGAAGAGGCCCAGTTTCTCTAATCTTTTGCTGTATGGCATCTCCTCCAGTTCCTTAACCATCTTAGTCGCTCTTCTCTGGACCCTTTCGAATAATACCGTGTCCTTCTTCATATATGGTGACCAGTGCTGGATGCAGTACTCAGGTGAGGGCGCACCATGGCTCGGGACAGCGGCATGATAACCTTCTCCGATCTGTTCGTGATCCCCTTCTTTATCATTCCTAGCATTCTGTTTGTCCTTTTCACTGCCCCTGCACATTCTGTGGACGGCTTCATCGACTTGTCAATCAGAACCCCCAAGTCCCTTTCCTGGGAGATCTCTCCAAGTACCGCCCCGGACATCCTGTATTCGTGCATGAGATTTTTGTTACCGACATGCATCACTTTACACTTATCCATGTTGAACCTCATCTGCCATGTCGATGCCCATTTCTCAAGCTTGATTATGTCACGTTGCAGATCTTCGCAATCCCCCTGTGTTTTCACTAAATTTGCGGATATGAAGTTATTCAGAGTAATCACCTCACTCGCTGTACTAGTGTCCAGATCGTTTATAAAGATGTTGAAGAGCACGGGTCCAAGCACTGAGCCCTGCAGCACCCCACTGGTGACGCTCTTCCAGTCCATGTATTGCCCATTTACCCCACTCTGTTTCCAATGCTCCAGCCAGTTTTTAATCCATGTTTGTATTTCACCCTCGATTCCATGGCTCGCAATTTTCTGAAGTAGTCGTTCATGTGGAACTTTGTTGAACTCCTTCTGAAAAGCCAGATATGCAATGTTGACCAGGTCGCCCTTGTCCATCTGCCTGTTTACTCCCTCAAAGAAGTGCAGCAAGTTCGTCAAACAAGATCTGCCTTTGCTGAAACCGTGCTGGTTGGTTCTCATCAGACCGTGTTTGTCAAGGTAATCAATGATGCAGTCTTTTATCAGCACCTCTACCATCTTTTCCGGTACCGAGGTCAGACTCACCAGTGTGTAGTTTACCGGATCTGCCCTCAAACCTTTTTTTGAAGATTGGCGTAACATTCGCCACCTTCCAGTCTTCCGGAATCTTTCCCGATTTGATTGACAGATTGGCTATTAGTTGAAGCATTTCAGCTATAGTCCCTTTCAGTTCCTTGATGACCCGCGGATGGATGCCATCTGGTCCCGGGGATTTATTGATTTTTAAGCCTATCATTCAGCCTGCATACCTCTTCTAGACTGACCGTCAACCCTGTCAGTTTCCCGTCTTCATTTCCAGCATATAGCCTGATGGGTTCTGGTATGCTGTGTATATCCTCTTCGGTAAATACAGACGCAATTTCTTCAGACTGCCCTGGGGGTCGGTAGTAGATGCAGATCTTTGTTTCCAGTCCATTTGTTCCTGGAATTTTGACCCATAGAGACTCTAACTTATCTGACTGTTATGGCGTGTTCTCTCCAGTAGATTCAATTCCCTCTTTGACGTATATGGCAATGCCCCCACACAAGTACCTTCTGACCTATGCTCCTCCTACACAAGTACATCCTCTCTCTTCCCCCCCACCCCCCATGCATTGAACGCCTCACTCTCTCTTCCTCTCTCAGCTACCTCCCGCCATGAGTCCAACATCTCTCCCTTTTGTTCTTTGACACGCAGCTCCTGATTGGTGAGGCCCGACTTTAGTACTGGAAGAGGCGGTCGGAGCATACAGCTAGTGATTTCCTTCACTCGCTGGGCTCCGGCTGCCCTCTCCTGCCTCCTCTTCATGGTCGGAAAATACCGCGAATGACCGGGACCGTGGACCGCGAAGTCGTGGGGGAGCACTGTACCCACAAAATATCTGTGGCATAAACCCCCCCCCCCTCGGCAGATCTGTTTACTGACAGGTCTACAGCAGTCAGGTTTTAGGATCGTAAAACCCCATGCAAAATAGCCAAGCAAATGTTAGTGAATTGCTTTGCTATTTTGCATGGGGTTTTACATATATGCATGGCCAGATCGGAAAATGGGCGATCGAGGGGAAAAACATGCATTGGGCTGTTTTGTGATCGGGTCAGTTAGCACCAATTGTTTAGCGACGATCGCTGACTTTAGTGAATCGGGGCCATAGTTTCTATTTCTACCTAGCTAAGTTTCATTTCTTTCTATCTGGTATACGTTTGATAAGCGAGAAGTCTTCTCAAAGTGGAGGGGGTAGGGGCTCCAGTTCTGTACTTCACCTTAAAATAATAGATGTTTCTGAGACACTGTGTCTCAACAGTAAGGCAATTTTTTTCAGTGTGCCCATCTAAGCTATCACATGATCAGATAAGTCCAATATCTTAGCCTAGTCTCCAGACGTGTGTGTGGTTCTTCATACCGTCACCATGGTTATGCAATTTCCTCAGTCCTGCAAGAGTCCATGCTTCTATAGACTAGCAGAGCTGTTGCCAGGAAGATGTTTATCTGAAAACTTCTTTCTTTTTAAGGATAAAGTTTAAATTTCTTTTATAGTGTGTTTCTTTGAGTTTTATTAGAAAAATATTAATGCCAGTTATTGTCAATTAAACCAATGAAGGGAGTCTCTACATCAGATTAGATTAATTTTGCTAGGCTGTTTGTCATTGAGAGTATGTAGACCATTCTGTTAGCTTTCTACATCATTTATAGGCTTTTAAATCTTATTTTTAAAGATTTTTTTTAAATTCGGGGGTTAATGTCAATAATGCAATCTATTGTTAAGTAGTGTGTACTATAATCCAGAAATAAAACCTACATTTGATCAATATTTCTTCCTGTTCCAGGCTAAAAATGATTGGAACCAATATAGAAAATGTTTAAGGATAAATGTGATCTGGAATGAGCTGGAAAGTGTTGATATTTACCATGTTGTTTTTAACCAAATCTACATCCCTGATTATATTGGCAATAATGTGATTTCTAAAATTGTTTTTATCTTTTTTCCTTAGCTCTTGCAGAATTCACTGAAGCAGATGAGTTAATGGCTGAGCTGGCTATTAGTGACAATGTGTTCCTGTTTCTCATGGACTCTGTGGTGGCGTCTTCAAATTTCTACTTTGAGGAATTCTACATTCGCAGAATTCATAACCTCATCACCGACTTTCTGGTGCTTATGCCAATGAAAGTGAGTTGCACATATGTTTTAAACCTAAATATGCACTTGTATTGTGCATCAAGTATCTTTTTTTTGTTTGCGTACCTGAATATTTTTTTATTCTGAATGAAAATCACTCCTGTACTGAAGACAGTAACTGTTGGTCCCCTAAGTCGCAAATCTGCAGAAGTGTGTCACTCAAAAACTCTAAACTCCCCTTCTGTAGTAGAGAACTGCTCCATCTTCAGTTTTTCCTTCTGCAAGTGAACTCAGAATGTGTGTTTTGGTCTGCTCTGCTTCATTCTATTATTTTGGAGTATTTTTGCCATCAGTTTTCAAATTTTCTGCGTGACTTCGGTGCTTGGAGGTCCCCTTCTTGGGTTTTCTATGCCAGGGAAAGGACTCGGTCTTGTGTGGGTGGACTGCTGCTCCCATGCCAATCTCTTGGAGTACCTGTGGAGCCAGCCTACTTTGAGTCATTTTAAGAACACAGGGTCCATTCCCCTGGGAGCTTGCTTGCTTCCTGATTTATCAAAGGCTTGAGTGCAGGCTCTATGGCCCCTGTGTAACAAACCTTTAGGTTTCAGGGAGCAGGCTTCAAAGTTTCTACCCCCAGTGTGCCACATGGATATTTGGGGGGGTTGGTGTTCGCCTGACTGGCAGCTAGAAGATTTTCAGATGTTGACATGTTCCTCATTCTCACTGAGGCAGAAAGCTTTTCCCTGCAAGCTGACAGGCACCAGTGAGCACACCCATTGTTTCCTAAGGGGCAAATCAGGGGATTGTGTGGGGTGGGGGTGGGGTGCGTTAAAACCTTTTTATGAGTATTTCTGGAGTTAGGATTAGGTTCCCACTAGTGCTGACCGATTCACGATTCGAATCGATTCACCGATTCACTTTGGGTGAATCGATTCACCGATTCACTTTGGGTGAATCGATTCCTGTTTAAATAAAAATTGATCTCCCGATTCAGTGACTGAGTCACCGGCAAAGCAAAACGTTCCTACAGCGACCCTCCAGGCTGAAGTGAAGGAGAAGGCCGACGAGGTCGGATGACAAAGATTGTGACGCGCAGCGGCGTGGGGGGACTGAGCTTGGTGTCATTTTCACTCCCTTCCTGTCATCCTACCCTTGCCGCAGCTCCTTCACGCACCAACGGCTGCCGCTGTGGAGAGAGTGATGACCTTATGCAGTGTTCTTCCTAGGGCCTTTTAGCTGGGCGCTCCGCCCGGCTAATTTAGATGACCGCTCGGCTATCATCCGATCGTGAATTCTGCAGCTGCCGCCGCTGCTCAACATTAAATAAAAATCGGCTTGGAGAACTTATGCTCCGGGGCTCTAACGTGTGCGTGCCGGCTTCCCTTTTCTTCCCTCTGAAATCGGAAGTTATGTTCGAGGGGGAAGGGAAGAGAAGGGAAGCCGGCACGCACATATTAGAGCCCTGGAGCATGTGTTCGCAACGGGCTAAGGCGGGAGACAGGTCAGTGAAGCTTACAATTTGCTGTTCTTGTTGCCAGGTCCTGCCTACTTTCTGTTTTTTCTCAGCTTATGAAACCTCCATTTGAACCTTTTATCAAGGCTCATCTGAAGTACCTTACTTGGAAAGCGGTGTTTCTCATTGGCCTCACTTCTGCTCGTTGAGTTAGTGAGCTTCAAGCATTGGTTGCGGATCCACCTTTCACAGTGTTCCACCATGACAAGGTGGTCCTTCGCACTCATCCAGAATTCCTCCCCAAAGTGGTCTCGGAATTTCATCTGAATCAATCCATTGTTCTTCCTGTGTTCTTCCCAAATCCTCACTCTCACCCGGGAGAATCAGCTCTTCATACTCTGGATTGTAAACGTGCTTTGGCTTTCTACCTGGAACACACTAAGCCACACAGAACTGCTCCTCAACTTTTCATCTCCTTTGATCTGTTCAAGTTGGGACGTCCCATCTCTAAGCATACCATCTCCAACTGGATAGCGGCTTGTATCTCTTTCTGCTATACCCAGGCTGGATTACCCCTTCACAGTAAAGTCACAGCCCATAAGGTCAGAGCAATGGCAGCTTCTGTAGCCTTCCTCAGATCGACACCGATTGAGGAAATTTGTAAGGCTGCCACTTGGTCCTCGGTTCACACCTTCACTTCTCATTATTGTCTGGATACTTTCTCCAGACGGGATGGACAAACAGTATTACAAAATTTATTCTCCTAAGTTGCCAACTCTCCCACCTTCCCATTGCGGTTAGTTTGGAGGTCACCCATTAGTGAGAATACCTGCCTGCTTGTCCTGGGATAAAGCAATGTTACTTACCGTAACAGTTGTTACCAGGGACAGCAGGCAGCTATTCTCACGTCCCACCCACCTCCCCTGGGTTGGCTTCTCTGCTAGCTATCTGAACTGATGAGACCGCCCTGGTCTGGGCGGGAAGGCACTCGCGCATGCGCAGTGCGGGCGACTCGAAACTTCGAGTTTCTTCAAGCAAAAAATGCTTGTGAGGCGTCCGCGTCGGGGCTCCGTTGGATCACGTCACCTATTAGTGAGAATAGCTGCCTGCTGTCCCTGGATAACAACATTGGTAAGTATGGTATGTAACATTGGTAAGTATGGTATGTAACATTGGTAAGTATGGTATGTAAATATGGTAAGTAACATTGAATTTTCTTCCTTTTGTTGTCTGGTCATTATTCAAATCATGTTGGTCCCAGACTCTGATTGTTTTCTGAAATCTTGCTTGCCAGGGTCTCCTGCCCATTTGTCGTTTCCTTATTTCTCTGTGATAACCATCCATCTTCCATCTCTGCCCTCAACTTCCATTTTCCTTCCCTCCCATGGAGGTCTGGCATCGTTTCTTTTTTTCATCTCCATCCCCGCAGCTGCAGCGATGGATCACCACCATCCACAGATCCACCATCTCTCCTTTTCTCAACTACCTTTTCATCCAGCATCTCTCCCTCCTTCCCCACCACCCCAGGGTCCACCTGCTCTCCCTTTTTCTTCCCAACTACCCTTCTATCCAGTATCTCTATACCCACCCCCCTCCACACCATCTCTTGCTTCCAACTAGAGAGCTGCACGGGAACGGGGATGACGGGAATCCCGCGGGACCCGCGGGGATCCCGCGGGTTCCCCCTTTGGGTCACGGGGATCCCGTGGGGACGCCCCCTAGGGTCGCGGGGATCCCGTGGGGACGCCTCCGAGGGTCGCGGGGTTCCTGCGGGGTTGGATCGCAGCGGGGTTGGTCGAGCCGCGAGGGTAGTCTTCTTCTCCTTACCTGCCCTGTCGCAGCACACATCCGAACGGAAATCTTCCCGATGTCAGCGCTGACGTCGGAGGGAGGGCTTAAGCAAAGCCCTCCCTTCCTCCGACGTCGGCGCTGACATCAGGAAGACTTCCGGTCGGCTGTGTGCGGCAGGGCAGGTAGGAAGAAGGCAATGGCGTACGAAAGAAGGGGGAGGGGGCGGACCGCCCCGGAGAATGTGCACAGCCGGTCAGATCCCCCAATCGACCGACAACAGGCCCGGCCGACAAATCTCCCTGCCCTGTAGCCGCGAATCTAAATTACCTCTTACAGCAGCTTCACTACTCCAGCTGCTGTAAGAAGGTAATTTAGATTCGCGGCTACAGGACAGGGAGATTTGTCGGCCGGGCCTGTTCTGTTGTCGGTCGGGTGCAAAAGCGCCACAAAGGTGGAGGCAGGGAGGGAGGAAAGGTGGAGTGGAGAAGAAAAGACGCTTAAGGGGGGAGAAGGCCGCTGAAAGTACTGGGGAAGACAAAGGGGTGGAAAAGAACGCTGAAAGGACATGGGGTAAACGGGAGAAAGGGGGCGAAGGACCCTGAAAGCACTGGGGAAGACAAAGGGGTGGAGAATGCCACTGAAAGGACATGGGGAAGGCAGAGAGGGGAGAAGGATGCTGCCTGACAGGACATGGGAAAGATGGTGGGGAGAAGGACACTGAAAGGAAATGGGGAAGAGGGAATGGGAAGAAGACGCTGGCAGGGAAGAAGACAGAGGTGCCAGACTATGGGGGGAGCGGAGGGAAAAAGATGGGTGCCAGACCAATTTGGGAGGGGGGAGAAAGGGAGAGGCACAGTAACAGAGCAAATGGAAGACACAGAGAGAAGAGAGGCAGTGGATGGAAGGAATTGAATGAGAACATGAAGAAAGCAGAAACTAGGCAATAAAGGTAGGAAAAAAATTATTATTATTTTTTTTTTTTTTGCTTAAGGATAAAGTAGTATATTAGTTGTGTTGATAAAAATTTATAAACATTAGAGGCTCTGGTAGAAACCCGTTTACAAAGTATGTATTCTTCCCAATTAATATTTCCAAATTAATAAAGTCTTTTTGCTTATTTTTAAATGGGTTTCTACCAGAGCCTTTAATTCAGTAGCATAATTAAATGAAATAACTATTTCTGTAGTTTATAGGGACAGGCGGGGACGTAGGGGATTCCTCACGGGGACGGGTGGGGACGGAGGGGATTCCTCGCGGGGACGGGTGGGGACGGAGGGATTCCTCGCGGGGACGGGTGGGGACGGGTGGGAGTCCTCACGGGGACGGGTGGGGACGGGTGGGACTTTGGCGGGGACGGGTGGGGACGGGTGGGATTTCTGTCCCCGCGCAACTCTCTACTTCCAACTTGTCTCCCTTTCTGTTTCTTCCCTTCTTAAATCCCATTGTCCATCATCTATCTCTCTCTCCTCTGTTTTAGACCATTATTTCAAACCCTCTCCCTCCCCCAGTCACATTTTTTGAACCCTCCTTCCTCCTTGTACGTCTACACTAGGGCCCCTACCCCTGAAGGCATGACCCCCCTGAAGGCCTGCATGCCCCCCATGTCCAGCATTTGTTCTATTTTCTTCCAGTTCTTTCTATGCCTCTCTCTCCTTCCTTCCTCCCTCAACTGACTCACAAGCGAAAACAGGAAGCCAATGGCATGACTTGAAAAGAGGGGTGATGTGGCCAGCTGTATTTTGGACCAAATGCAATCCTTTCATGCCTAAAGTAATACCTGTAAACAGAGAATTGCAATAATCAAGTCTTCTTGTAATCATGGACTATCTTGATCAGATTGTATTGGTCCAAAAATGATCTTAATTGACGGACCATGCGCCACTGATTTAAAAAAAAAAAAAAGCATTTGTCCAAGGAGTGTAATGGGTGCTGGGTTTAGCACGCCTAACCATTCTGAAATGTTAATTCCTTATGGTGAAAGGGAAGCAGCATATTTTACCAAAGTATAGCACCTATATGAAAGTTGCACTGACTACTAAAACTGCACAAATCGCTTTGCACGCTTGTCCAATTTCTCATGTGAACCTCAGGAGCCAACTACTGCAAGAGCAGAGACTTATTAGTAAATAAAGTTGTTGGGTTAAAATTAAATTTGAGCAAGAGAGAGAACTGCCATACGAAAAAGTCGAAAAACAGCTCACCAGCGCGTGAACCTCCGCCCTGGGCAACCAGACTCACACACCGCAAAGCATCCGCCTGGGTCGCCCTCTCTCACCATGGCAGTGCTCTGCCTGCCTCCTGCATCCGATTGGCAGTCGAGTCTCATTTCCTTCCCCCGGCACGCCTTCACCATTGGACGTTTCCACCATCTGCAGCCACAGGAGAGGGGCGGTAGGAGGCATAAGCAATGTTCTCCCCAGAAATTTTTTCCATCCGGGTGGCATGAAAAAGTAGCCGGGTGGGGGCGGGATGGGGAAATTTGGTGGTGGTGAAAATTAAGGGCTCCTTTTACAAAACTGCAATAGCGTTTTAGCGCGTCCAGAATTGCCGCGTTACACGGCTAGAACTAACATCAGCTCAATGCTGGCGTTAGCGTCTAGTGCGTGCAGCAATTCTGCGCGAGCTAAGCATGCGGTAAAACCGCTATCACAGTTTAGTAAAAGGAGCCCTAAATGTGTACTATTTGTATTAGTTAATTATTATTAGTTATTTTCCAAATCTCAATATGACTGCCTTTCTTAAGGTTTGATACTTGTTGCATAATATTTTTATTAAATTTAAGAAGTATCCAATTCTAGAAGTGAATAATTAGATATTTGCCCTCTTTCAAATGGTATAGAGCAGCACGTCTCAAACTTTTTAAACTCCGGCACACTAAACGGAGCAAATGTTTTTTGTGGCACACTAAATGTAGCAAATGTTTTTCATGGCTGGAAAAAATTTCTGGGGAGAACACTGTTGCCGTTACTTTGCAAAGTCCAATCACGTCAAAGAATGATGCTTATCTGGGCAGTTGTATAATAAAAAGAATGGATAAGATAACATGAGAAGTGAAATTGTCATGAATCAGAGGGATACATACACTGTAGGTCCTAAAAGCAGGCTTGTGGATTAGATATAAACTATGAAGGCAGTGGCGTATCTAGCATATGTGACACCCGAGGCCCATCATTTTTTGACACCCACCCATCTGTATGAAAAACTTGATTTTTAGTAACAATCCACACATCACACAAGAGTGTACCTAGGAAAAGGCAGCATCTTACATATTGCAGTGAGCAGTAAATCTATACACCCATTGTAAAACTAAACAAGCCAGTGGCCGGTGCTAAAAAAAAGCTCTACAATTTTGTAAAAGGGGGATAAAATAGAAAAACGTAGACAAAGGTTAAATTGAACCACCAAGAAACTGGACTCTGCATACAATACAACATCACAGAAACGGCAATGCATCTCCCCTAAAGCCAAAAAAATAAATAAATAATTTTTTTTTCTACATTATCTTCTCTGGTTTCTGCTTTCCTCATAGTCTTGTCACTCTCTTCTTTTTATCCACTGTCTACCCTCTCCCTGCCCCTTCTATATGGCATCTTCTCTTCTTGTATTCCCCTTCCATCTCTCCCTTCACCCCTATTAGTCTGGCATCCATCTTCTTCCCTTCCCTCCTTCAATGGTCTGGCATCTCTCTCCTGTTCTTCCCTTTCCTCTCCCACACACCCATGGTCTGGCATTTCACTCTCTCCTCTCCCTTCCCCCCACTTCTATCATCATCTGCCCCCTTTCTTTCCATCCAACCCAATTCCATCCAGTATCCTTCCCCCTTATGTCTCTCTCTCCTTTCCCTCCTCCACCCTTCCATACCACCCTGACCCCCTTTTTCTCCCTCTACCACCCTTCTATGCTCCTCTCTCCCTCCAAACCAGCAAGGTCCCATGGTGACTGATTCTGCTGCCTCTGCCTCTGAAAGATGTAAGTGACGTTGGAGGGGGTGGGCCAGCAGACGCAGGGAGTTGCGGCAAGGTTCCGCAATGACTGCAGCTGCCAGTCCACCCCTTCCGACGTCACTTACGTCTTCCGGAGGCAGAGGCGGCAAATGCAGTCATCACGGGACCTTCCTGCACTTCAGTGCTGCTGCCGACTCTGCTTCGGAATAAGTACGGCAGCCACGCTGAGGTGCAGGAGCCATTTAGAGCAGCTCGGAAGGTTTTGGATCCAGCCGGCTGTGTACCCCCTAGGGCTGGCACCCGGGGCGGTCTGCCATTGTATGAGGGGACAAAAAATAATAAAAAGGATGGATAAGTTGACCGATTTAAACATGTCATACAATTATAACCACAAAAATGTCATAAAATGTAATTCTAAACTCAAAAGACTCCAGACGAAAAGCAGACTAGAAAGGAAACCAGAAAAGATCAAACCCATAGTACTAAGATTCAAATGCTAAAATCGGACATGTCCATTATGAAGAGACGTGTGGATCACTGCTAATTATAACAAGTGAGTCTTTAAAATATGAAACGGTAACGGAGAGCCAGACCTGGTGGACGGAAGTGATAAATACTGGAGCCAAAACCAGGGCACCGTGATGAAACTTGAATGGAAATATGGATAGCTATTTATAGTTTTGAGGAAAATTGCGTTGCGACCATGTCATAGAAAAGAATAAATAATGTTTAAATTAAAAACCAAGAGCATAATGTAATACCGAGCTCAGAATTAATGAAATAACATGCTAAAAGAACTTAACCCTCCCCCCCTAAAATAGGGCATAGTCATACTTAAAATGATGGCTGGTTACAAACAGTATGCCTAGACTATATAGACCTAAACAGGGCAAAAGTAAACGTATGGGAAATGAACAGCTGATAATACAGAGTGTATCTTGAAAACATAAGCCGATAGTAGCTCAAAGACAAACTGACCGGGTAGATGAAAAGTGAAACCTGGGAAAGATCTAAATTATTGTTCAAATGAGCTTCTATTAAAATCAAAGAATAAAACCACAACATTCGGGAAAGTAAAAAAGGGAGAGTAAAATGGACTTACCAAAAAGGTCTCTGTACTGATGAGATAAACTCGTACGCAGAATAAATGTAAACACGCGACAGTGGGGCTATGATATTTGATCCGTTGAAAGAGGCACCAAAAAAGTGTTGGCAGTAGATTGGATGCACACTGATAGGGGAGGGGCATCAGGCTGTTAAAAAAGGCTGCTTTAATAAATAAATGAAAATACTGGTGAAAAACTAAATAAAAAACCAAAACCATGATAAAATGCCGAACCTGACTGCAAGTGGTAGTGAAAGTAGCATAAGGCACCCATAGTACTGTTTGTGCCAGAGCTGCTTAGAATAAAGAACCGTGCTGTACATGAGGAGAAAAAAGAAAGAATGAGGTGATAAGATGTAAAGTGCTGGCCCCTCACTGCACCACTTGATAAACTAAGGAGCGATGTTCTAGAGAAGGGATGTCCATAGTTTTTGGGCTTGCGAGCTACTTTTAAAATGACCAAGTCAAAATGATCTACCAACAATAAAATTTAAAAAAAACACAAAGCACACTGTACGCATAGAAAATGTTAATTATCATTCCTATTCCGTGCTTTTTCAAAGAGGTCAAAGCAGATGACTCTATGCACTGTCACCTCAGTAACAACCATACAAAAATAGACAAATACCCCCTCCCTTTTTACTAAACCACGATAGCAGTTTTTAGCGCAGGGAGATTCGCTGAATGCCCAGCGCTGCTCTCGATGCTCATAGGCTCCCTGCGCTAAAAAACGCTATTGCGGTTTAGTAAAAGGGGACCATAGTGCAAAATATAAATTCTCAAAACAGACACATTTTGATCACTAAATTGAAAATAAATCATTTTTCCTACCTTTGTTGTCTGGTAGTTTCATCAGTCTCTGGTTGCACTTTATTCTTCTGACTGTGCATCGACTATTTCTTCCCTTCTTTCAGCCTCCTGTATGCTTCCTCTCCTCCAGACCTCATTCCCTCCTCCAACTTTTTCTTCCTCTCTTCATGGCCCCCTTTCTTTTTTCTCTCTTCATGCCCACTTTCTTTTTTTTCTGTTTCTCTTCTTTCCTTCTATCTCCCTGCCTGCCTTCTTTCTTTCTTCTCCCTGCCCTCCCCTAAGCCACTGCCATCGGGGAACAGGCCCCCAAGTTGCTGCCACCATAGGATAACAGGTCCCAAAGCTGCCGCTGCTCCAAGCTCTCCCTGTGTCGGGCCGACCAGCATTCCTCTCCCCGACGTCAATTCTGCCGTCAGAGAGGAAGTTCCGGCCCAGCCAGGCAGCAATTGGCTAGCCAGAACTTCCTCTCTGATGACAGAATTGATGTCGGGGAAAGGAAGGCTTATCTGCCCAAGATCGTGATTGATCTTTTGGGCACCCCCGTTCTAGAGAAATGCTGCCGGGTCCTGCCTTCGATCAGAAAGTAGGCAGGACCTGGCATCAAAAACAGCAAATTGTAAGCTTCACTGATCTGTCACCAGCCTTAGCCCATAGCGAATGCATGCTCCCTGGCTCTAACATGTGCATGCCGGCTTCCCTTCCCTTCTCTTCTCTTCCCCCCTGGACATAACTTCTGGTTTCGTAGGAAAGAGAAGGGAAGCCGGCATGCACACGTTAGAGCCCTGGAGCATAAGTTCTCCAAGCCGGTTTTTAATGTTGAGCAGCGACGGCAGCAGTAGAATTCACATTCGGTTGATAGCCGGGTAGCCGGGCGGTCATCTAAATTAGCCTGACAGAAGCGGAACCCTGGAGGGAGTTGGCGGATCCGCCTTTAATCTCTTCGCATTTCCTCCTGTGAATACAGTTGTGAGCTGTTTGCCGAGTTGAAGTCATTTGAACTCACAGCTTGTCTTCCCCTTCAATTCTCACTGCAAAAAGGAAATTACACCCAAATTATATCTCCAAAGGGCACCTGGTGCTGCAGAGCAAAACGATTAAGCGTCCATCACGGTGAGCTGCCAAGCCACGCCATCAAAAAAGGGATGGTTAACAAGAATAAGAATGTTATAATGCCCCTGTATCGCTCCATGGTACGACCTCATCTGGAGTATTGCTTTCAATTCTGGTCTCCTTATCTCAAAAAAGATATAGTGGTGCTAGAAAAGGTTCAAAGAAGAGTGACCAAGATGGTAAACAGAATGGAACTCTTGTATGAGGAAAGACTAAAATGGTTAGGGCTCTTCAGCTTGGAAAATAGACGGCTGAGGGGAGATAATGATTTAAGTCTACAAAATTCTGAGTGGAGTAGAATGGGTAAAAGTGGATCTATTTTTCACTCAGTCAAAAATTACAAAAATTAAGGGACACTCAATGGAGTTACAGGGAAATACTTTTAAAACCAATTGGAGGAAATGCTTTTTTTCACTCAGAAAATAGTTAAGCTCTGGAACGCATTGCCAGAGGTTGGTAAAAGCGGATAGCATAGAAAAGGTTTGGACAAGTTCCTGGAGGAAAAAGTCCCTAGTCTGTTATTGAGAAAGACATGGGGGAAGCCACTGCTTGCCCTGTACTGGCAGCATGGAATATTGCTACTCCTTGGGTTTTGGCCAGGCACTAGCGACTGGGATTGGCCACTGTGAGAACGGACTACTGGGCTTGATCGACCATTGGTCTGACCTAGTAAGGCTATTCTTATGTTATTTTGCCTTGCATTGCAGCCCTTTTGGACAAAGGTAGTAGCTACTTTGGCTCAATTGCTGGGAAGACGTGTAAGTACTACCCCCCATACTTGCCTTCTGGGCTTACATAACCATTGTCCGTATAATGGCAAACTAGACTGTTGCGGCTGGGCTTTTCGGCAGCTAAATGTTTGTTTGTTGTTTATTGGAAAAATATTAAAGCACTTGGTCTGGCTGAGTGGAGCTTGAGATTACACATGCTGGGGACGATGGAATTAATGATTGCATAGAGGAAAGGCTATTATGTACAATCGATGAACACTTGGTCCATATTCTTGGACAAGATAGATACCCTCTGTTGTTGATCCTTTATATGTGGTTTATTACCACAGATTATGTCCCTGCACTGGATCCCAAGATATTTTCCTATCAATCCTGAGTAAAGGGGATACAAGTGGGGGTGTGGAGGTGGGTGGGATTCTGGGTAGGAAGGTGGTGGCCTGCTGCTCTAACTGGCTCTCTGTCTATTGGAGGATATGAGACTCTCTGATGGATCTGAATGATTCATTATTGATGTTTGGAGTTGAGTCATTTTCTATATTTGAGTATGTTTACTGTTCAGTAGAAAATTTTTTGGATTCTTCTGTGTTATGTGCTTCTTTCTATCCATGGACAGTGTGCTATATACTAAAGAATGACACGGGGAAAAAATCTGTCCCCATCACTGCCCCGTTCCCAGCCCACCGTCCCCTTCACCGCCCCATCCCCGCCATTCCTGTCACCGTCACTGCCACCCCCTTCACCGCCCCGTCACTGTCACTGCCATCCCATTCACTGCCCCGTCCCCGCAGCATCCATACAAGCCTCAGTACTGCAATATTTAGCTTATTCCTTCCTTATAAATCAAAGTTCTGGTTGCTGAACTGGAGAAACAGACGTTCAGCTGGCAGGGCTTTGTTTATAAATTTTTATCAACACAGCTAATATACTACTTTATCCTAAAGCAAAAAAAAAGAAAAGAAATAGAAATTTTTTTTCTACCTTTGTTGTCTGGTTTCTGCTTTCCTCATCTTCTCATTCAATTCCTTCCATCCACTGTGTGTCTTCTCTCTGTGTCTTCCATTTGCTCTGTTACTGTGCCTCTCCCTTCACCCCCCCCCAATTGGTCTGGCACCCATCTTCTTCCCTCCATTCCCCCATAGTCTGGCATCTGTCTTCCCTTCCAGCGTCTTCTCCCCACTCTGTCTTCCACATTTCCCTTCAGCGTCTGTTCCTCTCCACCCTCCTTCAACATCTGTTCTATTCCTTTCCACCACCACCCTTCTCTCCCTCCTTCACCATCTGTTCCTTTCTACCACTCTTCTGTTCCCTTCTTGCGGCCTGACTAACTATCTATCTCCCTCCTTCCCTCTTACCTTCGTGGCATATGAAAATGTAATTTGTGCAAGCCGCTTAAGCCTGCGAGCTCGGTCCCCGTCCCATCCCCACAAACCATCTCGCTTCTGTGATCCTATTTTCCCCATTTCTAATATCTCCCCTATGTATCTGACATTGCCCCCCCTGTGTCCATATACCATCCCCAAGTATGTCCCCTTTATGTCTCTGTCCCTATGCCCTCATGCACATAATTTCCCTTCTGTTTCTGTTACTTTCCTGTGTTCAGATTTCCCACCTCTTCCTATTCCACACCAATATGTCTCTTCTCTGAAACCCCATCTTCTTTCCCTCTTTCTTCCCCTGCTTCCCGCATCTAGCTCACCTGCCTGTCCTCCTCTTTCTTTCTTTCCTGCTATGAGTTTGTTTCTCTCCCTCTTCATCCCCTTGGCCCAGAATCTCTTTCCCTTTCACTTCCTCGTGTGAGCTGGGAACATGCGCAATCGCGCGGTCCAGCATCCCCCTCCCGCCTGATCGCAGCGTTCTGCCATCTCCCTCCCTCCACCTCGTCTTAGATGCCGAGTTTGCCGACTTTAAATTCTTTTTCTCCCAGCCGCACGCTTTCAAAAAGCCGCACATGTGCGGCTGCTCAACTTGTTGAAGCTTCTCCTCTGACGCAACCGGAAACAGGAAGTTGGAGCAAAGGAGAAGCTTGAACAACTCGAGCAGTCACGCATGACACAGCTTTTTGAAAGCGTGCAGCTGGGAGAAAAAGAATTAAAGTCGGTATCTAAGGTGAGATGGAGAGAGGGAGATGGTGGAACGCTGCGATCAGGCATGAGGGGGCTGCTGGACCGTGCGATCCATGATTGCCTCACTGTGGAGACAAGACCATTCACCGCTCTACGGGGCGGTGAATGGCCTTGTCCCTGTCCCCGCGGAGACCACTATTTTTTCTCTCCTTGTTTCGGCGGGTTACCCGCTGCTACTCGCGGCTAGCCGCGGGTTACAACCACCATGTCATTCTCTACTATATACATAAAAACTCAATAAAAATGTAAATTAAAAAAAAAATAAAAAGCACTGAACATGCCTGTTTGGAGTCATTCCTTCTAATAAAAAAAGAAAAAGTAACAAGGATGTTCATGGAGTATGGGAAATGAGTCATGGTAAAGGGGCCATTTTAGATAATGTAACAACTTGATAGAATTGTTAAAGAAACTTCAGTTCCATGTTATTTGTTTTGAAAAATATAGTGTAAAGAACTCCATTGAAAAGTAAGATAGTTTTCTTTATTCATTTGAGATTTACTTTGAAAAACTTATTTCACTTGCAGGTGAAACAGTTGAGAAATCGAGCAGAAGAGGATGCTCGATTGATCCACATGAGCATTCAGATGGGGAATGAGCTGCCAACTTCCTTACGGCGAGATCTAGAATATCTCATGCTTTTGGTAAGACCTACAATGAAGTGTGACAACACCTTTCAGTGGTAGAAAAAAGAGGCCATGCATTTGGGCTTGGAGGATGAGATGTACAGTGTCTGCATCTATGAGCCAAACTTGTTTTTTTCTGTTACATAGAGCATTTTGGACTCCGGTTTGTTTACAGAAGTTAGATAGCTCTAAATCTAATAGATGCTGGCACTGTCATCTTGAAGCTGGGACATTAGATCATTTGTTATTCTATTGTCCATTGATACTTGCTTTTTGGAAATCAATATGGGGTCAAATAAATAGTTTGTTAGATAATCCGGTGGCATTTTCCTTTGACACCGTATTGTTTGGCATTTCAATGAGGGCTAAAAGCCAAATATATTCTAATAATAATAAGCTTCTACTCATTATGACAGGGTTGCCATACAACAGATTATGAATAATTGGAAAAATTGAGATAGGCTGAATTATAGCTTTTGGTGAAACTCTTTGTGTCACATATTTAAAATGGAAAGGATAATTGCCATGCAACAGGGAAATTTTAAGAAATTTCAGGTTATTTGGGAGCCATTAACAAGATACTGTAAAGATTAAAATTACTGCATAGAATAAATATTAATTTTTTCCCTTTTGTTCATACACGTCCAGGGTGGGGTTGGGGGGGGATATTTTATGATTTCTTTTGTTTAGGAATAATTTTTGGGTATAAGGGATGGGGAATATTTGATGTGAGTTAGAATTTGATGATATATTAAGTGATATTAAAGTATAAAATGATTGTAATATATGTTACACTTATTGTGAGTTTTAAAAATGAATAAAGATTAATAAAAAAAGAAAAAAGAGGCCAACCAATATACTTTTTAATAAATAACGTTAATTAACTATCTATACATCAACAATAAACCATAACTGACACTCCCTTATTTTGTCTGTACATCTGCTTTAGAGTTATAACTAAATATAAACTTCTTCTCAAATTGCTGCCATTTTCTTGATATATGAACTTCAAGCAAATAGCAGTTTTATTGATTGCCTGTTTTATGTTTAAAATTTAATTTGCAGGATTTACGAGGGTGGTTGGAAATGTTTGGTGAAAAACAAAGTTAAACAATGTAGTCTTCATTGATGGCTTTACACTTAGTCCAGTGAGTTTTCAGTTTTTTAATAAGCTGTTTTTCTTATGATAAGAAACTCGCTGGCCTACTTGCTGGGCTAAGTGTATAGCCCTTCATGAGACTTATGTTGTTTACATTGTTTTTTTACCAAACTTTTAAAATCATAGTTGTGTACCTCGCTCAATCTGATTGTTCTTGGAGGGTAACAAAAACATATTTAATCTATTTTACTCATGAAATATAGAATAAAATTAATAAGTCCATGTATTTTATGAAAGCTGTCTGGAAATACCGTATACGAAAGCCGTTCAAAAAGTATCAGGAGGGGGCGTGGCCAATATGTGAGCAGGGAAGGTGTGTTTTTCCTGAGCTCCGTAGCTCTCCCTTCCCTCTGCTTATTTTGAACTATTTTCTGCTTTGGTTCGCGACCCGATTTGGAGCGAGTGACCTTGCTTCCCTTTATGGACAAGTTTGTCCGAAAAAACAGAGCCGTTATGTCCACCAAAAGTGCTAAGAAGGACGGGACATGTGGGAAGGCCCAGGCTTCAGCAGAGGAAAAAATGGCAGGCGGGGCTGAGGATTCTGACCCTGTTACTGAACCGCTGGTGTCCAAAATCATAGCGGCAGTGGTCTCAGCGTTGGGCACGAGATTAGACACGGTTACAGAGACCTTAGCGACTTTGTCCACGGCAGTGCATGCGTTTAACAGCAGATTGACGGAGGTGGAACAGCGGGTGAGCTCGGTAGAGGACTCTCTGAATGCAGTGCAATGTGAGCTTGCTACGCTGCGCGCCCAGGTGTCTGCTTGCACGGACAAGATTGATGATCTGGAGAACCGTTCCCGTTGGAACAACTTGCGCCTCGTGGGCATACCTGAAGTGGTGCCTGATGCTACTTTGGCTACTGTCCTGGAGAAGTGGCTTTCGTCTGAGCTCTTGGATACAGCTGCTTTAGGCCCTGTGCGGATTGAGCGGGCCCACAGGCTGGGTAGGAAGGTAGATGGTGCTGCAAGACCACGCATTGTCATCCTGCGCCTGCCTAACTTTGCCATTAAAGACCAGATTATGAAATCCTACTGCAAGAAGAAAGATCTTACGTTCCAGAATCAGAGGATCCTTGTTTTCCAAGATTATTCCGTCAAGGTGGCGTCCCTCAGGAGAGGGTTCTCTCCTGTTTGCAAGAAACTGATGGACAGGGATGTTTGTTTTACTTTACAGTTCCCGGCCAGGCTTCGTGTGCTTTACCAGGGACAGCCGCATGTGTTTGACACGTGTGAGGCGGCTCAGGCACAATTGCTGCAGTGGTTCCCGTCCCCGAATGGCTTGGCCTGAGTTGCCCGGCGGACTGTGCTTGTGTGTTCTTCGTTTTCCGGCTCTTGCCCTCCTACTGCCTGGGAGTTTCTGTTTCACGGGTGGCATAAGGGGGACTGGAGACTTGTAGGGGACACGAGGCTGGCATCTTCATAGCCTGTGCATTCCTGGGCATGGAACATAGGTCTGCCTACTGTTACCCTGTACATTTGCTGTTCTGTTTCTGATTTTTTCACTGTTCTGTTTTATTTGGTTCCTGGTATGCCGGGGTTGCATATGTAGGGGGGAGGGGGGGAGCTATTGGCATGGGGGCACCCTCGATCTGTTTGGCATAGTGGATGGTGATTTGACTCAGGGGGGAATGGGTGGGGGGAGGGGGGAGGTTGGGAAAGTTGGGGGTGGGGGTCTGTGGGGGGGATGTGGATGTGTTTGATTCTTGGGTGAGTGAGTGTTTGGGGTGAGGGCTGGGCGCCCTGGCAGCAGTTTTTGTTTATTCTGCTTGCTAATCCTTTCCGCAGGGGCCCGTGAGAGGTAAGAGGGGACTTCGCTGTGTCTCATGGAATGTTTCCGGGATAAACTCCCCAGTTAAACGAGCAAAGATCCTTCAGTGTCTGGCCCGCCATCAGGCAGACATTGCTGGTTTACAGGAGACTAAACTCTCTTCGCTTGAGCATGCTAAACTCAAGCGTTCGTGGGTTGGTCAGTGTTATCATGCCTCCTCATCCAAAGCTAAGGCAGGGGTGGCTCTTCTTATTCATAAGTCTGTACCTTTTAATATGACCAAGGTCATTTCTGACCCAGAGGGACGCTATGTGTTGGTTCAGGGTATGCTCCATCAACAGCGGGTACTCCTAGCCTCTGTCTATGCTCCTAATGTGGCACAGCATTCCTATTTCAAAAGGCTTTTGGGTACTCTTCTCCCTTTACAATCTCAGTTCTCTGCTCCTCTGGTTCTTTTGGAGGACTTTAATTCTGTACTTGACTCCAGTCTGGATTGTTCTGGGGGGTCTTCACGCAATTCCCCTAGATCTGATAATGGACTGCAGTCTTTTATACAGACCTTGGATCTGGTGGATGTGTGGCGTACTCTACATCCTGGGGACCTTGATTTCACTCATATTTCTAAGATACATCACACATCTGCTAGGATTGACTATACTCTCCTTTCCCGTTCTTCTTTTCACTGTGTCTCTGGGGCATCTATTGGGGCCTTGGCTATTTTGGACCATGCTCCGATATGGCTTGACCTGCTGCTGGGGGGGGGTGGAATCGGGGGGGGGGGGTGGATATAGATGGAGATTTCCTGCAGCTCTTTATCATGACCCTGATTTTTCCTCCTTCAAGTCCTGGAGAGATTTTGTTTCATTCAATGGGGAGCATGTGGAGGATGGGTTCCTTTTTTGGAGTACGGCTAAGGCGGTGTTGCGGGGGGCCATTATAGAATATAGCTCCCGTAAGCGTAAGATTTTAGCTTCTAAGATTTTGGATTTGGAACGGAGGGTTAAAATCAGCCATCAGTTGTTTATTCGTTCTCCCACCACACAACATCGGCATGACTTTTATACTGCCCAGACGGCTTTCAATACCTTATTGCATGAGCGGGCGTGTAATTCTTTATTTCATTCCAAATATAAATTTCATAGGTTTGGTAATAGGCCTGGCCGAATGCTTGCCAATTTGACTAAGGGTTGGAGAGGTCCTACTTTGATCTCTTCCCTGCGCTCTGCTCCGGGACAGCTTGTGACTCAGCAATCGCAGCTGGAGGCCCTTTTTGTTCAATATTATCAAACACTATACACGGCAGAGGTCGTGGATAAGGATCAGTTGATTGAGGACTTCCTTGATTCTCTGGCATTACCCATCTTGCCGGCTGCCGCTAGTGAGGTTTTTGAACCTCCCTATTTCTTGGGAAGAGATTCTAGATGTTGTGAAGAGGCTTCCCCTGGGTAAATCTCCGGGACCCGATGGGTTCAGTGGTGAATTTTTCAGGCTTCTTAGTGGCTACATTGTGGACTCGCTTTGTCGCTATTTTAATCAGGCCATTGAACATGGCTCCTTTCCCGAGCTGGATAATCAGGCTCTTATTACAGTTCTGCCTAAGCAGGGAAAGGACCATAGCCTGGTTGAGTCCTACCGCCCTATTTCCCTTATTAATGTGGACTTAAAAATACTGGCCAAATTGTTAGCGGACCGCCTGGCTCCTTATTTACCCACCTTGATAAAGGAGGATCAGGTCGGTTTTGTGTCGGTAATGTACGCAAACTTTTGTTGGCTATGGCACATTGTGACTACCATCGAATTCCTTCTCTGGTCATTAGTTTTGACTCGGAGAAGGCATTTGATCAGGTCGAATGGGCCTTTCTTTTTCCGTTATTGGCTAGATATGGGATCTCGGGGTTCTTCATGCAGGCCTTACGAACCTTGTATTCCAACCCGGCGGCAGCGGTGCTAGTTAATGGTTGTCCCTCCTCAGTATTTCGACTGGAGAGGGGGACTAGGCAGGGTTGCCCATTGTCCCCACTTTTATACATCTTGTTTTTGGAGCCTTTATTGATCCGGCTTCGGCATCATCCGGATCTCTCAGGGGTGGCGGTGGGCGGCTCATCGATCCGCTGCATGGCTTTTGCTGACGACATTATGGTTATCCTTACGGACCCGAAGAAGGCTCTAGGTCCTTTATTGGATCTCTTTCATAGTTTTGGTGAGCTCTCTGGATTGAAGCTTAATGTCTCTAAATCGTAGGCTATGGCTTTACATCTTGATATCGATGCGGTGTGGCCTCTTTTTCCACTGAGAGCGACACCTCTCCAGGTTAAATATTTAGGGGTCTATGTACCTTCAGCTCTGAATCAGTTGTTTGAGGCTAATGTGGGACCCTTACTTAAATAAACGGTTGAGCTCCTACGTCTTTGGAGTGCACTCCCTCTCTCTTTGTCCGGGCGTATCTATTTGTATAATATGATGCTGGTGCCTCGATGGTTGTATCTTCTACAGACCTTACCCTTATGGTTGAAACGTAGGGATTTGGATGTTTTGTATAAAGCGTTGCGGACCTTTTTGTGGGGTGGCAGAAGGCCTCGCCTACCACTTCATGTGTTAATGTTACCTCTCTCTATGGGTGGATTTGGTCTGCTTGATCTTCAGCTTTATAATTTGGCCTGTGGGCTGAGGGTTCTCCGTGATTGGTGTCTTGAAAGTTCGGTTGCCCTAAATTATCTACTAGAAAAGGATTTGTTGGGACCGGTGGCGGGGTTGTATGTCCTTCATGCTCCTTCTATCCGTTTGCCCCTGCCTAAACAGACTCATGTTGTTTGGGTCTATATGCGCTGGGGATGGAAACTCTTGTTTAGGAAGTTTTCTTTGAACTTTAGTGAGACACCGTTTCTTTCCTTGGTAGGAAATCTGGACTTTACTCCTGGTTCGGAGACTCGCACTTTTAGTATTTGGTATGCCCTGTGTCTGGCTTTATGGGAACCGGTGGCCCCTAAGCTGAGCTATTATATCTCGACCTTACTGACCTTGTGTCCTGATACTCAGACTGGTCACTTGGCACGCGCCTGGAGCCAGGACATGCAGAGTGACATCTCGTCGGATGTGCTTTCCCATGGTTTTGGCAGCATTGCGGCTGTTTCTTGGAGTATGATTCATCGGGAGCAGGAATATAAGTTGTTACATAGAGCTTTCATTTCACCAGTCCGAGCCTTTCAAGCGGGTTTCGCTGACAGGGATACTTGCCCTAAGTGTGCCTCTCCTGGACCCACGTTGGGGCATATGTTTTGGACCTGCTCCTGTATACAGCGGTTTTGGTCTCGGGTTTGGTCTTATCTTCGTTCGTTCCTGCCGAATTTTCCAGCTTGTTCTCCTTTGATTGCTCTTTTTTATGTACTGGATGGGATGGGATCTCTGCCCGGAGGGCACCGTTTGTTTGTCCAGAAAGCTTTCTTACTGGCCAAACGGGCGATTTTAGTGTGCTGGCAGGAGCAGGCTATCCCAACGGTGGTACAATGGCAACGTTCACTCTTTGAATTGGCCTTGCTGGAGCACCGGGCTGTGTCCGGTAGGGTTCCCCGTAGTTGGGATCGTTTTCAGGAGATTTGAGAGGCTTATTGGACGGCTTTGCCGCACCGTTCTAGGAGTTTACTGCTTAACTCATAGGATATGGGGGACTGCACCTCTTTCTTTCTATTCTATTCTGCTCTCTGGTGCTTGTTGCTTGTTTCCTCACTCACTCATACATACCTGTGTTTTTTCTGACATCTTTCTTCTTGTTGTGCCTTCCACATGGGAGGGGGGGGCTGGGTGGGTAGGTTGGGTATCTTTGGGGTGATATTTATAAAACCTTTTCTGAGCACTTGATTCTTTATGGCACTGTGTGACTGTTGTATTCTTAGTTGATGCCTTGTACTTAGGGTTTGCCATGGTGTATTATTGCTCTTTTGGCACGGCTGCCTTTTGTTGTGTTCTGTGTTTTTTTCTTGATTTGCTCAATAAAATATATTTCCAAAAAAAAAATAAAGTATCAGACCTTTATTCATTAAAAAATACTCGTATTCAGATACAACAAGCTTGTACTAATCTCCTTCAAAGTAGTCCCCTTGGGCTGCCACACACTTCTTGCAATGGTTCTGCCACTGTTGGAAGCAGTGCTGGAATGCCTCTTTTGAGATTGCTCGCAACTGGTCCGTCGCATTCTGCATTATGTCTTCTCTTGACTGAAATCTGGTCCCTTTCAGGGGCATTTTCATTTTGGGGTAAAGCCAGAAGTCACACGGAGCCATGGCGGGAGATTAGAGAACCTGAGGAATCACAGCTGTGTTGTGTTTGGCCAAGAAACTCCATATCAAATGTGAAGAATGGGCATGTGCGTTATCGTGATGGAGCTGCCAATTGCCCGCTGTCCACAGGTCTGGCCTTTTGCGTCTCACAGCGTTACGAAGGCAACGCAGAACCTCTTGGTAGTACCCCTTGATGATGGTTGTGCTGTGTGGTGCGTACTCGTGATGAACCACGCCACTGGAGTCAAAGAAGATGGTCAGCATGACTTTGACATTGCTGTTGATCTTCCTTGCTTTTTTTGGCCTTAGGGATATTGAATGCTTCCATTGTGATCTGAGTCGTACCTATGAGCCCAGGACTCATCACCAGTGAACACTGTGCTGAGGAAATTTGGATCACTGTTCACAATCTCCAGCATATCCTGTGCGATCTCCAAATGGTGTTGCTTCTGCTCGATCATTAGCTGTCTATTGAATAACTCAAATTCTTAAAACCAGCTATTAAATATTTAATACACAAGTATTATCTGAATTAATTCAATTTTAATCTTATCTCCCACAGTTCATTTCATTACAGTATTTTTACAACTTACCAATACTTAATTTATTAACGAATATCAGAATAATTTAGTCAGTGAACCTAATCCCTATCACTCACACTCATACTCACTTCCCAACTTTCATACACATACACACACATAGATGAACCTAGGGTAGACATGACCTGGAATAATTTTACTACCCCTACCTGGCAACAATTCTGCAAATTTTATTCAAAATACCCCAATTACTATTGCAAATTAGATTGTTGCCCACCAAATATTATGAAAGTTGCTCCAGTCGCCTTCAAAGCCAAATTACGTAATTGGCTTACTTCTCTTCTACTGTCGGGTACTTTCCCCGAGACCTTAGGCCAGATTCTAATCACTCCGTTCGTAAAAAATCACAAGGACTCTATCAAGCTAACATCGAACTACAGACCCATCGCAAGCATTCCCTTTTATATAAAGCTGATGGAAGGTTTGATTAACCAGGACTTAGTAACCTATCTGGATAAATTCAGCATACTACATGATAACCAGTCAGGTTTTCGTTCCGGGTTTAGCACTGAAACAGTTATTGCCTCACTGCTAGATTCCCTCCATAGCTTATTTAGCTTATTTAGTCAGGGTACAAGTGTACTAGTTCTGCAATTTGATTTAAGTAATGCCTTCAACTTAGTCGATCACGTCATCCTAATTACTGTCTGGAGTCAATTGGACTTTCGAGTAATGTGTTAAAATGGTTTCAGGGTTTTTTGAGTAAATGATCATACCATGTTTACAGTGACAAGAAACAATCCTTCAGCTGGGTTAACCTATGTGGAGTCTCGTAGGGTTTCCCCCTATCCCCTACACTGTTTAACATTTACCTAGCCTCATTAGGTAATCTACTGCAAAGCTTAAAAGTCAAAATTTTATATCTATGCTGACGACATCACTACAGTTTTTCACCTAACAAACCTTACTTCTGAGACTAAGAACCATCTGGCATCTATTTTAAAGCAAATTGAACAATGGATGGCCGAATTCAAATTGAAACTCAACCCAGAAAAAAACCAAATTCTTCCTAGCGAGTCCGAATGACAAATTCAAAGATTCTTCAATTTCTTTGAATGAACAAGCCTTTCCAATTGTCTATTCCATAAAAATTCTGGGAGTGACTCTGGACCGTTACCTTATTCTAGATGCGCACACTTGATTAAAAAAGGCTTCTCAACATTATGGAAACTAAGAACCACCAGAAAGTACTTCGACGCAACTTCATTCCGTTTACTAGTGCTGCCCGATTCACAATTCGAATCGGTTCACTGATTCACTTTGGGTGAATCGATTCGAATCGGTTCAAAACAAAACAAAAACTCGGCTTCCCGATTCGCCTGATCCTCCCCCCCTTGCCCCCTAAGCAGGAGCGGCAGCTGCCGCACCTGCTTTAGAGGGCAAAGGGGGAGGGTCAGTCGGGAAGTGCTGCTGTCAGCCTCCCCCCCCCCCCCCGGCTTCCAGCTTACACCCCCTGGCCTTCCACCTCCCCCACTGGCCTCCCTGCACTGTTTACCTTCCAGGAACAGCCTGCAAACAAGATCGCGGTGTTACCGATCTTAGTGCCGCTTCGGAGCTGTTTACTCCATCGCGGTTCCACCCCTCCTCAGCTTGTGGGTTTTTTGGCCAACCAAAATGTCTTTTATTTCAGAAAGCCTGTATGATTGGGCATAAATGTATTATGCAATTTTGGTTGCAGAAAGAATCTTCAAGTTTTTGGCATTGGAGGAATCAATTACATCGCTTATTTTAATTTGAGAATTGGGAGGTTCGAGGTTCGCCTAAAAAAACTTGTCTTTTTATGGAGGTTTGGGATCCTTATATTCAGAATCTTTCACCAAAAATACAAAGTTTGGTATTCAATGGTTTATTAATTACATTCCAGTTATTTATTTTAATTTTTTTATTTTTGTCAACTTTCATCCTGGGTGAGGGATTTCATTTAGGGGAAGATAGCGGGTAGGGGATGGAATTAAGGAGGGTGTAGATAAGATTGAATTAATTCATATGGAAATTAAATTTGAAAGAATGATTTAAATTTGTATGAAATATTATTGTGATTCTTATTGTATTGAATGTATTTTTGTATTATCCTATTGTACTGATTATTTAAGAACATAACATAAGAACATAAGCAGTGCCTCTGCTGAGTCAGACCAAAGGTCCATCATGCCCAGCAATCCGCTCCCGCGGCGGCCCATCAGGTCCATGACCTGTAAGTGATCCTTTATATCCTTCCATCCCTTTTATCCTTCCTTATCCATTTCCTTCTACTGTACCCTTCTTTATCCTATATCTTCCCTACCTATATCCCTCAATAACTTTTTCTTTCAAGAATTTATCCAATTTCTCTTTGAATCCCTGTAAAGTACTCTGTCCTATCACTCCTTCCGGAAGCGCATTCCAGGTATCCACCACCCTCTGAGTGAAGAAATACTTCCTGGCATTGGTTCTAAACCTGTCCCCTTTTAGTTTCTCCGAGTGCCTTCTTGTTCTTGTAGTTCCCCACAGACTGAAGAATCTTTCCCTCTCCACATTCTCAATGCCCTTCATGATCGTATATGTCTCTATCATGTCCCCTCTGAGTCTCTGCTTCTCCAGGGAAAAGAGCCCCAGTCTCTCTAGCCTGTCTGCATATGAAAGGTTATCCATACCCTTTATCATACGTGTAGCTCTTCTCTGGACCCTCTCAAGTATCGCCATATCCTTCTTTAGGTACGGCGACCAGTACTGGACACAGTACTCCAGATGCGGGCACACCATCGCTCAATACAGCGGCATGATAACGTCCTTCGTTCTGGTTTTAATACCCTTCTTGATGATACCCAACATTCTGTTTGCTTTCCTTGAGGCCGCTGCGAATTGTGCTGTTGGCTTCATTGTCGTGTCCACCAGCACTCCCAAGCCCTTTTCAAGGTTACTTTCCCCTAGTACCAACCCTCCCATTATGTAGCTGAACCTCGGGTTCTTCTTCCCTACATGCATGACCTTGCATTTCTCCACATTGAAGCTCATCTGCCATTTATTTGCCCACTCCTCCAGCTTGTTCAGATCCCTTTGTAATTCTTCGCATTCCTCTACTGTTCTAACCCTGTTGTATTGCAACCCCACTCACTGTCACTGAGGACTAGAAAACAATTCCTTTAAATTCCTATCCCTAGTCTAGGCAAACCTGGGCATTTCCACTAGTCAGGGATGAAAGTTCACTGACTAAATTATTCTGATATTTATTAATAAATTAAGTATTGGTAAGTTGTAAAAGTACTGTAATGAAATGAACTGTGGGAGATAAGATTAAAATTGAATTGATTCAGATACTTGTATGTATTAAATATTTAATAGCTGGTTTTAAGAATTTGAGTTAATGAATATGCACGAGAGAGATTTGCATATAATAGAAGTGACAAGTATGCAAATCTGCCCCATGCATATTCCTTAGGGCAGGGGTGCCCACACTTTTTTGGCTTGCAAGCTACTTTTAATATGACCAAGTCAAAATGATCTACCAAGAACAAAAATACTAAACATATACCACCCTCTTTTACTATGGTGCGCTAGCCGATTTAACACGCGCTAAGTGCTAATGCGCCTTTCCTTAGCAACAGCAGCAGATGAATCCAGAGACCAATGGGATAGCACACATCTACCAGCAGGTGGAGATAGAGAAACTGATTAACAGGTGGTCCTACTGGCTGGCACTCTTCCTGTATCTCCAGTATGCTCTATCTCCCAGCAGGTGATGGTCGCTATTCGAATAGCTCCTGGATTCTGGCTGTGACTGGAACTTTATTTTCTCCTGTTGAGGTTTCTCTTCAGTGAGCTGGCGATGCTATTTCTCCTGTTGAGATTTTCTCTTCAGTGAGACAGGGGTGTCTGGCTGAACGATGCCGGCTTTAGGGGTTACACCTGGGCCCCCCCAGGTCCCTGTCTCACCTTCCCTCCATTGCTAGAGAGTCTGACTGGGTCTCAATTTTTTCTTCTTTCCCTTCTCTGTTTAAAAAAAAAAAGGGAGACCACAGTTGCTACATTCTGCCCTGTTAGTGCTGCACAACCAGCTCTTACTGGCTTCAACCGGCCCTAACAACAAGCTTGTGAGTATGTATGTGTTTTTTACTGTTGTTTGAACTTCAGGTTCTGTTTAGGAGTCTTAGTACTGTGGGTTCGGTCATCATATGTTTAAGGAATGGTTATTTTATTGAGGCTAAGTTTTATGACTAGAAATCCGTTGAGGGAACTGGGACTTTCCCGCCCTTTGCATGCACGCGCTTGGTTTCCTTGTTGGTTACAGCGCCGCAGTAGCGGTGCGATTTCATGCTCGCACTTGTTCTCCTCATTGGATTTCAGTGCAGCAGTAGTAGTCCTGCTTATTCCAAGGCTCTCTTTTGTCGGTGTTTGTCACAGCCATGTGCAGCTGCCGGTTTATAGCAGCGCACATGAGATGGGACATGTTTTTTCCGGCGCTGTGGGAAGCACCGCACCGTTCTTCTGGTTATTCCCCAAGTCTGATTTTCTTTCTATGCAGGCCGCGGCAGTGTAAATTTTGCGGGGCTTGAATCTGACTATGTTTCTAGGAGCGTTGATGCAGCGGCCACGTGTCGGCGAGAATCAGGCGCATGGTTGGGTCTCCAGCGATGGCGGAAGAGCTGCAGCGTTTCGGTAGTTTATTTACAGCTGACTTTTGTCAGGGTATGCCGCGGCTTCTCTCCTTTCCGGTTCAGACAAGTTGTACGTGTTTCACCAGTATAAATCAGCTTGGGCAGATTTATATGTCTATGTCTGTGTTCCTGCTGTATTCCCTTGAAGGAAGCTGCTAGTTTAATCGGACTCTGGGGTTAGTACTTAAGGGGATTACCAGAGAGACTCTGACCTGTGCTAGGTCACCGAGTCTCGGTATGTCTCCGGACTGGGTCGACATAAGGCACAGTGAAATCAGCAGTAAGATAGTGCCCTGTATTTCACACTGGTATCTCATTGTCTCTCTTGAGGTCCCTGCAGATTGAGCCTTTGTCTGTTGGTAACTGTCCTTCTTATTTGGGCCTCTGTGCTGTGCTGCATGTGTCTAGTAGTGGCATAGGATATATATGCCTAACGGTTTATATGGTTTATATATGCCTAATAGTTTCCAAATTCGGACTGTCTCTGTGGGCATAATGACACTTCACATCTTCCTGCGGCCAGGACTCTCTTTCTCTATTTCTGAGGGGCCTGGACTTCAGATTTCCATGGTTATCACGCTGGTTTCTCCTGTTGCCATCTTCTCATGGCACATGCTAGACGGATCCCCCGACCAGACAGGAAGGGCTATGAAGACAGGAAGGGCTAACCAGAACCCAGTTACCTATTCTATCAAACCCGTGGAGGAGTATGCGCTATGTGGCTGTTAGCCTCATCCCTGAAGCTCTCATTAGCGATGTGAGCTTTGTCTTATACCTGTTAGGATGCTGTTGTTTTCCACGGGGCGGTAGATGCAGCATCTTGATTGCGTCTAGTACATATTCACTTTAAAGGACATATTTATTTCGCTCACGTTGCATGGAGTTCGTTCTATTTTCATGGTATACTCCTCTTTACATTGCAAAACTTGATTTTTCCTAGGAGAATTTCTTTCTTCTTACAGATCCTACATTTTCACTATGGACTCCGAATCGGCACTAGGTTTGCTTGCCTCTCTTGGAGCAGCGCTTTCGGTTTTGGCACATACCATTTTGCCTACCCAAGGTTTCACAAACATTTTAGAAAATTTGGGCAGTGGTACCGTTTTGGCGCTAACAGGTGATTCACCTAATTTCTTCTTGACTGACTGCTTGATTCGGACATCTTCCACTCAGGCCATTTGACTGAAACAAAAAGGGTGGTTTCTTTCCTCAGTTCTTTGGACGTGAATCTTCGAATTTGCACAGCGTTCTTTTCTCCTGTACTATTTATAGGTATATTGGGGAGATGTTTTATTCATATAGGAGAGAAATGTGTTTATCCCAGGATAAGCAGGCAGGTATTCTCACTAATGAGTGACGTGATCCAACATAGCCCCGATGCGGACGCCTCACAAGCATTTTTGCTTGAAGAAACTCGAAGTTTTGAGTCACCCGCGCCGTGCATGTGTGAGTGCCTTCCCGCTCAGACCGGGGCGCGTCTCCTCAGTTCTTACTTTTCCGCGAAGCCTAGAAGTCCGTCTTTGACTTTGCGTGAAGTTTTTTCACTTGTGCCTTCTAAAGTCCGCGGTTTTGGGTTATTTTTCTCTTAATCGCTGATTTTTGTTGTTCTTTATTGTTTAAAAAAAAAAAAATTTCTTCCATCCGTTCGACCGGGCAGGCCATGTGGCCACAGCCCCGCGGCTTCGATCTTGCGGCGGAGCTTCTCCAGCCTATGTCCTGGCCTATCACCGGTTTTAAAAAGTGTTCCAAGTACCAGTGCGCGATTTCGCTAATGGCCCCTCATCGATGCTGTGTTCGGTGTCTCGGGCCTGAACATCTTCCGAAATCGTACCGGCCTTGCTCCACACTCACCGCACGTGCTTTCAAGCGCCATTGCGTCTTGTGGGAGTCGCTGTTCAGCATGGAGTCCTCGACGGAGCAGTCTTCATCGAAAGGCCCACCTTCGACTTCATCTGCTGCTCCTCAGCCTTCCACCTCTGCGGCGCCGAGTCTCATCAAGTCTGCATCGTTCGTGCCGGCCCCAACTCCAGCGCCTGCTGCGATGCCTTCCTCAGTCTCTTCAGAGCAGGTAGCACAGCAGCCTATTCCACCGGTAGTGCTAAAAGTGCCCAAGGCTTCTAGGCCCAAGCACTCACACACTACCCCCAAAGAACGCGAGGCCCGTGCAGGCGATCCCATTGCAGAAACGGATCCTACCTTGCCGGCCTTGTTCCAGACCTTGTTAGAGAAGAAATTCATCGAGCTCTTTACCACCATAGGGCCCAAGCTTCTCTCCGGAATCAAGCTTGGGCATGCGGAGGCCTCCCGCGAGGTCGAGCCACCTCCGGTGCCTCAGCGATACACACACTCTCAACAGGGAGCAGAGTCTCTGTGAGTGTCTGGTCTGGCATCGATGCATGCATCGCAAGGAGCAGAGTCTTTGCCCATGCCTCCGTTGGAGCCGATTCACTCGATGCAAGGAGTAGAGTCTTTGCGAGTGCCTCCACTGGAACCGATCCACTTGATGCAAGGAGCAGAGTCTTTGTGCGAGTGCCTCCATTGGAGCCGATCCACCCGATACCAGGATTTGAGCCTCTACAAGTCCCTCGGGGCAAGCACAGCCAACAACCACTGCTTCGATCAACCACTTCCAGCCCCATCCACTATCTGGAGGCCTCAGCGAAGATTCGCACGCCTCGTCCATCGAGGCCAACTTCAAGGCACAACTTGCACCATCGTTCGAGGCATTCATCGAGGCAATCTTCCAGGCAAATCTCGCCTCATCGGAAGCAGCCTTTCCTCGAGTATTCACCACCGGCTACTTCTCCGATGCCGGAACTCGAAGACACCCTGGGATCGTTATCACCTCCACGGTCCCCATCCTCATTGGATCCAGAGGCCTCGACGTCCTCGAGCCCCTCTCGAGGCCCTGCACTGGCTGATCAGTTGTCCTTCTCCTCGTTCCTCCGGCAGATGGCAACTGATTTGGACATACACCTGGACACGGAGTCTAAATTTTCGAAGGAATACCTAGAGACTATGCATCTTCCTCAACTTCCGGCTGAATCCCTCAAGCTTCCATTACACAAGGTGATGGACCAAACCTTCGTGCGATGCCTCAAAACACCTTACTCCATCCCCGCCGTGCCGGGAAAATTGGATGCCAGGTACCGCACGGTGCACCACAAAGGATTCGATGGCTCCCAACTCTCCTATCAATCCCTACTGGTGGAGTCTTCTCTGAAGCGATCTCACCCCTCCCAGGTCTACGCTGCCGTTCCACCTGGTAGGGAGGGGAAGATCATGGACCGATTTGGCAGGATAATTTATCAGAACTCCATGATGACTTCCAGAGTTCTGAATTACAACTTCCATTTCATCACATACTTTGAATTCTTCCTGTCTGTACTCCAGAAGTTCATGCCCTATCTGGACCCCAGAGCACAGTTTGAGTACCAGGAGGTTCTGGCCTTGTTGTCCCAACTCTGGCTTCAATTAATGCAGTCCTCCTACGATGCCTTCGAGCTCTCGGCTCGAGCTACAGCATGCGCGGTGGCCATGCGCCGGCTGGAGTGGCTTAGGACCATTGACATGGACCCCAATCTCTAGGACAGGCTTGCCAATGTGCCATGCGCTGGTACCGACCTCTTCGACGAATCCATCAAGGCGGCTACCAAGAAGCTCTTGGACCACGAAAAGTCTTTCCAGTCCATCCTGCGTCCGAAGCCCAAGCCTGTTCCTCCTCGTCCATCAAGCCCACCGTTAATCTACCAGCGGCGTTACCCACCTAAACCTAAACAGGCTCCGCCCATCCATCAGCCTGTCAAGAGACCTCATCTTCAAAAGCAACAGCAGAAGCCACATTCGTCTGCTGTCCCTAAGGCTCCTCAGCCCTTTTAATTGTCTCAAAGAGGGCATAACCTCTGTCGTTCTGCCATTTTCAAGTTTACCACCGATTGGAGGTCGTCTCCATCACTTTCACCATCGGTGAACGACGGTTACCTCCGACCTCTGGGTCCTCTCCATCGTCAGGGAGGGATACTCCCTGCAATTCCGTAAAGTTCCCCCGGAACATCCTCCAAGAGAGTATCTTTCCAACTTGTCCTAGACCACCCTTCTTCTTCATGAAGCTCAGGCCCTACTACAGCTGGGGGCTGTCGAGCCAGTCCCTTTGGCCCAACAGAACAAGGGTTTTTACTTCCTTGTGCCGAAGAAGACGGGCTCCGAGGTAAAATAACATTATTCACCGATGACGCTAAACTAAGCAATGTAGTGGGCAAAAGCACAGCAGACAAAAATTCAATTCCAGACAACATGATGCACGACCTACTTCTACTGGAGCGCTGGTCTAGGTCCTGGCAACTCAGTTTCAATGCCAAAAAATGCAAAGTCATGCACCTGGGCAGCCAAAATCCATGCAAGACTTACACCCTTAATGGCGAGATCCTAACAAGAACTGAAGCGGAATGAGACTTAGGGGTGATCGTCAGTGAGCACATGAAGACTGCAAATCAAATGGAGCAAGCTTCCTCCAAAGCAAGGCAAATCATAGGTTGCATTCGCAGGAGTTTCGTCAGCCGTAAACCTGAAGTCATTATGCCATTGTATAGATCCATGGTGAGACCACACTTGGAGTACTGTGTGCAGTTCTGGAGGCCGCATTACCGTAAGGATATGCTGAGACTAGAATCGGTCTAGAGAATGGCCACCCGGATGGTCTTGGGACTCAAGGATCTCCCATACGAGGAGCGGCTAGGGAAGTTACATCTCTACTCACTCGAGGAATACAGAGAGAGTGGAGACATGATCGAGACATTCAAGTATCTCACGGGCCGCATCGAGGTAGAAGAGGATATCTTCTTTTTCAAGGGTCCCGCGGCAACAAGGGGGTATCCGTGGAAAATCAGGGGCGGGAAACTGCACGGTAACACTAGGAAGTTATTCTTCACTGAAAGGGTGGTTGATCGCTGGAATAGTCTTCCACTTCAGGTCATTGAGGCTTGCAGCTTGTCTGATTTTAAGGCCAAATGGGATAGACATGTGGGATCTATTCACAGAGATAGGTAGGGAGGGTCATTGGGGTGGGCAGACTGGATGGGCCGTGGCCCTTATCTGCCGTCTATTTCTATGTTTCTATGATCTGTGCCCCATTTTGGATCTCAGGGCCCTCAGCAAGTTTCAGGTCAAAGAAAAGTTTCGCATGTTGACCCTGGCATCCCTGTATCCTCTCCTCGAGCAGAACGACTGGTTATGCTCTCTGGATCTCAAGGAGGCCTACATCCACATTCCCATTCATCCGGCCTCACGTCAATACCTCAGATTAAGGGTGGGACATCTTCATCTTCAATACCGAGTGCTCCCCTTCGGCCTAGCCTCGTCACCCAGAGTCTTCACCAAGTGCCTGGTAGTGGTGGCCGCAGCGCTCAGGAACCACGACCTCCAGGTGTTCCCCTACCTGGACGACTGGCTCATCAAGGATTCCACGTCTCAGGGAGTCATCCTCGCGACCCAGAAAACAATTTGGCTACTACAACATCTGGGGTTCGAGATAAACTTCCCGAAATCCCATCTGCAACCTTCCCAGACTCTTCCCTTCATCGGAGCTGTTCTGGATACTACCCAACTCAGAGCGTTCCTTCTTCCCGAACGTCTGGAAGCTCTCCTCCATGTTTGCCACTTGTCCTCTCGCCCGTCCATCTCGACGAGACACATGATGGTCCTCCTGGGCCACATGGCCTCTACAGTTCATGTGACTTCTTTTGCCAGACTTCACCTCAGGATTCCCCAGTCGTCCCTGGCTTCTCAGTGGACGCAGATATCCGACCCTCTGTCCCGACACATTCAGGTCACTCCTGCTCTGCAACAGTCTCTTCGCTGGTGGATGCTATCCTCCAATCTATCCAGAGGCTTGTTGTTCCAAACGCCCCCCCCCACCAGAAAGTACTCACGACCGACTCGTCCACTTTATGCCTGTTGGGCTCATTTGGACAGCCTCTGCACCTAGGGTTATTGGACCAGCACGGACCGCCAGCACCACATTAATCTCCCGGAACTCAGAGCGATTTTTAATGCCCTCAACGCTTTCCAGCACCTGCTTCAGGACAAGGTGGTCCTCATTCGCACGGACAACCAAGTCACCATGTATTATGTCAACAAGCAGGGGGGCACGGGATCGGCCTCCCTCTGCCAGGAAGCTCTGAAGGTTTGGGACTGGGCGATTCACCACAACACCTTCCTCAAAGATGTCTACATTCAGGGGGTGCATATTGCCTTGGCGGACAACCTGAGTCGTCTACTGCAACCTCACGAGTGGACCCTCCACTCAACGCCCCTCCATCACATCTTTTCTCATTGGGGAACTCCTCAGATCGACCTCTTTGCAGCCCTCCACAACTTCAAACTGCCTCAGTTCTGCTCCAGGATCTACACTCTTCACCGCCTCGAGGCAGATGCTTTCCTTCTGGATTGGACGAATCTCTTTCTATATGCGTTTCCTTCATTTCCTCTCATCCAGAAGACTCTAGTCAAACTCAAGTCAGACCATGCCACCATGATCCTCATCACTCCACGGTGGCCCAGACTTCAACTCAGCAGCAGGGGAGCCCTTACTTCTACCAGTGTTTCCATCACTGCTTACACAGCACCAGGGATCTCTACTTCATCCCAACCTGCAGTCTCTACACCTGACAGCTTGGTTCCTCTCAACGTAACCCCTCTCCAGTTTTCCCAACCTGTGAGAGATGTCCTGGAAGCTTAAAGGAAGCCCGCTACTAGACAATGCTACCACCAAAAGTGGACTAGATTTTCTGCTTGGTGTTTTTCTCATCATCATGAGCCACAACACTCCTCCTTGTCTTCAGTTTTGGATTACCTTTTGCACCTTTCTCATTCTGGCCTCAAGTCTACATTGATACGAGTCCACCTTAGTGCAATCGCTGCTTTCCATCAACCTCTTCAAGGGAAACCTCTCTCTGCTCATCATGTGGTTTCCAGATTCATGAAAGGACTCTTCCATGTCAACCCTCCCCTCAAACCGCCTCCAGTGGTTTGGGACCTCAATGTGGTTCTTTCTCAGCTAATGAAACCTCCATTTGAACCTCTTCACAAGGCTCATCTGAATTATCTCACTTGGAAGGTGGTGTTTCTCATTGGCCTCACTTCGGCCCGCCGAGTTAGTGAGCTTCAAGCATTGGTTGCGGATCCACCTTTCAGAATGTTCCACCATGACAAGGTGGTCCTTCGCACTCATCCAAAATTCCTTCCCAAAGTGGTCTTGGAATTTCATCTAAATCAATCCATTGTTCTTCCTGTGTTTTTTCCAAAGCCTCATTCTCATCCTGGAGAATTAGCTCTTCATACTCTGGACTGTAAACGTGCCTTGGCTTTCTACCTGGAACGCACCAAGCCACACAGAACTGCTCCTCAACTTTTCATCTCCTTCGATCCGAACAATTTGGGACGTCCCATCTTTAAGCGTACCATCTCCTACTGGATGGCGGCTTGTATCTCCTTCTGCTATGCCCAGGCTGGATTACCCCTTCCCAGTAAAGTCACAGCCCATAAGGTCAGAGTAATGGCAGCCTCCATAGCCTTCCTCAGATCAACCCCGATTGAGGAGATTTGTAAGGCTGCCACTTGGTCCTTGGTTCACACCTTCACGTCTCATTATTGTCTGGATACCTTCTCCAGACGGGATGGACAGTTTGGCCAAACAGTGTTAAAAAATTTATTCTCCTAAGTTGCCATCTCTCCCACCATCCCATTGTGGTTAGTTTGGAGGTCACCCATTAGTGAGAATACCTGCCTGCTTGTCCTGGGATAAAGCAATGTTATTTACCGTAACAGTTGTTATACAGGGACAGCAGGCAGCTATTCTCACATCCCACCCACCTCCCCTTGGTTGGCTTCTCTGCTAGCTATCTGAACTGAGGAGATGCGCCCTGGTCTGGGCGGGAAGGCACTCGCACATTGCGGTGTTGGCGATTCGAAACTTCGAGTTTCTTCAAGCAAAAATGCTTGTGAGGCGTCCGAATCAGGGCTCCGTTGGATCATGTCACCCATTAGTGAGAATACCTGCCTACTGTCCCTGGATAACAACTGTTGCGGTAAGTAACATTGCTTTCTTCCCAGAGACTATGGCGTTGGGTCTCAGTCTTAGGTTTGCATTCTTAATCGGTCACTATGTCCAAAAGTATGGGATTCTGTACAGGGTCTAGGATCCATGTTGCTGACTCCACTGGGAACTTCAGCTTGCTTTCCCATTATAACGCTACAGCAGTCGCTTTTGTTCCGGTGATTCCTGTTATCTCAGGGCTCCAATTATTTGGTATGCTCCTCAAGCATCTCTCTGTATGATTTGGTGGCTCAGCGAGATTTCTCTTTTCTAAGGCATGCCTCGTTCTTTGCTGGACTAGCTCATGGCCACCGAACATCCCTGGGTGTTGGGTTGGGGGGCTCGGTGCCTTCCATCCTCAGCTCCAGGAGTCTGGTCTTAAGAGGCGTCTCAGTTCTTGATCATTTTTCTACTCTGGAGCATGGTCAGGCTACCGTTTCTAGATCTTCAGACCATTCTTTCGGAATGACGCTGAAGGTCTTTTCAGTCAGTATTATGATGGGGGTAGTTCTCTACAGCCTGGGCAATAGGTGATGTACTCAGTTGGCAGGTAAAGTTGTGGTTCTACATCAATGGGTGGACCCTCATCTTCCTCTTCTGTTGGCAGATCATTTTATGGGTCAGGAAAAGAGTTTGGATAGACTTTCTCTCTGCGAAATCTGAGCATGGCCCATTTATTGTATGTTACAGTGTACAGCGCTGTGTACGTTCTAGAAAGTATAAATGTTAGTAATAGTGAAATCTTCTACATCCTGGATATTGAAAATTTTGGCTGAGGCGTTCCAGCTCTTTTTATGGAAGTGAGATCTCCTGGAACTAGACCTGATGGCCTCGTCTCAAAATTCTAAGCTTCCTAGCTTCTTCGGCGGACACAGGGAGTGGGAGTCAGAGGGGGTAGCAGCGTGGTTTCTTTCTCGCCTCTGGTTTCTCTTTTTTCAGTGTTTTCCCCTGGCTCATGATGGCTTGGATTTGCCATCTTAAGCTCGCTTTCAGGGCACAGTATTCATAGAATCTCTGGATTGGCTGTGCAATCCTTGCTATGCGGATCTGATGAGTCTTTCGACAGCTGGACTGTTGAATTTCTTGGTATCTCCGGATTTGCTCACCTAGGGTCCGATCAACATGGATATTCGTACTACTTTGGTATTGCAACCTAGCTTTTGAAAAGTCATAGCTGACGTGTGAGGGTTATATGAAGCAGGTTGTTTCTTCTCTTATCCAGGCGATACAGACGTCTTCACCTGTGGTTTCTGCTTCCTTTTGTAGGTTTTTCTTTTCTTGGGTACTTCTCAACATTTGCACCCTTCCAGAGTTCTTTTTTGGCGCAAGTGTATTGCCAAGGGCTTAGCGTTCAATTCCATTCATCTTCAAGTGCCATTCTTAGCTTGTTATAAGGGCTAGGTATATTGCTCTTTGCTTACTTCTCAGCTTCATCAAGTTTCAAGTTTATTGGTTTTTTATACCCCGATCATAAAACAAATATCTGACCGGTTAACAATAAGATTTAAATGGGAAAGAAAAGATATATTTAATTGTGTTTAGAGAGAGTAGTGAGAAAAATAGAAACATATAAGATGTATAGACAAACCTGACAGTGAGGGTAAGTGGGAAGGTTAGGAAAAAGTTACATAATCTTAGGAGAAATGAGATAGAGGGAAGGGATATAACACAGGGGGCGGGGGTGCCTGGTATGAGTGATATGCTCTGAGGATGATAATTAGATTGAAAAAGAAATCAACAAGTGGACGAGGAAAAGATTAAGATTTAGCATAGGCATCTTTAAATAGATAAGTTTTAAGAATAGTCTTAAATTTTGGTAATTGAATTTCGTCCCGAAGAAATTGGGGGAGAGAGTTCCATAATGTGGGTGCAGTTATGGCGAAGTTAGTATTCCTGGTGTAAAAGGATTCTTTTAGAGAAGGAATGAAAAGGAGTTTTTGATCAGATGATCTTAAGGAACGAGGAGAACTTTGGGGGATTAAAAGTTTATCAAGAAATAGGGGTAGGTGTGAGTGTTTGATTTTGAAAGTAAGTAATATGATTTTATAAAGTATCCGATGAGAGACAGGGAGCCAATGAGCCTCTTTGAAAAGAGGAGTGACATGTTCGAACTTGCCGACGTTGTAAATGAGTTTAATAGCAGTATTTTGAACCAGTTGCAGCCGTCGTAGTTCTTTTTGGGGGAGTCCATTGAGAAGAGAATTACTATAGTCTAAGTGTGAGATGACTAAGGAATGAATTAGTATGTTAATCGAGTCGGTAGTTAAAATAGATCTGAGGGAGCGAATGATACGTAGTTTGAAGAAACAAGTTTTTACAACGGAGCTGATGTGATCGTGAAATGTAAGTTCGCTATCTATAAAGACGCCTAATAATTTTATTTTAGTCTCCATACGTAATGGTGTGGATTTGATGTAAATTGTTCCAGGCATTATTTCAGATTTTTTAATGGGGAGAAGAAGACCGCAAGATTTGTCGACATTGAGTGAGAGTTTGTTAGAGAGGAGCCAATCGCTTAAGATAACCAGTTTGGCATTTAGATCAGTAATATCTAAAAGGTTAGAGGTGTTAATCGGGTAAAGCAACTGTATATCGTCAGCGTAGGCGAAAATAGTGAAACCTAGTGATTGTGCGAGAGAAAGAAGAGGGGATAGAAAGATATTGAATAATAGAGGAGACAAGATGGAGCCCTGAGGGACTCCGAAATTTTGAATTACTGAAGAGGAGATTTGGTTTTTTGTATAAACTTTGGAGTTTCGCTGATGAAAATAGGATATGAACCAGTTGAGAGCGTGTCCTGTGATGTTACAATCTGACAGTCTAGATAGTAATAGAGAATGGTCGATGGTATCGAATGCCGCAGATAAGTCGAGAGAGATTAGTATGACCGATTTTAAGTGGTCGTGAAAGTAATGTATAGTTGAGATGAGACCTAGTAATGATAGCTCGGTGGAATGTGAAGAGCGAAAGCCTGTCTGATACGGATGAAGGGCATGTGTTTGATCAAAATAATCGGATAGTTGGGTGTGAACAATTTTTTCAGTAACTTTAGAGATTAGTGACAGATTTGCAATTGGACGATAGTTATTGGGTAGAGAGGGATCGGTGTTATATTGTTTGAGTTTAGGGAAAACTAATGCAGTTTTCCACGATGTTGGAACTTGACATTCAGAAAAAGATTTAGAAATCATCTCCCTTATGTAAGGTCCAAAAAAAGAGAAAAAGTTTTTAAGTAAGTGTGGAGGAAAGGTTTTGATTATATTGTTGGGAGAGTTTATTGAGTGTAGAATGGTGGATAATTGGGAAGTCGTGGGTACTTTGAATTGAGAAAGAGAACTGAGAGGTAAGAAGGATGAATCATTGTTGGTGGACAGAGAAAAAGGGGGAACAGATGGTCCAAGATGAGTTCTAATATTAATCACTTTTTTGTGGAAAAATTGGGAGAGTTCGTCTGCAGATGGGGATGTTGCAGTTGGTGGAGGAAGTTTCTTTTTTGAATATTTTGAAAGAGATTGAGCTATGTTAAATAGAGTAGATGAATTACTAGTTTTTGAGATAAGTTTTGAATAATATTCTTTTTTTGTCAGTTGAATGGTCTTTTTGTAATGGGAAGCTTTTTCTTTGTAGAGGAGTAGGTGAGTGTTTTTGAATGTTTTACTAGCAATAAACATGGTTGGATATCCAGAGAGTAAATAATTCCTCTTAAATACCTCAGCCCCACCACTCCACCGCTATGTTCGCTTCAAAACAACGGGAGCTTTACGTGGTAACTCATCATCGGTATTTTTACCTAACTAAATGCTGTGACAGTTTTAAACAATTTTTTCCATTTTTTTATCCTTTTTATAACTTTTTTTCACATATATCTCTTTTTTATAAAACAAGTTATGGGTATACTTAGCTTTTAACCCACACAGCTTGACCTGGGAGCCAGACCCGACATGTTTCGTACAAACGTACTGTCTCAAGGGTCTCCCTAGTGTGTAAAGATAAAGAAAAAACAACTTAGGGAAACAGCAGAAAGATCTGATCCTACCTGCCATCTCCCATATGAACCTTTTCAAAAGTACTTAATCAAAAAGCACTCACCGAGGCCGCCGTTGTCATCCGACTCACAATCAAAACTTTTGTGGAAAGATGGCGTCGGCGTTCTCAGGCTGTTTTTAAATCCGAAGAACAATGACAGACACACACCCCGAAGCAACCATTGGGTCATTCATTCACCAATCAGCGATCCCCAGTCAATCTCCCCATTTAATCCCCCTGGTTCCACTGTATCCAAAGAAAAGATAAGCCTTTGTTCTGACTCATTCAACCTTTGTAAATCCTTCCCACCATCCCTCCCCACTATCTTTTTAATTACACGCCATCTGATTTGGTCAACCCGATGGTTAAGCCTCCGCCAGTGAGCCACTAAAGGCGCTTGAACCACATTGTTAACAATACGTGACTTATGTTCGGTGAGTCTGGTTCTGATCTTACGATTAGTCCTACCAATATATACCAGTTCACATGGGCATATAATCGCATAAATCACATCCTGAGAAGCACAGTCTGTAATCGCATTTGAATGTTTTACGCCATTTACTTTCGGCTGAGCGAACCTGTCGACGGAGGAGAATCAGATTTTCGTTAAACCAGGGTTGATGTTTTTTTGGCGAAGGGTTAATAGTAGATTTATTTTGTATTTTAGAGTTAGGAGCTAGTGAGTCTAGGAGAGAGGTCGTGGCGGTTTCCCAATTAACTGATTGTTCTGTTATAGTTAGAGAGGAAAAGTCTTTAAGATTCAGTTCAAAAGAGGATTGGATAGCAGGAAGAGAAATATTACTTAGATTGCGAGTGAAAGAGGAGTTATTTAGTTGTTTAGTAGCATGTTAATAACTTGGAAAATTTGATTGCCAAATGATTAGAAAATGGTCTGACCAGGGTACTGGAATGGATTTGATATTGTGGAAAAAAGAAGTCATGGTATTTGGGCATAGGATCATGTCCAATGTATTTCCTGCAGAATGAGTGGGCGTGTGAATAAGTGGGGATAGTGATAAATCAGATATCAAAGTCAGAAGTTCAGAAGTATGGCAATGAGTAGGTGAATTAAAATGGATGTTAAAGTCTCCAAGAATTATTGAATCAGGATAGGTGATATTGAATTCTGTTAGGGTAGCAATGAGAGTTGAGAGAGATAATTTGGTTATTGGCGGGGGTAAATAGATAAGAAGAAAGTTAAGAGAGGTGGAAAGTTTAATTGAAAATTGAAGAGATTCGGTAGGGATGTGAGAAAAAAGATTAGAAGTATTTACCTGAAGAGAGATTGAAGTGTGGTGGATGATTGCCAGTCCACCACCTTTTTTATTTGGACGTGGATGGAAAAATGCTTTGTAGTTAGGTGGGCAAGCCTGAGTGATATATGCATCATCTCCCTGGGTTAACCAGATTTCTGTAAGACAGAGTAATTGAAGGTTGTGTAGAATGATAGTATCGTGAATTAAATGATGTTTATTTTTTAAAGAGCGAACGTTTATTAAACCAGAATTAAATGTATGGGGGTGTTTGGAAAGGGTTTCAGAAGGAGGAAGCAGAGGGATGGAGATATATTGTCTAGGGTGAGGTTTGAGTTGGTTTTTGCTAACTGTAGATTCGGTGTGACGACGGCCCCAAATGGTTGGGATAGATGACATGTTATCTGAGGTAGAAAAAGGGAAAGTATTAGTAGCAAATTCTTTGTTGTGGGTGGTTAAGAAGATAAAGATATATAGATTAAAGAAAAGATAAAAAGATATAAGCTGGCAGAAGAAAGTAGACAGTTGGGTGACGGAATGAGTGTTAGAACGTGAGATTGGTGAAAAATGAAGGAGCTGCATGAAGGAGCGCATAAAGGAGCAGGACCTGCTCCTTAGGCGCGCGCCTTTGCGGCGCGCGCCGCAAAGCAGGAGAATTTATGGGGGACGTTACCAGCGGGTTAGAGTGGGCGGAGTCGTCGGTGCCGCCGCTTCGCGGCGGCGGTCCTTTCCAAGAAGGAAAAAGCCTGTTGAAAGTGAGGAGGACAAACATTAGAAGGTATTACTAGAGAAAACAGTACCTATTAATATTACAAATAAAATAAGACAGCACAACGAGTAAAATAAAAAATAATTCAGATTAAAGTAGTTTAAGAAGAATTATAAATACCTGAGGTAGGTGATTAATTCAGTACAAAAGTGGATTTAGTAAGTAAAAACAAGCTTGAAATAAAATAAGTTTAAAATTAAGTAGAATTAAAATAATATGCAGTCACATATACGAAAGTCATGTAGTTCAGTTCGTAAATGGGGTACAATATATTCGTGCACCTCTTAGAAAGCCCTGTCCGGAGTACAGTCTTAAGGTACTTCTTCGCAGTTTACCGAAGGCTTCATTTCATCCTTGTCTTTTGAGACTCCAAAGGGCTGTGCCGTTGAACACGGGGTTTCTTGTGGCCATGACTAAAGCTCGGTGGTTTTCTGAGTTGCAGGCCTTGTTTGGTGGGGATTCCTATTTCTGATTTATGAAATCTGGGGTGTCAGTTCGAATGGTACCATTTCTTTCTAAGGGGGTGTCATCCTTTCTTTTAGTACACTCTCACTTTTCCTTCCTTCTTCCTGGGAGGAGAAATGGGGAGACGTGCTTTTATTCACTGCATTTTTTGAAGGTGCGTAGCGTTCTCCGTAAGCTAGGTTTCTAACGACTTTTAGTTGTTTAGATCACCTTTTTGTATTCTTCACGGGACGTCTCAAACGTAGTGCGGCGTCCAAAGCCTCCATCGCTCGATGGGTCCAGGAGGACCTTCTACGCTTGCTTGATGGCAGGGAAGCGGTTGGTGAAAGAACTTCATGACCATTCCGCCAGAGCGATAGCTACTTCTTGGACTCGGTCCAGAGGTTTTTACGGTGGAGGAGTTTTGTCTCGTGGCTACTTGGTCTTCCGAGAGTGCTTTCTCTCAGCATTACTGGTTGGAAGTGGGGGCGCATGCAGTAGATGTGTTTAGTGCTTCGGTTGTTGCGGAGGCAGCATTTGCTTCCCACCCAGATTGAGGATTGCTTTGCTACATCCCATTGGACTCTGGATTCATCTGCTGCTGTTGCTAAGGAAGGAAAAATTATGTTCTTACCTGTTAATTGTCTTTCCTTTAGACACAGCAGATGAATCCAGAGCCCTACCCTTTCTGGATATTGTCTGTCGTTTTTTTCTTTTCCAACTTTCAAAGTTTGTTATTATTGATGTTTGTATTCTGTATTATTGCCTTTTGAGATTTGTTATGGGAAAGAAGTTTTTTACATGCTTTGCTTTTTGATGGTTATGGATGCTTGGGCAAGGAGCTATACTGGAGATACAGGAGTGCCAACCAGTAGGACCACCTGTTAATCAGTTTCTTTATCTCCGCCTGCTGGTAGATGTGTGCTATCCCATTGGTCTGTGGATTCATCTGCTGCGACTAAACGTAAGAAAATTAACAGATTAGAACATAATTTTTCCATTATATTCTATGGATGCGGTAGCATTTAGTGCGTGCTAAATCGGCTAGCGTGCCTTAATTAAAAAAAACAACATATTTATTTATATATATATACCGAGTGCACCTCTTCTGTCCTCCAGACCTCGTTAAACTAGACTTATCCGTCCATATACTCCAATAATTAACCAGAGACATCAGAGACAGCAAAAAACATAGTCTCAAAATCAATCCAAATAACAGTCCTTTTTTTGACTCCCTACTATAGAGTATTGTCAACATCTCCTTCTGGATTTTCCGGTTAGGGGAAGGCATAATCACTTTCACCAATGTTGGACTCTCATAACATTGGACCAATGGGTATACCAAGTAGTGGCTTAGGGTTATGCTCTACTTATGAAAATCTCTAAACCACTCTCTGAGAGATCTCTTTTCATCTTCCTCCAAAAGATTCTCCCTAACCAAGAGCTTTTGGCTCTTCTCCAACTCAGTGCAATAGAGCAAGTTCTTTTGCAGAAGAGGAGCTGAGGGTTCTAATCCAAATATTTCCTGATAACGAAAAAGACTGGAGGTATCCTCCTCCTTCTCTAGACAACTGTGCTTTTGACAAATACTTAATGAAGGAAAAGTTTTGTATGGCCTTTCTGGGAACTCTGCTATCACTATTGGAGAAGAATGATTGGCTTTGCTCTCTAGACCTTAAACAAGCATATATTTGTATACCAATCTTAAAACACTCTACTTAAAATATCATTGATTTCGAGTAGGTTCTCGCCATTTTCAGTGCAGAGTCTTACCCTTTGGCCTGACTTCAGCACCGAGAGTGTTCACGAAATGCCTGGTAGTAGATGTTGCAACCCATTGCTCGTGGAGGTTTCATGTTTTTCTTTATTGCAATTAACTCAACAGTTTGTTTATTAAAACTGCTGGGGTTTGCAGTGAACTACCAGAAATCGCATTTCCAACAGACACCAACCGTAGAGTTCATTGGAGCTCTTTTAGATACTACTCAAGATTGATATTTTTCTACCTCAAGAGTCGACAGTCTTATTTACCTTTGTCAGAAAGTCTCCTCTATATCACACATTACTGTATGTCAAATGTTGTGTCTACGGGTCACATGGCTTAGATGGCACAGATCACTCCCATTTGCATATCTACACAACACAATTCCCCAGTAGCCTCTCTCCTCCCAGTGGTCACAAGCCACCAGACATCTCTCTAATAATACAAGTAACCTCAGACCTTTTTCACTCATTTCAGTGGTGGATGCTTCCATTCAATCTCTCCAGAGGCCTTCCCTTCCAGCCTCCTCCCCACAGAAGCTACTTACCAAGGCTTGGCTGGGGAGCCCATCTTGATGGCATCTACATTCAAGGATTCTGGACTCCTCATGAGAAAACTCTATATATCAATCTTCTGGAGCTCTGAGCAATTCTCAATGCCCTCAGCAACTTCCAAGATCGCTTGTAGAATCAAATAGTCCTTATTTGCCCTGACAATCAAGCTGCCATGTTCTTCTTGAATAAGCAAGGAGGCACAGGGTAGGGGATGGGATACCTGTGGTTAACCACAGGTTGGGGACAGAGAGAGAGCCTTCAAGAATTGGATGGAGATGGAGACAGAGCCCACAGGGACAGGATGCAGGAATGGAGACTGAGACAAACTTTGTCCCCATGTCATTCTCTAAAACCATAGGCAACTGAATTTTTGAGAAAGTTCTATCAAGACCAGATTGAAATGGAAGGCTCTATTTGTGATTTATAAACAGTTGTACAGAATATTGTTTCTTTGTATACTTTAATAAAAAGATTTAAAAACTGACAAATCCCCGGGTCCGGATAGAATCCATCCAAGGGTTCTGAAGGAACCAAAGGAGGAAATAGTGGAACTACTGCAGCAAATTTACAATCTATCCATGAAAACAGGCGTGATCCCGGAGGAATGAAAGATAGCCAACTTTACGTCCATCTTTAAAAAGGGATCAAGAGGTGACCCAGGAAACTACAGACCGGTGAGTTTGACCTCTGTTCCAGGGAAAATGGTGGAAGTACTGATAAAAGAAAACATCGATGAACATCTTGAAAGAAACGAGCTTCTGATAACCAGCCAACATGGTTTTTGCAAGGGGAGATCGTGCCTATCAAACTTATTGCACTTCTTTGAAGGAATTAATAAATGGATGGACAGAGGAGATCCCAAAGACATCATATATCTAGATTTCCAAAAAGCCTTTGACAAGGTACCCCATGAACCCCTACTTCGGAAACTGAAGAACCATGGGGTGGAAAGTGACGTACATAGATGGATCAGAAACTGGTTGGTGAGCAGGAAACAGAGAGTAGGAGTAAAGGGCCACTACTCGGACTGGAGGAGGGTCACGAGTGGTGTCCCGCAGGGCTTGGTGCTCGGGCCACTGCTATTTAATATATTCATAAATGATCTAGAAACAAGGATGAAGTGTGAGATAATAAAATTTGCGGACGACACCAAACTATTTAGTGGAGCTCAGACTAAAGAGGACTGCGAAGAATTGCAAAGGGATTTGAACAAACTAGGGGAATGGGCAACGAGATGGCAGATGAAGTTCAACGTTGAGAAATGTAAAGTATTGCATGTGGGAAGCAGAAACCCTAGGTACAACTATGCGATGGGAGGGATGTTATTGGATGAGAGTACCCAAGAAAGTGACTTGGGGGTAATGGTGGACATGACAATGCAGCCGACGGCACAGTATGCAGCGGCCGCTAAGAGAGCGAATAGAATGCTAGGTATAATCAAGAAAGGTATTACAACCAGAACGAAAGAAGTTATCCTACTGTTGTATCGGGCGATGGTGCATCCGCATCTGGAGTACTGCGTCCAATATTGGTCGCCGTACCTTAAGAAGGACATGGCGTTACTCGAGAGGGTTCAGAGGAAAGCGACGCATCTGATAAAGGGGATGGAAAACCTTTCATATGCTGAGAGATTGGAGAAACTGGATCTCTTTTCCCTGGAGAAGAGGAGACAGAGTGGATATGATAAGAGACTTACAAGATCATGAAGGGTATAGAGAGAGTAGAGAGGGACAGATTCTTCAAACTTTCGAATAATAAAAGAACAAGAGGGCATTCAGAAAAGTTGAAAGGGGACAGATTCAAAACGAATGCTAGGAAGTTCTTCTTTACCCAACGTGTGGTGGACACCTGGAATGCGCTTCCAGAGGGTGCAATAGGGCAGAGTACGGTACTGGGGTTCAAGAAAGGATTGGACAATTTCCTGCTGGAAAAGGGGATAGAGGGGTATAGATAGAGGATTACTGCACAGGTCCTGGACTTGTTGGGCCGCCGCGTGAGTGGACTGCTGGGCACGATGGACCTCAGGTCTGATCCAGCGGAGGCATTGCTTATGTTCTTAAATATAAAATCATAAATCCTTCGAGGCTTGTACAAATAAATCCATGGGGACAGGGCAGGGATGGAGTCAGAACTTGTGATAATGGGGCAGGTATGAGGATTGAGCCCATGGTGATGGGGCAGAGAGGGGACAGAACCTGCAGGGACGGGGACAATCTTTGTCCCTATGTCATTCTCTAGAACTGGGTTTTGCACTCTGCCTGGAAGCAATATGGACTATTTAACAAGGAAACAGAACATTTTGGCAGACTAGGTGAGCAGACATCTTCAACCTCACAGTTCTCTATGTATTCCCTCCATTACCTGTCCTCAAACTTTGCCAAGACTGAGGTACCAAGATTTTCTTCGTGCCTCCTTGGCCATGTCAATCATGGTTCCTGCTCGTACAGCTCACTGTTTGGGAGTCCATCACATTTCAGCTGTTTCCAACTTTACTCGCACAAAACGAAGGCTCTCTTCTCAATCCCAATCTGTATTTCTCTTCTAGAGAGTAGACACTTTCACTTATCTGCACCATTGTCAGATATCATTGAAGCAATCTTCCAGAAAACCTTCCACACGACCATGTTAACATATCATAACATAATATAATACTTTTATTTGTATACCGTATTACCTTTCAGTTCTATGCAGTTTAGAACTCAAAGAATCTGAACCAAACTCAGGAAATATAAATTTATATACATTGTCAAATTCAAATCTTCTCCTATAAGAATTTATCGAATAAGTACGTTTTCAAGAATTTTCTAAAATGTTGATAAGATACTGCACTGGCTATCTATTGATTAAACTCTTTATCTCTGACTGCTGCCTGAAATGAAAATAGCCTATCAAAGTATTTTTTTATATCGACGGTCTTTAACAGAAGGAAAGGCAAATAATGTCAGGAATTGTCGAGAGCGTTTTGAAAAGTCCAACTCAAGATGATCCACAAGATAATCTACTGTAAGACAAAATAGCACCTTATAGCACAACAGTCCAAATTTAAAAATGACCCTGGCTTCAACTAGCAGCCAGTGCAGCTAAAAGGGGGTAACATGGTCTGACCTTTTCAGGTTAAAAATTAACCTTATAGCCGTATTTTGGATCATTCGCAATTTATAAAGATTTTTCTGGAGACCTGCATAATAAATATTACAGTAGTCAAGAGTACTGAGAATCAAAGACTGCACCAATAATCTGAAGGAGGAGTCAAAATAAGATCTTATGGTGTGCAACTTCCACATTGTATAGAAATATTTACGAACTAGAAAATTAGTATGTTCTTTCCTTGATAAATCTTGACCTAGTATTATTTTTATTTATTTATTTAAAAAATTTCTATACCATTTATAGCTAAACAGCTCACAAAGTTACATACATAATTTAAAAACATACATACAAACAATCCCAAAAAATCAAGTTAAACATTATTAAAAACTAAAACCATGATAAGAATGATTGTGAATAGTTCATCAGCTTTGTCAAAAAAGGTGATTATTAATTAGAAAAAAAGCATCCACAAGTAGCTGTGTCTTGCTTAATTTCCTGAACATGTCTTTTATTCAGTAGTTATGTATTTGGCCCACAAGGGAGTTCCATTTTTTTAACTCCTGCACAGCAAAAAGTCATTTTGCCAGTCTCGACAAGCCTTGGGTTTACATTCGTCTTCAGAAAAGGTAAATTTTCAGAACGTTATGATCTGTTTGGTTTGTAGCTGGACATATTAGGTTTTTTAAAAAATATATTTATTTCTTTATTCATTTTCAATAATACAATTCAAGATATACTTGTACAGAAAGCTTTTAAGTCAAAAAGAAAAATTCCAAGAATAATATAATCACTTCAAAGATATTAAATTAACTTAAATCAGCTCAAGTCCACAAAAGATCCATAATGTAATTTATAAAACTGAAACTAGGAAATATTAACTAAGGAAAAATTATGCAAATTAACTGATATGGACATCTAAATTATTCTATACTCCTCCTTTATTTTCCTTCTCAAGCTGAGATAGAGATAGGAAAGTTGTCAGCTGGTAGGGCTCAAAGAAAACATATTTTTGTGAATTATATTGTATAATACATTTGCAAAGATATCGGAGGTAAAAAGTTGCTCCAAGAGCTATAATTCCCAGTTTTAACATAAGAAATGATTTTCTTCGCTTTTGTGTGTCCCTAGCTAAGTCTGGGAACATTTGTATCTTAAGTCCCAAGAATTCTTTCACTCTATTTTTAAAGAAAAGTCTCAAAATCCAGTTCTTATCTATCGTTAGGGCTAAACATAGTAGATGACGGCAGATAAAGACCTGAATGGTCCATCCAGTCTGCCCAACCTGATTCAATTTACATTTTTTTTATTTTTTTTTTTCTTCTTAGCTATTTCTGGGCAAGAATCCAAAGCTTTACCCAGTACTGTGCTTGGTTTCCAACTGCCGAAATCTCTGTTAAAACTTATTCCAAGTTGCCACTAGTGTTGCAGGAGTAGCCATTTCTCTATCTGATATTTCCAGTAATGCTGATACATCTATTGGTCCTTGGCTATTTTCCTGTTGTTGAATTTGATTTTGAATTTGATTTTTCTCGGGCAAATAGTAAACGTGTGTAAATGGAGGTAATGAACCTTCAGGAACTTCCAATATTTCCACCAGGTATTGTTTTAACATCTCACGAGGAGTAATTATTGTAATTCGTGGAAAATTAATCAGTTACCTCTTGAAAAATTTTCAAATGTTTCAATCTTCCTTCTTAAATTCACATTATCTTTAATTAAAGTTTCTTGGAAATGTTTGGAAGATTTTAATTCATTTTTAATACTGTCTATAGATATCTTAGAGTCACCAATATCTTATTTTATTAAGGTAATTTCCTTTTCTTGATCTTTTATTTTCCCCTCCACTTGCACTTGCTGAATATTCATTGTTTTCACCAGATTGGCCACCAGGTCCCACAAGGCGTCCAAAGTAACTTCTTGGGGTTTAACTATAGTAGGACATTGCAAATGAGTATATAAAAGTCTATGCTAACCAGCCGACTCCTCTCCTCCACTTCCATCAGCCTGGGCAGGTCCAGATTCTGGTGTTACATGATCAGGCTCTCCTGTTGAACCTGTGAGCCTGAGTCGGCTTTCCCTACACAGCTCCGTAAAGCCTCCAGGGGAGAACCCATCCCAACTTCCGGTAGGTTCTCGACCTCTGGGGAGCTGGTTGCTTGGGGGTGCAGAGGAGGAGGTCTAACGTCGGGGCTTAGCGTAGTCTCCAAACTTTGCTGAGACACCTCCATTCCACTTGCCTGGAGTGTCTCTAGCTGCGATACTCCTGACGGCGTCATGATGCACTGCACCAGTGCTCCTTCTCCTTCTTTTTGGCATGTCAAGGAAAATATGGTCAAAGAAAAGCTCGAAAAGGAGCTATCAATAGTAATCCGCTTCAGCATGTGCTCAGCGACTGGACATATTAGTTTTAAACAATTCTGGGATGTTTCCATACAAGAATTGATGGCAGATCATTACTGTTTTGTATTGTATTCTGAAGGTGACTGGAAGCCAATGCAATTGCTGTAGATATGACAAAATATGATCATATTTGGACAGTCCCATAATCAAATCTTGCCGCTGCATTTTGTACAACTTGCAATGCCCTGCTCTTTGCTTTTCCAAGATACACAGGGCATTACAATAATCAAGTCTGAAGACCAAAGCCTGAACTACTGTGCGAAAATCAAATGACACAAGCATTGGTTTCAATTGATGTAACAAATGAATTTGCACAAAACATGCTTGTACAGTCTTAATTACCTGCATCTTCATGGTAAGGCCAGAATCAAGTTTGACACCTAATATAGTCATAGACTCATGAACAGGCAGAAGATCATCAATAAATAGGAATCATCAGTGAAAAGGAAGTTCCATTTAATACTAAACTTTGTTCTACTACAAAAAAGAATTTCGTCTTATCTTTAAGTTTTAATTTAAATTCCTGCATCCATTGTTCTATAACAAGGAGTAGTGATGATGGATGGAACAGGAATTACCACAGTTACATAAGAACATAAGAACATAAGCATTGCCTCTGCCGGGTCAGACCAGGGGTCCATCGTGCCTGGCAGTCCGCTCCCGCGGCGGCCCCCCAGGTCCATGACCTGAAAGTGTTCCCTACCTAACCTAAAATATCCATACCCTATTCGCTTAATGTCCTGTAAGGTACCTCTATCTGTACCCTGTAATCCCCTTCGCTTCCAGGAAGTCATCCAGTCCCTTTTTGAACCCTAGAATTGTACTCTGTCTTAGCACCTCTCCGGGAAGCGCGTTCCAGGTGTCCACCACCCTCTGAGTGAAGAAGAACTTCCTTGCATTCGTTATGAATCTGTCTCCTCTCAGTTTTTCTGAATGACCTCTTGTTTTAGTTGTCCCTGCTAGTCTAAAGAATCTGTCCCTCTCCACCTTCTCTATGCCTTTCATGATTTTATAAGTCTCTATCATGTCCCCTCTCAGTCTCCGCTTCTCCAGGGTAAAGAGCCCCAGCCTGTCTAACCATTCGGCATGTGAAAGGTTCTCCATACCCTTTATCATCCTCGTTGCCCTCCTCTGGACCCTCTCGAGTATTGCCATGTCCTTCTTGAGGTATGGCGACCAGTATTGGACGCAGTATTCCAGATGTGGGCGCACCATTGCTCGATACAGTGGTAGGATAACTTCCTTCGTTCTGGTAGTGATACCTTTCTTGATAATGCCCAACATTCTGTTCGCTTTTTTTGAGGCCGCTGCACATTGTGCCACCGGCTTCATTGTGTTATCCACCAATACCCCCAGATCTTTTTCTTGGCTGCCTTCCCCGAGTACCCTCCCTCCCATCGCTTAGCTGTACATGGAGTTCCCCTTCCCTATGTGCAAGACCTTACATTTCTCCACATTGAAGCTCATCTGCCATTTTTTTGCCCACTCACTCAGTTTGTTCAGGTCGCTCTGCAGTTCTTTGCATTCCTCAACAGTTCTGACCCTGCTGGAGAGTTTTGTGTCATCAGCGAACTTGATAACTTCGCACTTTGTCCCCGTTTCTAGATCATTAATAAATATATTGAACAGCAGTGGTCCCAGCACTGACCCTTGCGGAACACCACTTGTGACCCCTATCCAGTCAGAGTAGTGCCCCTTTACTCCTACCCTTTGTTTCCTGTCCGCCAGCCAATTTTTGATCCATCTGTGCACGTCCCCTTCCACCCCGTGACTCCACAGTTTCTTCAGTAAGCGCTCATGGGGCACCTTGTCGAAGGCTTTTTGGAAATCTAGATATATAATGTCTACTGGGTCACCTTGGTCCAATTGCTTACTTATCCCCTCAAAGCAATGCAGTAGATTTGTCTGGCATGATCGGCCTTTACAGAAACCATGCTGGCTCGATCTCATCAGATTATTTTTTTCTATATGCTCATTGATACCTTCCCTGATAAGTGATTCGGCCATCTTCCCCGGAACAGAGGTTAAGCTCACCGGTCTGTAGTTTCCCGGGTTGCCTCTCGATCCTTTTTTGAAGATCGGTGTAACATTTGCTATCTTCCAGTCTTCCGGGATTACCCCTGTTCTCAAGGACAGGTTGCAAATATGCTGCAGTAGCTCTGCTGTTTCATCTCTGAGCTCTTTCAGTATTCTCGGGTGGATCCCGTCTGGGCCCGGAGCTTTGTCCGTTCTTAATCTATCTATCTGCCTGAGAACATCTTCGAGGCTTACCTCCATGCATGATAATTTCCCCTCTTGATCTCCCCTGAAGATTTTTTCCGGTTCTGGCACACTGGATGTGTCCTCTATTGTAAAGACCGACGAGAAGAACTTGTTTAGCCTACCAGCCACTTCTTTTTCCTCTTTCACCACTCCCTTCCAGTCACCCTCATCCAGGGGCCCCACCTCCTCCTTCGCTGGCTGTTTCCCTTTCACATATCGGAAAAATGGTTTGAAATTTCTTGCTTCCTTGGCCAGTCTCTCCTCATACTCTTTCTTGGCTTTCCTGACTATTCGGTGACATTCTTTTTGATGCTTCCTGTGCTCTCTCCAGTTTCCTTCAGTTTTATCTTTTTTCCACTTCCGAAATGATATTTTCTTGTCTCCTATCACCTTCTTTACTTCACTGGTTATCCATGCAGGGTCCCTCGTCTGATTCTTCTTGGAACCTTTCCTAAATCTTGGTATATATAGGTTTTGCGCCTTGTTTACTGTGTCCTTGAATAGGGACCAGGCTTGCTCCACAGTCTGATCTGTTTCTGAGCTTCTTTCTCACCATTTGTCTCATGGCATCAAAGTTCCCTTTCTTGAAGTTAAATGTTGTTGCCTTGGTTCTCTTTCCCATAAGTAGTCCTACTTGCACTTTGAACTGAATCATGTTGTGGTCACTGGTTCCTAGTGGTCCCATGACCTCCACATCCTTTGCGGGTCCTTTCAGCCCATTGAGGATCAGATCCAGAATCGCTGATCCTCTCGTTGGTGCCTCGACAAGTTGTTCCATGAAGCAGTCCTGGACTGCCTCCAGGAACTCCGTTTCCCTTGCACATTTTGAAATTCCAAGACACCAGTCTATACCAGGATAGTTGAAATCTCCCATAACTATGATGTTTGGGTTCTTGCATTCCCTTCTCAGCTCGGCTACCATTTCTGTATCCTCAGCTTCAGTTTGCCCAGGTGGACGGTAGAACAGTCCCATCTTTATCTCGGATCCGTTGCTTCCTGGTACTTTGATCCACAATGACTCCAGTTGGGCATTTGTCGCTGATGTGTCCACATTGGTTGAGTGAATGGTATCCCTTATGTATAGTGCTATTCCTCCCCCTTTCTGGTAAGTCCTGTCTTTTCGGTAGAGTTTGTATCCTGGCAGTACTATGTCCCATTTGTTTTCCTCGTTCCACCATGTTTCCGTGATCCCTATGATGTCTAGTCTCTCATTATTGGCCATGACTTCTAGTTCCCCAATTTTGTTCTTTAGGCTCCTTGCATTAGTATACATGCAGTTCAACTTCTGGCATTTTCCCTTCCTTTATATTTTCCCTTGCATTCCATTCTTCATTCTGTCCCCTTCCTGCCCTGCCAACTCCTGAGTATTGTCTCTTTTGTCCTCTCTTTGTGGTAGATTCCTATTGCCTTCCCCTTGTGGCGTGTTCCTATTGTCCTCCTCCTGTTCCTTCTCATCATCCAGTCCCATTTTGACTTCCCCTTTCAGCATGCTCATCCTTTCCCCCTCTCGCTTCATCTGACTCCCTTGTTTGTTCATAGTCTGTTGCTTGCCACTTGTGTCTTCCCCATAATCTTTCCCCTCAGTACCCTCACTGGATACTGTTTCCCGAACCGTCGATACCAGGTCGACTGTCGGCTTTCCCCTACTCCTTAGTTTAAAGCTTGCTCTATCGCTCTTCTGATGTTATTTGCTAGTTGTCTAGTTCCCGCCTTGCTCAGGTGTAGACCATCCTTCTTGAAAAGCTTGTTCTTTCCCCAGAACGTTGTCCAGTTCCTCACGAAGAGAAATCCCTCTTCCTCACACCATCTTCTCATCCATGCGTTAATTGATTGTAGCTCCGTCTGCCTCTTCGTTTCTGCCCTCGGTACTGGCAGGATCTCTGAGAAGGCTATCCTCTGGGTCCTCATCTTCAGTTTCCTTCCTAAGATCTTGAATTTTTCAGTCAGTGCATTCTTGCTGTAGTCCCTCCTGGTGACATCGTTCGTCCCTAAGTGGACTATCACTGCTGTCTCTTCCGTCTCTGCTCCTTCCAGGATTCTCTCAATCTTGTCAACGATGTCCTTTGTTCTCGCTCCTGGGAGACAGGTCACTAGCCGATCCTCTCTCCCTCCTGCTATGTGACTGTCAACGTGCCTCAGGATTGAGTCTCCCACCAGGATTGCAGATTTCCCTTCTTTCAGCCTCAGTGTCGGTCGCAGGTCTGTGTCCTTGGTGTTCTTCGTTTCTTCCAGCAAGGTTCCTCCGTGAGTATCCTCTACCTTAGTGTCAGATGTTTCTTGTCCTCTGCTCTGTGTGTCTTCCTCATTTCCGTGCTCCTGTTCTTCCACTCTCCATGTCAGTCGCAGGTCTGTGTCCTTGGTGTTCTTCGTTTCTTCCAGCAAGGTTCCTCCGTGGGTATCCTCTACCTTGGTGTCAGATGTTTCTTGTCCTCTGCTCTGTGTGTCTTCCTCATATCCGTGCTCCTGTTCTTCCACTCTCCTGTAGGCATCCTCGATGAACCTCTCGAGCTCCCTGACCTGTTCCTCGATGTACCTCTCTCGCATACATTACATTACATTAGTGATTTCTATTCAGCTTGTACCTTGCGGTTCAAAACGGATTACATTGGAAGAGAGCTGGACATTTCCAGGAGGTTGTATTACATTGGAAAATTGCTGGTACAGGTTACATATTGAGGACTCAGGTTACATTACATTTGAAAATATCAGGCTTCATTATATTGGTAGATAGCTGGTTACAGGTTACATATTGAGATTTTCAGGATATATTACCCTAGAAGATATTAGGTTTCAAGTTGATTAGTTGGGTTTCAGGTTACTTTTTGGGACATTGAAGAGAAGGTACCAGAGGAGTGGGCAATACATGGGAAATTACAGAGGGGATAGGAAGAGGGGAAGATTAAGTTGATTGAATATACTTTTTGAATAGTAGTGTTTTGATTTCTTTTCGGAATGCTTTGAGGTCAGATGTTGTGATTAACAGTTTGGGGATGGAGGGTTCAAGTTTTGCTGCTTGCGTTGCTAGGAGGTTATCATATAGTTTTTTGCGATGAGTACCTTTGAGTGGTGGTAAGGAGAATGGGGTCTGAGTTCTCCTTGTTCTGGGTGGAAGGTTTCTGTTTAGGTAGGTAGGTAGGTGCAGTACCATGTATTACTTTGAAGAGTAGACAGTATAGTTTGAATTGAATTCTAGCTCGAATCGGTAGCCAGTGTGAGTCTAAGTAGGCATTGGTGATGTGGTCAAATTTTCTGAGTGAATAGATTATAATAATAATAATAATAATTTTATTCTTATATACCGCCATACCCAACGAGTTCTAGGCGGTTTACATCAATTAGGTTAGGATCCGCATTGACATACATATTTACAACAATATATCAGGTTTACAACATAATTAGCCGAGTTTGGCAGATGAAGAAGGAGGAGGGTAGAAGAGAGGGGGGAAAGAAGAGATCAAGAAGGAGGAGCTGAGCTGGGCAAAGGTCAGGCGATTACCGGGAGGGGGCGGTTAGGGGTCTTGTTTGCTGAATAGGTGGGTTTTGAGTAGTTTTCTAAAGCCGAGGTAAGTGGGGGCCTCCAGTATCATTTGGACTAGCCATGGGTTCAGCTTGGCTGCTTGGAAGGCGAAGGTTTTGTCTAGGAATCTTTTGAGGTGACACAGCTTTAGCGAAGGGAAGGCGAACAGCTGAATTCTGCGGGATTTCTTGTAGGAGCAGTAGAGGTAAAAGTGGGGATTGATGTATCTTGGTGAATAGCCATTTACTGATTTGTAACAGAAGCATGCGAACTTGAAGAGCACTCTGGATTCGAAAGGCAGCCAGTGGAGTTGGTGGTAGAACGGGGTGATATGTTCCCATTTCTTTAGGCCATAGATGAGGCGAACGGCGGTGTTCTGGATCATTTTTAGTCTCCTGGTAATTTTCTTCGTGGAGTTCAGGTAGATAATATTGCAGTAGTCTAGGATGCTTAGAATGGAGGCTTGCACTAGAAGGCGGAACGAGGTGTCATCGAAGTATTTTTTTATAGTGCGGAGTTTCCAGAGTGCCGAGAAGCATTTCTTGACTATGAGGACGGTGTGATATTCTAGGGATAAATTTTTGTCAAACGTGACTCCCAGGATTTTTAAGGTATGTTCGAGGGGGAAAGTCATTCCTTTCAGTTGAATTGTAGTGTCCCTGATTTTATCTTTGGGGGTGGCTAGAAAAATTTTTGTTTTATCAGGGTTTAGTTTCAGTCTGAATGATAGCATCCAGAGTTCAATCTGGTTGAGGATGTTTGTGATGTATTCGAGTAGTTCTGGTGAAAAACTGGTTAGAGGGATGGCTATTGTGATGTCATCTGCGTAGATGAAAAATTTCAGCTTGAGGGTATGTAGGAGGTTACCTAGGGAGGCCAGGTAGATATTGAACAGAGTGGGGGATAGGGGGGAGCCCTGCGGGACACCGCAGATGATGTCCCAGCTATATGAGAAAGAGTTATTCTTGAGTACCTTGTAGGATCTATTTATTAGGAACCCCTGAAACCAGTTGAGGACCTGATCGAAGATGCCAATGTGTGCCAGGCATTCTAGGAGAATGGTGTGGTCGACCAGGTCAAAGGCACTGCTCAAGTCTAGTTGTATGATTAAGGCACTAGAGCCTTGACTAAAGAGCGTGTGGAGATGGTCAAGAAGGGCGGCTATGATGGTTTCAGTGCTGTGATCCGCGCGGAAGCCAGATAGGTTGTCGCTTAGGATGTTGAATTTCTCTAGGTATGCGGAGAGCTCAGCTTGTACCATCCCTTCTGCTATTTTGGTGAATAAGGGGATGCTTGCAATCGGTCTGTAGTTTGATGGGGAATTTGGTGATTCTTTTGTGTTTTTTTTATGATAGGGGTAATCATAATGTGGCCTTGCTCTGGCGGGAAGTTTCCTGTGAACAGTAGGGAGTTGACCCATCTCATCATGTTTGCTTTGAAGAGGCTCGGGGCGGTTTTCATGATGTTTGGTGGGCATGTGTCCAATTTGCAGAAGGAGTGGGTGTATTTATTGTAGTAAGTATTAAAGGTTTGCCAGTCTATTGTTGAAAATTGTTTCCAGCTAAGGTCGGTTTTGGATCCTGGGTCTGGGTTAGGTAAACCAGGGTCTGGGAGAATGGGGAACAGTTCGAGGGGATTGGTCCTGGTAGGTAAAGTTGATCTTAATTTTTGAATCTTGGTGTTAAAGAAGTCTGCAAGGGAATTGGCGGTTAGAGTGGATTCTTCATGGATGTTTGTGATGGTTTTGATGTTGTATAGGTCAATGACCAATTTAAAGAGGTTACTACTGTTGTTTTTAATGTTACCGATTTTGTGAGAGTAAAAATTTTTTCTTTTTTTCGTTGGTGAGGTTTTTGTAGTTTTTTAGTTTTATTCTCCAGGCCAGTCTGTGTTCTTGGGTTCCTGATTTATGCCATAGTCTTTCTGCTTTTCTGAGTTCCTTCTTTAGTAGTAGCAGTTCTGAATCGAACCAGCCTTCTTGGTTTGAAGTTCTTATTCTGCGGGTCTTAATGGGGGCGATCTCATTTAGTATGTTAGTACTATCCTATACTAGATTAGTCTGAGAGCTGTGTTCTGAACGGTCTGTAATTGTTTAATCATGTTTGTGGGGCATGGTAGATAGAGGATATTGCAGTTATATCATCAGTGTAAGTATGGAACTTAACATTCAAATCAGACAATCTAGAACAGTGGTTCCCAACCCTCTCCTGGAGGCCCACCAGGCCAGTTTGGGTTTTCAGGATAGCCCTAATGAATATGCATGGAACAGATTTATATACCTGTCACTTCCATTATATGCAAATCATACATATTCATTAGGGCTAGCCTCAAAAACCCAATTGGCCTGGTGGTCCTCCAGGACAGGGTTGGGAACCACTGATCTAGAACCAAGAGAACTCAGATAAACATTAAAAAGCAAAGGGGAACGAGGAGAGCCCTGTGGAACTCCACAGAAGTTACTCCATTCATCAGAGAGAAAATGTACTTGGTACATACAAGCAGTCAAGAAACCCTGAAACCAATTGAGAACCTTGCCAGTAATGCCCATTTTGTCCAAACAACTGATCAATATATTATGATCCACCAGGTCAAATGCACAACTTCATTCAAACTGCTTTATTAAAGCACCTAGAGTCATGGGAAAAATTAGAACTGAATATTTCATGGGGTGTCCTTTTTTAAAAAAATGTTCACATATCGATGTCAAATCATTTTTTTAAAATTTATCTCTGGAAAACAAAGTGATGTTATCAAAGGACAAGCAGGCAGCATATTCTCACATCTGGGTGGCGTCATCCAGGGAGCCCCGGCATGGAAGGTCCCAAGTGCATTGCCATTTTAAGAACTTTAGAAAGTTTGCGACAGATTATACCACACAAGTGTGAGTGCCTTCCTACCCGACGTAGGCATGCAGTTCCTTAATTCAATGTTTTCCGCGGAGCTGTTCAGTCACGTCATTGAATGTATGTTCTTTTTTCTGCCTTGCCTTTCTACTCGCGCGACAAATTTATTTTATTTTTCTTAGTTATAGTTTTAGTTCTGGTTTTCTTTTTTCAAAAAAAGAGAAACTTAGTTGTTTTTTTTTCTTGTTCACCCTTGGGCTTCGACGGCGGGGCCTACAGTTTTGACTCAGCCTCTCGTTTGATTTGGCTGAGGTGGTTTTTCCAAATTTGATGTCCTGGCCTTTTAAGGGGATCAAGAAGTGCCATAGGTGCCAACGGACAATTTCTGTGACAGATCCTCATTCGTGGTGTATACAGTGTCTCGGGCTGGCTCTTGCGCGTGGTGTTCCACTTTGAAAAGCGCACCTTGAAAAGCCGCCACCTTTAACAAAAACTGCTCTTCAGTGCCGCTATGGAAGAACCCAATCTTCATTTCCTTCGATGTCTTCTTGAGCAACAGGCACTACAGCAGAGAAGGACTGAAGGACCAGTTCCGGATGCTAGGAGGGAAGCTGAAGACTAGAACGCTGAGGGTAGCGTTCTCAGAGATCCTGCCAGTACCCAGGGCCGACGAGAAGAGGCAGACGGAGCTGCAAGCAGTCAATGCGTGGATGAGGTGCTGGTGTGAGGAAGAAGGATTCCACTTCGTGCACAACTGGACGACGTTCTGGGGGATAAGCAAGCTATAAAGGAAGGATTGACTCTACTTCAGTGGAGACGGAACGAGGCTACTTGCAAGCAACATCAAGAGAGAAATTGAGAAGTTTTTAAACTAGGAAGAAGGGGAAAGCTGACAGTTGACCAAGAGTCGATGGTTTGGGAAACAGTATACCCAGAGGATACCGTGCAGGAAGATAGTGGGGAAGATTCACCGGATCATAGGCAAGACAGAAATCCTGACTGATCGAAAGGGCCACAAGAGGGAAGGAAATGCAATAAAGTAACAGGCCGCAAATTCAAGTGTATGTATACGAACGCAAGGAGCCTAAGGAATAAGATTGGGGAATTGGAAGCTATGGCACAAAAAGTTAACCTTGACATCATCGACATCACAGAAACATGGTGGAATGAGGAAAACATATGGGACACTGTGCTACTGAGATACAAGCTATACCGCAGAGACTCAGAGTAGGTCAAGAAGATGGGGGTATTGCCCTATACATCAAAGAGGGAATTGTCTACTGGAGAGAACACGCCGGAAATGAAAAATAAGGTAGAGTCTCTATGGGCCAAACTTCTGGGAATAAATGGAACGGAAACGAAGATCGGCATCTACTACCGATTCCCAGGGCAGTCCGAAGAAACTGATGGAGAACTGACGGATGAGATTAAACGCAACTGCAAGGGAGGCAACGCAGTTATCATGGGTGACTTCAACAATCCGGGGATAGACTGGAACCTAGGCACCTCCTGCTCCAGTAGGGAGACCAAGTTCCTGGATGCTGTAGGTGATTGCTTCCTGGAACAACTCGTCAAGGAAAATACGAGAAGAAATGCATTTCTGGACTTAATTCTAAATGGACTACGAAGACCGGCTCAAGACGTAGAAGTAGAAGGGACGCTGGGAAGCAGTGATCACAATATGATCTGCTTCAACCTGGAAACTGGCAAAACATCGATCCAGAATGACGCCCACAGCACTGAACTTCTGAAAAGGAAATATGAAGTGATGAAACTCATGGTGGGGAAGAAGATTAAGAAGAGGATAAGCACTGTAAAATGCTAGAGCAACCATGGTCTCTTTTTAAGGACACAGTCACTTAAGTGTAAAATCTATATATACTGTGTATCAACAAGGGATCCAAGAGGAAAAATAACAAGGAACCGGCATGGCTCACTGTAGCGGTAAAGGAAGCGATCAGAGACAGGAAGACTTCATTTAAGGAATGGAAAAGGTCAAAAACGGACAATAACTGGAAAAAGCACAAACATCAAAGCAGGTGCCATAAGGCGGTAAGAGGGTCCAAAAGAGACTACGAGAAAAAAATAGCCAAGAAGACAAAAAACTTCAAACCACTTTTTCAATATATTAAGGGGAAATGAACCCGTGAAGGAAGCAGTGGGACCGTTGGATGACCATGGAATAAAGGGCGTGCTAAAGGAGTACAAAGCAATCGCCGACAAACTAAAAACATTTTTGCGTCTGTATTTACCGAAGAGGATATACGCAACATACCGGAAGCCAACAGGCTGTACGCAGGAAACGAAGACGGGAAACTGACAGGGTTGACGGTCAGTCTAGTTGAGGTATGCAGGCAGATTGATAGGCTTAAAATCAATACATCCCCAGGAACGGATGGCATCTATTTGAGGGTAATCAAGGGGCTAAAGCTGAACTGCTTCAACTAATAGCCAATCTGTTGATCAAAATGGGAAGGATTCTGGAAGACTGGAAAGTGGCGAATGTTATGCCAGTCTTCAAGAAAGGTTTGAGGGGAGAACCGGGAAACTACAGACCGGTGAGTCTGACCTCGATACTGGGAAAGATGGTAGAGGCGCTGATAAAGGACCATATCATTGATAACCTAGACCAGGGGTAGGCAATTCCGGTCCTCGTGAGCTGGAGGCAGGTCAGGTTTTCAGGATTTCCAGAATGAATATGTATGAGATGGATTTGCTTGCACTCCCTCCTTGAGATGCAAATCTATCTCATGCATATTTATTGTGGAGATCCTGAAAACCTGACCTGGCTCCGACTCTCGAGGACTGAAATTGCCTACTTCTGAACTAGACGGACACAATTTGATGAGAACCAGGCAGCACGGCTTAAGCAAAGGAAGATGTTGCTTGATGAACTTGCTGCACTTCTTTGAGGGAGTAAACAGGCAGATAGACAAGGGTGATCCAGTCGACATTGTATATCTGGATTTTCAGAAGGTGTTTGACAAGGTGCCACAAGGATTACTTCGAAAAATTGCGAATCATGGACTCAAGGGTGAAATGCTCACGTGGATTTAAAAACTGGTTGGCAGATAGGAAACAGAGTAGGGGTAAATGGACAATACTCGGACTGGAAAAGCATCACGAGTGGAGTGCCACAGGGTTCAGTGCTTGGACCCGTGCACTTCAACATATTTATAAACAATCTGGAAATTGGTACGATGAGAGAGATGATTAAATTTGCAAACGATATAAAGTTATTCAGAGTAGTGAGGACGCAGAAGAATTGCGAGCACCTGCAATGTGGAGAAATGGACCACAACATGGCAAATGAAGTTTAACGTGAATAAGTGTAAGGTGATGCATGTCGGTAAGAACATTTTTTTAAACGAATACATGTCCGGTGCAGTATTTGGAGAGACCCCCCCAGGAAAGAAACTTAGGAGTATTGGTTGACAAGTCAATGAAGCCATCTGTGCAATGTGCGGTGGCAGCATTAAGAAGTGGATCACGAACAGATTGGAGGTGGTTATCATGCCACTGTACCGGGCCATGGTATGCCCCCACCTGGAATACTGCATCCAGTATTGGTCGCTGTAAATGAAGAAGGACATGGTACTACTCGAAAGGGTCCAGAGAAGAGCAACTAAAATGGTTAAGAGACTGGAGGAGTTGCCGTACAGTGAGAGATTAGAAAAACTGGGCCTCTTCTCCCTTGAAAAGAGGAGACTGAGAGTGGACATAATTGAAACATTCAAGATAATGAAGGGAATAGACTTAGTAGATAGAGACAGGTTGTTCACCCTCTCTAAGGTAGAGAGAACGAGAGGGCACTCTCTAAAGTTAAAAGGGGATAGATTCCGTATAAATGTAAGGAAGTTCTTCTTCACCCAGAGAGTAGTAGAAAACTGGAATGTACGCAGTTAAGGCTAGATCCAGGGCACTGGTCTTTGACCTAGGGCCCCCATGTGAGCGGACTGCTGGGCACAATGGACCACTGGTCTGACCCAGCAGCGGCAATGCTTATGTTCACTATGGCACACTGTCTTTGAAGGCACCGAGATCTTTATCAGCACTGCCTGCTACCCCGGCGTCTCAGCTTCTTCTTCCAACGAAGAAGTCACCAACTTCCTAGGTAGGGTCACAGGCCATTAAAGCATTGAGTCCAATCATGCTGGTCAAGCATTGATCCTTAATATTGTCCGCTCCACAATCAAGGGGTTTCTCTTCATCAGACTCATCCTCTTCATAGTGGGTTGCGGCACCAATGGTACTGGCAAGAAAGCCACAGGTACCAGTGCCTTCTTTTGAAATAATAATTTGAAGAGTTCTTTCTTAAAGAGTATAGGGAAATATTTCAAAAATTTTTACACCAGACACTTACTCCGCAGGTACCAACTCCGTTACTGTCTATACAGGTACCATCTGTGGTACCGCCTATACAGGTTCTGACTTCACAGGCCGGCCCAGCCTGAGCGTACTATTACCAGTGATGCCGATACCAGTCCTCACACTTCAATGCCATCTCCTGGTTCTCAGCACCACCCACTAACCAGGCATGCATCAAAGTCTCATGCTTCCAGTCATCGGTCTAGTTCTTCGAGACATCGCTCCTCTTCTCCCAGACTCGCCAGATCGGTACTAATGTAAAAGAAGACATAGATCCCAGTCTCTGGTTCTAGATTCTGCCCTTTACATTGAATCTTCCATTGATGATTCTCTATCAACCATATGATTCTCCAGAGCAACACTCCGAGGACTCCTCAAAAAGAGTCATCTCCACCTGATTCACTTTCTTTTACCCGTTCCATTAGACAGCTTGGTAAAGATTTGTCTCTTAAACTAGAAGCGGATTCCAAGAATACTCCTGAATACATGGAGACTGTGGTTATTAAATATCCTCCTAAAAAGGTTATAAAGCTCCCTCTTCATGCTATTTTGATGGATATTCTTCACAAAAATTGGGAGTCCCTCTTGTCTGTCCCTGTTGCTCCTAGGAAGCTGGACTCGCTTTATAAGATTACACCCACTGTAGGATTTGATAAGTCTCAACTTTCTCATCAATCCTTAGTAGTGGAGTCTACTCTCAAAAAAAATCTACCTCCTCCAAGGTTTACGCTTCAGTTCCACCAGAGAGAGAGGGTCGCACCGTGGACAGATTTGGAAGATGTCTGTATCAAAATTCCATGTTGTCCAGTCGTGTGAACAATTATGGTTTTTATTTTATTTGCTATCTTAAATATTTGTTTAAACAGCTGCCAATGTATTAAAAGTACATCCCTTCACATTGTACTAAGGGTTTTCAACAGTTAATTGCCACCCTTTTTCAGTTATATCAGCATTTGGTAAAATCTGCTTATGACTCTTTTTAATTATCATCAAGAGCTTCCTCTGTCTGTTGCCATGCGAAGGCTGGCATGGCTTAGGATTGCTGACATGGATGTCAATCTTAAAGACTAATTGGCTAATATTCTTTGTCTGGATGATGAACATTTTGGAGATAACATTGAGAATGCCACTCAAAAACTTCTTGCTCTTGAGAAATCTTGGGACTCCTTAGTTAAACCAAAACCAAGGCCTTCCACTTCACATCCTTTTAAAACTTCTAAGTCTTATCAGAGATGTTATTGTACTAAATCAACCACTGCTTCACCCCCTTAGCAGAAAAAGCAAAAACAACAGCATTCCCAAAAACCTTCACAATCTGCTCCTGCTAAATCTACTCAGTCTTTTTGACCAGTTACTTGAGAGCATAGTATCAATCAAGTTGCCCCTGCCTCTCCCTCAACCAATTGGAGGTAGTCTTCAACTTTACTTTCATCATTAGGAGTTGATCACGTCCGTCCTCTGGGTTCTAAACATCATACGAGAAGGTTACTCCCTTCATTTTCTCAGCGTACCTCCAGACCATCCTCCGAGAGTCTGTTTCTAATCTTCTTCAGCTCTCTCTGCTTCAGGAGATAGTCTTCTTCTCAATGCCATAGAGAACGTTCCCCAGCACAAGCAAACATGGAGTTTTACTCACGTTATTTTCTAATTACAAAAAATATGGAAGGTCTTTGATCGATTTGGATCTCAGAGCTCTCAACAAATTTTTAGTCAAGGAGAAATTCAGAATGTTATAATAGCAACTTTATGTTCCCTTCTGAATCGCAACGATTGGCTATGCTCTCTGGATCTGAAGGAAGCCTACACTCAAAACTCAATGCACCTCAGATTTCAAGTGACACAGAACCACCACCAATAGAAAGTCCTACCTTTCAGACTGGCATTTTCTCCCAGAGTCTTTACCAAGTGCCTGGTAGTTGTAGCCAGGGCTGTGGAGTTGGTAGATAAATGTTCCGACTCCGACTCCTCAGTTTTTTGTACTTCGGACTCCGACTCCAGGTACCCGAAATTTCCTCCGACTCCGACTCCTCGACTCCGACTCCACAGCACTGGTTAATTTTCAGATCGTTAAAATGGAATGTCAAGTTGAGAGAAATGAGCATTTTCGACACCACCTTCTTTTTGCTTTTAATCAAGGTTCTAAGGCCGCAGAAGCTGCTCGCAACATTTGTGCTGTGTATATAGTGGGTGCTATAGCTGAAAGAATCGCTCGTGATTGGTATGCCAAGTTCAAAAATGGAGTCGGTAGATAAATGTTCCGACTCCTCAGTTTTTTGTACTTCTGACTCCGACTCCAGGTACCCAAAATTTCTTCAGACTCTGATTCCTCGACTCCGACTCCACAGCCCTGGTTGTAGCAGCGGTCTCATGGCCTTCAGGTTTTTCTGTATTTGGACGACTGGCTTTAGGAATAGTTTCAGAGATAGAATTAACAAATGGGATGATGATCATAAAATCATCTGCATAACTAAATAGTTTTATCCCTAACTGGGTTAGCTGCATGCCTAGTGAGGACATGTAGACGTTGAAGAGCAATGGAGATAGCGGAGACCCTTGTGGCATACCGGATGGATTGCTCCAGATATCTGAAAGTTCATAATTAAAACGTACTTGATAAGTGCGGGACATAAGGAAGCCACGGAACCAATTCAGCACCTCGTCCCTGATACCAATGGCGTCTAGGCATTGCAGCAGTTTCCCGTGGTCTACTAGATCAAAGGCAGAACTCATATCGAATTGCATAACCAGGGCATTAAGGCCCTTACTAAACAGGCGCAGATTGTCTAAAATAGCCGCAATTACTGTCTCAGTACTGAATAACGGTCTAAAACCGGATTGAGTTTCATGTAGGAGAGAGAACTGATCCAGATAATCCATCAGTTGGGTGTGTACCAATCCCTCCATAATTTTTACAATAAACGGAATGGATGCTACTGGTCTATAGTTGGATATTATAGCTGAAGATTCTTTTCAATTTTTTAGAATTAGGGTTATTATATGACCATTATTAGAGAGGAACTTCCCAGTTTTTAGGTTATGAGCCAAATATTGCATCAACGATAGTTTAAATACTAAAGGTGCCGCTTTCATGATTTCTGGGGGGCATGAGTCCAGAACACAATAGGATTTAGAGTATTTGTTATATAGTCTGTTGTAATTGTTCCACTCTAAATCTTGAAAGGAGCTCCAGATCATGTCTGCGGTGTATCATTTCGTTGGGTGATAGGTATCAGATGATCACTAGGGTCGTTTGTTGAACAATGAATTCTAAGGTTTTTAATTTTCGAATCGAAGTGTAGTGCTAAGTCATTTGCATAGGGTAACTTAAAGTTGTGTGTGGGTGTGGTGTAGCGAGCGGTGTCAAATAAATTTGTGATCAGGTTGAATAGCTCTTTTGTATCGATTCCTTGTGAACTCTACTCTACTCTACTCCTTCAAAGTTTGGTATCCCCCAGGGTTCTATCCTGTCACCCTTACTGTTTAACATTTTTTTGGCTCCTCTCTTGACATTTGCCCAATCTATAGGGTTTACCATTTTTGCATATGCTGATGATATTCAATTGGTTCATCCAATAAACCTTAATGACCCTAAAGAAGTATCTGTTATCAACCACAAACTCAAATTAATTAATGATTGGCTCGATGCTAATATGTTAGCACAGCTCCGCCCCTCCCCCGACCCACAGGGGAACACTTTAAAACAGCCTCAGAGCTGTCGGGAGCCTGCCTTCCCCACACCGATACCAGCGGGCAGTAGGAGAAATCGGGAGCCCAGCAGAGAGTGAGAGCACAGCTCCGCCCCTCCCCCAATCCAGCAGGGGAACACTTTAAAACAGCCTCAGAGCTGTCGGGAGTCTACCTTCCCCGCACCGATACCAGCGGGCAGCAGGAGAAATCGGGAGCCCAGCAGAGAGTGAGAGCACAGCTCCGCCCCTCCCCTGATCCAGCAGGGGAACACTTTAAAACAGCCACAGTGCCAATGACACGCAGCCGTTCGGCGCACCAACGAAGGCGCACGACAAAGGTGCTTGCGCCTTAGTGAGCGCCTTTGTGAAACGCCCTTGTGAAACAACGGATTTGCTGCACCCACAAGACTCTAACTTCGCCAAGGCAACCAATTTGCGGTATGTCTAACATATAAATGTATAATTGTACTTCTGACTCCGGCAAAGAGCCTTAATAAAGTTATTATTAAAGAACCCCCTTTACGGCAGATAACTTGCTATCTGACCACTGTACAATTGTATAGCCTGTGTATTCTGTAGTCTAGCTTGGTTTTCTATAACTCCTAAGTAACCCTCTAGCTGGCTACTGTACAATTGTATATTCCGATTATCTCATCAATATGGCACTCTTCACCATAGCCTGAGCATACTACTTCTCGCCTTATACCTAATCGGTTTAAGAAGCAAGACAACTGCCCTCCCTTACCTACTCCCACTCCCCACCTACTACTCGACAGTACGTAGCTTCAAACCCAAAACCCCATTAGCCCATGATTACACAGACTCTAGCCCTTCAGAGTTCCCAGTCCTGACACATTCCTCAGACCTCCCAGACCATACATCAAAAAAGACCGAGCACTAAAAAAACTTAGCTTCTTCCCACCCCTTCTCCAAAGTCCCATTATGCTACTTTAACCTCAGAGGATCCTACCTAAATATAAGATCTATGAGGAACAGATCCCAACTAATTTATGACTGGCTAACTGACAACAATCCTGACTTCGTCCTACTAACGGAGACATGGCTACTCTCGGATGACGACATTATCATCCAAGAATGCCTCCCCCCTAACTTCAAAATCCTATCCTTAGCAAGAGAAAGAGGCAGGGGTGGAGGACTGGTGATAATCTTTAAAAACAACTTAAACTGCTCCATTCTAAGCTCTAATTTCTCCTCCAACTTGGAAATCTTATTTCTAAAGCTACATTCAGAACTTCTAGCAGACTCCCTAATAATCACTCTAGCCTACATTCCCCCCCAAAAATGGTCCTCAGCCAAAGAAGAATTCCACAAGTTCCTCTTAACCAATTCTCTAACAGGGCCTTATAACCTCTTATGCGGAGATATAAACTTACGCCTAGAGCTTTCAGATCATCCAGAGACTACAGAATTTTGGTCCTTTCTAGCTTCACTAGGCTTCCCTAACCCACCCCCGGTAACAACTCACAAAAAAGGTCACCAACTGGACCTGGTATTGCTGTCCTCAATAAACTCAATAAATCCCACTATTCGATAGATATCAGAAACCTGGTCTGAATCTCTATGGTCTGATCACAAAATATGTAATTTCGAATTTGAATGGCAATGGAAAACAACCTCTGCCACAATGAAAGTTAAGAACAAACCCACACAGTTCCACACCAGCAGAGGCAAGATCAACCCCATAGAATCCCCCCTTTTTTGATTCCCCCCCATCTCACTACCTCCAATGACCTGTACAATCCCCACCCTCTCATGCTCACCTTAACCACCTAATTGCTTGTAATTATGATCAATTGTAAGTTCTTGTTAAATTTTGTTTATCTCCCCTCCTCATGCTCACCTGAATATCTACATTACTTGTAATTCTAGTTTATTGTAATTTCTTATTAAACTTTGTTTAATTGATGTGAACCGCCTAGAACTCCCTGGGTATGGCGGTATACAAGAATAAAGTTATTATTATTATTCACAACCAAGATGAGAATTTTAATCAATTCATGAGTTCCTGGATCTGCAACAGCACCCACATCCTAAACGAAATGGCCCCACTGAAAAAAAGAAGGTTTAGACCTAGAAACCTAACAGGCTGGTTTGACCTAGAGCTCCTTGAGATAAAGAGAGAGTTAAGAAGATTAGAAAGGAAATGGTCAAAATCAGGAACCCCAGAGACTAGAGACGCCTGGCGCCAAATGCTAAAAAGCTACAGAAACATAACCAAAGAGAAGAAAAAAAACCATCTATGCCTACAAAATAGGCAACACCTCCTTAAACAGCAGCAAGCTGTTTAAACTAGTCAATGACTTGTACGATACTCACTCCTACACGAACCCTGTAGAAGAACTCACAGTTAACAGCAGACGACCTAGCCGATTTTTTCAATTCAAAAATAAAAAAAATTAAGACTTGCTTTATCAAGCCCTCAAGACTCCCACTGGGACTACATCTTCCCCCATGACCCAGATGCATCTAAAGCCGACATGAGTTGGTCCAACATCAAAGAGATTGACTGGCAAACATTCAATAAGCTCTACAACAAGTACGCCAAATCATACTGCAGACTGGACCCCTGCCCCCCAAATGTGATGAAAGCAGCCCCTATCAACTTCAAAGCCAAACTACTAGACTGGATCAACCTACAACTATCCATTGGCAAGTTTCCAGAGGACTTGGGTCAAATTGTAATAACTCCTATTAAAAAGAACACCAAAGAAATATCCAATAACATAGCCAATTTTAGACCTGACGCAAACATCCCTCTTGTTGCTAAATTAATGGAAGGCCTGGTAAAAGCTGAACTAAATACCTACCTAGACAAATTCAACCTTCTGCAGAACAACCAATCAGGTTTCAGACCCGGCTTCAGCACCGAAACAATCATGGCCTTACTCCTAAACCACCTACATTCCCTTCTCAGTCAAGGCACCAGTGCAATGATTCTACAATGGGACCTAAGTTCTGCCTTCGACCTAGTAGATCACTATCTTAATGAACTGTTTAGAATCCTTAGGCATCACAGAAAACGCTTACAACTAGTTCCAGATCCTATCAGGTATTCAAAGAAGATAAATTCTCCCTCAGCTGGAAAAACAACTGCGGGTTGCCCCAGGGCTCCCCACTATCTCTGACCCTATTTAACATCTACCTTATCACATTGGGACACCTGCTACAAATCCTAAAACTCAACTTTTACATTTACGCTGACAACATTACTGTAGTGCTACCACTAACCTGTCTATTGTTAGACTTTATTAATCTCTTAACCAACACCCTAAAGCAAATAGAGCTTTGGATGACGGCCTTCAAACTAAAACTGAACACAGAAAAAACTAAATTTTTCCTGACATCTCCCAATGAAAAGATAAAAGACAACACGATTGATGGGAATGGCCGTAATTACGAAATTGACCAAACTATAAAAATACTAGGTGTCGCCCTTGACAAGCACCTAACCCTGGAAAAGCATAAAGATTTAATGTTCAAAAAAAGTATATTGGTCCTATGGAAGCTCCGCACCATTAAAAAATACTTCGATGATTCATCCTTTCGATTACTTGTACAATCATCCATCTTGAGTACGCTGGATTACTGCAACATTATATATCTGGGAGCTTATAAGAAGACACTTAACAAGCTGAGATTAATTCAGAACACTGCGGTCTGGCTCATCTTTGGTTTAAAAAAAATGGGAACATCACCCCATACTTCCAGATACTCCACTGGTTGCCGGTGGAATCCAGAATACTCTTCAAGTTTGCCTGCATCAGCTACAAAGCTATCTTTGGGATGCTATCAACTTACCTCGCCTCTCAATTCATCCTCAACAGCTCTAATAAGAGCTCTCGCAGAATAAATCTCTTTAATTACCCATCCCTGAAATCATGTCTTTACAAGAAGTTCCTAGACAGAATGTTATCATTCCAGGCAGCCAAACTGAACACATGGCATTCACCCAAGGGTACTCAAGGAACTAAGGAACGAAATAGCTGAGCCACTTCGACAAATATGCAACCTATCCTTAAAAACTGGAGAGATTCCGGAAGACTGGAAACTAGCAAATGTCACGCCCATCTTCAAGAAAGGCTCAAGGGGAGACCCAGGAAACTACAGGCCGGTGAGCTTGACCTCGGTCCCGGGAAAGATGATGGAACCGCTGATTAAAGAAAGCATCTGGGAACACATCGAAAACACTGGGCAGCTAAAGCCGAGCCAGCATAGCTTCTGCAAGGGCAGGTCATGCCTCACAAACTTGTTATACTTCTTTGAGGGGGTAAACAGCCAGGTGGATAAAGGGGAATCTATAGACATCATTTACCTTGACTTCCAAAAAGCCTTCGACAAGGTACCACACGAAAGACTGCTAAGGAAGCTATGGAACCACGGGGTGCAAGGGGAGGTACACCGATGGATCAAAATTGGCTGGCGGACAGGAAACAGAGGGTTGGAATAAAGGGCCATTACTCAGACTGGCAATGGGTCACGAGCGGAGTTCTGCAGGGGTCGGTGCTGGGACCGCTCCTGTTCAATATATTTATTAATGACCTGGAGGCAGGAACAAAATGTGAGGTTATTAAATTTGCGGATGACACCAAACTATACAGCAGGGTTGAAAACACGGAGGACTGCAAAAATCTCCAAAAAGATCTGACAGCGCTGGAAGAGCGGGCCAAAAATGGCAAATGAGCTTCAACATAGGGAAATGCAAGATCATGCATGTAGGGAAAAAGAACCCGATGTTCACTTACTAAATAGGGGGATCACCGCTAGGGTTGAGTAACCTTGAAAGAGACCTGGGAGTGATGGTAGACACATCATTGAAGGCGTCGGCGCAGTGCCTCAAGGAAGGCAAACAAAATGTTGGGCATCATTAAGAAGGGTATCACGACCAGGACGAAGGAAGTCATCCTCCCACTGTATCATGCAATGGTGCGCCCGCACCTGAAGTACTGTGTCCAGTACTGGTCGCCGTACCTCAAGAAGGACATGGCGGTACTTGAGAGAGTCCAGAGAAGAGCAACTAAGCTAATAAAGGGAATGGAGGACCTCTCATATACTGACAGACTGGAAAAGCTGGGGCTTTTCTCCCTGGAAAAGCGGAGACTTAGAGGAGACATGATAGAAACCTTCAAGATCATGAAGGGCATAGAAAGAGTAGACAGGGACAGATTTTTCAAATTATGGGGAACCACAAGTACAAGGGGGCACTCAGAGAAATTGAAAGGGGGAAGGTTTAGAACAAACGCCAGGAAGTTCTTTTTTACCCAGAGGGTGGTGGATACATGGAACGCGCTACCGGAGGATGTGATAAGCAGGAGCACGCTACAGGACTTCAAAGAAGGTTTGGATAGGTACCTGGAAGACAAAGGGATTGAGGGGTACAGATAGGAGTAGAGGTAGGTTATAGGGATAGGATTAGAGAATTAGAGGCAGTTACAAAATCAATCAGGGACACTGTTCAGGCAATTAGGCCTGATGGGCTGCCGCGGGAGTGGACCGCTGGGCAAGATGGACCTCTGGTCTACTTCAGCGGAGGCAACTTCTTATGTTCTTATGGCTCGTAAAACCCATTCTCGAGGCCACTTCTTACGCCGACTTCAGAAAATCACTGAAGACCCGTCTCTTTAACAAATTCTAATTCCTAATTCTTGCCCAATCCCCCTCAGCCATCCTCATCCCAATCCCCAATTCTCTTGATTTTAGATGAACTCCCTTCTGTACCAGTTTGTCCATCAGTGTTGTATTGTTAAGTTTTTGTACGATATCCCTTTGTTGTACCCTGTATTTTTAAACACTTATATTTTAATATGATATGTACACCGCCTTGAAGTCTGATTTGACGATATAATAAAATTTTAATAAACTTGAAACTTGAACACGTAGAGCGGGCCACATATTAGACATGATTCTGATTCCTAAATCTTCATCTGCTAATTATTCCCTAGGCTTTTGTTCCCCAGTCCCATGTTCAGATCACTATCTTCAGGGCAGGATTAATTCGTCGAGGGCCCCTAGGCACACAAGTACACTGGGCCCTGCCCCACCCCACCATGCGCCCAGGCGGAAACAGGAAGCTACATAAGAGGGAAGTTTTGGGCAAGCAGCACCGCTTGCAAAATTACAGTTCCCGTAGCCTTTCTTACCTGCGTTGCTTGCTTGTATTACTTTCCGTCAATGGGGGGGGGGGGAGGTCGTGTTGGCTATCGACTGCAGGGGGCCGCGTTGTCGATCGATGCTGGAAGGGCCCATCGCTGTTTGGAAAAAACAATGTTGATGTTCTCCTTCATCGTGCCCCCTGACCATTTCGGGCCCTAGACACGTGCCTACCTGGCCTATTGGTTAATCCTGCCCTGACTATCTTGTTTATGCAACCTACAATGGCACATCTGTTAACCCAAAATTAGTATCCAAAATCATCAACTTTCGTGATTTTAGTAAACTAGATACTGAATCAATAGCTTCATCCTACAAATTAGCATTTTCAAATTCCGATGGTTCTACCCTAGAAGACCACTTAACGCAATGGGAGTCCACAGCAGCTTCCCTTATGAATGAATTGGCCCCTCTTCAAACTAAGTTAATCCTACCCTGCAAATTAGCTAACTCATGGTACGCGGCCAAATTCACCCTTATCAAGAAACAGCTCTGGTCATTAGAACGTAAGTGGTGAAGAGACAAAATCATAATCAACTTGGAAAAATTCAAAGTTCAATCTAACTTCTACAAAACTAAAATAAATCAGGTTAAAATGAAATACTACTCAACTAGAATCGAAAAGCCAAAAACTTATCTGCCCTCAATTCAAGATTAAAAAACGTAAATTCTCAAAAACATAAATTCTCCAAAACAAAGTACGTGTACTAGTAACCTTCCTGCAGCTCAGGAACTTGCAAAATACTTTCTTTCTAGAGTAAAAAACATCAGGAAAAATTTCAATCTTACAAAGCCGTCAATATCTAATCCTATGCCAGCGGATGCAAAATCGTTTTCCTCAAAATGTTCTCAGTTCAACCTTCCATCTCTCCCCCACATTATTAAATGTGTATCTATCTTCTCTGGGGTTTCATTTGAACAAACTGGGCTCTAGACTGTTTAGTTATGCTGATGACATTACGATCATCACTCCTTGTAATACAGCTATATCTCATATTACCCAAATAATTAAGTTTATACTGAAACTGATGGAATCATGGATGCAAGAATTTAAATTCACATTAAATCATGATAAGACCAAATTCTTTGTTGAGTCTCCACCTAGAATTTTACATGAACCATTAATTACTATAGCTGAACTGCTCCAACTAATAGCCAATCTGTCAATCAAATCGGGAAGGATTCCGGAAGACTGGAAAGTGGCGAATGTTACACCAATTTTCAAGAAAGGTTAGACGGGAGAACCTGGAAGCTACAGACCGGTGAGTCTGACCTTGGTACCGGGAAAGATGGTAGAGGTGCTGATAAAGGACCGCATCACTGATCACATAGACGGACAAAATCTGATGAGGACCAGCCAGCACGGTTTCAGCAAAGGCAGATCTTGTTTGATGAACTTGCTGCTCTTCTTTGAGGGAGTAAACAGGCAGATAGACAAGGGTGACCCAGTCAACATTATATATCTAGATGTTCAGAAGGCGTTTGACAAGGTCCCGCATGAACGACTACTTCGAAAAATTGCGAGCCATGGAATCAAGGATGAAATACTCATGTGGATTAAAAACTGGCTGGAGCATAGGAAACAGAGAGTGAGGGTAAATGGACAATACTCGGACTGGAAAAGCGCCACCAGTGGAGTACCGCAGGGTTCGGTGCTTGGACCCATGCTCTTCAACATATTTATAAATGACCTGGAAATTGGTACAATGAGCAAGGTGATTAAATTTGAAGGCGATACAAAGTTATTCAGAGTAGTGAGGATGCAGAAAGATTGCAAAGACCTGCAATGTGATATAAACACGCTGGAGAAATGGGCTGCGACATGGCAAATGAGGTTTAACGTGGATAAATGTAAGGTGACAAAAAAGCACAAAATGAAACAGGGGGAACAAAACATAAGAACATAAGAAGCGCTATCTCCGGATCAGACCTTCGGTCCATCTAGTCCGGCAATCCGCACACGCGGAGGCCCTACCAGGTGTACACCTGGCGTAATTTTTAGTCACCTATATCCTTCTATGCCTCATAAGAACATAAGACATAAGAAGTTGCCTCCGCTGAAACTCAAAAGCACAGAACCAGAGTAGAATTGTCCCAATCAGAATGATGAGCACCAAAAAAGTATCCTTCAACTCATCCGATAAATACAAATGCCTTTATTCATCCAAAGTCTCGTATATGCATCCAATGACGCAACGACCCGACATGCACATGTTTCGGCCTAACCGGCCTGCCTCAGAAGTCTTATGAGTCTTCAACGGGTGTGTTAGAAAACCATATAGTATACAAAGATGCACATACCTTCTAAACGCGGCTACTAAAATTCAAAGACGTAAAATAGTGATTATCACAACGGACGTGCTGCAACTGAAAAGTAGTGTAAGGTGATGCATGTTGGAAAGAAAAATCTTATACACGAATACAGGATGTCTGTGCAATAGTTGGAGAGACCCCCCCCCCCCAGGAAAGAGACTTGAGAGTACTGGTCCACAAGTCAATGAAGCCGTCTGCGCAATGTGCGGTGACGGCGAAAAGGCCGAACAGAATGCTAGGAATGATTAAGGAGGGGATCACGAACAGATCGGAGAAGGTTATCATGCCGCTGTACCTGGCCATGGTACACCCCACACCTGGAATACTGCATCCAGCACTGGTCGTCATACATAAAGAAGGACACAGTACTACTTGGGAGGGTCCAAAGAAGAGCGACTAAAATGGTTAAGGGGCTTGAGGAGTTGCCGTACAGTGAGAGATTAAAGAAACTGGGCCTCTTCTCCCTTGAAAAGAGGAGTCAGAGTGGACATGATCGAAACATTCAAGATAATGAAGGGAATAGACTTAGTAGATAGACAGGTTGTTCACCCTCTCCAAGGTAGAGAGAACAAGAGGGCACTCTAAAGTTAAAAGGGGATAGATTCCGTACAAACGTAAGGAAGTTCTTCTTCACCAAGAGAGTGGTAGAAAACTGGAACGCTCTTCCGGAGGCTGTTATAAGGGAAAACACCCTCCAGGGATTCAAGCCAAAGTTAGACAAGTTCCTGCTGAACCAGAGTGTACGCAGATAAGGTTAGGCTCAGGGCACTGGTCTTTGACCTAAGGGCCGCTGCGTGAGTGGACTACTGGGCACAGTGGACCACTGGTCTGATCCAGCAGTGGCAATTCTTATGTTCTTAACACTATAAGATCAATCCAACGATTAAAATATTGGGAGTTGTTCTAGATCAGTGGTCTCAAACTCGTGGCCCGGGGGGGGGGGGGGGGGCACATGCGGCCCGCAAGGTACTAGTTTGAGGCCCTCGGTATGTATATCACAAAAGTAAAATAAAAGTTTCTTGATCATATGTCTCTTTAGCTATAAATGAGACTATTATTATTAAGACTTAGCTGAAAAGAAAGATTTATAAACTATAAAGTTTTACCTCTTGCAAAACTGTCATTTCTTTAATAAGACAACTATTTTTTCTGAGGCCCTCCAAGTACCTACAGATCCAAAATATGGCCCTGCAAAGAGTTTGAGTTTGAGACCACTGTTATAGATCAACAATACTTGACCATGAAAAAGCAAGTAGATGCTGTTGTGCAAAAGGGTTATTACACATTCTGGAAGCTGTGTACCATAAAATCATATTTTAAATTTCCGGCCTTTAAACTTTTAGTTCAGTCGTTACTTCTAAGTCTTCTCGACTGTTGTAACAGTGTCTGTCTGACATGTACCAAGAAAGAGATGGCTAGGCTTAGACTGATTCAAAATATGGGGGTCAAATTAATTTATGGTCTAAAGAAATATGATCATGTGATTCCTTTGTACCGTGAGTTGCATTGGCTTCCAGTGGAGGCGCACGTTTTGTTTAAGCTGGGTTGTCTTTGTTACAAAGTTGCGTATGATATTGCTCCAGGCTATATGACCGATAGATTTCTCATAGCATTCCATAAATATAGGAGAGAATCACATACATTGTTTAATTTTCCGTCTGCTCAAAGTTATAAGAGCAAGAAATCCTTGGAACATACTGTACATTAGCATTTCAGGCTGCTTTCTATGACAGGGAATTTAGGCCACTGTTGAGTAGTGCTTGCTCTTACAAGCACTTTAGAACTAAATTGAAAACTCATCTTTTTTCAAAATATTTAGCAAACTAATTTAAATCATCCTTAGGTTATGTTATTTTTAACCTTTTGTTCACCGCATTGGACTTAGTTATGCAGTTTATAAGTACAGTGGAACCTTGGTTTACGAGCATAATTCGTTACAGAAGCATGCTCGTAAACCAAATTGCTCGTATATCAAAGCAAGTTTCCCCATAGGAAGTAAGGGAAACTGCTTTGATTGGTTCCACCTCCTCCCCCCCCCCTCCACGAGATTGAGATTGAGAGCGAGACCAGAAGGCTTTGAGCATGCGCAAATGCTCAAAGCCAGTCCAGTCCAGCCCAGACCAGAAGAAGGAGGATCTCCAACGCACCGCCCTGCCCAGGCCGCGCCAGAAGAGGGAGGATCTTCGGGCACCGGCACTAGTGCCAAGTCGGGTAAAGGGTGTCATTGACTGCTCGGGGGGGGGGGGGGGGGGGAGTAGGATCGCGGTGGAGGGGGGGCAATGCGAGGGGGGGGGGGATGCCGGATCGCTGGGGGGGGGGGCGCTCGTACAGCGAGGCAAGCTCGGTTTACGAGGCACCAAGTTTGCTAATGTTTTGCTCATCTTGCAAAACACTTGCAAACTGGTGCACTCGTAAACCGAGGTACCACTGTACTATGTTATGTTATGCTGTACAGTTCAAGGGAAGACATCTTAAATAGCAAGTTAATTACTGTTAATAATTCTTTGGCTATAACATATATTATCGTAAGACTCCACTATATTTAATTGCCCATATGTGAGTGTCTTGATGACAAATTGCCGTCCAATGTTTAATCATGAATGACTTTAACGTGCACAGAGTTGCAGATGAGTCTCTGGCTGTCCTGTGCCACAAATTAAGATCCTGCAAATGTGCCCTGGACCCGTTCCCTTCCTACCTTTATGAGAATATTCCCACATAGGTTATTTCATCTCTCACCAGACTTATCAACTCAGCCTTACTATCTGGCCTATTTTCTGTACAAATGGGACACATTGCCCTGACCCCACTTCTGAAAAAAGCTGATCTAGACTCATCCTCCCCTTCCAGCTATCATCCTATAGCAAATATTCCTCTCCTGACCAAAATGCTCGAGGCTATTATATCGACTCAGTTCTCATCTTACTTAGAGAGATTCTCCATTCTATTACCTTGCCAATATGGCTTCAGACCCAATTTCAGCACTGGCCTCTTTAATCTCAAAGATTCAACAATTTCAGTCTCATGAAGTTTGCTATCCTACTACAATTTGATCTATCTGCGGTAGTGCTGTCCGATTCACGATTCAAATCGGTTCACCGATTCACTTCGGGTGAATCGAATCGATTTAAATTAAAAAAAAAAAAATCGACTTCCCAATTCAGACCCTCCCCTCTCGCCCCCTAAAGCAGGAGCGGCAGCGCTGCTCTTGCTGGCCAGCCGCTGCCGCATCTACTTTAGAGGGCAGGAGGGAGAGTCAGTCAGGAAGTGCTGCTGTCGGCTTCCCGTCTGGCCTCCACGAAGGACATCGCATCGAATCGCACTCCCTGAAGGACTGCCCCCCCTCCAGGGAAGGCCTCTGTGTTCCCTCCGGCCTCCCCGCAGCATTTACCTTATAGCTGCAGCCTGCAATGAAGATCGTGGTTACAGCGTCTTTACTAAGTGCTTTCAGTTCTTTCCTCCGCCCGATCCTGCCTCTGACATCAGAGGAGGGGCGGGACCGCAGTAGAGGAAAGAGATGAAAGCACTTAGTAAAGACGCTGTAACCGCGATCTTCATTGCAGGCTGCAGCTATAAGGTAAACGTTGCGGGGAGGCCAAAGGGAACACGGAAGCCTTCCCTGGGGGGGGGACAGTCCAGCGGGTGGGATAGGCCTTGGGGGGCTGCAGACCTTTAAGGGGGATGGCCTTCAAGGGGGGCAAGCCTTTAAGGGGGGGACAGGCAGGCCTTCAAAGGGGGGACAGGCCAGGGATGGTGGCACAGGCCTTTAGGGGGGACAGGCCTTCAGGGGGTCAGGCCTTGAAGAGGTTGGATAGACCTTCAAGGGGGGAACAGGCCTTCAAAGGAAGGGACAAGCCTTCAAAGGGGGGGGGACAGGTCTTCAAAGGGGGACAAGCTAGGGATGGTGGCATAGACCTTCAAGGGGGGCAGGCAGGCATTCAAGGGGGGGACAGGCCTTCAGGGATGGGGCTACAGGCCTTCAGGGGGAGGTGGGCCCTGGTGTACAAGTACACGGATGGAAGGAAGGGGGGTTTCAAAGAGACGCGTATATGCCGGACTTTGGGGGGGAAGAAATAATGGGTCTAAAAATAGAGGAGAGGGAGAGAGATGGTGGACAATGGGATTTAATAATAATAATAACTTTATTTTTCTATACCGCCACAATCTTGCGACTTCTAGGCGGTTCACAAAGAAGAAGAGCTGTACAATCAGCAAATTACAGTAGATGAATACAAGGTGGTTGAAAGGAAAATTATACATGGGTTGAATTATAAGAAATTAACTATTTTACATCTTACAATTGAAAATAGGGAGGGAAGGAACAGAAAGGGAGTGAAGTTGGACACAAGGGATGGTGTGGAGGGGGGATAGAGATACTGGATAAGAGGGTAGTTAAGAAGAGGTGGATCTGTGGATAGAGACAAAAAAAAAAGAAAGATGCCAGACCTCCAGGGGAGGGAAGGGAAACGGAAAGAGAGGACAGAGATGGCAGATGGATGGTTAGAACGGAGAAAGAAGGAGACCCTGCAAGCAGGTTATCAGAAGACAACCAGAGCCTGGGACCAACAAGATTTGAATAATGACCAGACAACAAAAGGTAGAAAAACTAATTCTATTTTCCATTTTTTAATTACAGTATGTCAGATTTGAAACGTGTATCCTGCCAAAGCTGGTGTTAGACCGCAAACGTGAGCTAGGATTTAAGAGAGAGAGGAAAAGTCTTTTTTGTTTGTTTATTTTGTTTACACCATAGCGCCAGTGTGGTTAGGAGAAGGCAAAGGGAGTGAAGAGGCTATAAAAGGGGTGAAGAGGCTATACAATAAATCCACCAGGATATTTGAAAAAAACACCCAATTGGGCAGGAAAATTGAATCGAATCAAAAAACCAATTCAGTAGGCTGAATCGAATCGAATCAAAATTTTTTTCCTGAATCGGGCAGCACTAATCTGCGGCCTTTGATGTTGTCCACCATGATATCCTAATTTACCAACTTTCTGAGATAGGCATTAATTCCACAGTCTTAGACTGGTTCTCAAAATTTTTGCGATCTCGCTCTTACACTGTTAACATGAATGGAACCATGTCTTCTCCTTGCAGACCGCTATGTAGTGTTCCCCAGGGATCACCCCTGTCCCCTCTTCTTTTCAACATTTATATGTCTTCTTTGAAATTCTTCCATCTATCTCCCTTTGAAACTCTTTATATATTCAGATGACATCTTTGTCCTTGAGATAGATTCGAACCTCACTAACCTCACCAAAAATATAACAGCTTGCATAACGAAACTCCAATCCTGGGCCCTCTCTGTACAAATGAAGCTGAATGAGTCCAAAACAAAACTACTATGGCTTGGCCCAAAATTAGATCAGTTACCCACGCTCATTCCACTACCTTCTGGTCCCACACTGCAGATTTAATTCTCAAGCAAAGTTTTGGGCATCATTATTGACTCTACACTTTCCTTTAATGATCATCTGAATTCTCTGGTAAAAAAAATGTTTTTTTAGTCTTCACATGTTGAGGAAAGTGATATCCTGCTTCCGCCAACAACATTTTGCTGTCCTTGTACAATCAATCATCCTTTCCAGACTGGACTATTGTAATTCCATCTATCTAAGTCTAACCAAGAAAAATCTTCAAAGACTTCAGCGGATCCAAATCACTGTGGCTAGGTTGATCTTCGCAAAAAGCAAATTCGATCATGTGTCCCCACTTCTGTCAAAACTTCACTGGCTTCCGGTGATTTCTAGAATTCACTTTAAATGTACTTGCCTAATTTTCAATATCCTACATGGCATACTTCCTCCCCTAATCCCAATATCCTGGAATTCTTCTAGACCTGACACTACCAGATCCGCCCACATACTCAAACTATTTTTCCCCTCGTTAAAAGGTGTCATGTATGCAGGTAAATTAGGGAAATCCCTTTTCTTCAAATTCACTAAGCTTTGGAATAACCTTCCTGCCCCGCTTCTGAACCTAGGCTCATTCCAATTATTCCAAAATCTCTCCAAAATGTAAAGCTATCTATTTAAAATGTAAAGCTAGCTATCCTCTTCATAACCTCTAATTTCTTATTATGTACTTCCCTCATTTATTGAAATACCTATAAACCGTGTCGAGCTCTATCTTTATGGAGATGATGCGGTATACAAACTTAAGGTTTAGTTGTTTAGTGTAGTCTTTATGTGCCATCATTTACTGTGTTACTGTGTTGAACTCAGTCTTTGCTTTAACTCTGTACGTTCTCCTTGCATGCGAACAAGCATTTCTTTGTTTCCTTCAGTAGATCTGTAATCTTTATGTATTTATCCATTAAAGATTGTAGAATTATATTGGTTTCAGGTCAGGTTTCAGGTTTATTTAAAAATTTGATATACCGCCTTATTAAAAATTCAAATCAGTTTTACATAATATAAAAACAAAGTATAATTAGAATGTACATTAAAAACAAATTACAAACAATGCTATAAATAATCAAATGTACTGACAAACATTAACTTACCGATACAAGATGGAAAAGGTCAGAAATACAATTTATATAAAGAGAAAGAGAGGGGAAGAGGGATTGAGACAAAAGGAAGGGGAACAAAGTATAAAAGGTCTAAAATAATGTAAAATAAGCTAAAATGATTAAAAGATGGCATGGAACAGATTTCCATTACCATCCTTAAAAGGACTATTATACACCATATGCATCTTTAAAAAGAAAAGCCTTCAAGTTATTTTTAAATTTATCAAGGCATGTAATTTCTCTTATATAATTTGGTGCTGAATTCCAGATGGTAGGGGCCATGACAGAAAAAATGCTAGTGCACATAGTGTTAATGTAACTTAAAGAGGGGAAAGATAGCAAGTTTTGATTAGATAAACGCAATGTACGATGGGGGGTATAGGGGATTAATAGTCTGTTAATGAAATCAGGTTGGCCAGAAGTTTTGGTCTTGTAAGTTAGCAACATTATTTTATAGGAAATTCTATGATCTATAGGAAGCCAATGAGCATTGATCAAAAGGGGTGTGACATGATCGTATTTATGTGCTTTTGAAATAATTTTAATGGCAGTGTTTTGAATAATTTGAAGACGTTTTATTTCTTTTTTAGTGATTACTTTATATAGTGCATTACTGTAATCCAAGCATGAAATAACGAGCGAATGAATAAGAATATTTAATGATGATTGATCTAATAGGGTGGTAAGAGATCTAATCATTCGAAGACGGCAGAAACATTTCTTAACTACAGAACTTATTTTGTTCATGGAAAGAGAGTTTTCCTAAACTAAACTAAACCTTAAGTTTGTATACCGCATCATCTCCACAGAAGTAGAGCTCGGCACGGTTTACAAGAATTGATATAGAAAGGAACTACAATGAAAAGTAGAAGGACTAGTAAAGAGAAGTTTAGAGGGACTTAGTATATGGAAGTGGGAGGGGTCATTACATTTTAGAGAAAAGCCAAGTTTTCCGTCGAAAGTAACACCGAGTAGTTTAATGGAAGTGACTATCTGAACAGAGATTGATTTTATCCCAGGACAAGCAGGCATGATATTCTCACATGTGGGTGACGTCATCTACGGAGCCCCGGCGCGGACAGCTTTTCAAGCAAACTTGATAGAAGTTTCAAGTTTGCACACTGCACCACGCATGTGCGTGCCTTCTCGCCCACTAGAGGGCGCATCCCACCTCGTGGTCCTCAGTTCAAATTTTTCCGCGGAGCAAGAAAGCCCTGTGGATCTGAGCTCCAGTGTTTTTGCCTTCTAGCTGCCGCGTTTAGTTTGTTTTCCCTTCGAATTAGTTCGCGGTGCTGTTTTTCTTTTCGATTCCTTTCAAAAAAAAAAAAAAAAAAAAGTCTTTCGTTTTTCCTCGGACTCCGGGGGCTCCCGGAATCCGTGGCCGCGGGACGTCGGTACGTTCCCGGCCTTCTTCTTTTTCTTCGTGGATGTCCCGTCCTGTTACGGGATTCAAAAAGTGCAGCCGGTGTGAAAGGTTGCTTTCCATCACCGACCCTCACCGGTGGTGCATTGTCTGTCTTGGGCCCGAACATCCGACAGACTCGTGTGATCGCTGTGCTACCTTCCAAAACAGGGCCCTCCGTCGCCGTAAGGCAAGAATGGCCGAATTGTTCGCCGTCGACGCACCTAAGGCCTCGACGTCGGCCTCGGCTTCGGCCCCGGCCTTGACCTCGGCCTCGACGTCCTTGGGGGCCTCGGCCTCACCTCGGCCCTCTTCCTCGAAGGCGTCGTCAGTGAAGCAAGCTTCGGGTAAGTCCTCTGTTCTATCCCCTTCAGCAAAGAAGCCATCCTCGAGTCAGGCCAAGGCGGGTGGGTCGACCCCGGCCCCGCATCGGACCTCGACTCCGCACACCCCGAGGGAATACTCGAGACCGAGGTCGCCCTCCAGGGAGTGTGCCCCGGACTCGGAACTCCCCACCTTCGTGGGGATTCCGGCCTTCCAGGATCTCCTCCGAGCTCTGATCTCATCGGAGCTGTCGGGAGCCCTGGAAGTGTTGCAGCGTGCTGCGGTTCCGGCGGCCTCGACCTCGGCCGGGGCGCCTTCGGTCTCGGAGGCCCCGGCCTCGGCTCCCTCGGGAGTCCCGACCTCGGCGACCTCGGTCTCGGGTACGGTGGCCCCGTTCACCTCGGCCTCGGCCCCGCCCCGGACCTCGACCTCGGGGGAACCCCCTGAGCGGAGTGTAAGGCCCAAGGAAAAGTTGCGCAGAGTGCGCCGTCTTTCCTCCTCTTCCTCCGGGTCTTCCAGACACGCCTCGCCCTCGACGCGACCTCGGACGGGGCGTCGATCGAGGAAGTCTAAGCGACCCCGAGGCTCGCCTCGGCGCGACCGCTCCTCGTCGTTCGGGGGCGAGGCGCTGCAGGTGTCGGAGTTGCGCCTCGACAACCCGAGGCTCCTCCGCTCACCTCATGGGAAATCTTCCCGGGCCGCCTCGCCGAGGAAACGGGAGAGTGTCCCACGAACCCCTGGGTCCTCACCCAAGGGCTCTGCGAGGAGGATAACTTCCCCTTCCCCCTCGAGGGCCCTCGAGAGGGGATCCTGGGACTCGGGATCGGTTAGGGATCCTCATTATTCCCATGAGGCCTCCCCCCTCTCCTCGGTGGGGCGGTCGAGAACCCCGTCTCCCCAGGCTAGGCCGTCCTCATTTTCATCCTTCGTTCAGGACATGGCCCAAGCCCTGGGGATTGACCTGATGGTAGGCTCTCGGTATTCCAAAGAATTTTTGGAGGAACAGGACCTCCCCACTCTTCCTAGGGAGGTGCCTAGACTCCCTCTCAACAGTGTCCTTCTGCAAACCTGGCTGAATAACTTGTCAAACCCTCTTACAGTCACGTCTGTGCCTTCAAAAATGGAATCGAAGTATAGGACGATTCCCCCTAAAGGGTTCGATAAGGCGCAGCTCTCACACCAGTCTCTTCTGGTGGAGTCTGCTCTTAAAAAATCACAGCCCTCACGGGTTTCTGCGGCGGTTCCACCAGGCAGGGAGGGACGGACCCTGGACAAGTTTGGCCGTCGCCTCTATTCAAATTCCCTGATGGCCACCAGGGTTCTAAATTACGCCTTCACCTTTTCCTCCTATTTGCGTGGTATGGTGAAGGACCTTCCTCAATATCGAAACTCGTTACCGGACTCCCAAAGAGCAGGATTCGATAAGTTTATGTCCAACCTGTCTCAATTGCGGTTGTACCTATTCCACGCAGTGTACGACGCCTTTGAGCTGGTTTCGAGGGTGTCGGCCCTCGCGGTGGCCATGCGCCGCTTGGCCTGGCTTCGCACCCTCGACATGGACCCAAACCTGCAGGAACGCCTGGCAGACTTGCCCTGTGTGGGGTCCGAGTTATTCGACGAGTCACTGGATGCGGCGACCAAACGCTTGTCGGAACAGGAGCGCTCTCTAGCATCCCTGGTCCGCCCCAAACCTAGACCCCCGCCGCAGAAACCTTTTCGGCCTCCGCCGCGCCGATACCCTCAGAAGTCGACTCCGGCTTTCTCGAGACCGCCTCCAAGACGTCCGTCTCAGCGAGGCAGAGGGGGACAAACCCAAGCCCAGGCGCAGGGCCCTTCTAAGCCCGCGCCTTCCTTTTGACGGGCTGAGCGGACGGGGCGGGTTCCCCTCCGCACTTTCTCAGGAACCCCTTCCTATCGGGGGCCGTCTTCGGTCCTTCCGGGAGGCATGGACCGGGATTACCTCAGACGCTTGGGTGCTCCGGATCGTCTCCGAGGGCTACTCGCTCAACTTTGTGTCCTCGCCGCCGGACAGTCCCCCAAGTTTAGTCCCCTGCAACCGTTCGCAGCTACCGACCCTTATAACCGAAGCCAAAGCCCTCTTGAAGCTTCGGGCGGTCGAGCCGGTCCCCAAGGACCAGTGGGGTACGGGGTTTTACTCCCGCTACTTTTTGGTCCCAAAAAAGACCGGGGACCTGCGCCCCATACTGGACCTCAGGAAGCTCAACAAATTCCTGGCCCGGGAGAAGTTTCGAATGCTATCTCTCCCGGTTTTGTACCCCCTCTTGGGGGAAGGGGACTGGATGTGCTCCCTCGACCTGAAGGAAGCATACACCCATGTTCCGGTGCACCCCGCCTGTCGAAGATTCTTACGATTCCAGGTGGGGGACCTCCACCTCCAGTACAGGGTACTGCCCTTCGGCCTGGCCGCGTCCCCACGAGTATTCACGAAGTGCATGGTGGTGGTTGCAGCAGCCCTCAGGTCACGTGGACTCCATGTGTTCCCTTACCTGGACGATTGGCTCATCAAAGCCCCGACCAGGGAGGGGGTTATCTCAGCGACCCGACAGTCTATTGCCTTCCTGCAAACTCTCGGGTTCGAGATAAACTTTCCAAAGTCTCAGTTGAGACCGTCGCAGTCTCTTCAATTCATAGGTGCGGTGCTGGACACGGTGCGCCTACGCTCCTACCTGCCGACCCAGCGGTTGGAAGCCTTGGTACGGATGAGCCGCCAGGTCTCCCAACTATCGAGGGTGTCGGCCAAGCGCATGATGATGCTGCTGGGCCATATGGCCTCGACGGTACATGTCACGCCGTTTGCGAGGCTACACCTGAGGATCCCTCAGTGGACCCTCGCGTCCCAGTGGCGTCAGGAGTGCGACCCGGTGTCTCGCCTCATTTCGGTAACTCCGCCCTTGCGGAAATCGCTGCGTTGGTGGACAGACTCTTCAAATCTGTCCATGGGGCTATTGTTTCGCACTCCGCCTTTTCGCAAGGTCCTGACCACGGACTCCTCGGAGTACGCGTGGGGAGCCCATCTCGACGGTCTTCGCACGCAGGGCCTGTGGTCGTCAGAAGACCGTCAGTGTCATATCAACGTGCTAGAGCTGCGAGCCATCTTCCTAGCACTTCGAGCCTTCGTTCACATATTGCAGGACCAGGTGGTCCTCGTCCGCACGGACAATCAGGTGGCAATGTATTATGTGAACAAGCAGGGAGGAACGGGGTCATGGCCCCTCTGCTCCGAAGCTCTTCGCCTCTGGGAGTGGGCGGCCTCCCGGAACATCTTCCTCCGGGCGGTCTACATCCAAGGAGAACGGAATTGCCTGGCGGACAAACTGAGTCGACTTCTGCAACCGCACGAGTGGACTCTACACTCAGCAGTTCTACGCGAGGTCTTCGCTCGCTGGGGAACGCCACAGGTGGATCTGTTTGCCTCTCCGGAGACACACAAACTACCACTATATTGTTCTCGGATGTACTCGCAGGACCGTCTGGAAGCGGATGCCTTCCTACTCGACTGGGAAGGGAGGTTCCTGTATGCATTCCCTCCGTTCCCTCTGATCATGCGAACGTTGGTACACCTAAAATCGTCCACGGCCACGATGATTCTCATAGCACCTCGGTGGCCGCGTCAGCACTGGTTCTCCCTGCTGCTCCAGCTCAGTGCCAGAGAGCCTCTTCCCCTGCCTGTCTCTCCTTCTCTGCTGTCTCAGAGTCAAGGATCCATGTTACATCCCAATCTGCAGTCATTGCACCTGACAGCCTGGTTTCTTGTTCCCTGACTCCTCCGGACCTGTCTCAATCGGTGAAGGAGGTGTTGGAAGCCTCCCGCAAGATCTCGACGAGGCTTTGCTATGCGCAGAAATGGACCAGGTTTTCCTCCTGGTGCTCGTCTTTTCACCTGGATCCGGTATCAGTTCCGGTATCCTCGGTTTTAGAATATTTGTTTCATTTGTCGCGCTCCGGCTTGAAAACCACTTCGGTGCGGGTTCATCTCAGTGCGATTTCTGCTTTCCACCAACCTCTGGAGGGACGCCCTCTGTCACTCCATCCCTTGGTGACACGCTTCATGAAAGGGTTACTCAGGGTTTGTCCCCCTCTTAAGCCTCCGTCTGTCGTGTGGAATTTGAATGTGGTTCTGGCTCAACTGATGAAACCCCCGTTTGAGCCACTCAACAAGTCCCTCTTGAAATTTCTGACTTGGAAGGCGGTGTTTCTAATTGCCCTCACCTCCGCCAGGCGGATTGGGGAGTTACAAGCCTTGGTTGCGGACCCTCCTTTCACTGTCTTTCATCACGACAAGGTGGTTCTCCGCACCCATCCTAAGTTTTTACCTAAAGTTGTTTCTGACTTCCACCTAAATCAGTCCATTGTCCTTCCTGTGTTCTTCCCGAAGCCCCACTCCCATCCTGGCGAGACGGCGCTTCACACGCTTGACTGTAAGAGGGCGTTGGCATTTTATCTTCAACGCACCAGGCCTCATCGGAAGGTTCCTCAATTGTTTTTGTCCTTCGATCCCAATCGATTAGGGCATCCAGTTTCCAAGCGCACTCTGTCTAACTGGTTGGCCGCTTGCATTTCCTTTTGCTACGCTCAGGCTGGCCTTCCTCCCCCGGGTCGAGTCACGGGGCACAAGGTCCGAGCAATGGCAGCTTCGATAGCTTTCCTCCGATCCACTCCGATGGAGGACATATGTAAGGCTGCCACTTGGTCTTCGGTTCATACATTCACCTCTCATTACTGCCTGGACACTTTATCCAGGAGTGACGGCCGGTTTGGCCAGTCAGTTTTGCAAAATCTGTTTTCCTAAATTGCCATCCTCCCACCTGCCCTTTTTTGGTTAGCTTGGAGGTCACCCACATGTGAGAATATCATGCCTGCTTGTCCTGGGATAAAGCACAGTTACTTACCGTAACAGGTGTTATCCAGGGACAGCAGGCATATATTCTCACAACCCGCCCGCCTCCCAGGGGATGGCTTCCTTGCTAGTTATGGAACTGAGGACCACGAGGTGGGATGCGCCCTCTAGTGGGCGAGAAGGCACGCACATGCGTGGTGCAGTGTGCAAACTTGAAACTTCTATCAAGTTTGCTTGAAAAGCTGTCCGCGCCGGGGCTCCGTAGATGACGTCACCCACATGTGAGAATATATGCCTGCTGTCCCTGGATAACACCTGTTACGGTAAGTAACTGTGCTTTATCCCAGGACAAGCAGGCATGATATTCTCACATGTGGGTGACCTCCAAGCTAACCAAAAAAGGGCAGGTGGGAGGATGGCAATTTAGGAAAACAGATTTTGCAAAACTGACTGGCCAAACCGGCCGTCACTCCTGGATAAAGTGTCCAGGCAGTAATGACCTTCCTTGACTGAGAAAATCATAACTTTGGTTTTGCTGATGTTGAGAACTAGCATATTTGTGTTTAACCAATGGCTGATTTGTTCTAATTTCAAGTTAATAAACAAGATATCTGCAGGGTTGTCCAGATCGACAGAGTGAGTGAGTTGAATATCATCTGCATAGGCGAAGATAGAGAACCCAATGGATTGCCCTAATGTAATAAGAGGAGCAAGGAAGATATTAAACAGCATAGGGGAAAGAATGGAATCTTGTGGGATCCCATTGTCGTTAGAGAAAGTGTCAGAGGTAGAACCATTGAACTGGATTTTCGAAGAACGATCTTTAAAATATGATTTAAACCAGTTGGTGAGCATAATCTGCCAGCTTCATCTTGATGGATTTACCACAAAGTGGAGTTCATTTTCCAAAGTAATCATATGACCATAATTATTACTAGAGGGATATTTTGCCTGGTTCTGTTAGAGTGCAGACCCTAAAAGGCAATTTTATATCAGGGTGCCCATATTTACATGCCACGTGAGCAAGAATACAAAATGGTCACATTTCACATTCATATGAAAGTAGGAGGAAAGCGCCCAAAGTGCTTTCCTGTAAGGGCATACATAAGTAGCCCTTACAGTAAATGCAAGGAGGTCATTCTAGTGGGATAGGTGGGGCTGCCATTGCATTAACAAGTTGTGTGCCCTTGCCACAGTTGGGAACTTGCACTTATACAAGGCCTATGGTTGGTTTAACTGCGAGCACATAAATATAAATTGTGCTGATACCAGGTTATGCTAATATTCTGTAATAGCGTCTGGATGCCTAGATGCTGTTAAAGAATAGGCATTCATTGTATGGGATTGGGTTTATATGCTGTTAAAGCATAGGCATTCATTGTGTGGGATTGGGTTTAAAAGGAGGTACCTACTTGCAGAAAGGGATTGGGACTTGTGTACCATCTATTTGTAGTTTTACATAATCTCACTCAAAGTGGTTTACATACAGGTACTTCAGGCATTTTCTCTCTGTTCGTCCCGATGGGCTCACTATCTGTCTAATGCACCTTGATCAAAGGAGGATTAAGTGACTTGCCCATGGTCACAAGGAGCAGCACAGGATTAACCCCAAAACACCTATTTCAGGTTGTGCTCACTAGTACTCCTTTGATGGGGATAAATTTGGATTCTGACATGTCTGCATTGATGCACATTAATAATATGGGCCGCTTTTTATCAGTTGAGGATTATTTTGAATTTGTGACCTTGTTTGTCTATTAGTGATCTAGTTTTGTATGCTCAATTATATTGGTTAGATACTGTAATGCTCTTTTTAAGGGTCACAACAAAACCAATTGGTTTATATCTCAGCATTTGCAGAATTCTGGAGCTAGAATCAGTGGACCTTAAAATGTTTGACATATTGAGGACTCATAGACTTCAATTATATATACTTTGGAAGAAGGAAAAGAGAGAGGAGATATGATTGAGACATTTAAATATCTTCATGGCATAAATGTACAGGAAGCAGGTCTCTTTCAACTGAATGGAGGTTCTGTAGCAAGTAGGCATAAGATGAAGTTGAAGGAGGATAGACTTAAAAGTTATCTAAGGAAATATTTGTGAAAATGATGGTGGATGCACGGAACAACCTCCCCTTGGAACCGGCTTGCACCAGTTTGCGAAAGCCATTTTAAGCTTTTGACAACTTGCTCCCAAAAGTTGGGCTCAGGCCCCCTCCTGAACTTCCTTTTATCTTTTTCTGGTTGGGATGCTGAGCTCTGCCAAGCAGATAGGCTGGCCTAATATACTGGCGCCTATGTTTAGAACGCCTGGTGATATCTATGTTCGCTTAGGTGCTGCTATAAGCGATTCTATAAGCAGCACCTAGCAACTGATTTGACAACTGTGCGTTTATAGAATCTGGCCCTTTGTCTACTGTTTTCTCACATGTTTAAGGATAAAAATTTTGAATGGCATGCGGTGAATTGCAGAAGAATATAAGATTTTAGTACTTTTGTGTTAATTGCACGTAAGATTTTAGTACTTTTGTGTTAATTGCACTGACATTAAAACAACTTTTTCACAGATTGGAGATGTATATAGGAAAGATCCTTTCAACCTGGAACTTTGCCTCGAGTACTGGTGTCCATCAGAGCCTCTTCAGAGCTCTACTATCATGGGCTATTACTTAGGTGTAGTTCACCAGCGACCACCTCAGCGACAGGTAAGCAAATTTTGATTTTTTTTTTCAAAAGTTTGTACAGTAGTGGAGCTGGTTAATGAAGTTTGTACCTTGCCAGTGATTCATTTGGAGTATTCCAAAATAGTGGAACTCTTAAACTTTCTTATAATTGATTTTTTCAGTATTTTATTTGGGTTTTTTTCCCCATAATTTTTATAATGGAACCTATGATGATTCAAAAAAGGGAGAAAAAGATCCAAGTGGACTAAGTTCTCCCACTTACAAATTGTAGCTTGTGGCACTGCTATTTATCTATTTTTCCTTGAAAATTTTTATTGAGCAAAAATCATACCAAAATACACTGCAAAGATCAACATACCACATTTTTCACTCCAAAAGATACACTTGGGGGTGGAAATGTAAGTGCTTCTTAAGAAGCGAAGATACAAATTTATTAAGCTCGCTGCCGCTGCCACATCTTTTTAACCCTCCCGTCGCCACATATTTTACCACCACCGCTGTATCTTTAAAACCCGCCCGCCCGCCCACTTGCTGCCGTCGTACCTGGTGGTCCAGTGAATTTCCCGGTCAGCGGCGCCCCAGGCCAGAAGCACAGAGATCAAGAGCAAGCCTTCTGCGCTCCTGCCTGGGCCCGCGCCGATCTCCGAATGGCTGCAGTCAGCTTTCGCTGGACTCGCGAGAACTGACTGTAGCCATTAGGAGATAGGTGCGGGCCCAGGTGGGAGCGCGGAGGACATGGTCCTGATCTCTGTACTTCTGGCCTGTGCGCTGCTGGCTGGGAAAGATGAGAGCTGTCTAACGAGGGAGGAATTTAAAAAGGTACAGAGGGGGTATGATTAAAGGTACAAGGGGTATGATTAAAAAAGATACTGGGGGTACGTGTGCAGATGATTTAAGATACTGGGGGCATGTGGGGGGATGGGGGATGATTTATGGTACTGGGGGTGTATGGGGCCTGCCTGTCACTAGGCCGGCCTGCCTGCCTGTCACTAGGCCACTAGGCCTGCCTTCTCTGTACCCTGTCCCGGTCTACCACTAGACCACCAGAGGGGGGACAGGGTGCAGAGCCTGGCAGGGAGAATTTGGTTCAGAATGATTTTTAACTTGTTTTCCTCCTCTAAATCTAGGGTGTGTCTTATGGTCAGGTGCATCTTATGGAATGAAAAATACAGTACTTCAAATTTCAACAATAGAACCATCGCAATACAGATGCACAGGAACTCAACCGTTCAGTCATCACAGAACCAATAACCAACAACCAAGTGGTACAATCCCCGTCCAACCAGCATATCTTCTCTTTCCCCCACCTCCCCTGAAAGCTGAGAAAACAAAAGAGAGCGAGTCAACGAGAAAGAAAAGCAAAGAGAAGCAAATAATGTTCACAGTGTAGCAAGAGAGCAATCAAAAAGAGAATCATACATTAATGCAGGGGTGTTAAATGTCAGTCCTCGAGGGCTGCAATCCAGTCAGGTTTTTAGGGTTTACCCAGTGAGTATGCATGAGATCTATTTGCATGCACTGCTTTCATTGTATGCTAATAGATCTCATGCATATTCATTGGGGAAATCCTGAAAACTCAACTGGATTACGGCCCTCGAGGACTGACATTTGACACCCATGCATTAATGGTTTGCCCAGCATTCAAACCACCTCCAAATGCAGTGAAATTTAGGTAATGCAGTACATGATTGCAGTAAGCTTATACATAATATACCAGTGATGCAGTTTAACTTCTATCCCATGCCAATCTGGTTGCAGCTGTTGTTTCCAATGGGTAGCCACAACAAGCCTTGGGGCCATGAAAAACAACTTACAAAAGCTCAGTTCCCCCTCTTCCAAATCTAAATTGTACCTATGTAGAAGTATTGCCTACCAGGAAGCCTGAACTACATTCCCCAAGATCTTGGACAACATCTGAAAAGTGGAAACCCAAAAGCCCTGCACCCAAGGATACTCTCACCAAATATGAAGTTATGTGCCTACCAGCCCACAGCCCCTCCAACAAAGGTCTTCTCTCCGCCTCATGTGAGAAAGCAAGACTGGTGTGTAATACTAGCGAAAAAGTGCCTTATAGCCATTTTCCACTATAGGTGTTGCCAAGCCCAAGGAAGTCACCTGGGGCCAAATTTCTTCCCAATCACGTGGACTAAGTGGATTACCCAGCTCTGCCTCCCAAGCCTTCATATAAGGTAATGGGGCCCAACAGCATGTATTTAAGCATTTATGCAAGGCTGAGATAGCACCTTTCTGCAACAAAGAGCCCCCACCCATCTCCTGGGTGAGACCTGAGGAATGTAGATAATGTTATGCCTGAAAATAAGGAAACAAATCCCAAGGGAGTAACTGATATTGAGCCTGAAGCTCAGGAAAGGTCTTCATCCTTTTCCTAACAAAATCCCATAATTGCCCCACACAAAGCAAAAACTTAGCTTCCCAAGTGGCAAGCACCCCCTCCTCCCTACCTGGGACAAATTCTGTATTATATCTGAAAGGGGTAAACCATGAATACTGTCCAAAAGCAATCCCTGGTTCACCTTCCACGCTTGCAGAGTTGTCCTAACCGAGGTAAGCGATCCTGCTCTCATAAAGCCTCCCAGCAACCATGGCAAATACAAAAGAGGCATCTGCCCAATATCATCTTGTTCAAGGGCTATCCACTGTTTACAATAGTGAGCCTGCATTTCGATGAGAGCTTGCAACTGAGCTTCCTGGTAATGTTTCATTATATTAGGCACTGCCAGACACCCCCCCTCCCCCTTTCTAAGACACAGAACCCTAATGCCAATCCTGGGATTTCCATGAGCCCATATAAATTTAGAAATTCTATGTTGGTGACCCTCCAAAACTGACTGAGGCACCCAAAGGGGAGGGGGGGTACAGTTAGGAATACAAAGAGTAGTTGAGGAAGGATCATCATCTTCACCACGTCTATACGCCCTATCCAAGAAAAAAGCAGCCCTTCCCAACCATCTAAAGCCTTCAGAATCCGATGGAGAAGGAGAGTATAGTTAAGGTCATATAGATTAGCCCCGAGTGGTCCCAGAAAAACTTTAAAATATTGCATAGAAGATTTTACCCATCGAAAAGGAAACCGCCCTCTCAGCTCCTCCACCAGCACTTCAGAAAGATAAACATTTAACAGCTCACTCTTATTCACATTAACTTTGAAGCCAGAAACTCTCCCATAAGTATTCAACTCATGCAAAACCACTGCCAAGGAGGTGGCCAGGTCCTGTACCGTAAACAAAAGATCAGCTGCAAATAAGCTTAACTTAAAGTCCCCAACAGAGGTCTGTGTCCCCCGAATGTTGACATTCACCCAAATATGCTGAGCCAGGCGCTCAATCACCAGAGCAAATAAAATAGGAGAGGGGGCATCCCTGCCTAGTGCCTCTGGACAAACTGAAGGGCTCCGAATAGCTCCCGTTTACCTTGAAACAACCCAATGGATTTGTATAAAGCGTCTGAATCCAAGCCCTCATTCGTGGGCCCAACCCAACATACTCTAAGATTTTAAACAATAAAGGCCAGGATACCTGATCCTGGTACTGCTATTTTAAGCCTCTATTCCAATTATTGTTTAATGTCCAATTTAATTTCAGCATTCATATCGTTTCAGGCCTATGAAATAATCAGTAGCATAGCAATGAAATTAACAAATTAAGAGCACTTACTTTTGATGTGATCATGAGATTGCAAGAGTGTATGACCATCTTTTTGTGTAGTAGATTTTTTGGTCTCTCTTTTTTTTATTTCAGTTGGAATAAAAATATTACTGTATTTTTCACTCCATAAGACGCACCTGACCATAATACTTACCCCATTTCTAGAGGAGGAAACACCAAGAAAAAAGAATTCTGAACCAAATGGTGTGCAATGTACCCTGTCCCCCCTCTGGTAGTCTAGTGGTAGACCGAGATAGGGTACAGAACACATCTAGTGGTGGGCACGTCTAATGGTAGGCAGCCCCCAGTCAGCATGCCAGCCCCAAACCAGCCAGCCAGCCCCAGGTCAGCCAGCCAGCTTCAGGCCAACCAGCCAGCCACCCCTAAGCCAGCCAGCCAGCTGCAGCCAACCATCCAGCCAGCTCCAAACCATCCAGCCATCCAGCTCCAGGCCAACTAGCCAGCCCAAGGCCAGCCAGCCCCAAGCCAGCCAGCTCCAGGTCAACCAGCCAGCCAGCCCCAGGCAAGCCCCTTCCCCCCGTACCTTTTAAAATTCTGCACAGCAACTCCAGCTGGCTTCTCTCCCTCTCTGCTTGCTGCGGCAGCCTTCGCTCTTCTGGGCTCCTCATTTCCCAGCCAGCATCAAAACAAAAAGCAGCGTGGATGTCAGGAGCAAGCTTTATGCTCTCCCGCTCGGTCCTGCGCTGCTTTCCAAATGACTTCTGTAAGTTCTCGCGAGTCCCTCGAGAATCTATGGCAGCCATTCGGAAAGCAGCACGAGGCTGTACGGGAGAGTGTAAAGCTTATTCCTGACATCCACGCTGCTGATCTGTCTCCCCTCCCCGCTGGCCGGGAAATAAAACGAGGGCACTGGACTACCAGGTAAAAAAGGGGGAATGACGGACAGACACTGGGGGGCGGGGGGGGTTTAAAAAAAAAGGTGGGTGGGTTTAGAACAGTGGTGTGGTGGGCGGGTTTTACAATGGTAAGGGGGGAGGGTAACAAAATTTATACCTTAGCTTCATAAGACGCATTGAGATTTCCACCCACTCTGGGTGGGAAAAAAGTGCGTCTTAAGGAGCGAAAAATATTGTAATTTGTGACTTTGTGCTGAAAGAAAAAATATAATGAAAGTACTTGTTATACTACTATTATAATTGAAACAAGGCTGATGATAACTAGAGCATAATAATAATTTTATTTTTTTATATACCGCCCAACCAGAAGATCTGGGCGGTTCACAGCAAGAGAGCTGAGACATAACAGCGAAGATGCAAGATACAGTAGGAATCAGTAGAATTCAATGCTATACAATACAATAAATTACAACATGATACAATGTAGAGTGATACAAAGCAAAGTCATCGCATAAATTTACCAAACAGATAGGTTTTCAGTGATTAGGATTGGGAATAGGCAATCAAAGAACACATCCAAGAGTTCATTTTCCCCGCTTGAAAGGTTAGAGTTTTGTCTAAAAAACTTTTATAGCGGCAGGCTTTCGGAGTAGGGTACATGAATATGCCCTAGTTTCTTGTGTTCTTGCTTGATGTGAAAGGATTTAATTGGGAAAATAAGTTTTATGGTAGTAATCCGAAGATAGCTTTATAGCAGAAGCAGCTGAATTTAAAAATGACTCTAGCTTCAGAAGGAAGCCAGATTTTTCCCCGTCTCTAGCTTCAAAAGACAGATTTTTCCCCATCCACGCTGGAATTCATTTTCCCATCCCGTCCTCGCAAGTTCTTTTCCTGTCCTTGCCCCTTTCCTGCAGGCTCCATCCTCATCTGCACAAGCCTCAAACACTTTAAAATCATAAGTGTTCAAGGCTTGTACACTTAAGTCAGAGCTTACAGGAATTGGGCAGGGACAGTGAGAAAACTTGCAGGGATGGGAAAATTGAATTCCTGCGTGGACGGAGACAAATTTGTCCCTGTGTCATTCTCTAGTATATGCATAGTTGAAGAATGCTATAGAATGTTATACTTCAATTATGCCTAAGCCTGCCTAAGCATTCTAGATAGATTACAAGACTCCATTCTAAAATCAGACATACAGCCATGAATCACTTAACCCAATGTGGTGAGAAGATGAGACACCAAGCAAATGAATATATATTTTTCCAGGTTCACAATTCTTTATTTTGTAGAATTCACTGCAGCTCTTAATCCACTCTTTGCTCAATGGGGCACTCCACAAGTTGACTTATTTGCAACTCCACAGAATCACAAGCTGCCTCAGTTCTGCTCCAGACTATACTCTCCGCATCGTGTGGAAGCAGATGCAATTCTTCTGAACTGGACAAACATGTTTCTTTAAGCATTTCCACCCACTCCTTTCATACTAAAGATTGTTCAAACGAGAGTCAGCCACCATGATTCTCATTGCTCCTCGGTGGCCCAGGCAACATTGGTTCTCCCTTCTAGTTCAGCTCAGCACCAGGGAGCCAATTCCTCTGCCAAATTTTCCTACTCTGCTTACACAAAATCAAGGATCTCTTCTACATCCCAACCTGCAATCGTTACACCTGACAGCTTGGTTTCTCTCGGGCTGAATCTATATGAGTTACATCTCTCTCAGCTAGCCAGGAAACCAGCCACACAACAATGTTATCAACAAAAGTGGACTAGATTTTCTTCCTAGTGTCGTCTTCAGCATCATCACAATCCAACTTCCTTGTCAGTGGAACTGGTGTTAGATTATCTACTTCATCTGCCTGACTGGACTCAAATCCACATCTATTAGAGTCCATCTCAGTGCTATTACAGCTTTTCACTTGCCAGTCTAGGAAAAACCTCTTGGTTTCCAGGTTCATGAAGGGACTTTTCAATGTGAAACCACCTCTCAAACCTGTAGTCTGGGACCTTAATGTGGTTCTTTCCAGGTTGATGAAGCCTCCATTTGAACCAGTAGCCACAGGTCATCTCAAGTTTCTTACCTGGAAAGTTGTTTTTCTTATCGCTCTCACTTCTGCCAGAAGGGTCAGTGAGTTACAAGCCTTGGTGGTAGATCCACCCTTTACAGTTTTTCACCATGATAAAATGGTTCTATGCACACATCCCAAGTTTCTTCCGAAAGTTGTGACGGAGTTTCATCTTAATCAGTCAATTGTTCTTCCAGTTTTTCCCCCTAAGCCTCATTCTCATGCAGGAGAAACAGCGCTCCATACTCTGGACCAGGGGTGCCCAACGCGTCGATCGCGATCGACCAGTAGCTCAGGAAGGCAACTCGAGTCGATCGCACTCGTGTTGCCATCCTGATCTACGGGCCGATCAGCCTTTCTCTCCAGTGTTCTCCCTAGGGCCTTTTAGCTGGGCGGTCCGCCCAGCTGTCATCTGCTGCTGCTGAACATTAAAAAAACCCCCAAAAAAACCGGCTTGGAGATTTCAGCCCCTAGCGAACTTATGCTCCGGGCTCTAACGTGTGCGTGCAGGCTTCTCTTCTCTTCCCTCCGAAACCGGAAGTTATGCCCGGGGAGGGGGAGGGGGGGGAGAAGGGAAGCCTGCACGCACATGTTGAGAGCCCTGAAGCAAGCGTTCGCTACGAGCTAAGGCGGGAGACATGTTAGTGAAGCATTTCCTCTTCTTGCTGCCGGGTCCTGCCTACTTTCTGTTTCCGCGAAGGCAGGACCCGGCAGCATTTCCCCCAACAGTTCCTCGCGATGCTGGTCGGCCGAAGCAGGGAGAGGTTGGGGCGGCGTCGGCTTTTGGGCCTGTTATTGGCGTCGGCTTTCGGGCCTGTTATTGGTGGCGGTTTGGGTCCTGGTCCCCGATGGCAGTTTGGGTCCCCGATGGCAGTGGCAGTGTCTTGGGGGAGGGCAGGGAGAAAGAAAGAAAGAAAAAGGGCAGGCAGGGAGACAGAAGGAAAGAAGAGAAACAGAAAAAAAGGAAAGGGAGGCAGAGAGAAAGAAAGGGCAGGGAGAGAGGAAGGAAAAGTTGGGGGAGGGAATGAGGTGTGGAGGAGAGGAAGCATACAGGCTGAAAGAAGGGAAGAAAGACTGGATGCACAGTCAGAAGAAGAAAGTGCAACCAGAGACTCATGAAATCACCAGACAAGGTAGGAAAAATGATTTTATTTTCAATTTAGTGATCGAAATGTGTCTCAATTTATATCTGCTGTCTATATTTTACACTAAGGTCCCCTTTTACTAAACCGCAATAGAGTTTTTTTTAGCGCAGGGAGCCTATGAGCGTCGAGAGCAGCACTGGGCATTCAGCGCAGCTCCCTGCGCTCTAAAAACTGCTATCGTGGTTTAGTAAAAAGGGAGGGGGGTATATTTGTCTATTTTTGTATGGTTGTTACTGAGGTGATAGTGCATAGAGTCATCTGCTTTGACCTCTTTGAAAAACCCTGGAATAGGAATGATAATTAACATCTTCTATGCGTACAGTGTGCGTTGTGTTTTTTTTAAATTTTATTGTTGGTAGATCATTTTGACTTGGTCATTTTAAAAGTAGCTCGCAAGCCCAAAAAGTGTGGGCACCCCTGCTCTGGACTATAAACGTGCTTTGGCCTATTACATTGACAGGATAAAGCCACATAGAACATCTCCTCAACTTTTCATCTCATTTGATCCTAATAAGTTGGGAAATCCTGTTTTTAAGAGAATGATTTTCAACTGGCTGGCTGCCTGTATATTGTTCTGCTCTGCTCTGCTCAGACTGGACTGCACCTGGAGAGTCTTGTCACAGCCCACAAAATTAGAGCTATGGCAGCTTCTGTAGCTTTCCTCATATCTACTCCAATTGAGGAAATCTGTAATGCTGCCACCTGGTCCTCAATTCATACATTCACTTCTTACTATTGTCTGGAGTCTTTCTCCAGACGGGATGGGCACTTTGGCCAATCTGTATTACAAAATTTATTTTCCTAAAGGCCAACTCTCCTGCCATCACATTCTAATTAGCTTGGAGATCACCCATCAGTGTGAATATGCTTCCTGCTTGTCTTGGGATAAACCACAGTTACATACCATAACAAGTGTTATCCAGGGACAGCAGGAAGATATTCTCACAACCCACCCACCTCCTCGGGTTGGCTTCTTAACTGGCTTATCTTAACTGAGGGATTGCGCGTCTACGTCAGGCAGGAAGGCACTTGCGTATGCGTGGTGCAGAATGATCCAACTTTCTAAAACTTGAAGTTGCGATTCACTTTTCAAATGTCCGTGCCAGTGCTCCGTCGGTGACGTCACCCATCAGTGAGAATATCTGCCTGCTGTCCCTGGATAACACCTATTATCCCAGAACAAGCATGTATAATTGACATCAACAACGGAGCCCCAGTACAGATCACTTTAAAAGTGCATCGCTACTTTAAGACTTTAGAAAGTTTGCGATAGCCCGAACCGCGGAAGCACAAGTGCCTTCCCGCCCGACGTAGGGCGCGTTGTTCCTCAGTTTTCTAGTTTCCGCGGAGCTAGTAAGACACGCTTCAGCTTCTGTTGAAGTAAATTTTTTCTTCACTTGTCTTCCCTCTCGCGATTTGTGACTTTTTTTTGTCATAATTTGTTTCTTTACTTTATTTGTTCTTTCTTTAAAAAAAAAAAAAGAACAGTATATTTTATTTTTATTTTCCTGTCGCAGGCTCTGGCCCTCTTGGGCCATATGGATTCTCTTCACCATAGAGTTCGATTTGTCCACAGCTGTCTTCCCGTCCATGTCCCAGCTGTCGACGGGGTCAAAAAGTGCGGTTGCTGTGCTCGGGCCATTTCGTTGACCGCTGGTGCTTGCAATGTCTGGGACCCGAGCACCATGCTGACTCTTGCTCCCAATGCTCATCCCTTCAGAAACACACCCTAAAAATAGGTTACTTCAGCAACGACTATTATTCGGCGCCGCAATGGACATGGAGCCAAGTTCATCACTGACACCATCCGCGACTCCCAAGACTGCACCATAAGAACATAAGAATTTGCCGCTGCTGGATCAGACTAGTGGTACATTGTGCCCAGCAGTCCGCTCCCGCAGTGGCCTCCAGGTCATAGAGACCAGCCATACCTGCTTATGTTCTGGTTAAACAGGAACCCATCCAACTTTGTCTTAAATCTCTGGAGGGTGTTTCCCCCTATAACAGCCTCCAGAAGAGCGTTCCAGTTTTCCACCACTCTTTGGGTGAAGAAGAACTTTCTTACGTTTGTATGGAATCTATCACCTTTTAACTTTAGAGAGTGCCCTCTCTTTCTCCCTACCCTGGAGAGGGTGAACAACCTGTCTTTATCTACTAAATCTATTCCCTTCATTATCTTGAATGTTTCTATCTTGTCCCCTCTCAGTCTCCTCTTTTTAAGGGAGAAGAGGCCCAGTTTTTCTAATATCTCACTGTACGGCAACTCCTCCAGCCCCTTTACCATTTTAGTTGCTCTTCTCTGGATCCTCTCAAGTAGTACCGTGTCCTTCTTCATGTACGGCGACCAGTGCTGGACACAGTACTCCAGGTGAGGGCGCTCCATGGCTCGGTACAGCGGCATAACAATCTTCGATCTGTTTGTGATCCCCTTCTTAATCATTCCCAGCATTCTGTTTGCCCTTTTCGCCGCCGCCACACATTGCACAGACGACTTCATTGTCTTGTCGAGCACTACTCCCAAGTCTCTTTCCTGGGGGGGGTCTCTCCAAGTACCGCCCTGGACATCCTGTATTCGTGTGTAAGATTTTTGTTACCGACATGCATCACCTTACACTTATCCACATTGAACCTCATCTGCCATGACGTGGCCCATTTCTCGAGCGTGTTTATGTCACGTTGCAGATGTTCGCAATCCTCTTGCGTCTTCACTACTCTGAATAACTTTGTATTGTCTGCAAATTTAATCACCTCAATTTCCAGATCTTTTATAAATATGTTGAAGAGCAAGGGTCCAAGCACCGAACCCTCCGGTACTTCACTGGTGATGCTTTTCCAGTCCGAGTATTGTCCATTTACTTCCACTCTCTGTTTCCTATCCGCCAGCCAATTTTTAATCCATGTCAATACTTCACCCTCGATTCCATGGCTCGCAATTTTTTGAAGTAGTTGTTCATGTGGGACCTTGTTGAAAGCCTTCTGAAAATCCAGATATACAATGTCGACCGGGTCACACTTGTCTGTCCATCTGTTTACTCCCTCGAAGAAGTGCAGCAAGTTCGTCAAGCATGATATTCCTCTGCTGAAACCATGCTGGCTGGTCCTCATCAGATCGTGTCTGTCAAGGTGCTCAATGATGCGGTTCTTTATCAGCGCCTTTACCATCTTTTCCGGTACCGAGGTCAGACTCTGTATTTTTCTCGAACCTTTCTTGAAGATCGGCGTAACATTCGCCACCTTTCAGTTTTCCAGAACCCTTCCCGTTTTGATCAACAGATTGGCTATCAATTGAAGCAGTTCGGCTATAGTCCCTTTCAGTTCCTTGATTACCCTCGGATGGATGCCATCTGGTCCTGGGGATTTATCATTTTTAAGCCTATCCAATCTGCTGGCATACCTCTTCTAGACTAACCGTCAACCCTGTCAGTTTCCCATCTTCGTTTCCCGCGTATAGTCTGTTCGGTAAACACAGCAGTAAAAAATGTGTTCAGTTTGTCGGTGATGGCTTTGTCCTCCTTTAGCACTCCCTTCATTCCTCGGTCATCCTACGGTCCCCACCGCTTTTTCGTGGGTCATTTCACCTTAATGTATTGAAAGAATGGCTTGAAGTTTTTCACCTCTTTGGCTATTTTTTCCTCATAGTCTCTTTTGGCCCCTTTTACCACCTTTCACCAACCAAGACGACACCGAGGGTGGATCCACCAATGTTAATTCCGTTGTCGCAACTCAGAGTGGGTAAGCCGGCTAGGAAGCCTTCCCTTACCCCCCTCTGGGCATCAGGTCAAAGCAGCAGTGAGCCAAGTCATGCTGAGCTTGAGGAAATCCAAAAAAACGTTCTCTGATTTCGGTGAGTGCTTCGACTTCGGCCTCCTCATCGCCAGAGCGTAGAACCCCACCAAAGGTACCGGTAAAGCAGCCAGCGGTACTGGTGCATACTTTCAAGCAACAGATTCAGGAGTTGCTTAGGGATGAGTTACGGAACGTTCTGCTCCCATCTCAGTTTTCCCATGTTGACATTGACTCCAGCGGTGCCAGTCCGGTCTGAGCCTTCGACGCTAGTTGAAGAATTTCCATTGGTGCCGTCACTGCGTCACCAGGAACTGACACCAGTCACCGGCACTGGTCTTTGTGAACTCAGACATCTGACTCGACGCCAGTGAGGTCGGGCAAAGCTTTGCAGAAGTTGAAACACCTTCGACCTTTGGTGCCGCTTCCTTGGCGTCGACCGACCCGAGATTCAGGCCTCTTGGATGATTCAGATCCAGAGCCTGTTCTATCCTATCATGACGGCTCTTCAGAAGAGGATTCTCTTCACCAACCTTCTCAAGAGTTTCCTGTTTTGACTGAGAAATCTTCGTTTTCTAAATTTGAGAGAAATGTCTGAGAACATGTCTGTTCCTCTGCAAGCTGACTCTAAATGGTCTAAGGAATTTCTAGATGCTTTAGATTATGATCAGCTACCTAAGGAACTCCTCAGGCTCCCTATTCATGACATTGTATGGGAGACCTTTTACAAAAATTTGGAAACGCCACTTACCGTTCCAGTGGCTCCTCATAAGTTGGACTCTTTATATAGGGTAGTCCCTATTCCAGGTTTTGACAAAGCCCAACTTCCTCATGAATCTCTCCTTGTTGAATCTTCCTTAAAGAAATCCTCGGGGACTAGTGTATATGACTGTCCCACCTGGCAGAGGGGGCAAGACTACACGTTTCATTTCTCTCTCTACATGAAGCATCTGATCAAGCAAGTAACTACATAGGAACGTCAGCTTCCTGCTTTTCAACTCTTTATGGCTGACTTGCTGCGGTTTCATAAGTATATGGTTCATTCCATTTATGATACTTTTGAACTCACTTCTCGGGTGGCAGCAATATCAGTTTCCATGAGACGTCTAACCTGGCTTCGAGTTTCTGAACTGGTCATTAATCATCGGGACACGTTGGCCAATGCTCCTTGTCTGGGGGACACTTTTTGGTGACTCTACTGATACTACAACCCAGAAATTGTCCACGCATGAAACCTGATGGGACATTCTGGTGAAACCCAAAAAGAAACTTACTCCTGCTCGTCCTTTCAAGCCACAATCTTCCTATGAAAGAAGATTTGTTGCTAAATCCACAGCTCCTGTTCCGCCACAACCAAGGAGACAGAGACAGCAACAACCGCGTCAGCAGCAGCAAAAGCAACAGCCTGCTCCTCAGAAGGCTCCTCAGCCTTTTTGACGTGTTCCTTCAGAACATAGTCAACGTCACCATTCTACAGACTTTGCCTCAACCCATCAGAGGCCATCTTCAATTTTACATAGCTCACTGAGAGCTCATAACATCAGATCTCTGGGTCGTCAACATCATTCGTCACGGTTATACTCTCAATTTCCACACCCTTCCACCAAACCATCCTCCAAGAGAGTGACCCTGTACAGTCCTCCCTTCTTGTTCAGGAGGTGCAATTCCATCTCCTGATGAATGCTATCGAGGAAGTTCCTCCCTTTCAGCAGCGGCAGGGCTTGTACTCCTGTTACTTCTTAGCTCCCAAGAAGACCGGAGGACTGAGACCCATCCTATATCTCAGAGCTCTCAATAATTTCTAATCAAAGAGAAATTGATGTTATCTCTCGCCCTGCTTTATCCTCTGCTCATTCAGAATGGCTGGCTATGTTCTCTGGACCTCAAGGAAGCCTACACACACAATCCAATCCATCTGGCTTCCAGGAGTACCTCCGGTTTAAAATCAATCACTTTTATTACCAGTACAAGGTTCTTCCCTTCGAACTGGCATCTTCTCCCAGAGTCTTCACGAAGTGCCTGATAGTGGTGGCCGCCACTTTCCATTTGCACGGCCTTCAACTCTTTCCTTATCTGGATGACTGGTTGATCAAGGCTCTGTTGTCTCAGCAAGTGGTCCAAGCAACATCTCAGAAAATTTATTTTCTTTTCTTCAGGTTCTAGGATTCGAAGTCAACTTCCCCAAATCACATCTCATTTTGATTCAACATCTGGAGTTCATTGGGGCAATCCTAGACACCACCCTCATGAGAGCCTTTCTTCCTTCAGATCTCCTTCAAGCTCTCATTCGTCTGTGTCAGCAACTGCTTCCTCTTCAGTCCATCTCTGCCAGACACATGATGGTTCTAGGCCACATGGCTTCCACTGTCCATGTGACACTTCTGGCAAGGCTACATCTTTGCACTCCTCAGTGGACCTTTGCTTCTCAGTGGTCTTAAGCGACAGATCGTCTCTCACAACATATATCTGTGACATCTTCTCTTCTGCAGTCGCTTTAAGGGTGGATGACCACCTCCAATCTATCCAGAGGTCTCCTTTTCCATTTACCCCCTCATCACAAGGTCAGCACGACAGACACCTCCTCTTATGCCTGAGGGGCTCATATGGACAATCTGTAGACTCAGGGTCTTTGGACCGCCAGGGAACGGATATTTCACATCAATCTCCTGGAACTCAGATTGATGTTTCATGCCTTCAAGGTTTTTCATCATCTTCTCTGCCCTCAAGTCCTCCTCCTTCGCACAGACAATCAAGTAGCAATGTACTACAAAAACAAGCAAGAAGGCATGGGTGCTCTCCTGTTATGCCAGGAAGCCCAAAAAATCTGGAGTTGGGCGATGGCTCGCAACCTATTCTTGAAGGCTATCTATATTCAAGGGGAGAATTCCCTAGCAGACAACCTCAGCAGAATTCTTCAGCCTCACAAATAGACTCTCAACTCTGGGACTCTCCAATCTATCTTTGCTCAATGGGGCATTCTGCAAGTCGACTTATTTGTTGCCCCTCACAATCACTAGTTGCCCCAGTTTTGCTCCCGGCTTTACTCTCCTCTACGTCTGGAAGCCGATGCATTTCTCCTGGATTGGACGGGCCTGTTTCTATATGCATTCCCTCCAATCCCTCTCATGTTTCGAACTCTGTTCAAACTCATGAGATAAGCAGCCACCATGATTCTCATTGCTCCACTGTGGCCCAGGCAACATTGGTTTGCCCTTCTACTTCAACTCAGCTCCTGGGAGCCCATACCTCTTCCAATATTTCCTACTCTGCTTACTCAGAATCAAGAGTCACTTCTCCATCCCAATCTGCAATCCTTGCACCGGACAGCTTGGTTTCTTTTGCCCTGAGTTTTTCTGAATTACATTTTTCTCAGCCTGTCCGTCACATTATTGATGCTTCCAGGAAACCAGCCACTCAACAGTGTTACCAAGAAAAGTGGACTAGGTTTTCTTCCTGGTGTGTTCTTCATCATCATCCAAGGCAAGGCGGATGATGGGATGTATCAATAGAAGCTTCGTCAGCCGTAAACCTGAAGTCATAATGCCACTGTACAGAACCATGGTGAGACCTCATCTGGAGTACTGTGTGTAATTCTGGAGGCCACATTACCGTAAAGATGTACTTCGAGCTGAGTCGGTCCAGCGAATGGCCACTAGGATGGTCTCCGGACTCAAGGGTCTCTCATACGAGGAAAGACTGGGCAAGTTGCAGCTCTACTCTCTAGAGGAGCGCAGGGAGAGGGGTGACATGATTGAGACATTTAAGTACGTCACAGGTCGTGTCGAGGTGGAAAACGACATATTCTTTCCTAAGGGACCTTCAGTCACAAGGGGGCACCCGCTCAAACTCAGAGGAAGGAGATTTGGTGGTGACACCAGGAAGTATTTCTTTACAGAAAGGGTGGTGGATCACTGGAACAAACTACCGGTGCAGGTGATCAAGGCCACTAGCGTGCTCGACTTTAAGAATAAATGGGACATCCACGTGGGATCTCTACGTGGGTCGAGCAGCACTCTGACTTAATGGGGTGGGACAGTGGAGTGGGCAGACTTGATGGGCTATAGCCCTTTTCTGCCGTCATCTTTCTATGTTTCTATGTTTCTATCACAACCCAACTTCCTTGGCAGTGGAGTTTCTCTGTCAAACTCTGGATTTAAATCCACATCTATTAGAGTCCATTTCAGTGCTAGTACTGCTTTTCACGTGCCAGTAGAGGGGAAAGCCTCTTATTGCTCATCCTTTGGTCTCCAGATTCATGAAGGGACTTTTCAATGTCAAACCACCTCTCAAGCTTCCACCTGTCGTCTGGGAACCTTAATGTAGTACTTTCCAGTTTGATAAAGCCACCATTTAAACCAATGGCCACAGCTCATCTCAAGTTTCTCAGCTGGAAAGTGGTCTTCCTTATTGCTCTCACCTCTGCCAGGAGGGTCAGTGAGTTACAAGCCTTGATAGCTGCCTACATCTCATTCTGTTATGCTCAGACTGGACTGGTACTGGAGAGTCATGTCACAGCCCACAAAATTAGAGCTATGGCAGCTTCTGTTGCTTTCCTCAGATCTACTCCCATTGAGGAAATCTGTAAAACTGCCACCTGGTCCTCATTTCATACCTTCACTTCTCACTACTGTCTGGAGTCATTCTCCAGACGGGATGGGCACTTTGGCCAATCTGTATTACAAAATTTATTTTCCTAAAGGCCAACGCTCCCACCATCCCATCTCTGTTAGCTTGGAGGTCACCCATACATGAGAATATGCTGTCTGCTTGTCATGGGATAAAGCACAGCTATTTACCATAACAGGTGTTATCCAGGGACAGCAGGCAGATATTCTCACAACCCACCCACCTCCCCGGGTTGGCTTCTTAGCTGTCTTATCTTAACTGAGGGACCGCGCACCCTACATCGGGCGGGAAGGCACTAACACATATGTGGTTGGGCTATCGTGAACTTTTTAAAATCTTAAAGTAGCGATGTACTTTTAAAGTGATCCGTATCGGGGCTCTATTGGTGACGTCACCCATACGTGAGAATATCTCTCTGCTGTCCCTGGATAACACCTGATATGGTAAGATAGGGAAAATGCTTGAGTTTCTGGTTGTAAACCGCTTAGATAAACTTGATAGGCAATATATAAATACTTAAAATAAATAAAATAACCCAGTGGCAGGGGGTACGTGGCGCTGACATCTCTTGCCCTCCTGCCACTACCGCTGCTTCCACATCTTCCTGCCCTTCTGCTGATACTGGTGCAGCCATCAATTTGGCTAGCAGTAGGTACATCTTTGATTGAAAACTAGAGAGCTGCATGGGAGGGAGGTTGACAAGAATCCAATGGAACCCGCATGGTTCCCTCTTGGGTCCTTGGGGATCCTGCGGGGATCACACGTGTTACCTGAGCAGCACCCTACTGTATGCACCCTTCCTCAAAACTGCGTGCAGGCTCCCAACATGCCGCCGAAGCCAACCCAGTAGCTTTACTTCTGACGTCAGAGCTGCCCATGGCCCTGCGAGGAAGCAGGTTCAGCTGAAGGCAAGAAAAAAGAGGCCAGCCTTGATGGCCCTGAAGAGAGAATGTGAGTGCATTGGGACAAGTAAGGGAGAGAGAGGACATGAATGTGGGACAAAGGAAGGAGGGAAGGGGAAGAAGTGCATTGGGACATGGGAGGGGGCATAAACTTGGAACAAATGCTGGAAGGAAGAGGGAGGGGAGGCACTAATTTGTGACACAGAACGGAGGGAGTGCGTTTAGACACAGAAGGAAGGGAAGGGGTTTGAACTTAGGACACAGAAGGGAGGTAGGAAGGGGCACAAACTTGAAACATAGGAGGGAAGGAAAGATATGCTGAGGTGGGAGAGGGAATAGAAAGGGAGTGAGAAGGAAAGAGATGGCGCACATGGGGAAAGGAAGAAAGAAGAGAATTTGCTGGGCATAGGAGTGTGTGGCGCAGTGGTTGGATCTACAGCCTCAGCACCCTGGGGTTGTGGGTTCAAACCCTGTGCTGTTCCTTGTGACCCTGGGCAAGTCACTTAATCCTCCATAGCCCCAGGTACATTAGATCGATTGTGAGCCCACCGGGACAGAGAGGGAAAATGCTTGAGTACCTGTATGTAAAAACCGCTTAGATAACCTTGATAGGCGGTATATAAAATCCTAATAAACTTGAAACTTGAGAGGAGTGAGGTAGAGATGCATGGAGAAGAGAAGGATGAGAGGAAGAAATGTTGGATGTGGTGGAGAGGAAACAGTGGGTCAGATTGAAAGGGATGTAAGAGGGAGGAATGCTGGACACAGTGGTGGAGGGAATGGAGAGAGAGATGTGGCATAGTGCTGGAGAGGGGTGATAGAAGAAGAAATGTTGGGCATGGGGCTGGTGGGCAGGGGCGAAAGATGCTGCATATGAACCAGGGAATGAGAGAGGGAGAAATGTTCGATGTGTCAGTAGAGGGGGTGGGAGAGATGTACTCTGGTTCCCTCTCTCTCTTTCCCCACGCCTTTTGCTGCAAGGAATAAAAAAAGAGAGATGGTGTACAGTGAGTGAGAGAGTGGGAGACATTTTGCACATGAGGGTGCAGGAGAGAGGAAGAAATGCTGTGCAGGAGTGTGGAGGGGAAAGTGATGTAGGATTGAAAAGAGTGAGGAAGCTGTACAATAGGAGGGAGGGAAGAGAGAAATGCTGGGGAACCAATAGACAGCATCCCCTTGAAGAACTTGTAGAAGACAGGAGAGCAGAAAAACTGGAACCAACTTGATAGAAAAATAAATCTTCAGATAAGAAAGGTAAAAAAAAAAAAAGGAATTTATTGACGGAAATATGTTTGGGAAATATACTCCAAACAAAAGTCAAATAGCTATTTCTTTTGTGATTCCTTGGAGAAATTGTTCAAGCTGAAGAAGGTCCCAAAACACAAATTCTTTCTCTTGATATTTCATTAAACAATTGCAAGGGAACTTTAAAAAAAAAGTGGCTTCCAAAGCTAAAACTCGGGATTTTACAAAAGAAATGCCATTCTCATGAGTTGAGTAACTAGCCACATCAGGGAATATTAACACATTATCACCGCAAAACTTAGGGCCTCTTCTGTCAAACTGCGCTTGCAGTTTGTAGCACGGTGAGCTGTGCTGAATGGCCCGCGCTGCTCCCGATGCTCATAGAGTTCCTATAAGCGTCGGGAGCAGTGCGGGCCATTCAGCGCGGCTCTCTTTGCTAAAAACTGCTAGCGTAGTTTGACAGAAGAGGCCCTAAGATTTGCGGTGATAATGTGTTAATATTCTCTGATGTGGCTAAAGCTACTCAACTCAGGAGAACATAAGAACATAAGAACATAAGCAGTGCCTCCGCCGGGTCAGACCATAGGTCCATCCTGCCCGGCAGTCCGCTCCCGCGAAGGCCCAAACAGGTCACGACCTTTCTGAATCACCAGAAGGGGCTCCCTTGCCACCTTGGTTTCTCATTGAAGTCCTATCTTCCCATCGTAGTCCTAACCCTCCGGTCTTGCACATGCACGACCTGTTGGGTTTCTATACTTATTACCTGGTTAGCTTTCTATACTTGTGTTACATCCCAGCTCCTCCCTCAGTATCCCACGATCCCTTTATCCCTCAGGAATCCGTCCAATCCCTGTTTGAATCCCTGTACCATACTCTGCCTGATCACTTCCTCTGGTAGCGCATTCCAAGTGTCCACGACCCTTTGGGTGAAAAAAAACTTCCTTGCATTTGTTTTGAACCTATCTCCCTTCAGTTTCTCTGAATGCCCCCTCGTACTTGTTGTCCCCTTCAGTCTGAAGAATCTGTCCCTATCCACCCTCTCTATGCCCCTCATGATCTTGAAGGTCTCTATCATATCTCCCCTGAGCCTCCTTTTTTCCAGAGAAAAGAGCCCCAGCCTATCCAACCTCTCGGCGTATGGGCAGTGTTCCAGCCCTTTTACCAGTTTCGTTGCTCTCCTTTGGACTCTCTCAAGTACCGCCATGTCCTTCTTGAGGTGTGGCGACCAATACTGAACGCAGTATTCCAGATGTGGACGCACCATCGCTCGATACAATGGCATGATGACTTCCCGCGTCCTGGTTGTTATGCCCCTCTTTATGATGCCCAGCTTCCTGTTGGCTTTTTTCGAGGCTGCTGCGCACTGTGCAGATGGCTTCAGTGATGCATCCACCAGCACACCCAAGTTTCTCTCAAGTCTGCTGTCTCCCAACAATGCCCCCCCCAATTTGTAGTTGAACAACGGGTTCTTTTTCCCTATATGCATGACCTTGCATTTTTCCACGTTAAAGCGCATTTGCCATTTGTTTTCCCAGTCTTCCAGCTTGTCCAGGTCCCTTTGCAGGTCCTCACACTCCTCCCTGGACCTAACTCTACCGCACAGTTTGGTATCGTCTGCAAATTTTATAACCTCGCACTTTGCCTCCTTTTCCAGGTCATTGATAAATATGTTGAAGAGTAACGGCCCCAGCACCGATCCCTGTGGCACACCGCTCGTGACTCCCCGCCAGTCAGAATATTGGCCCTTCACTCCGACCCTCTGCAGTCTACCCGACAACTAGTGCTTGATCCCTCTGTGCACATCCCCTCCCACCCCGTGGTTCCACAGCTTCCTAAGCAGCCTTTCATGTGGCACCTTGTCGAAAGCCTTTTGAAAATCGAGGTAAATGATGTCTATGGGTTCCCCATTGTCCACCCGACTGCTTATTCCCTCAAAGAAGTACAGAAGGTTCGTTAGGCACGACCTTCCCTTACAGAATCCGTGTTGGCTTGTTCTCAGTAGGCCATTCCTCTCGATGTGCTCGCAAATGCCGTCCTTGATAATAGCTTCCACCATCTTCCCTATAATTGAAGTCAGGCTCACCGGCCTGTAGTTCCCGGGGTCACCCCTCGATCCCTTCTTGAAGATAGGTGTGACATTCGCCAATTTCCAGTCCTCTGGTACCTCACCAGTTTTCAAGGATAGGTTGCAAACATGCTGGATTGTGCCCGCTATTTCTTGTCTTAGTTCCTTCAGAACCCTTGGGTGGATCCCGTCCGGGCCCGGTGATTTACCGCATTTTAACCTGTCTATCTGTTTGAGGACATCCTCCTTACTTACCTCTATGTGCTCCAATTTTTCGGCCTGTTCCCCACTCATGAGCTCCTCTGAGTCCGGTATATTAGATGTGTCTTCGCTCGTGAAAACCGACGAGAAGAACGTGTTCAACCTCTCAGCTACCTCTTTATCCTCCTTAATCACTCCCTTCCTATCCCCATCGTCCAACGGCCCCACCTCCTATCTCGCTGGTCGCTTCCCCTTTACGTAACTGAAGAATGTGTTGAAGTTTTTCGCCTCCCTGGCCAGCCCCTCTTCGTATTCCCCTTTCGCTTTTCTAACCTCTTGGTGGCATTCCTTTTGGCATTTCCTGTGCGCCTGGTGATTTTCCTCCGTTGGATCCTTTTTCCATCTCCGGAAGGATACTTTTTTGTCATTTATTGCCCTCTTTACTTCAGTTGACATCCAAACCGGGTCCTTTGATCGCTTGTTCTTGCAGCCTTTCCTGAAACTGGGGACGTACATTCTTTGTGCTTCCTGCAGGGTGTCCCTGAATAGGGTCCAGGCGCTTCCCACAGTCTCCATCCTAAAGATGTTTCTGAGCTTCCTCCCCACCATTTCCCTCATAGCAACATAGTTCCCTTTCTTGAAGTTGAGTGCAGTTGTTGCGGTCCTCCTTACTAAGGCATTTCTTTTGTAAAATCCCAAGTTTTAGCTTTGGAAGCCACTTTTTTAAATTTTAAAGTTCCCTTGCAAGAGTTTCCGAAATAGTAAGAGAATTTGTCTGGAACATGGACGTCGGTTACATAATCGGGTTAACTTTGGGCGGGTGTAGGCCCGATTCTGTATAGGACGCCTGGGACTGGCATCCTATGCAGAATCCGGGCCTGTATATGTGTATTTCTGCCCCTAAAAATCCAATGTATTTACTGTTAAAATTTGAGTTTGTGGGACCCAGGAACGGATTAATCCAGTTTCCATTATTTTCAATGGGAAAAATTGTCTTGGAACTCGAACGTTTTGGAACTCAAACGGAGTAAGTTTGGATTCCAAGGCATCACTGTATTTGTATATTTTTCTGTAGTAGTTACATTGCATATTTTAAAGTCATCTACTTTGACCTCTTTGAAAAAAACTGAATATAAATGATAATTAAAATGTTCTCTGCATTCAGTGTGCTTTGTGTAGTTTAATTTTATGGTTACCGTTATGTATTAATTAGATTATACTGTGTGTATATGAAAAATGAATAGAAGACATTGCATTACAGTGAGTACTATTACTATGTAGTGGGGTCTTGGGCAGAGCTTAGTTAGATGGTACTTGATTGATATTTGTTAGACTTAGGGGATACTTGGCTTTAATAAGTTGAGAAACATTGATGCGGCACAACTGATGGGCACTGCACCAGCTTCTCTGTCAGGGTCTTATCTTATGGGTGTTCCTGTTCAGGCCTCCAGTTCCCCTGTCGTCACAGATCCAGACGGACTGAACTGGTGAGCTGATACCATGGATACTGCTTCCACCCTGGATGACCTAGATACTGTTTGCGGCATGGTTAGCCAGCTGGTCTCTGAGAGCCCTGATGTGGGTGATAACTGCTCTGTTTGTCAGCTGTTTAAGTCAGTATCTGTCCATTGTTTTATAGCAGATGCCATAAAGGAACTGTCGCGATTGGGCACCCCCCGCCACGAACCGGCAACACCCCCCTTCCCCCCCGACGCAATTGGGCACCTCCCCGCCGCTTCTTACCCTCATCTGGGCACCGGCATGTCCTGTGCTTGGTGCCAGTGCCCGAAGATCGGCCTCCTCTTCTGCTGGGCCTTGAGCATCTGCACATGCTCAAGGCCCAGCTGAAGAGGAGGCCGATCTTCGGGCACCGGCACCAAGCACAGGACATGCTGGTGCCCAGATGAGGGTAAGAAGCGGTGGCGGGGGGGGGGGGGGGGTGTTCCCGATCGTGGCGGGGGGTGCTGGATCGCGGGGGGGGGGGTGTCAGATTGCTGGGGGGATGGTGCCGGATTGCCGGGGGAGGGTGGGGGCGCTCGTAAATCGAGCCATGTTCGGTTTCCGAGGCACCGATTTTGCAAATGTTTTGCTTGTCTTGCAAAACACTTGCAAACTGGTGCACTCGTAAACCGAGGTACCACTGTATAAGGAAAAAGTTTTAAAATTACAAAAAAAGGATCCATTGAAGATTTTGGCTCATATTATCCTTCTATGAACTCTAAATAAAGGAAAGTGAGCCCTCTGAGGATTCTACACACTTTAGAAAAATATTCAGTTGTTTACAAAGTAGTATTATGAACGTTTGTCTTGATATGCTGTGATCTATGAATATTTGAATAGTCCCAGATGAAGTTTAGCCAAATAGTGGACTGAGTACATTTGTGTAAAGATTTAAAGTGACAGTGCAAATTTGGTTTTGTCCCTGCTTCCCTCCAGCCCATCGGGATCACAGAAAAAGCTTCCTGCCTTCGCAGGATTTTTCGGGCTGTTTCTGCCCATCCCAGCGTCGGACTCTCCAGCGTTGGACTCTTCTTCAGTCCTTTGAGGACCGCCGAAAGTCTTCCCCCAGCGACTTCTCCAAGGCAGAGGAAGGAGGAAGCTTTCCTCCATCTTGTCCCTCCTTCCTCCGCCCGGTGCCGCTCAAGCAGGGGGCTCTGCCTCTGCTCTCTTAGAGCCTCTGCTTCTCTCTAGCCCACCGGGATCACAGAAAAAGATTCCTGCCTTCGCAGGTTTGTTCAGGCTGACTCTACCCGTTCCAGCGTCAGATTCTATCTTAGCGTCTGATCCTCCTACAGCCCTGGGCTGCCGAAAGTTTCCCCCCAACGATTTCTCACGGCAGAGGAAGGAGGAATCTCTCCTCCATCCTGCTCTCTCCCTCCTCCGCCTCATATCTCTTAAGCATGAAGGATTGTTTGAACGAACCCCGGGATCCGATGCTACACCTGACCTTGTTCAATGTTTTACATGACTCTATCCAGCTGCTAAGTACATTCAATGTTCAGGACCAAGTTCAATGCTAAGCTTTCTCCTTTACCCATATGTTAAATTCCCCTGGCTCTGCTAAGTTTGTCTCGCCCTCTCCCTACCTAGTTGCTTATATCCCTCTCGAAACCACCAGATATCAGTTGAGTGTAGCCCTAAGTCTCACCTTGAGCAGACGCCCAACCCAGGTCCCCCCCTCAAAACAGTGCTTATACTAAAGCGCTCCCACTGCTTAGGATCAGGCCCTGCACTAGCCTTTCCTGTTCAGACTCCAAGTTGCCTAGCTCTTCCCCGTTCAAGCTCTCCCTAAAATAAATTAAAAAAAACAACAACAAACAAACCCCCAAAGCTCCCCATCTCTCATCATGAAGCCTCCCTCTTGGCTCCTCCTCCTTCTACTTTGCTCTTCTCTCAACACCACTCTCTGCTTAATACCTCCTTCACCCAACCTCCAGGATTCCACGAACTTCAATAATATCTGCCCTGGCCTCAAAATCCCCACTCTGATTCGCACCAGATCTCATCCCTCCAAAAAAAACCCTCGAAGAATCAACCACGCCTCTTTAAAGTCCGTTCCCCCTGCCAATCTCCCCAACCTCGCCTCCGACTCTCTCACCCCAGTCCCAACACTTTATTGCAACGTCAGGTCCGCTTGCAACAAGATTCAAATTCTGAAGGATCTACTCGAGGATTCTGACCCCGGATTCCTATGCATCACGGAATCATGGATCACAAAAGACGACCTTTTTACACAAAACGAACTCTGCTCCCACGGTTACCAAGGCCTCTTCTCACTCAGAACTAACCGTAAAGGAGGCGGTCTGGCAATTCTCTACAAATCTTTCTTCGACGTCCAGCTCCTCAAAAAGGGCAGCCACACCTCACTAGAATATATGCTAGCCTCTGTCAACGATGAATTCCACCCTCACCCACTGGGTATCCTGCTTCTTTATCGCCCACCTACCCCTTGGAACAAATCCTCCGATCTCGTCCTCGAGACCATAACAAATGCCTTCCTCAAATTCCAAAGACTACTGATCATTGGGGACATCAATCTCCACCTAGATGACATCACCAGCAAGGATACGGTTGAGTTTATTAGCTTCCTCACCTCCCTTGGCTTCCCCCTCCTGCTCCATCTCCAACCCTCGAAAAGGGGCACACACTAGACCTCATTAGTTTCCTCGATCTTACCGCTTACAAAACTTCAGCCGATGACATTCGCTGGGATCATGTCCCCTGATCCGACCACTTCTTAGGAGCTTTCTGTCTCCCCATCTTCATGTCGCTCCACCCCACAGTTCCAATTCCATTACCTACCGCAAAAAAATCACGAGCGATTTGTTCTGGTCTAAATTTCTCAACCTATTCTCCTCCGCTCCTAAGCCTGCAGACTCAGAAGCTAATTGGCATAACTGGGTTGTTCTCTCTGAGTCTACCTACCACTCCCTCGCCCCATCTCCTACCCCCGCAAGGCCCCTTGGTACCTCCCATATCACAGAGAACTAAAGCAAAAATGTAGAGCCCTGGAGCGCATATGGAAAATATCTAAATCCCCCACAGATAGACAGTCTTGGAGATTCAATATTAAGCTGTACAATATAGTGCTAAAAAAAGCTAGGAAGAACTTCTACGGAGACAAAATCTCTAGATCCAACAACCAGAGCAGCACACTATTCAATATCTGGCGCTCCTTAACTTCCAAAAAAGACCCCACCTCGCTCCCCTCTTCTCCCTCAGCTGACGTTCTGGCAAAATTTTTCAACGAAAAGGTTTCTACCCTGAGATGTTCCTTCCCACCTTCAGTCTCCTACAACTCCCTGATACCCACCGACCCCAATTCTTCCCAAACGGTCTCCAACTCTATCCCAGTCGACAGATCCTGGACCACCTTTGAGCACGTATCTGAATCCCTGCAGTGTTCTCCCCAGAAATTTTTTCAAGCCGGGTGGCATGAAAAAGTAGCCGGGTGGGGTGGGACGGGGAAATTTGGTGGTGGGGAAAATTAAGGACTCCTTTTACTAAGCTGCAATAGCGTTTTTAGCGCATGTAGAATTGCCGCGTTACACGGCTAGAACTAACGTCAGCTCAATGCTGGCATTAGTGTTTAGCACTTGCGGCAATTCTGCGCGAGCTAAACGTGTGGTAAAACTGCTAGCGCAGCTTAGTAAAAAGAGCCCTAAATGTGTACTATTTGTATTAGTTAATTATTATTAGTTATTTTCCAATGTTCAATATGACTGCCTTTCTTAAGGTTTGACACTTGTTCCATAATTTTTTATTAAATTTAAGAAGTATCCAATTCTAGAAGTGAATAATTAGATATTTGCCCTCTTTCAAATGATATAGAGCAGCGTCTCTCAAACTTTTTTAACTCCGGCACACTAAACAGAGCAAATGTTTTTTGTGGCATACTAAATGCAGCAAATAGTTTTCATGGCTGGAAAAAATTTCTGGGGAGAACACTGTTGCCGTTAGTTTTCAAGGTCCAATCACGTCAAAGAATGATGCTTATCTGAGCAGTTGTATAATAAAAAGAATGGATAAGATAACATGAGAAGTGAAATTGTCATGAATCAGAGGGATACATACCCTGTAGGTCCTAAAAGCAGGTTTGTGGATTAGATATAAACTATGAAGGCAGTGGTGTACTTAGCATATGTGACACCCGAGGCCCATCATTTTTTTACACACCCCCATCTGTATGAAAAACATGATTTTTAGTAACAATCCACACATCACACAAGAGTGTACCTAGGAAAAAGCAGCATCTTTCATACTGCACTGAGCAGTACAACATCAATACACCCATTGTAAAACTAAAGAAGCCAGACTAGTACAGATCAATCCTACACAGTGAATACTAACTGAAAACCATGTCTTTCGAACACACAGAACACAGAAAACACCTTCGCCTAGTATGGAATATGTAATCACAACTAACCCCTCTCCCTTTTACAAAACTGTAATGTGGTTTTTAGCTATGGTGGTAACAGCTCAGACTCTCATAGAATTCTGAGCAATTACCACCATGGCCAGTGCTAAAAAAAAACCCTCTACAGTTTTGTAAAAGGGGGGATAAAATAGAAATACGTAGACAAAGGTTAAATTGAACCACCATGAAGCTGGACTCTGTATTAGAGGTCTGCACGGGAACGGGGATCGCGGGGATCCCGCGGGTCCCGCGGGGATCCCGCGGGTTCCCCCCCTGGCCCACGGGACTCCCACGGGGACGCCCCCTGGCCCACGGGACTCCCACGGGGATGCCCCCCTGACCCACGGGACTCCCACGGGGACGCCCCCTTGCCCACGGGACTCCCACGGGGATGAAAACAACCTACCTAAATTCTGGCGATGCAAGTCTGGCGTCGCGTCGGGAAATAGCCATGTTGAGCAGTGAGCTCAGCACGTACACAGATGAAAGCCTTGCTTGCTGATTGGTCCGGCGGCCCCGCCCCACCGTGCCGCCGGACCAATCAGCAAGCAAGGCTTTCATCTGTGTACGTGCTGAGCTCACTGCTCAACATGGCTATTTCCCGACGCGGGCATTAGGCTGTTTTTTGTCATTTCGGGTGGGGGATGGCAGCGGCAGCAGCAGCCTGAAAAAGAAATCATCCTGGCCGGGTTCGGTGTCATGCTCCGGAGCTTCTACAGCCTTCCTATCTCCCTCTCCCTTCTACCTGCGGCTCTCTTCGGCAACTTAGCAGCAACGATCGACACAAGCTTCTGGCGTCGGGGCCTACCCTCTGCGAGTCCCGCTTGTTTCAACTTCCTTTTTCCACAAAGGTGGGACTCGTAGAGGGAAGGCCTCGATGTCGGCAGCTTGTCTTGATCACCGCTGCTGACGAGTTGCTTAAGAGAGCCGCGGAGCAGGGGGGTGTTGCCAGGTGCAGGTAGAAGGGAGAGGGCCAGATGCAGGACTCGTGGGTGAGGGAGGAGAAGAGAGAGGGGAGAGAAACAAAAGGAAATATTTCATACTGGGCTGGGCCGGAGTGGAGAGAGGGTGGAAAGATTCTGGCTACAGGGTGCATTAACAAAGGAAAAAGGGGGAAAGCTGAAAATGGAGATAGTGACACAAAGAAGAGAAAGGGTAAGCAGGACCTTCTGAATAAGGATAGAGATACAGAGGGGACATGAAGAGGAGGTGAAATAGAGACATAGAAGTAATGCTGAAAAAGTGTGTGTGGGGGGGGGGGAGATAAAGACATTGAAAGGGCAAATGGTGAATATGGGGTAAAGACAAGGACAGAGACAAATGAAGATTCTGAAAAAGTGGTGAGATAGGGATATAGGTGAGATGGACACAAAGAAGGGTGATGCTGGAAAATAGGTGGAATGGTAATTCTGACAGACACAGAAGGGAAATGCTGGATCAAGGAGAGATGGGGCTCAGGCTGGATGGAATGAGGAGAAATGCCTTGTTGGCCCGGAACTTCCTCTCCTACGTCAGAATTGACGTCAGGGAGCGGAATGCTGGTCAGCGCGACGCTTCTGCAGGGAAAGCTTGGGACAGCGGTGGCTTGGGGACTATTCCCCGATGGCGGTGGCAGCAAACCGAGTGGCTTGGGGGAGGGCACGGAGAAAGAAAGAAAGGGGGCAGACAGAGAGACAGAAAGAAGGGGGAACAGGGAGACAGAAAGAAAAAGTTGGGGGAGAGAATGAGGTCTGGAGGAGAGGAAACATACAGGAGGCTGAAAGAAAGGAAGAAAGATTGGATGCACAGTCAGAAGAAGAAAGTGCAACCAGAGACTCATGAAATCACCAAACAGCAAAGGTAGGAAAAATGATTTTATTTTCAATTTAGTGATCAAAATGTGTCTGTTTTGAGAATTTATATCTGCTGTCTATATTTTGCACTATGGCTCCCTTTTACTAAACCGCAATATTGTTTTTTAGCGCAGGGAGCCTATGAGCATTGAGAGCAGCGCGAGGCATTCAGCGTAACTCCCTGTGCTAAAACCTACTATTGTGGTTTAGTAAAAAGGGAGGGGGTGTATTTGTCTATTTTTGTATTTTGTTACCGAGGTGACATTGCATAGAGTCATCTGCCTTGGGAAATGTATATGGCAGATATCTTTGTTTTGTGTTCAAAAGAAAAGGAAATGCATTTCTGGTTTTATTTCTACAGTGTTGAAGTACTTGTTGGCCCTTGCTGTGACTGGTGGGGATCCCCAAGCACCGCCAGCAGAGGACCTCCTCTAGAGATGGTCAGAACTCCCCTCCACCAAGCGCAGCAGTCGCTGGCAGCATCCATGAGCCACTGAGGTGCCAGCATCTGTGACTCAGGGACGCTACTGCTGCCTGCCAAGCTTGGCAAAAGGGACCCCAGGCCAACTGCAAAGGAAGTCCTCAGCTGACAGTTTGTGGGTTCTCATCAGCTGAGTATTTATATTTTATATTTACATTAGAGGTTCTGGTAGAAACCCATTTACAAAGTATGTATTCTTCCCAATTAATATTTCCAAATTAATAGTCTCTTTGCTTATTTGTAAATGGGTCTCTACCAGAGCCTTTAATTCAGTAGCATAATTAAATAAAATAACTATTTCTGAAGTTTATAGGGAAGAATGGTGACGGAGGGGATTCCTCGCGGGGACGGGTGGGGACGGAGGGGATTCCTCGCGGGGACGGGTGGGGACGGAGGGGATTCCTCGCGGGGACGGGTGGGGACGGAGGGATTCCTCACGGGGACGGGTGGGGACGGAGGGATTCCTCACGGGGACGGGTGGGGATGGGTGGGATTTTGGCGGGGACGGGTGGGGACGGGTGGGATTTCTGTCCCCGCGCAACTCTCTACTCTGTATACAATGCAATACCACAGAAACAGCGATGCATCTCCCCTAAAGCAAAAAAAATAAATATAATTTTTTTCTACATTGTCTTCTCTGGTTTCTGCTTTCCTCATAGTCTTGTCACTCTCTTCCTTTCATCCACTGTCTACCCTCTGCCCCTTCTATATGGCATCTTCTCTCCTTGTATTCCCCTTCCATCTCTCCCTTCACCCCTATTATTCTGGCATCCATCTTCTTCCCTTCCCTCCTCCAATGGTCTGGCATCTCTCTCCTGTTCTTCCCTTCCCTCTCCCACATGCCCATCGTCTGGCATTTCACTCTCTCCTCTCCCTTCCCCCCACTTCCATCAGCATCTGCCCCATTTCTTTCCCTCCAACCCAATTCCATCCAGTATCCTTCTCCCTTATGTCTCTCTCTCCTTTCCCTGCACACCAATTCCATCAGCATCTGCTCCCTTTCTCTCCCTCCACCACCATTCCATACCACCCTGACCCCCTTTTTCTCACTTTAACACCCTTCTATGCTCCTCTCTCCCTCCAAACCAGCAAGGTCCCATGATGACTGCTTCTGTTGCCTCTGCCTCTGGAAGATGTAAGTGATGTTGGAGGGGGTGGGCCGGCAGACACAGGGAGTTGTGGCAAGGTTCCGCAATGACTGCAGCTGCCAGTCCACCCCTTACGATGCCACTTACATCTTCCGGAGGCAGAGGCGGCAAATGCAGTCATCGCAGGACCTTCCTGCACTTCAGTGTGGCTGCCGACTATGCTTCGGAATAAGTACGGCAGCCGCGCTGAGGCGCAGGTGCCATTTAGAGCAGCTCGGAAGTTCTGGATCCAACAAGCTGTGTACCCCTCTAAGGCTGGTACCCGGGGTGGTCTGCCACTGTATGAGGGGACAAAAAATAATAAAAAGAATGGATAACTTGACCGAATTAGACATGTCATACAATTATAACCACAAAAATATGTCATAAAATGTAATTCTAAACTCAAAAGACTCCAGACGAAAAGCAGACTATGGAAAGGAAACCAGAAAAGACCGGGTAGATGAAAAGTGAAACCTGGGAAAGATCTAAATTATTGTTCAAATGAGCTTCTATTAAAACCAAAGAATAAAACCACAGCACTCAGGAAAGTAAAAAAGGGAGAGTAAAATGGACTTACCGAAAAGGTCTCTGCACTGATGAGATAAACTCGTACACAGAATAAATGTGAACACGCGACAGTGGGGCAATGATGTTTGATCTGTTGAAAGAGGCGCCAAAACAGTGTCGGCAGTGGATTGAATGCACACTGATAGGGGAGGGGCATCGGGCTGTTAAAAAAGGCTGCTTTAATAAATAAATACTGGTGAGAAACTAAATAAAAAACCAAAACCATGATAAAATGCCGAACCTGAGTGCAAGTGGTAGTGAAAGTAGCATAAGGCACTCGTAGTACTGTTAGTGCCAGAGCTGCTTAGAATAAAGAGCCGTGCTGTACATGAGGAGAAAAAAGAAAGAATGAGGTGATAAGATGTAAAGTGCTGGCCCCTCACTGCACCACTTGATAGAACTAAGGAGCGATGTTCTAGAGCAGGGGTGCCCACACTTTTTGGGCTTGCGAGCTACTTTTAAAATGACCAAGTCAAAATGATCTACCAACAATAAAATTAAAAAAAAAACACAAAGCACATTGTACGCATAGAAAATGTTAATTATCATTCCTATTCCAGGGTTTTTCAAAGAGGTCAAAGCAGATGACTCTATGCACTGTCACCTCAGTAACAACCATACAAAAATAGACAAATATACCCCCTCCCTTTGTACTAAACCACGATAGCAGTTTTTAGCGCAGGGAGCTGCGCTGAATGCCCAGCACTGCTCTCGACACTCATAGGCTCCCTGCGCTAAAAACCTCTATTGCGGTTTAGTAAAAGGGGACCTTAGTGTAAAATATAGACAGCTGATATAAATTCAGACACATTTTGGTCACTAAATTTAAAATAAAATCATTTTTCCTACCTTGTCTGGTTATTTCATGATTCTCTGGTTGCACTTTCTTCTTCTGACTGTGCATCCAATCTTTCTTCCCTTCTTTTAGCCTATATGCTTCCTCTCCTCCAGACCTCATTCCCTCCCCCAAACTTTCCTTCCTCTCTCCCTGCCCTTTCTTTCTCTCTGCCTCCCTTTCATTTTTTTTCTGTTTCTCTTCTTTCCTTCTGTCTCCCTGCCTGCCCTTTTTCTTTCTTTCTCCCTGCCCTCCCCCAAGCCACTGCCACTGCCATCGGGGACCAGGACCCAAACCGCCACCAATAACAGGCCCGAAAGCCGACGCTGCCCCAAGCTCTCCCTGCTTCGGCCGACCAGTATTCCTCTCCCCGAAGTCAATTCTGCCGTCGGGGAGAGGAAGGCTGATTGGCCCAAGATTGCGATCCACCTATTGGGGGAAATGCTGTCGGGTCCTGCCTTCGCGGAAACAGAAAGTAAGCAGGACTCGGCAGCAAGAAGAGCAAATGCTTCACTAACCTGTCTCCCGCCTTAGCCCGTAGCGAACGTTTGCTTCAGGGCTCTCAACATATGCGTGCCGGCTTCCCTTCTCTCCCCCACCCCCCGAACATAACTTCCGGTTTTGGAGGGAAGAGAAGGGAAGCCGGCACGAACATGTTGAGAGCCCTGAAGCAAACGTTCGCTACGGGCTAAGGCGGGAGATAGGTTAGTGAAGCATTTGCTCTTCTTGCTGCCGGGTCCTGCCTACTTTCTGTTTCCGCGAAGGCAGGACCCGGCAGCATTTCCCCCAATAGAGCCCCGGAGCATAAGTTAGCTACGGGCTGAAATCTCCAAGCCGGGTTTTTTTGTTTGGTTTTTTTTAATGTTCAGCAGCGGCGGAGGCAGCAGATGATAGCTGGTCGCTGGTCTAAATTAGCTGGGCGGACCGCTCAGCTAAAAGGCCCTAGGGAGAACACTGCCCTGGTTTTCAAACTCTGCCTCAAACTGAAATCCTGCAACTGTTCCTTGGACCCATTCCCCTCCTACCTATACGAGAAAATTCCCGCACCGGCCATCTCTGCTATTACCAAACTCATAAACTCCGCCCTACATTCGGGCCTTTTTTCCCCAGAAATGGGTCATATTGTCCTGAGCCCACTGTTGAAAAAATTTGACCTACACCCTTTCACACCATCCAGCTATCGCCCAATAGCAAATATCCCTCTCTTAACCAAGATGCTAGAGTCTATCATATCTACCCAACTCTCATCATATTTAGATAGATTCTCTATTCTTCTTCCCTACCAATATAGCTTTCGTCCCAACTTCAGCACTGAATCCCTATTGATCTCCTTGATCTCAAAGGTTCAACAACTTCATTCTCGAAATAAATTTGCCGTCCTCCTACAATTCGACCTCTCCGCTGCTTTCGACGTTGTCCATCATGATATTCTCGTTTAGCAACTCTCTGAGATAGGCATTAACTCCATAGTCCTAGACTGGTTCTCAAAATTCCTACGTTCTCGTTCCTACTCTGTCAACATGAATGGCACCTCATCCTCCCCCTGGAAACCGATATGCGGAGTCCCACAAGGCTCACCTCTATCCCCCATCCTTTTCAACATTTATATGACCTTCCTAAAACTCCTCCACCTATCCCCCCCTTGAAACAATCTACACTTATGCTGACGACATCCTCGTCCTCCTCGAGACTGATTCGAACCTCTTCAACCTTTCAGAGAACATAGCCTCCTGTATAATGAACCTTCAATCCTGGCCCACATTGTTCAAATGAAACTAAATGAGTCCAAAACAAGACTCCTTTGGCTTGATCCAAAACTAGACCAACTACCCTCCTCCATCTCTCTGCCCTCTGGCTCTCTCTGCAGCTTAAGTTCTCAAGCAAAGTTCTGGGCGTCATTATTGATTCTACACTGTCCTTCAACGACCACCTCAATTCCCTGTTAAAAAAATGCTTTTTCAGCCTTCACATGCTGAGGAAAGTTAGATCCTGTTTCCATCAAAATTGTTTTACCGTCCTTGTCCAATCCATCATCCTTTCCAGATTGGACTATTGCAACTCTATCTACTTAAGCCTAACTAAGAAAAACCTTCATAGACTCCAGCGGATCCAGAATGCTGCGGCCAAGCTGATTTTCGCAAAAAGTAAATTTGACCATGTCTCTCCGCTTCTGTCCAAGCTTCACTGGCTACCGATAATTGCCAGGGTCCACTTCAAATGCGCCTGTCTAGCTTTCAAAATCCTACATGGAATCCTCCCTCCATGTATCCCTCTTTCTTGGAACTCCCCAAACTCTAATACCACCAGATCCACCCATAAACTAAAACTATCCTTCTCATTAAGAGGCATTTCCCATAAAGGAAAACTAGGGACCTCCCTTCCCTTCAGAATCACCGAGCTCTGGAACAACCTTTCCTCCCCTCTTCGGAACCTGAGCTCTCTTCAACTTTTCTGCAAACATCTGAAGACCTGGTTATTCTCTAAAATCTGATACTTACTCCATCTCTGGCATTCTAAGCCCTCTAAAAACTCTTCATACTTGGACTTCTAACCCCTCATTGTAGTTCCTTTCTATCCCATCTCCTGCAAACCTCTACCTTTCATTGTAGTTCCTTTCCATCTCATCTCCTGTAAACCGTGCCGAGCTCTACGAATGTGGAGATGATGCGGTATACAAACCTAAGATTTAGTTTAGTTTATTGAGTTGTTTGGATGAGGTCTCCAATGTGAGAATATATGCTCGCTATCCTTGGAGAACACCTGCTACAGGTAAGTATCTGATCAATTTCTCCATCTTTATACCATCTACTATTCTGTCAATTTCATGTGTCAAAGTTGTTCATAAATAGGAGGATTTTCAAGTTTTTCCTAAATTGTAAATATGTCTTCTATATACATGGAAAGGTAGATATACGTTTCCAATCTGTAAGACCTGTTAGATTAAGTTCTTAGTGGTTTACAAATGATACATTATACATTAAAACATTACATTGTAATGAAATTATAAAAGATAAAATTTATGAAAGAGAAGTTTAGAGACATCAATTATTTTTGTATAATTTGTGCTATAACTGATACAGAGCTGTCTAGTATATGCATTTAACATTTTGCATTTCTGTTACAGGTAGTTTTATCTAAATTTGTCAGACAAATGGGTGACCTTCTTCCATCTACCCTTTATATACCTTATCTAAAAATGCTTCAGGGACTGGCCAGTGGGCCACAGAGTGCTCATTATTGCTTCAGTTTGTTGAAAGTCAATGGCAGCAGTCATGGTAAGAATTAGATGATTATTTTTGACTTGCAAATCTTACTTGTTTGACATGTGTTGAAACATTTCATTTTTCTTTTGTATTGGTCAAAAAATAGTGTTTTGGTGGCTATTTAGGGAAATGGGGTTGGAGCCATATTCTATAAATAGCAGTAGGTTCCCTACCACTGCCTAACTTAATTGTTTTAATTGGCGTGGTAATTGACTGGTTTATTTAAAACTAATTAAAAACTTGTTTAAAAAAATGTAGTTGCTGGGAGGCATCTACAGTGTAGGTGCTGGAATTATGTTTGTAGCAGGTTGCCTAATGGAACCTACCAGTGCAATTTGGTATGCTGTAGGAAAATTTATGGTAGATACTAATCAGTTACATAAACAAATTACGTCTCTGTTAGTTTTGTCTAGGGAAAACCATAAACGCTGATCCAGGTTCTGCTTTATTGCCTGTTTACACGACACAAGACCCAGGCTAATGAGAAATACTTTTATTATGAAAATAGAAAAATATAATTCACAAGCCAGTTATAATATCTAAATATTGATCACAAAATATCTGATTACACAAATGAAACTCAGTACATAATTATCACAATCTAATTGTTAGACAATTAAGTAATTCTACTTGTTACACACACACTAAACAATTCCTTATAATAATAATCCCTGATTAGCAAATGATTATATTATCACCAATGGAGCTTTACCACCCTTGTCCTATCACAATTGATCCTTATCTAACTCAGCTGATAAGAGTGTAAATTCCGTATTCTCACCTTAGGATCAGCCGCTCAGGCGAAATTAGGTGGAAGGGAAACCTTCTTGTTAGCTTTGGAAGACATCAGAAATCCTGTTGGTAAAGGTACACGTGTTGACAATCCTTGGTGAGGCTATAAATCATCAGCAAACAAGTCCCGTTTAGTGCTGAATTCAGAGCTTCTTAAAAAGTCTGAATTTATCTCTCTTAGGCAGAGAGTCACACGAGGTAACTTTCAGGTCTAATTATTAAAAGAGAAAAGTTACGTGCAGACACCTGTGTGAAGATGTGAGCTACCCCACACCTCAACACAGACTAACTAATTAATTAGCACCTTCTTTCTTGGATCTCATCAGATGACTTCCTCGGACATCCAGAAACCGAACTTGGATGAATAGCCTTTCTGTATAAAGTATCATATAGGCTGAAAGACCCAGGGCCGTTAGACAGATAAGAACAGGATAATTTCTCCAAGACTCACACCGTCCCATTATGAAGGCACAGATAGATGTCCTTGCATAGTAACATTCTGGTACATACCCATAATGCATCAGGCAGAAACAGCAAAGCTGTGTACTTCTTTCTTCTTGCAATTCATGCTAGAAAAATCTCTTGTTCAGCAGAAAGATTTCTTGAGACAGTGGTTCAGGCTTTGATGACATCAGAGAGGCCTAACCTACAGGTGTGAATACGGAAACACCCCTACAATGCTGAACCTTAGGGTATTCTATCCATTCTCACAAGTACACTTCTTCCTCCGTATTCGCGGTTTCCTTACCTGCGGATTCGCTTATTCTGATTTTTCGGCCGCTGACTCCGCCGCCCCTCTCCCCCCCAAAAAAAATGTCATCACTAAAGTGTTTTCCTTTTACTTTTCTGGACAGTACCGATAAAAAAAAGTTTATTACTTACCATTACTGTACTGGTTGTCTGCCCAGAAATCGCTGCTTGCTTGCCTTCCAGCATCCCAAGGAGACCCAATTAGGCTTAAGAGCAGAAACCAAGTCTCAGATTGTAACCCAGATCTCCCACATGGCAGTGCAGCACTGCCATGGGAACATTCAAACAATTGCAAGCCCTGGATTTATTCAGACTGTTTGATGTGAAAATACATTAATTCACTAGCTGGAAAAAAAACATGTGCTGTGTTCTTAAACTAGTGATTTTTAATTACAAAAGAACATAAGAATTGCACTGCTGGGTCAGACCAGTGGTCCATCCTGCGCAGCAGTCCGCTCACGTGGCGGCCCCCAGGTCAAGACCAGTGCTCCAAATGAGTCCAGGCTCACCAGTTTAGCATGAACTTGTCCAACTTTGTCTTGAAGCCCTGGAGGGTGTTTTCCCCTATAACAGACTCCGGAAGAGCGTTCCAATTTTCTACCACTCTCTGGGTGAAGAAGAACTTCCTTACATTTGTACGGAATCTATCCCCTTTTAACTTTAGAGGGTGAACAACCTGTCTTTATCTACTAAGTCTATTCACTTCATTATCTTGAATGTTTCAATCATGTCCACTCTCAGTCTTCTCTTTTCAAGGGAGAAGAGGCCAAGCTTCTCCAATATCTCACTGTATGGCAACTCCTCCATCCCCTTAACCATTTTAGTTGCTCTTCTCTGGACCCTTTCCAATAGTACCGTGTCCTCCTTCATGTATGGCGACCAGTGCTGGACGCAGTACTCCAGATGAGGGTGCACCATGGCCCGGTACAGCGGCATGATAACCTTCTTTGATCTGTTCGTGATCCCTTTTTTAATCATTCCTAGCATTCTGTTCGCCCTTTTCGCCTCCGCACATTGTGCAGACGGCTTCATGGACTTGTTGATCAGAACTCCCAAGTCCCTTTCCAGGGAGCTCTCTCCAAGTACCGCCCCGGACATCCTATATTCGTGCATGAGATTTTTGTTCCAAACATGCATCACTTTGCACTTATCCACGTTGAACCTCATTTGCCATGTCGGTGCCCATTTCTTGAGCTTTATTATGTCACATTGCAGATCTTCGCAGTCCCCCTGTGTCTTCACTACTCTGTATAATTTTGTGTCGTCCGCAAATTTAATCACCGCACTCGTTGTACCAATGTTCAGATCGTTTATAAAGATGTTGAAGAGCATGGGTTCAAGCATCGAACCCTGCGGCACCCCGCTGGTGACACTCTTGTAGTCTGAGAATTGTCCATTTACCCCCACTCTCTGTTTCCTATGCTCCAGCCAGTTTTTAAATCCACGTATTTCACCCTCTATTCCATGGTATGCAATTTTCCGAAGTAATCGTTCATGTGAAACTTTGTCAAACACCTTCCAAAAATCCAGATATACAATGTTTTATTCCTCGAAGAAGTGCAGTAAGTTCATCAGGTAAAATCTGCCTTTACTGAAACCGTGCTGGCTGGTCCTCATCAGATCGTGACCGTCAAGGTGATCAATGATGAGGTCCTTTATCAGCGCCTCTACCATTTTTCCCGGTACCGAGGACAGACTCACCGGTCTGTAGTTTCCCAGATCTCCCCTCAAACCTTTTTTGAAGATCGGCGTAACATTCGCCACCTTCCAGTCTTCCGGAATATTTCCTGATTTGATCAACAGATTGGCTATTAGCTGAAGCAGTTCAGCTATGGTTCCTTTCAGTTCCTTGATGACCCTTGGATGGATGCCATCCGGTTCCGGGGATTTATCATTCTTATGCCTATCAATCTGCTTGCATACCTCTTCTAGACCGTCAACCCTGTCAGTTTCCCGTCTTTGTTTCCAGCATATAGCTATGTGTATTCTCTTTGGTAAATACAGATGCAAAAAATGTGTTCAGTTTGTCGGTGATTTCTTTGTCCTCCTTTAGCACTCCCTTTATGCCACGGTCATCCAACGGTCCCACCACTTCCTTTTCCTCATAGTCTCTTTTGGCCCCTTTTACTGCCTTATGGCACCTGCATTGATGTTGTTTGTGTTTATTCCAGTTTTCATCTGTTTTTGACCTTTTCCATTCCTTAAATGAAGTTTTCTTGTTTCAGTTGGAATATAATCAATACCATGTGACTTCTTGTTTGATAAAGCCTTAATTACTGCTATAATGTCCTCCCTTAAAATACCTGGTTCTTCTTGGATGTCAATATCTAATTCAATTTCCCCAGCATTTTCTACAATGTTTTTTTTTGTATAGATTTATCATATATTCTTGGGTCATTCACTATTATTCCATTGGCATCTTTAAGCATCCCCGATAAAGGAAGAATGTCTGCCTTAATCTCTTAATATCCTGATAAGCTGATCTGGTTTTACCATGCACATGCTCCAATTCAACCTTCTGACATATATCCTGAAAAAAATGTTTCCCTGCGATGCTGAACTTGACATTGAAATGTGGCCACCCTTCTCTATACTTTTTCTATATTCTGCTATATCTTTTTTGAGATGCAATCACACCAATGGAGAGATACAGAGGCATCATGATAGTCTCTGTTTTTTCTCCATTTCTCCTAATAATTCTTAATATCCTATTTGCCTTTGTGGCTACGGCTGCACACTCAGAGAAGAATTTGCAATAGCACCTAGATCTTTTTCCTGGGTGATGACTCCTAATTGTAAAAACTGACTGGACTGAATTTGTTACTTGATATATTGCTTATCACAAAGTATTAAGCAGTGTATAATTAAAATTTAACAATATATAAGACAAAAACAATTTTCTTAATCTTCTTCCCCACCATGAGTCTCTTCCCTTCGCAATTCTCTTTTTGGAAGTTCAGCGTAGTGACCGTCGTTTTGGATCGATGTTTCTCACCTGCATCCTTGTGCCAGTCCTCGCAGCCTATTTAGAATTAAGTCCAGAATTGCATTTTCTCTAGTATTTTCCTTGACGAGTTGTTCCAGAAAGCAATCACCTACAGTATCCAGGAACTTGGTCTCCCTAGCGCAGCTAGAGGTGCCTAGGTTCCAGTCTATCCCCGGATAGTTGAAGTCACCCATGATAACTGTGTTGTCTCCCTTTCAGTTGCATTTAATCTCGTCTGTCATTTTCCCATCAATTTCTTTGGACTGCCCTGGGGGTTGGTAGTAGATGCCAATCTTCATTTCCAGTCCATTTGTTCATGGAATTTTGACCCATAGAGACTTCAACGTATCCATCAATTGTGGTGTGTTCTCTCCATTAGATTCAATTCCCTCTTTGATGTATATTGCAATGCCCCCACCTTTTTGAGCCACTCTGTCTCTGTGGTATAGTTTGTATCTCGGTAGCACAGTGTCCCAGACGTTTTCCTCAGTCCACCATGTTTCTGTGATGCCGATGATGTCAACGTTATCTTTTTGTGCCATAGCTTCTAATTCACCCATCTTGTTCCTTAGGCTCCTTGCATTCATGTGCATACACTTGAGTTTACGACCCGTTCCTTTCTTGCATTTCCTTCCCTCTTGTGTCCCTTTCAATCTGTCTTGCTTGTGATCTGGTGGGTCTTCCCCTATATCTTCCTGCACGGTATCCTCTGGTGAGTCTTCCACTCTATTTTCCTGCACGGTATCCTTAGGGTATACCGGTTCCTGAGCTATCAACTCTCTCTCGGTTGACTATCGGCTTTCTCCTTCTTCCTAGTTTATAAACTTCTCAACTTCTCTCTTGATGTTGTTTGCAAGTAGCCTCATTCCGTCTCTGCTGAAGTGGAGTCCGTCCTTCCTGAATAGCTTGCTCTTTCCCCCAGAATGTTGTCTAGTTGCACACGAAGTGGAAACCTTCTTCCTCACACCAGCGCCACATCCACTCATTGACTGCTTGCAGCTCCATCTGCCTCCATCGGCCCTGAGTACCGGCAGGATTTCCAAGAATGCTATCCTCTGCGTTCTGGTCTTCAGCTTACTTCCTAGCATCCGGAACTGGTCATTCAGTACTTCCCTGTTGTAGTTCCTTTTGCTTACGTTGTTCATCCCCACATGGATCACCACTGTCGTATCTTCTTCTTCTACACTGTCGATGTGGCTCACTATGTCTGCTACCTTGGCTCCTGGTAGGTAGGTCACCAGTCAATCCAGTCTGATCCGGTGAAGGCATTTCTTATGTGGCTGTCGTCTGATGATGGAGGCCCCCATGACGATTGCAGTCCTCTCTATCTTCTCTTGATTCTCCAGCCGCAGGTCTATGTCCCTGGTGTATATCCATCTCTCCAGCCGTAGGTCCATGTCCTTCGTTCCCATCCATTTTCTCTCATCGTGGCGTTGGCTTGCACCGGACTCGTCTTCTTGTGGGTCCCCTCCGTTGTTTCCAGATTCATTCCATTGTACAATTATTTAGCTCTGTGCTGGATGGTGCAATCAAAGGCAAAACCCACTTCTGAAACGTAAGAGCACTTTTTAGCTTATAGCAAAGAGCATGGAGTTACAGATGATCAAATGGATCGAATGCGATGCACTGAAAATATATTTGACCTGCAGAATATACTGAAACCATCATGGAGCAATGTCTGGGGGTTTGTCTTTAGAAAGTGATTTTTTTTTCTTTTGAAAACTTTTTCCACTTTTCGATATCTTCTTGGTTTTTATCTTTCAGGTGAATTCTGGCTTCTAATATACTTTCTTAATCAAGGGCTACTGTTCCTGACATGCACAGCTGCAGTAATGTGTATTTATTGTAATCTAGCTACTCATGATTAAAAAACCGGGAATAAGTTGATACGTTATTCGCAGTTTCAATAGTAAAAAAGATGTCACTTTCCAAAAATCCGCAAATAACATTAAAAAGTTATTTGCGTTTTTTTTATTCGTGCCTATTGCCAGAACGCATCCACCGCAAATATGGAGGGAGAAGTTTATACTGCAGAAAGATGTCAATCACAGCTTTTGAAACCTTCTCCTTCTCCTAGGAGTCTCTTTCTTCAGGCGAGTGTGAAAGGTATCTTCTGATCTTCTTGCTTTATTTCTTTTTTATTTAGCAAAAATTTTGTGGATTTTTTACTCTAGTCGCAGACATTTTCATGAAATCTGAGATCCCTTTTGATAAACTAGTCTGTTCTCTTTTTCTCACTTGATGTTACATGAACTTTTGATAGAATTGACCGTGCTTTCCTATTCATAGCCTTAAAACTGCCAGTATTTCTGGAGCAGCCATTAATTGGTTCACTTCTTATTTTTCTAACTGGTCATATCAAGTAATATTACAAGATTCGATATCAAGTGCAGTACTTAGTTTACGTTTTGGAGTGCCCCAAGGCTCCATCTTATCTTCAATTCTATTTAATCTTTTTCTTGCCCCACTCCTAACATTTGCACCATCTATTGAATTTATGGTATATGCATATTGTCACAACACCCTCCAGCCGCAGCTGGCACCTGACAGGGGTTAGCATGCACCTCATGGGGCCACACAGGTTTTAGGAGACTACTGAGTACTGGTGTTTAACCATTATGACACCACACACCAACTGTAACTGAAATATGAACTATGCTTTATTATAACTCAGTTCATAAAGCTGTACACCTTTTCCCAGCCTCAAAAGAAAGTGTAAACAGAACAATTCAAAAGACAAAAATCAGAACACAGTTCACAGTGTCAGAATGCTCCCAATCAAAGGAAATTTCAGCATCAGTTCATACTTGCAACAAACAAAAGAAAAATGTTCGGAAACAGTTCCTGGGTTTCTCTGTGCCTCAGAGTAGAAGTTGTGCGGGGACAGAAATCCCACCCGTCCTGGTGAGGAATCCCTCCGTCCTCACCCGTCCCCACGAGGAATCCCTCCGTCCCCACCTGTCCCCGCGAGGAATTCCTCCGTCCCCACCCATCCCCCCGAGAAATCCCCTCCATCCCCGCCCGTCCCTATAAACTTCAGAAATAGTTATTTCTTTTAATTATGCTACTGAATTAAAGGCTCTGGTAGAGACCCATTTACAAATAAGCAAAGACACTTTATTAATTGGGAAGAATACATACTTTGTAAACGGGTTTCTACCAGAGCCTCTAATGTAAATATAAAATATAAATACTCAGCTGATGAGAACCTCCAAGCTGTCAACTAAGGACTTCCTTTGCAGTTGGCCGGGGGTCCCTTTTGCCAAGCTTGGCAGGTAGCAGTAGCGTCCCTGAGTCACAGATGCTAGCACCTCAGTGGCTCATGGATGCTGCCAGCGACTGCTGTGCTTGGTGGAGGGGAGTTCTGGCCTCTCTAGAGGAGGTCCTATGCTGGCGGTGCTTGGGGATCTCCACCAGTCACCGCAAGGGTCAGCAAGTACTTCAACCCTGTAGAAATAAAACCAGAAATGCATTTCCTTTTCTTTTGAACACAGTACAAAGATATCTGCTATATATATTTCCCAAAGCTAACATATTTTAGTCAATAAATTCCGTTTTTTACCTTTGTTATCTGGAGATTTATTTTTCCATAAAGTTGGTCCCAGTTTCTTTTTTCCACTTTCCTATCTTCTGTAAATTCTTCTGTTGCTGTCCATTGGTTCCTCCTACCATGGTTCAGCATTTATCCCTCTCTCATCTTTCGTGCCTGCCCACCAGCCCCATGCTCATCATTTCTCCTTCTGTTCTATCACCCCTGTCCAGCACCATGCCACATCTCTCCCTCCATTCCCTTCACCACTATGTCCAACATTCCTCCCTGCATCCATTTCAATCTGTCCCACTGTTCCCTTTCCACCACAACATTTCTCCCTCTCATCTGTACCTCCCTCCCTCCCTATGATCAAAAAGTCTCCTTTTTTCCATTCCCCGTGAACACAACCATCTCTTTCCTTCTCACTGACACACCCACGCCCAATTCTCCCTTTCTATTTCCTCCCCCACCTCAGCATCTCTTTCCCTCCCTTCCTCTCTCCCATGTTCATGCATTCTATGTTCAAAGGGGGAACCCACGGGATCCTTGCGGGTCCCGCAGGATTCCCGTCGTCCCCGTTTCCATGCAGCTCTGTACCTCAGAGTCTTCCCTTCAGGTGTGTCTTTATTCAGGTGTTCTTTAAGCCACATGTAGGGCAAGCAGGAAGTACACACAGGTAGAATCTTTGCAACAGAGTTCTGTTCTCACCCTGTGTGCAAACATTTAAATCTCAGTGAGTTAGAGCAGGAAAGAAAATAAAAAAACACTTCTTTTCAGAGCTGTGCTGTGCTAATCAGCACAGCTCTAGTGCTTCTGCACTAGCCAGTCTCTTACACAATCCTAGAGAAAAAAAGACACAAGAAAAATAAAACATTCATTGATTCCTCCTGGATATCACACAATACTGTGTAGCAAAGAGTTCCAAGATGCTTTTGGATAACAGCTGTCCTTTTAAGGACTAACAGATTTTATAGCTTTTACCCTCACTTATTGTTTTTCTCCTAAGTGTGCTTTCCTAAGTTGTCCTTCTTTCCTAACTGTGTGTAGTTAGTATATATGTTTTTGTATGTGTCTACTAACCTAACCTGGTTCTGTTTAGTATTTTAACTCTTAACTTGTTTTTTTAAGATACTTTTTATTATCCCAGGACAAGCAGGCAGCATATTCTCCACATGTGGGTGACGTCATCCACGGAGCCCCGTCGCGGACAGCTTTTCAAGCAAACTTGATTGAAGATTTTGAAGTTTGCTAGTGCTGCACCGCACATGCGCGTGTGCCTTCCCGCTCAAGCTAAGGGTTGCGTCTCCTCAGCGTGGCCTCAGTTCTTAGTTTTCCGCGGAGCCAGAAAGCCCTGTCTCTCTTTTCTGTGTCAAATCTAAGTGCCTTTCTTGCACCACCGCTTCTTTTCTTGTTTTGTACGATTGGAAGTCGCTGTGCGGCGCATCTTTACAACTTTTGTTATTTTTCTCGATCGACGACCAGGGGACCCCGGTTTTTCGTTTGGCCGCCTGGCCTCGTGCAGCCGCAGCTACATCTTCTACTTATGTCCCGGCCTGTTACCGGGTTTAAAAAGTGCATGCAGTGCGGTCAGGTGATCTCGATTACCGACCGCACCGTTGGTGTATCCTGTGCCTGGGTTCTGACCACCCTACCGACTCTTGCCCGCATTGTGCCACTCTCCAACCTCAGGCTCTTCGGCGACAGCGAACCAGGATCACGGAACTCTTCGGTGCCATGAACAACCGGTTGACAAGACCTCGGCCTCGACCTTAGTCTCGACCTCGGCCTCTAAGGCCTCGGCCCTGAGCAAGTCACCCTCAGCTTCGAAGGCCTTGGCCTCGAGTAAGTCTCCTCTTCGTCCTTCAGGTTCAGCTCCGCTACCGAAGAAGCCTTCCACGGAGTCTCTGGCATCCCATGCAGTGAGTGCAGTCCTGCCAGTCTCTACGAGACCTCCTCCAAAGCGTGCCTTCAAGTTAAGGGTATACTCTACCTTGTGGTCGCCCTCGTTGGAGCGCACTGCTGCACCAGTCCAACCAGATCCATTGGTCTCGGTGCCAATGTTTGAGGACATGCTTAAGGCAATCCTGACCATGAAGATCTCCTTGGCTCTGGCCCAACTTGCCCCGGCCTCGACTCTGCTCCCTGTAAACCAACCTGAGCATCGCACGGAGGTTTCCTGAGACGAGCCTCGTTGATCTCGCCAGTTGTCCTCGAGTGATTCCTCACCTGCTCTCTCGAAGCAGGCTTCTCTGGCCACCCAACCTCGATCGAAGCACCATTCCAGGCGTGCCTCGTCTTTGAAGTGGCAGTCTGCGAAATGACCTAGAGACTCCCCTCCTTGCTGGGGTATGTCACCGGTGCCTCGAGCCTCGAGGTCCATCGAGGCCTCGGCACTCTGGAGTCTGTAGGTCGGCCTCGACTATCTTCCATACCTCCTCGGTCTGTGAGTCGGGGCAAGTCGAGGTCAAGGATTCCCTCCTCGCACCCGTGTCGGAGGTCTTTCCCCCCACCCTCGGGCTCTCCGAGGCTTACTCCCTGGATGTCCGTCCCTCGGATCCTGGGATCCTCGTCTTCCAGGCAGACTAAATGTAAGCATTCTTCGCTTCCCCTGTCTCTTAGCAGCGCTTCCTCGGTGTCCATGCTTGTTGACATCGATGTGCCGGTGCAGTATTCGAGGGAGGCCACTCCTTCTTTCTCTGCGGCCCTGAGGTCCCGATCCTCGATGCCTCTGGAAGGGCACTCCTCTGCCAAGACTTGCTCCTTCACCAGGTTCGTTGTTGACATGGGTAAGGCCCTTCAACTGGTCCGCCCCTCCCCCGAAACCAGCGGGGTTTCCTTTTGAATTTAACCCTACAACGGCACACAGCCTTGCCTGCTCCTTGAGCCAGCAGGAAGGCAGGAAAAGAGGAGAGAGGAGCCCGATCCTGCGGGGGAGCGCGAGGCAGTCCGCCCCTCCCCCGAAACCAGCGGGGTCTCCTTTGAACCTGCTCCACGACACACTGCCTTGCCTGCTTAGAGAGCCCGCAGGAAGGCAGGAAAAGAGGAGAGAGGAGCCCGATCCTGCGGGGGAGCGCGAGGCGGTCTGCCCCTCCCCCGAAACCAGCGGGGGTTTCCTTTTGAATTTAACCCTACAACGGCACACAGCCTTGCCTGCTCCTTGAGCCAACAGGAAGGCAGGAAAAGAGGAGAGAGGAGCCCGATCCTGCGGGGGCGCGCGAGGCGGTCCGCCCCTCCCCCGAAACCAGCAGGGTCTCCTTAATTTTGAGCCCTCCAACAGCGCATAGCCTCTTGCACCGTAAGCCAGCAGGAAGGCCGGTATAACTTGTTATACATTGTTATATTTATCTGCTGGTTTACCTTGTCTTATTATTACTGTTGACTTATAATTAATGGTTGATAAACAACGTATTGATAGACTTCTTGCCCTAACCTGTTTAAACACATACTAGCACCAAGAACAAGTCTCATGTCTAACTGCTGATTTTACTTAACAGTTGGTTCACATTGTTTTATTTAACTGTAGACTCATACTTAATGGTTGATAGACAAATCCTCACACACAAATCCTACTTACAGGCATAGGCACTCCAAAAAGACAGGTAACACCAACAGAGTAA